>NC_088775.1:50956779-51586004 GCF_954871325.1 Gordionus sp. m RMFG-2023 | reverse complement strand
AGCAAGAAATAATATCTATGGGGTAAATTATATATTTGTGAGCAATAATGAATATATGAACATAGAAAGTCATCTTGAAAGCAGGTTTTTGAGAGCAAAGAGAATTTCTGGAACACAAAGTTCCAAGCTTTTATTCCCCTAGACGAAAACAAAAGTCATGATTTATTAAAATTCCTTGGATGATTATAATATATGATATATTTTAATTATAAATTTTTGATTGCATTATATGTAATGCAATTTGAGGCAAATAAAGTTATAAATATGTTTAGAATTATTTTATCAAGTAACTTCGAGACAAAATTTAACTAAAGTGTTAAACAAAGCTCATTATTCTAGCCACTTCTCAAAAATTTTGATAAAGAGAAAAAAAAGTAAGGATCTGTCATTTAGACATAATTTTTAATTAACATTATTTCATAACTATTCATTAAATTAAAATATGATGATATTAATGTTAAATTTGTTCAATTTTAGCCATATAAAGAGTGATAACTCGTAAACCCATGTTCATCCCAGTCTAGGATTTTGAACAAATATAAAGCAGTGTGATATCTATCTACAGAAAAAAAAATTTGAAAAAAAATACCTTTTTTTTCTATGGCCATTTCCTGTTTTACACATCCGGTTTTCGATATTAATAAAATGTTTATCATATTTATTTTTATGTCATTTTAAAGAACTTTTATTAAGCTACAAAATAAAATTTAAATTATTTTTTTAACATGATTATTTCTCGAGATTGAAAATAAATGAGGTGCATTTTGTAAACGCTTTAAACGGCCATATCTTAGCGGGTAAACAGTGTTAGAAGGTAAAATTTCATTTTTTTCTTAGTTATAGCATATACTACCAATATACAAAATTTAAGAAAAATTGAAGGGGGTCGGGTTGAAACCTTGGTTGATTTGATATGGAATTCACCATATATATATCCTATACCTATAAATAGGCAAGTCAAAGGGTAAACAATTGTTTTTCGATATTTTTATCATTATCATACGAAATAAATTGTTCTACCCCTTGACCACTTGATCCCCAAAAATTTTTCCCCGGACGTCAATCATACAATTACATAAATAAATAAATAAATATATAAACACATTATCATATCAATCCGCGATTGTAAATTACACCGCCATTGTTGAATATATATCAATTATAATCATTAAATAAAATAGTTAGACGGCCTGGCATGGCCTCAGGGTTCTCCAGCACTTCTTGTGCTGGGGAGCCCTGCAAATATTGTTTCCCAGTCTTGATCTACGTGGTTTCGTAATTTTTGGGGATCAAGTGGTCAAGGGGTAGAACAATTTATTTCGTATGATAATGATAAAAATATCGAAAAACAATTGTTTACCCTTTGACTTGCCTATTTATAGGTATATCGAAACGCAATATCCCTAGCGGATATATATATATATAATTTGTCAGAAAAGAAGTTTGGAAATATTTTAATTATATACGACTCATTGTTTTTTAGTGATAAAATTTTAAAAATATGCTTCTCTTACATAGTTCTAATAATTTTATATGCGAAAAGGTTCAAACGATATTATTTTTTTTACTATTTTTTATATTAAGATCCCTGATCCTTTTATAATATTTTCAAACTTAGTTATTATTAATTTTATTTTTTATAATATATTCAGGATTGGGTAGTATCGCGAATATCGATTACTGAGAAAAGTTAATATAATATCCCAAAATTTATAAATCGAATACATTTGCGCGAAAATATGACGAATGTAGAGCCGCGAAAGCATTATCGCGAACATAAGAAATGCAATATCGAATATATTATCGCGAAATATTAATGCGAATGCATTATCGCAATTGAAGTAACTCAGTTGCAATATCGGGAGTACAGTTTAGTGAAAATTATATTTTAAAATTCATCGGCCTTTAGACAGACTTAGTAGAACGGAAGAATGGGCCTAAGTGGTTTGGGCTAAAAACTATTTGAATATTTTGGAATTATAATACCTGCAATTAATTCCAATTAATATTCAGAAAAAACAAATCCTATCCCTTCTTCTATTGGGCTTTATTTTTAAAATATAATCAAATATAAAAAAAATTTCCTTAATATCAAAGAAGTAAAATAAATATAGTAAAGTTGTTATAGCGATAAATTTTGCTAATGGGGAAGAAAATAAATAGAAAAGACCAGGGCTAGTCGCTACAAGAGGCTTGTCTTTAACGGATTTTATTTTAAAATCAGAAATGTTTAGAAACACAAATTTAATTATGTGCATTTTATAATGTGTATATTTGAGGCAAAAAAATTATATAACCTTAAGTTATTTAAAAAAATTTATGATAAAAATATGTTTTTTAGTCAAAAATTAATATGTTTTTACACAACAATATAAAGCCAATGACATATAATAATACCTAGACTGACAATTCATTCATTAAAAGTGTACATCAATACAAATCAGCTAGAGACGCCATCTTGGTTACTGTAATAAATATTAAAATTTTAAACGAGAGCCTAATTTTATATTATATCTGATGCAAACTTTATTAAAGAATTGCCTGATCATCGAGATAATAAGAAAGTAAGTTATCAATTTAATTTTAGTTTTTAACATGAAAATAATTATTATAAAGGTTACCAAAATGGCTGGTCCATTAACGACGCTTAAAAATGCATTTTAATGAATGAATCGTCAGTCTAGGTATTATTATATGTCATTGTATAAAGCGGTATAAAAATATGAAGAGTTTTTAAATAATAAAATTGGCATTATATGAAATTTAAAACTCTTTTCCTATTTCAGAAAGTTTAATAATCATATCATGTTTAAATATATATTTAGAGAGTATTAATCATATTGGTAGCTAGTAAAATCAGGGCTAAGTGGTTAAATTAGATTTAGTCGTTGTTTTGTAAATTCTTATATTTGTATTAATTAAATTATGTAAAAATATGATATATTTTTATAATGATATAAAATAAGTATTCATTGGCTACTATGATAGATTTAAATCAATTCTACATGATAATGTAATAGAATTATAAAATAAATATAAAAAAATTTTAACATTTTAAAATTTTAAAATTCAAAAAATATCATATTTTGTTCATTTCCATGTCAAATCAACCATCTTTCTACCGACCCCTTTAGATTTCGATTTTTGATGAAAATTTGTAGGCTCTATATATATATGTTGGCATAGATCATAATTTTAGCGCATTAGCAACTATATTAACGAAGCTAATTAAGATCGAATATTGAATCTCATATTAATAGCTAAGTTAATAATTGATCATTATGGCGGAAACATCAAAATTAATTTTTTTTTAAAAAATATGGGTCATCCTATAGTCAGTAGAAAATTTGAAATTAATATTTCGAAATGAATATGATCTCTAATTTTTAATTTTTTAAAAAATTATTATCCGTTTATTATTTTTATAATAATTTATTCAACAAATCGATATTTATTTTAAAAATATAGCAATTTTTATACTTTAAGAATAATAGATGGTCATATATAATAGTTTTAATCTGATAAAAGTCATTTTTTTTATTGCTTATAAATATTTTATTGTATAACCACAAAGTATGTGAACCGAGTAGAACCTCGTGATTTTGTGCTTATTAAATAGTATGTAAGTTATTACTAGTATATTGCTAAGATTCTAATTTATATTCGAATTGTTTTAAAGATTATTATCAATTAATTGATAATATTTTCAATATTTTTCGCTTATAAAACCTATAGATAAATTGAATCCAATATAAATTATTTACATCAAAATTTAATATTACTGATTGTGACACAACTATGAAGGGGCATAACCGAGTAAGTCTTGAGCGTCACTAGAAAATAAACCATTCTCTAGAACTCAATAAAATCAAATATTCTATATAAAACATATAATTCTGTAGGTTTGTATACAAAAGTGATCAAACCGATTTTTAGAGGTTCGAACAGAACCGATTTTTAGAGGTTCGAACCGAACCGATATTCGTTTCGATTCGGATCCCTAGATAAAAGTCATTTTTTTATTGATTTAAAATATTTAAGTGTGTATATTAGAGATCTGCAAAAGTAGGTTCGGCGCCTATATTTTTAAAAAAAATCGGGTTCGGGCTGTGTCGGGCTTAATTTTTAAGAAAATTCGGGTCTGGTGGCAAAACTTTTTTAAAAAAAATTTCGGGTTTTGCTGGGCTGAGTATTGTGGCTGGGCTTAAAAAATTAGGCCCGATGCAGCTCACTAGTGTATATATTATATACTAAATCAATCACTATGCATTATTATTCGTGAAATTTTTAAAATCTTTACAAATTTTGTCTAAAAATGGTTTATAAATAATTAAATTTATTTCATAAAGGAATACAAAGCCTATCTATCTCGTGAGAATTCTTGGGAGATGATATATGTTCTACTGGTGGGATTAAAGAATTGACCAGTGTTGGGCAAAACTAAAATATCATCTATCAGAGGAAATTTAAATTAGGCTGAAGGTCGACAGGGGTGTAAAAATCCGATTTTTATTTCTTCATTAGTATCAATTATAAATTATAACCATCATTTGTCATCATATAGACATGATACATATCCATTAATACTTTTAAATATAATTTCCTCATTTAAAAACGAAACTTGATTTATGTTGGTTTTTTTGAAATTTGATGTATTTGTTTTTTTAGTCTATTTTGATTAATGGGAATAATCCCGTCCCCTGTGTACTTTCAGTTTCATTTAAATTTCCTCATAGATGATATTTTAGTTTTGATCATATCTCATATTATCTCGCTGATCAATCCTTCTACCCCTCCGGACGAACATATATATATTATCTCCTGAAGAAATCTCACAAGCTAGCCATGCTTTGTATTCTTTTAGATAAAGTAAAATTAAATTAAATTATATCTATCATAATTAGGAAAAATTTGTGAAGATTTCAAAAATTTCATGATCTTAATTACAAATTAATATATATATATGATGGATTCGATAAAAAAATACCGGTTTAAGTTTGGTTTGAATCCCTGCTTTTATTAGCTTAAAACTATTATATAAAGCACCATCTATTTTTTTAAATAAATATCCAGCCGCCCTAATTTTTGAAGAAATTATCAAAAAATAGTTATGACAAATAAAAAATAGTTTTAATGTTTCCCCATAATTATCAACTATTGACTTAGCTATTAATAAATATTAGATTCAATATTCGATCTTATTTAGTTTTAAATTAAAAACTAGTTATTTAACATCAGTAAAAAGCAAAAAATACATTTTTTGGTCCTTTAACCCCAATTTGTCCGTTAACAAGTTGCTAATACGCTAACGTTTTGCTTATGATCTTATGTGAATATATATAACCAGTCTACAAATTTTTATCGCAATTAAAAGGGGTCATCTGAATTTATATGCAAATGGTATATTATACCCAATAAAATATTGTCCTTGAAAATAATGGAATAATAATATAAATTATTTATATAGGAGACTTAATAAACCATTTGAATCTACAAGCCCCGGTTGTGGCAAAAATTTACTTTTACATGGATCAATCTTGAGAATAAAATAAAATATTTTAAAAAATTTATCAATTAGGTAAGTGTTTGGGCTATCTCATGGTATTTTATAAATTCAAATACAATAATTATTTTAAGATTTAGGTTATTTCCAAACAACGTTTTTTTAAAGCGGTTGAGACATGTTTTCAGTAATTTTTTATTTCCAAACAAAGAATAATAATTGATCGAATTGATTTTTTATATAGTATAATATTTGTAAATAAACGTAAAGCTAAATGTATTTCCATTTAAAAGTTATATTCACATACTTTTTTTAGAAATGTATTTATATATATATTCTAGTACATTTTTATAATATTTGCCCAACTCGGAATATATTTTCAGCCATTAATTTTTTTTTCCAGTTCATACAAAGGATATCGATATTCTTCATGCCTCAAAAATATCAACCCGACTACATGTTTTTGCGGTCCGTTAAAACATATCGCGTTCACATATTTACAGCCATACAATTGTTATCACTAGCTGCGCTCTGGGCCATTAAATCATACAAGTCCATTTCCATATGCTTCCCCATTATGGTAGATACTTATAAATATGTCCTAATTTTTAAGCAATATGACACACAGGTAGTCGCACTGGTTGGCATTCGGAAGTTGATGGAGAAAATATTTACCCCCAGAGAACTCAGCATTTTGGACGACGTAATGCCCGAGGCAGAAAAAAAGCGAAAAAGTATGGATGTTTCTTTGATAAACGACAATAATGGTTCTTCTGACCCACGATTTACTCAAAAGTCCGCCAAAAATCGAGTTGGTTTGAGACACAAAGGTCGGCGATCTGTAAATAGCGGATTGATGGGCAGGATTCTCAGCCTTTTCCGATCTGAAACCGGTGTTTGTAAATATGAGCCCGTTAAAGCCGACGCAGCTACCCATGATGGGGACCGTGATGCTGTTAATTTATATATATTTTTCTAATTCTACTTTTTATGTAACGGGAGGGCTATTCGATAAGTTTTTTTTTCAGACGACCTTTTTATGGTTCATAAACATTTAATTACAAAGTTTAACTAATAGTTTGCATAGAATGTTTAGATTGATATCAAGACATAATATTGTTTTTTTCTCTTAATATTTTAATACATATATTGAACTGAATGAGATCGGATATTATGAGAAGGTGTTTGGGCGTTAAAAATTATTTATTACACCAATTTATAGGACAATGCCCTTATAAAAGTTTCAATAAGGCCTCAGAATTTAGATATTGAATCGAACAATTTTGACGAAGAGACCAAACATTTTGATAAAGACAGTGATGCTGAAGTAGAGATTTATATATTGTTTAAGATATAAAATGGCATTTCAAATATTATTTTATTCAATTTTTATATTGCACAGATGCCTCATTTTGTGAAATTTCTTAATCTATAGGTAGTGTGTTTAAATTGCTTGGTTGGGCCGAATTGGCATGATTTTTGGTCGAAAAAATGAACTAGAACCAACCCATCCAAATAGATCGATCTGTCCACCAAATGCATGGACCCGAGCACCAACCCAAACTAACTTATTAATATGATATTTTTGAATTTTTTGCTCAATCATATTTTTATGCATAGAGGACGAGTATTTCAATATTAGTATAGAAATAAATATCTTTAGAATTATTTTTTTTAAATTGTTCTCTTATATTTATTTGATAATTTTTACTTAGAACTCTAGTTGATTCGAGTTTTGATCGAATTTAAAAACTAGAGGACAAGTAGTTCAATTCAATATTAATTAAATATTTTGCATCGAATTCGAAATAATTATCTTCCAGGACCGGGCTAACTTTATTATAGGAATTTATCGGTTTTAGATATTTATAATACATAAATCATCAAAAAAATGTAAGTAATATATGTTTATTTAATTAATAATTTTCGAGGTCTGACCTAAAGTCGTAAAAATTGGCTTAGGCTCAAGCCGACTAGATGAGGTGGCTTTGGTTCGAATCGGCTCAGGAGTTGGATTCTTCTTAATATTTTTCTTTAGTTAGTTGGCTCAAGTTTAATTTTGAGTCAATATGTATTTATGTTTTTAACCCTAATTCGCTATTGGATATTACGACAAAAATTAATTGCTTATTATATAACGAAAAATTGCCTTCCCATCAAAATATTTTGCAATGTTGGCTATCAAAAAAATTTCAATGACCTGTATTATATACCCTCTAGCGAATAGTTCTAGCCGATTCTTTCTAGCAAGTATCGATGGAAAGATGCTTCGCACTACGATTAAGTAACCCCATTACGAACTCGATTAGACAAAGATACTTTATACGATATTTTAATCATCACACTTAATAAAAATTTGTTAAGGTTATCTTTTGATTTTTGATATTCATTTATCCATTATTAATATTTGTGAATAATTATATATAGTCTTAAAATAAATAAAATAATTTTAATGAAATTGTTACAATAAGGGGTACTAATTTTGAAATGACATCATCAAAAAAGGTGGGGCAGACATTTTTCGAACTCCTTAATTTAAAAGAATTTTTTAATGCGACTAGCATTTCGGTAATAATTATATTTTTTGCTTAAAACTAATAATATAGAGAGTTACAAAATGTCAATAATGATAAAATCAGAAAATATCGTAATTTTTACCACTCTAAATAAATTATTTTGGATTGGATCTATAAAAAAAAAACTTCTCCGATCATTGCATAAGACGAAATAGAAATTTTAAAAAATATTTTTTTTTATAAAAACATAAATTTATTATTAGGTATAACATTGTTATCCTATCCTTATAAGAACACTATACCTTTCCAAAATCTTATGATTTTGATAGTTTTGATAGAATTTTTACCGGCCATTTAAAAATAAATAAAAAATAGATCTTATCATTTGACAACCATAATATTTTTTTTAACAAAACAATTATTTATTTTAAGATAATTAGAAATATTAAAACAAAATTGGACAGATCTTGTACAAAATACTAGTTTGATTTAAATCTTATTTAATTCTAATAAATTTAATAGTAATTGGTTGGGTATTTTCTGGTTCATTTTTTCTACCAAAAACCAGGGTCGTGGTGGTGTAAAACCAACTATTTAACCATACATAGGTATTATTATATAAAAATTTTGCATCAACTAATCTAAAAATTGTCCATCTTAGAACAATAGGAAAAGACATAATTAATCATTTTTTTAAAAAATAATCTTCATAAATTATTAGAACACTACCCATGTTGTAACGAATTCTTTAAATGGCGGATCAAGTGATACTAAAATCTTATTGTCACCGCATATAGATGTTAAAGTTTCATTATTGGGAAACGTCAACTCAGGTTTAAAATTCGCAAAATGAATATAAATAATTTATAAACTCCAATATTTTATTTCAAATTTAACCTAAAATTTCCAAAATAATTTTTTATAAGTAATTATTTTGTAATTTCCATCAAAGCTAAAAGAGACTTATTACAAGTAACCCCGGCGAAGGATTCTACCTTCGTCAGCAGATTTCTCTCGAAATTTGCATACACTATTTCTTAAGCATTCACTCCTCTTTAGTATGATGGTTTTCTTTTTTAAATTTTTTTTTTATTTTGATATCAATTATAAAAAAATCTTTCAAGGTGAAATCACAATTTTTTTTATAAAAAATATTTTTGCTTAGAAAAATTTTCAACTTTGATTTATAGTTTTTTTATCCTAAGGTTGTGTCCTGGTTCGACTTATTTCTAAACAGTCTAAAATGTAAAAGACTATTTTGATTTAATTATGCCACTCATTTAATTTTATAGATAAAGACTGTATATATGATATATCAATATAGTAAAAGGAGAAACTATGAGGGATGGAAATAACCAAAAAATTTAACAAAAAAAGATATTTAAAAACAACAGAAAAAAAATTGAAAAATAAACAAAACAATGCCACTAAAAACAAACTAAAATAGGGTACCCTAGTTACAAAGCTGTTTAGTCTGGGCCAAATAGCAAAGAAGGAAATTTCGATTTTGGACACTACTGCTTTAAAAACTATATTTTTTTTTATTAAAATATTTTTCTCCTCTCAATAATAAAAATGACAGTCAGAAATAAATTACCCCAGGTGTCATCCTTGACCGACACCATGAATATTACCCGTGAAGTTGAACGAACGGCAGTGTGGAAATCACTAGCTAAGGAAAAGTTCATAACAAACGCGTCAGCTTCCGCTATCAACGTATTGGAGAATCAAATGATCCCAGTTTCGGGCACCAATCCAAAGATCCACCAACATTATCATAAACACCATCATAAACAACATCATTCTCATCAAAATCATTCAGATAAATGGGGAGTTCAAGATTACGAGTAAAAAAATATATTTAGTTATTATTTTTTTTTATCGCCCTTCCCGAAATTATTGATTAAAAAAATATATACTAAACGCATTTTTATAAAGTTAAATAAAATAAATATTCCTAATCGTCTTAATCTGGGTTCTGAACCCAACAAAATTTACACCTATTTGGTATAGGTCCAGATTTGAAATTTTAAAAAAAGAATTTGGTACGTGTCCAGGTTCTAAAATAATTTAAAATGGGAACTTTTGCCAAGTCCAGGCAGACATAATCCAGATTAAGTTCGATCGAGGTCCGGGATAATTAAGTATTAATCAGGTTTTTAGGTAAGGGTTCGATACATGCTCATGATGTTGATATTAGAAGTAAAATGTCATTTTCTTCTTGAAAATTTATTCATCCTGCACGGTTTAATGATAATTTAGACTGCTGTTACTTGGAGAAAAAAAAATGTTTTGAGCAAAATTTACATTCATAAATTCCAATATTTCCCTTTTTCTCAAGTTATAAAAGTTGTATACATGATGAGATTTGTATCATGGCATATTTTAATTTAAAGAATAAAGAATTAAATTAACTGAAAATTTTTTAGTTAAAAATAATTGCTAATTTTTTAATTTCCTTTGTTTATTAAACATCCTCACCCACCCCTTACTTAACTATTTTATAGTATTATAAACGAACGCGTTTCATGAACGAAGTTTGTTTTTTTGACAAAAATGATGAACGGCGTTCCTTTTATTTTTGACGAACTTAGAGCGTGAACGCGTTCCTTTTTTATGACGAACGCGTTCGAATTTAACGTTCGTTCAATTTTAAATATACTATTTATTTGAAAAATTTAATATTAATTGATTTTTTTAAGAAAAAATCTTATATTTTATAATCAGTTTTCCTTTTTCACATTTCAATTTTTTTGACACGCCATTATTATAGTTTATTAATTTGAATATTATTGTTTATATTTTAATTTAATAGATTAGCATAAGCTTGGATATTATTATTTCATCATCATCTGATTCTGAAAATTCAAAATCAGATGAATTAACATTACCATAGCCCAAACATGATAATTATTTACAGTAACTAATTCAATACTTACCAAATGTAAAATATGTCCAAAAAGTATTATATCAGTTTCAAAATCTTCAAGTTCCAATTTAAATCGGTTGTAATATTAATTATTTCATTTTATATAATATAGCTATGTAAAATCATTAAATTTGAAGAAAAAATCTTTTTAGAAATTTGACCCCAACAATAACGATAGTTATTTTAAAATTAAAAAAAAATTAGTGGCCTAAAATATTGTCAATATTTATAGACGCAGTCAGTGGCGTAGACAGGGAGGGAGGGGGCGTTTGGGCGTGAAACCCCTCCCTCCCTCATAGCCTCCGAAAAAAAAATTTTAGAAAATTATTTTAAATTTTTTTCCCATTGCCAATAACTTTATTTATAAAACGGTTTCAATTTGTAAATAAAATTATATACGATATCAAAATGAAATATTTTTTAAAAAAAACAAATAAGAATTTTCAATTATAAATGATAACATGGTTTAAATATATATATTAAAAACTATATGTAAAATATTAAATAACAATAAAAATATATTTTAAATTTTTTCTGGCATAGTTAAATTAGATATTTATAAATTTAATAATAAAATTTATATTGTTTAACTAATAAGATAGTTTTAAAAATTTTAATTAAGAATTTTTTTTACTTACTACACCGAATGGATTGAATTAATTTACAATTTACTAAACATTGATAAAATTTTCAGAATAATGCTGAGTTTTAAAAATATTTTGCGGAGAATCATAAATTTGTCCAAAATTTTGTTACTAATTTTTTTTTCATTTATGCTGGCTACTATAGTGGTTAGACACTAATAACCCATAAAATATTGGCATCTCCAAAGAATGATGAAAAAAATAGATGGCACTTTATAAATTACAAATTATCGGTAAAATTTTGCTGCTAACTTATCAATAACCGGATATTTTCACTTTTTATACTAAAAAATTTGAATTTCTATTAAATATACTAATTAAACTGAGGAGCAGAGTGGGCATATGCCCATTAAACACTTAATAATGTAACAAATTTCCAATAATAAATATCTTTCATATAATTTTTAAGGTATCTAGAATTTCATCGAATTTTTCATATTTTGATGAAGATAATGGTATAATTTTAGTCGTTAAAACTTTTATTAATCTAGATATTTTTTTCATCGAATATTGCTTTTCACATAAGCTATTTCTTTTAATGAGATTCCCCATTTGATTGTAAGGATATATTAATGTTATCAATAGCCTCTTGATTAATTATATGAGGTGGAGAATCAATATCTACATTGTCATTTGAAGTATAAGGAATGTTTGCTAATTTTGTTATACATTATCGAGCTAATAAGTCATTCGCTATAGTATCAAATTAGAGGTCTAAAAAATGTAAAACATTTTAAGGAAAGTGGGAGGGGGGGCAGAACTGAAAAATTTTATCACATAGTATTTTTCAACCATTAGCGTCATCTACTTTTTTCTTCAATTTTTGATAAAAATGTATTTCGGAAAAGTCGATAGCGTCGCTAATGTTTTGACATCATATATATATTAATAAAAGGTGTCTAAATAAAAAGCAAAAAAAAATTCGAAAACAAACTCCCTTTTTTGCTTAAAAATACAGGTGAAGCAAGATAGGTAAACCGGAAGTTAAAGACTCGAATTGGCGCCAATTTATATTATATTTTTGATAGCCCTTTAGAAATTTATTTTATCTACAATATGATATATTATACATTTTTTTACTATAAATAGTTTTTGAGATATAAGCATTATAAAAATTTTACAGATTCCAAAGTGGCTCTTTTTTGTACTTTTGAAACCCTGTATCTCGGGAACCAGGTGTGCTAGCTAGCTAAAATAAACGGCTTTCTCATTTATATACCTATCTAAATAATTCCAGAAATTTTTAACAATTTTAAAAGGGGTCGGCCGAAAATGTGCCTTTTTTGATCGATTTGACATGGAATGACTAATCAAGTTAATCAGATGTATTATAATGCATTAGGAGTAAAATAAAAAATCAAGTTTGGATGTAACCTAACAGTTTTTACTTTTGTTAGAAATTAATCGTAAAATGACCAATTCTTGAAATCGAGTTCGATCTTGGATGGAAAAATGGGATTCGGGTTCGACCTTGAACCCCGATCCTAATACTAGTGAACTTTTTATTTTAATGAAAAAAGGTATCTAATTTTAGAAATTTTTTATATTTGTTCTAAGCATGGTCCTGTTTGCATACATTTTTAAAAAAATAGGCTCGAGCCCGGTCCAATTTTTAAAATGTGGAACTATAGACTTAATAAGAATCGATTAGTGTATTATTGGTATTGATACGAATATATAAAATTTACTGTTTATATTTGATTCGGAATTCGTTTTTTAAATATAAAATATTTCACACGGAAATATATTGACAGAATTTTTTTTATTACGCGTCTAATTTTAAACAGAAAAAATTATTATAATATTATTATGAACGAATTAAAATGCATATTTATTTATGATTCCAGCCAATTTTTTAGGCAGTTTATCTTATTTCCTATTTTTTTTATTTTTCACAAACCGTGTCCCCCTTTTTTAAAATATTTTTATTTGAATAGATAAATACTTTATTTAAAACAAATTTTCACAAATTATTCTTTTACAAATTATAATTAAAAAAATATATATAAAAGAACTGAGGGAAAAAAAAATTTTAAAAAAAGGGTACAAATCACCCTAGAGAAGAGTGAATGCTTAAAAAATTGGACGGCAGATTTCCAGGGAAATCTGTAAAATCCTTCATTGGGGTCCCCTGAGATCTGTCTCATTTTTTTTCCTATTGAGAGCATCACTTCCGAACATGCCTAGGGTATTGATAACGATTGGGATAAACAAGGTGTTGGTAAGGCAAGCATATTTGTTTTTTTTTATAATTTCGGCCTTTTCGATGGCAGAAAATGAGAGGTTGGACTTGGCGGCAAAATCAACACAGGTATAGTCCCAAGCAAGTGGGAGACCATTGGTCCAGGAAATGAGATATGCCATCAGGGCCTATGGCGCTTTCGTTTGAGAGGCCCACTGGTTCGAGGGTGGATGGAATATAACTTTTTTAAGAGCAGCTAGGAGAATATTGTTAATAGATATATGACGCGGTTGTCGTCCATGGGAGAACTTGCAGTGCAAGGGATGGTAAGCTTTCGATGGGATGGCCGCAGTCGATGCAGATGGAGGGAACCAGAGTTTTACAGCCAAGGCGGAGGGCTATGGAAATGCGTAGCTGTTCGCCAGTCAAGAGGAGGCCAAGATTGAAACTGGGGATGGCTTCCAGCCATTCGTAACCTGAGCTTGCATATAATACTAAATTATTGGGATTGTCCTCAAAGGGCCTGTTCAAAATAAGGTATTCAACGGAACGGGCGATTAGAGGAGCATCTCAGTCTTTTTGAATGCTGGAAGCGGGACGACAAAGGGTGGGTGAGCAGTTGCTGTCCCAAAAGGTGAAGGCCTGGGAGTGGGTCCATTATCGATGATAGATTTAGCAGCAAGACGAGATGAGATAAAGGCTGAGAGGGAAAGTTATATCGGGGATCGGATACCAATACCACCAGACTTGCTGGGAAGGGTGGCCTGAAGCCAAGATGAATTGGAAAATTTAAGGTTTAATATGTTTTCAAGAAGACCCTTAATTTGGGTTTCATGGGAAACGATGCAAGTCGCGGCATTACTATGTAGCTTAGTATTATTATTTGAAAAATCTATACATTTCCTAATTAACTATAATCTCTATTTATTTTATTTTAATGTATTACTTATACTTATAAAATATGCAAATAGATATATAATATAGGCATAATAAGTGTAGTAATGTTTATTGTATTACAAGTAGAAAAATGTAATGTAAATTATAAAACAATAATATGGAATTGCAGTCTAGAAAAACTAGAAATAAATTGTATATAATAATTTTTGTGATATATAAGAAAGCATTGTAATATTAGTAAAAATATAAATGTTTAATGAATAAATATTAAATTTAAATCACAAATTTTAAACATAGCTAATATATTGTTTTTAAAAAAATACAAGGCATTTATTTATCTTAGGTTACGGGTGAGGCAAAATAATTTGGTCTCCAAACCAGGCCCCTCAAAAATAAAAATTTACCCCCAAATTTGAAAATAAATATTTCGTTTTATTTTAAGATTAAATCAAAATAAAAATACAACAAAATTATATAGAAAACATTATTTAATTTATACAAATTAAAAAACAAGTTGTGAAAATATGACCATAATTTTCATTATATTTTTTTGTAGAGAAATCCAAAATATTTAATAGGAACCATTAATTCACATTTCAAAACAACTTATTGAATTAAGTGTCAATTCATAGAATATAATAAACGAGGCATATGATGTGCAAACGTCATGTCTGGCCGAAATGGAAAAGTACAAACCCTGCTTCAAAAAACCCTAACAAAAAAGTAAAGTGTTTCAAGATTTCAATATGAGTTTTTTGTTTGAGAGAGGCAAATAAAGTTTTTTAAATGCACATTGAAACATAGGATATTGAGCTCTTTATATGGCTGGAAACGGAGTCGTCGGAACCCTGGAGAACTAACGTAAGCCAAGATAGTTTAGCCGTATCTAGAAGTGGATCGTTTAACTCAGTAAGCGACGAAATGAGTCAAAATATGCTAGATGAAAGGAAACAAGCAATTGCCATTTCCGGGGGGGTTTAAATCCAAGTCTCCCTTGAAAGCTTACAAAATGGACCAATTAAAATAAGAAAGCTTTAGGACTAGATAGGATTTGATGAAATGTTTAAATTTTAATTTTAAAGACTTAAAAGGCCAAGGAAGATTTAAAGATGTGCAAGAATTTCGGTAAGAAAAAGCATTTTTAGGTTATGAAGATTCTTTAGCGATTAAAAAGTGAATCAAAAAATTTTGACAAAAGGAATTTGAAAACCAGATAGGAGAGCCTAAAAGACAGTTCCTCTTGGGGAATGATTTTAAAATCTGGGGGAGGGAATATCCTCATTGTTAATGAAGGATATTTCGCATTTTTTTTTTATTTAAGGAAAGATTAATTTTCGAAACTTCCATCTTAACGTACTCGATCCCCAAAATCTATTTGAAATCATCCTTTAGATTTTTGATCAAATCATGAATACATACAATAAAGAGCAAGGGACCTAGTGAATCGCCTTGCTGCATCCCTTCCCGTGAAGGAAAACATCTTAAATTTGAGTAACGAGGGAAATCAGAAAATTTTCATATTTGGGTTGTCATTAAATGATATATTGGTTGCATTGCTATAATTTACTTTAATTATTTGTTTATACATAAATGTTTATAATAAATTATCACTAATAATAATGATTATTTATATTGCATTAAAATAAAACAAATTTATACCACTTACTTATTTCAATACTTTTTCTGTTAATAAATGAAAAATAATCTTAATTTATCGTTTTAAAATAAAGTTTTATAGTATTAAATGATATATTAGCTGAAAAACGAACCGTAAAATGCCAAATACGTATAATTTTTTTTAATCCAACCTGATTTTTTACAATAAACCCGAGCCCTGAACATTTTTATAACCCCGGGCCGTAAAATTCTTTTTAAAGTATTCGGGCCGGGCTTGAAAATATAAAACCTGGACCGGGCCAAAAAAATTTACAAGGCCGGGCCATGATATTAGTACTTCCGCTGGTCTCTGCCTTTTACCAAAAAATTGCAGAAACATTTACAGGGAGTCGTTAAAAAGATTTTAAAGTATGTTTAAATATATCAAAGCTCTAAATCGGAAAATAAACCCTTCTTTCAAGCACCCGATAAATTCAGCATTAGAATAGGATCTGACGATGAAGATGATGGGGTTGTCATGATCGGCCAAAGATATCGTACCAATGAAGAAGCCATTTTAGATGTAATCCATAATTATTTTATCTTTTTTAATTCATTTTCAATTTTGATGATGCTCTAAAGAAAAAATATTTGCTTAGTAAAAGTAAATAAGCAATAATTTATAAAAAAAATATAGAACAGTGCATCAAGACACGATATATTTTACTTTGCTATTTAAATATCATTTTATTGTATCATGTTATTACAAGCCCGCTAAAATATCAATCAATAATCAAATTTCATACGAACCTGACACTTGTTTACATAATCAAAGATACCCGGATCAAACTCCATTGGTGCAATTACACTCGAAAAATAAAAATAGTTTCACATTAAATGGCAAAAAAGGCGCGTCTAGAGATGAGGGAAATAACGAAAATTTTGATCATTCTAGGGTTACTGACCCGAAGAATATTTCATTGTTGCCCTAGGCCCTATAAATTAGATTTTGTACCTATCGCTATCAAAACTTAAGCATCCGTGTTTATATAATTAGCCAAATAATATTTTACTTGATTTTAACGTTGTTTAGTTATATTCTTGTTATCCTCATAATACTTCCTTCGTATTTAATTTCATACTCGCTTATAAAAAAATTTATTTAAATAATATAATATCTTATGTGATTTTAATTATTCAATTTTTTCGAATATCTACCTATTTTTAAGTATACATAATATTATATAAGTTTTCGCGTATCCATATATTTTCTAAAAAATTAACAAATTCATTGAAAGTTTTATGCACTCAATTTTTCCAAACCTCGATGCTAGAATTATATAGCTATCAAAAAAGATGAATAATAGTTTTTTTCAAAATATTTATCGTGCAATTTATTGGATCAAAACGATTTTTCTAATTGATATTTATTTAAAAAATTGTTTTTTTTAAATTTCTTATAAATAAAATCATAGTCTTTGTTATTGTTATTGTATTTTTATCATTTATAAAAATTGGGTATCGAAAATCAATAAAAAAATGGATAAATAATAGAGGGTTCAATTTTATAAAATATATAAATAACTTTTATTTTATTTAAAGTGATAACAATAAAGATCAAAATGATAAAATCAACAATTATTTTTTCGAACAACGTGAAAAACTGGCACTATTTGATATACATCTTAACGTAGGCTTCAACTAAAGCTAATATTTTGGTAGGGTTGATTTTTCCACTTCTGCAAATCTAATAGAAAAAAAGAATGAAATATTTTGTTATAAATCTATCAGCATCATTATCAATATATATGATTATGTAGTTACTAGCGCGTACGCAGCGCCCCTCCCCCTTATCAAAGCCAAAAAATGCAGATGCCGGATATATATCAAAAATAAATATTTATTCCTATCTCTTTCTTTTTAAATATATATTTAATTAATCACATTCATTTACTAAGTTATTTTATCAATTAATTTCGATTTCAAGTCTTCCTTGGCGTAATATTTACCTATTATTTTCAAATTTCTAGTCAAATAATAATTAAGGACATAAGAAATTGTTTTAAACATATTGATGATAATGAAAATCCTAGTCATCTTACAAAAAAGCACAAATAATTTTATAACATTTATTATTAACCTAGAAGAAAGACATATACTTCTTAAAAAGGTATTAAGATACCTATGATAAATATTTTATTTAATAATAGAATTACATTCAACCTCTCAATTTCCAATATCCACAAACTTTATGTGCTAATCGAAAGTTAAAATTTCAAAACAGCTATTTTACTAGATGGCTAACATACTCTATCCGAGACATTGGAGCTTATTTCAAGATATGTATCCTGTTTGGCCTAAGATATGATGGAAGAAATTTATTTAATAACCGTCTTGTTAAAACTATTAAACAAGTACAAAGATGCTGGAGAAATCTTAACAAATTATCACAAAAGCTGTGAAATGATTTCTTCAAATTCAAAGTAGGGATATGATTCCCATTTCATCACATATTGATAAAAATAGAATTAAAATAACAAAAGAAAATAGATGTAAGATCAAACTAACTATTGAGGCCATTCTTTATTGTGGAATGCAGGGCATAGAATTACGTGGCAATTTGGATTCAGGAAGCTTGAATTTATAATGAAGGTAATTTTCGTGGTTTCGTAAAATTTAAAGAATTAGGGGATTCTGCATTAATGGAATATTCCAAGCGACAAAATATTTTAAACAAAATTATTTCTCAAACTCCTTGTCCAACAAGGAGAAAGAAATTGCAAAAAGATTGTCCAGCAAGATGAAGTCTTCGCCATCAAGCAGTAACAGCTTTTATGAAGTTAGAAGAACAGATTATTAATGCTCTTACTGAAATATCACAATGGCCTGAAATAGATATTTCCTTAAAGTAAATTATTGGATTCAATACTTATACCAAATTTTTCCTCATTAGAATGTAATAATAAATTAATTAATTACACTTATTTTATTTAATACTTTTCAAAAACAAGACATTGGCTTGATTGAGACTATGAGGATAGCGGGGAGCATTTTATTAGAACTCAAGGAAATTAGGTCTATTGTTGATGAAGAATTTCATATTTTATGTTATTGTTGAGTCAAAAGTAGAGCTATACGAGTTTAATTGTCTCCCTCGACTTGCAGCAAGGCATGTTCATCGTCCAAACATTAATATAGGGTCAGTAGAAGAGTATTATAAAATAAATGACTTTATTCCTTTCTTAGATACATTTATAACCCATATAAATGAACGGTTTTAAATTCATCGGGCAGCACTTACCAATCTGCAGATATTACTTCGACAAAAACCTTCCCAACCTTTTTCAGATGGTGATAGAAAAAAATATATATATTTAGCAGATTTTTATCAAGAAGAAAGTATCTCATGATGCCTTATTAGCTGAATGCCAACTATGGTGATCGATTCCCAAAAAAGGCTATGGATGCTTTGCATCATTTCAAACATCTTTTAGATTATTTTCCCAATGTATTAAAATTATTATATATATATATATTAGCAACTCTTCCCATTAGTACTGCAACTAATGAGAGAACATTCTCTTTTTAAGAAGAATAAAAACATACCTAAGAAGTACAACTTCTGAAAGTAGATCGAATAGTTTGGCCCTTTTAAATATTCGTAAATATTTGACGCCAAGCACGGATAAGAAAATTGAAAAATTAACTCAATCCCAACGAAGATTGGATTTTACATTATAAATATATAATAGGCTTCAATATTATTTGTGCACATTTATTTTTTAATGTGTTATATATTTCTTCATGAATACTTTATAAGTTATTACATACAAAATACAATTATTCCTAAGAAACTTGTGTATTATTTTATATTACCAACATTTAAATTTTTTATACTTTATATTTAAAGGCTAAAAATTAAGTTTCTATTGGGTCATTTATTTTATAGTGATATGCTGGTTATATCCACTTAATATTTTATAATTCACATTTATTTTGTAGTTTTTTATATGCCGGTTTATATATTTAATTTTTTATAATTCACATTAATTTAAAATTGTATATTAGAAATAGTTATCAGTCCTAATAAATTTATGTTTGATATTTTTAAATAACAATAATTTTATCTTAAAAAAATTTAATTATCCCCCTCCCCTACAGCAAATTCATGCGTACGCGCCTGTGTAGTTAAGTGGTTTAATCTGAACCTCACTAATTTGGTTCTAAATGTGCGAAATCAAACATTAGGGTTCTGTTAAAAACACATTTGATTAAAAAATCGGTATTTATTACTTAGGATGAGATGGTTTTTTAAAATATTTTGTACCTTGATTACAGCTCGTTTCATAATATCTTTGTATTGTTGTTTATCGATCTCACCTTTATTGTAAAAAGGCTTTAACGCTACTTTAACTTCTTCGGCAACTCGTTGTTGGTGATTCAATTTTTGAAAATACTTCAATATTAAACAATTCGTTTATTTAGCAGTAATTGAGTTTTTATTTATTAAAAAAACTTTCTTTACATTTCTGACATAAATTATAATTATAAGTTTTAAATATAGGTGAATAATTAAAAGCTCCAATATTTTTATGAAATGTTAACTATTTTTTGATATCATATATTTTTTTAATTTTTAGTAGTATAAAATTAATATTTAGTCAAAATAAATAATAGAATATGAGTATTAAAGTTTTTGATTAGTAAAAAAATCTATTTTTATAACTAATAATAATTTGACTAGTGATGGAGCTCTAATATGTAATTACGAAAAAATCGTGGTTTGAGTGGAACCTGTGGCTAAGAGATTTTTTATCCTGTAAAGTTTTATATTAATCTCGACGAGGTTAAGGTAGGAATAATATGTTAGAAATATATGTAGTAAGATAATATAAGAAGGGCTCATATTTAATCGGTCAGAATTAAAATTGAAATACTAAGAATAAAAAAACTTTAAACGCTCAGAATAAATACTGAATACTCAGAATTAAAACGTAGCCTCACTGATAAAATTAATAAAATACCTACTATTTTGTTATTATACTGAGAAAATATTTTTGAAAATACTGGAGAAATAAATAATAGTCATTACATACTTCGGATACAATTAAAATTAATAAATATAAGCACGTGAATCAAATTTGACCTTTTCTCTTTTCCATAAATGGGTAGCAGAATCGGGAACTTCTTCGTTTCTAGCCAAATTAATATTTCGATTAACCGTTCTGTCATTATTATTCTCAACTTCAATTACGTTATCTACCACGTCTAATAAACTCGTGTTCGATATTTCGGCTAAAAAAATATAAAGAAATATATCGAAAAACTTGAAAACATCTTAATTAAACATTTCAAAATTTGCATTTATTGTTTATAAATATAAGAGAACTGGAAGCCCGCGCCAAGGCCGCTCGGATGTAAAATACTTTTTAAAAATATTCAAAACGCCCAAAGCACATAGCTAATAAATTTATATAAAATTTGTGCATATTTATTCTGTTGTATTTCTATTCAACTGGCTTAACAAAATAAATATAAAACTCATCTTGAAAATTTGTATAAAATTTATTAAGAAAATGTTTTAATTAATTAAAATTACTATCCCACCCAGTTTGCTCTCCATTACAACTTTCTCTTCGATGTCTGTAAATTGCTTTCACCCGGCCCGATTCCGATTTTTCGTTAAATTTGTCCGGCCCAATTATTTAAAAATTTACGTGAAAAATTGGGATAAAATTAAAATTCAAGATTATGATCAAATGTAATCCTTATTTGGTTAAATTTTTTGTCAAGCCCGCTCTTATATTCTTCCACCGGTCTTACCACAAATTAACTTTTTCTGGTTTTGCCCGGCGCGGCACTAGCTTGCCCATATGAAGAAAATACAAATATTTTATTTGAAGTATAGATAAATATATGGTGAATTCCATATCAAATCAACCAAGGTTTCAACCCTACCCCTTCAATATTATTTAAATTTTGATGATTTTATTATAGGAGCATGTGAAGTCATTTTGTCGGAAGATGATTGGTGCCAAATAAAGGGCCTTACTAGTGTATTAGTTCCTTTAAAAATAACAATATTAAGATTACAATCGGAACAATTATGTTTATTTGATTTTAAGGCATATGAATTAGATGACAATTAGATTTAGAAAAATTTACAGTCCTTTTTTTATATACGAAATATTAGAAAACATGAAAATTAGAGAGCAACAATATTTCCAAAATAGTATTGCATATACTTCCATTTTAGACCCTCGATAACAAGTTTTATTGAGTATTGAGCAAAAACAAATGGCTAAAGATCATCTTAAGGATTTATGGCATAAGCAAAACTCCATTATTTACAATATATTGGAAACTACGACAATACCTATTGGTTGTAGTGTTAATAACAATAATGATAGCAGCATTGATGATCTTGATATTTTATTTTAGATAGAGAAAAAAAAATCAAATTATCATCAGATAGAAAGGAGGATCTTAATAGTAAAGTTCTCAGAAGTTAAGAAAATAAATAAGGATATAAATATTTTAAAATTCTGGGAAGAAAATTTTTCAATATATCCAGAATTATATATCTTATCTAGAATCTTCATGGCTGTACCGGCGACACAAGTACAATAATTTTATAAAGATAACTATCTATTTTAGGTAAGGGTAGAACGTGAATTTTCATATTTGAAATATATATTGTCTACTTTACGTGGAAATCCTCAAGGATGACATATATAAGATATTATGATTGTGCGAGAATAAAACATTTAAATTTATGCTTATAAAATCATGTGTAAGTTATTACTAGTATATTGCAAAAATTTTAATTATATTCGAATTGTTTTGAAGATTATTATCAATCACATTTGATTGATAAGTGTCCGTCATAATTTTTATAAATATAGTATATTGCTAATTTATTTTTTAAATATTTTAAGCTTATGAATTATAATGCCTAAATTAAATCCAATATATAAAATATTTACATATAGTATTATAAATGACACATCAAAATGTAATATTACTGATTGTCAAATAAATGTGAAAAGCCACCATGGAGCAAATCTTGAGCGCCAAAAGAACCACTCTTCTAGATTTAGATAAAATTAACAAAATATCACAACAAAAGCCTAATAAAATAAAAAAGTTAGATCTCATCAACTCAACAGACGATAGAAGAAACATTAAAAGAACAAACAATAAATCTAAATAAAGAAATAATAGAAGCTTGTACTGAGTTGGTCATTTTTAACAGCAGACCACTCAAGTATCATAATGAACTTTATTTTACAGCTTTGGAATGGGAAGCAATTATAAGGTTTATAAACATCCTATAACCAAAAGTAGCTATACGAGCTACTTAAGCTAACTTTAAGGGATTTTTATGGCATATGGCTAAAAACTAAATTAGAAATTTCTATTTTTATTTCACACTATGTTCAATAATAGATATGAATTTTAGAGAAACAACTTTTAAACAACAATGCCTTTTTGTCATACTTATATCTAGATTTAAGATATTAATAATATTATATTATATCTTATAAATTTAATTAATACTTTTATTTTACTTTATATAATTTTCCATCTATTCATAAAAAATAATAAGATCTTTTTAATGATATTTTTAATTTCAATTATATGGATATAAAATGCTTCTGACTGAAGAAGAAAAAACCAGGCTAGAGAGCATATTATTAAAATATGGCATAACATGGAATTAAACTTTATTATGAGTAGAATTCTAGTAAAGGTGAATCAAAGCCGGTTAATATATCTTCATATGAAGAGGATTTAGTAGAAACTCTTCTAAAAAAAAAAGATAGTAACAAACAAAATCTGTTACAAAAATCGGAGATTATTAGAAATGTTTTAGTTAATTATTCTAAATAACCTAGGATTTTAGACTATTGGAGAAATCAGAGTAATTGATACTCAGAATTATGTAAATCGTCTGATATCATACTAGTGCCGGCTACCCAAGTTAGTGTGAAAATATGTTTTTCAACCATTAAATTTATACTATCTCCCTATAGATATAATTTGAGTGAGATGAATCTTGAAAATATATTAATTGTGCGGCTTAATAAAAAAATTTTAAGTAAATAAAGTTAAATATTGTTCATATTAAAATTAATCATTGATATTTATTTGTTATATTTAAAAATTAAATATTATTTTATAATGTGCAATTAATAAAAATGAAGGTTTTACGTGTGTTTTTTATTTTAATGATGAAATAATAAAAAAATTCTTCCCTATACATAATTCAAATGTAGGTTTGAATACAAAAGTTTTCAAACCGGTTTTTAGAGGTTCAAACCGAACCGATATTTTTATTTTTTATGAACCGAACCTTGAACCGTTATTTTTATGCGATACTGAACCGATATTCGTTTCGGTTTGGATCCCTGGTTATAAGAGCCCTTTGTTATATTTTATAAATAGAATTAGAGCGTCATTTGTAGAGAAATAGAGAAGGAATAATGGCCAATTCAAATTTATTAAATATAAGGGTAAAATTACTTATTCAGAGGTTGGAAATGCTTTAAATCTGGATAATTTATTCTATAAGAAGTTTAGAGATTTTTTTTATTTATAATGTTCACTGAATACATATTCTTCCGAGAAGATAGTGTCGAATCAGAAATAGAAGTATCTGGTGATTTTTCTGTTTGCAAAACTAATATTCAAAAACAAATGTGGAGAATTTCTAAGGAAAATACTTCGAAACATTCTCCGTAGATAGATTCAATTTTTAAATATCTCCCCAAATTTTATATTATTACTTTATCTTGTATTCTTAACCATCCAAAGTAAAAGGCGCTTTTAGATACTCAAATTTATATTAACATCATCGCATACATATAAAAAACAATCTTTTGAGAATGGTGAATATTTAGTTGAAATAATTGATATATAAAAAAATCAAAACAAACAGTTATTTTTTTTTAATAATTCTAAACAAAAAATTAACATTCAAAAACAAATATTATAAATTTTTTAAAGTAAATTAAGAATCTAATTTTTTTTTACCATTCATCCGTTTGACCTTGAAAAGTAGTTTTTCTTTGACTGAGCAAACTGGCTTCAATCGCTCTACTAGACCTTCCTCCCGCTCAACCTTTTCAGCCAAATCTAATATTATTCCAGGTTCCAGCTCATTTTTTATGGCGAAAGATAGGGGGGGTTTGTTATATTGTTGCAGCGATTTCTTGTTTTGGTGGTAGTTGGGGGACGTTTGAGTGCGATATTTAGAAGAGTTATGACGATTCGAGTGATTATTGTGATTGGAAGATTTTTTCTTAGTTATTTTTCGTGTCAGTTTTTCGATTGCTAGGGATAATGCTTGATTGAGATCGTCTGGCCTGGTGGATTTATCCTGTACAGGAAGGAGGACGGGTTTTAATTTAATAGGATATGATTCGTCTTCTGGATGTACTTTGGAGGAGGTGTCCCCTTGATTATCTGATAAATAAGAGTTATGGTATTATAGTTATTCCTTCTATTTTCGATATATATGATTAATTTAAAACTTTCTGATTTATAGGGCTTTCAAAAAAATTAAAAATTATATATTTCCTAACCTTCCCATACTTTAACAAAAAGTTACCTTAGCCTCAAACATCCTAATAATTAAAGAAAAAATGTAAATTGTGATTAGAGGTGAGTGCGAGAATAATTATTTATTCACGACCTGCTAACTCATGCTTTAACCAAAAAAATTCACGAGTCACTTAATTGCTAAGATATATTTTTTTCTTAGTATTATTAATCTTAAGAATTTGTATAAATTTTAAAAAATTTACCACTTGAGATTCCCCCCTAGCAAATCACAAGGTTCTATTTAAAAAAGTGAATCATATATTTTATTAATGATTAATTATTTTATGATAAAAAAAAATTGAAATATTATAACTCCTCTGAAAACCTTTTTAAAATATATATAAAATAAATATCAATTTAGTTTTATTTAAAATTTGTCAATAAATGCGTCAAAATTTAAAAAATAATAAATATTAAATCCATGAAAATTTCACCTATTTTGTCAATTTTATTATTAATTTCTATATAAATGGTCCCATTCATATAAAAGTTACATAGATTTAGTCCAAAATTCTTGTTTATTTATATTTTGGCTATTTCTTTTAGAATATATTAATAGGGTAATTCCAAATCACGATAACTTTTCAGTCCGATCTTTTTAATTTTGATAAAATTTCGAATACTAAGAAAACGTTATTAGAAGGTATCGTAAATATTTCCTGAGATTTCAAGCGTCAAAAGTGACAAAAATGACTTTTTTCGAAAAATATGCTTTTTTTTAAATTTGAGAAAAGTTAAAAAATAAATATGCTAAAAATAAAAATTAGGTGTCATCTTGTAACTCTATTAATGACTCTTTAATAATAATTTTGTCGTTTTTATTTAGGTTATAAACCTTAAGCATGAAAGCTCCATGCTTGCTTTAAGAAGCAGGCTTCATTAATTTGGCTTTGCGAATTTCTTTAAATTTAATATTCGGCTTCCTGAATTTCCTAAAATTTAATATTTTATTATTCACTTACATTATATCTATTTGTAGAAAAATTAAAATTGGGCAGAGTAAGGTTAGAGAAATTGAGGGTTTATTAGTTATAAATAAAAATATATTAAATAATAAAGCAGATGATAAATTACAAATAGTAAGCAGATGATAAAATTAATAGAAAAAAATAGAAATATACAATTATATTACAATTTAGATTTAACAAATAAATTTAAATTATTTACCACCCCAAAATATGGCAGTAAAAAAAATTTTTCTCAACCACAGTACGGGATTCTGCAAATAGTATAAAATACCTATTTATCAATATCTTCCCATGCCAGAAAATTAACCTCCCTCACTAATCCTAAGTACTTATTACATTTAACAAATAAATTTAAATTACATTTAGCCAATTGAAAAATAAACATTTATCTCATATTACCACCCCAAAATATGCCAGTATAAAAATTTTATCTCAACAATATTTAAACTCTGGAAATGACATACAATACCAATTTATCAATATCTACCCTATATTTTTGATTACAATTTCATATATTTTATATTAGATTTAATAAAATGAATAAATAATCACTAAAATTTGTCATTTAATTTATATAAAAAAATGTATTTAAAAAAAATTTCATATAACAGTTCAAGATTTTATTATTCCCGTCATTCTTGACGGGTTATCAACTAGTTTTTTAATATTTAGCAAAGTTCGATTTTTTATTGATATCTACTGACCTTATGAGCTCAAAAGGTCTGGTATGGCCATTAAGTTGATTTTATACTTAAATCTATCTTTTTTCATTAAAATACAAAAAAAATTTTAAAAACTGAATGAATATTATAAATAAAAAATTAAGCACATTCTATAAGAAATAAATTCAACAAAAAAATAATTGGAATGGAAATGTTACAATCAGGAAAAACAAGGGCATATCACATCGGTAAAGCGTCTAATAAAATAATATTTAATTATCTTTTTTCAATTTAAAATATAAAAAAAATATTTAAAAACTGAATGAATATTATAAATAAAAAATTAAGCACATTCTAAGAAATAAATTCAACAAAAAAATAATTGGAATGGAAATGTTACAATCAGGAAAAACAAGGGCATGTCACATAGGTAAAGTTTCTTGTAACTAATAAAATAATATTTAATTAAATTTGTTGATGTGCTCATTTTATCTAAAAATAAATAGAAGTGTATATGGAATATCATAAATATTATGAAAGAAATATATATAAGTAACTTAAAAGTAACGTGTTTGTAATAGAAACAATTAGCCTCAAAGGCAATTAAATATATGATGAATTTTAAATATATATATTATTAATTGTGTACGACGATTAATTGTTTGTTTTGTAAAATATATATATACTGCGGTACAAAAGGTAAAAAGTTGTTAAATTTATAATAAAAATTGATTTCATCACAATGGCGCAGTCGTTTCAAATGGAGAAATATAATATAAAGGAGTGCAATATGAAAGTTTATTT
The DNA here is from genome assembly GCF_954871325.1 of Gordionus sp. m RMFG-2023. Lineage (NCBI taxonomy): Eukaryota > Metazoa > Nematomorpha > Gordioida > Chordodea > Parachordodidae > Gordionus > Gordionus sp. m RMFG-2023. The sequence goes on along the minus strand of NC_088775.1, from coordinate 51,557,697 downwards.
ATCAAAAATGGAATTCATTTTTAAAATCGCAAAAATAGAAGATAAAAAAACATTTTTATTAGCGAATATAGGATTAGAGATTCTAAATTATTTAATTTGTGTTTGACAAAGACATTAAAGAAAATATCATATGATGACATAATTAAACTTTTAAAAAATTATTATATGAAGAAGACAAACTTCCTATTAGAAAGATATTATTTTTTTAAAATGGAACAAGAAAAAGATGAAACCATCGTAGAGTATATTAATAAATTAAAGATAAGGGCAAAGACGTGTGAATTTAAAGATATGTATAATACAGTATTGCGAGACAAATTAGTGTCAGGAATTAATAATGGAAAAATATTAATGAAATTATTTAACACGCAGGACTTGACATGGGAAAGTGTAATACAAATCGCAACCGCAATGGAGACTACAGAAATGATGTCGTATGAAAAATTATCTGCAGGGAAGGAGATAAATAAAATCTCAAAAACAGTAACAAGGGAGCATGACAAGTACAAATCAGTACCAAAAATTATTTGCTATTGTTGCGGATTAGGAGATCACATAAAACCTAAGTGCCCTAATTTGAATGCCATCTGCCATAATTGTGGGATAAAAGGACATTTACAAAAAGTATGCAGAAGGAATCGTGGAAAGAAGGAATATATTCGAACGATAGGTGTTCCAGAAAATGAGCGAGAAAGTTTTGAGGATTGGGAATTTCCAGAGGAGTCTCGAAAAAAATTTGAGGTGAAATTATTGATAGATAAAATTTATATTAAATTTTTAATTGACACAGGATCGGCAGTCTCCATTTTGAATATAGAAGACGTTTACTGTTTAAAAATACCAGTAACAAAAACGGATATTATTTTAAAATCTTATAATAATGTAATGATCAATATTAAAGGTAAGTGTATATTACCCGTTAATTATATGAATAAAGTTATATATCATGAATTTATTATTGTAAACAATGGGATTAACTTGATAGGTAGAAACCTAATAAACAAATTAAAATTAATAAAAATAAATCAATGTAATATAGTTAATGAGGTTTGGGAGGATAATATTGTACATAAATTTTCCTTATTATTCACTAAAGGTTTACTAAGAGGTTTTAAGGCCAGTTTAGCAGTAAAATCTAACCCAGAGTTTCAATGTATGAAAAGTAGACCGATACCATTTGCGTGGAAGGCAAAACTCGAAACGGAATTACAACGACTGGAATCCATGGGAGTTTTAGAAAGACTAAAATACTCGAATATCGCTTCTCCGATTGTACCCGTATTGAAGAAAGATGGATCTTTACGAATTTGCGGTGATTTCAGACAAACGGTTAATGCAAATATTTTGATAGATAAATATCCTTTACCCAGAATTAATGAATTATTAGTCACACTAGGTAATGGGTGTAAATATACAGTATTAGATTTATCCGAAGCGTATTTTCAAATAGAGCTAGATGAGGAGGCAAAAAAGCTGTTAGTAATCAACACGCCTAGTGGATTGTATCGTTTCACACGACTTCCGTTTGGGGTAGCCTCAGCGCCAGCGATTTTTCAACAAGCAAAGATTCATTATTAAAGGGATTACCTGGAGTAGCGGTATATTTGGACAATATAATAATTACGGGGGAATCAATTGAGAGTCATAAGAAAAATTTGATAAATGTATTAAAGACGTTAGCAATAAACGGTATGAAATTAAATCTAAAAAAATGTGATTTTTTTAAAGAAAAGATTGAATTCTTAGGTCATACCGTTAGCGAAGAGGGAATTACGACAACAAATAAGAATGTCAATGCAATTTTAGACGCACCATTACCAAAAAACGTCAAAGAATTACAAGCCTTTATCGGTATAATAAATTATTATCAAAAATTTATAAACAATTTTTCGACTATTGCCGCTCCATTATATAGGCTTTTAAGGAAAGATGTGCCATAGAAATAGACAAATAATGAAACAATTGTGATTAATAAATTTAAAAAATTAATATCAGAAGCACCAATTTTAACACATTATAATCCGAAAAAACTGATAATTCTAGCTGCTGATGCGTCTCAACATGGAATAGGATCAGTTATATCTCATATCATTAACAACGAGGAAAAACCGATTGGATACGCGTCTCGAACATTAAATGCTGCCGAACGAAATTACAGTCAGATAGAGCGTGAGGCTTTAGCAATTATATTTGGATTAATTAAATTTAAACAATATTTAATTGGCAGACATTTCATTATCATTACTGACCATAAACCCCTAATATCGTTACTTAATCCACATAAAAGAATAACAGATATGTCATCAAGATTAGTAAGATGGTCATTACTACTAGCAAATTATGATTATGAATTGCAACTTCGAGGGACGAAAAAAAATAGTAATGCGGATATGCTTTCCCGGTTTCCAATTGACGGTAAACCATCTGCTTGGGAAGTTAGATATTAATTTAATAGTATCGGATGCTCCACAATTTATTTCAGCGTTAGATATAAAAGCACACACATAAAATGACCCGGTATTATCAAAGGTTTCACGTTACCTTACAACTGGATGGCCAAAGATGATAGAGGAAAATCTTAAACCGTTTTTCCAGCGCCGAAATGAACTCACGATGGAGGCAGGGTGTATATTATGGGGCTTAAGAACCATAATTCCAAAAAAATTACAAGTAAATATTTTGTCTTTTTTACATATGGGGCATCAGGGTTATACTAAAACAAAATTATTGGCACAAGAGAACGTTTGGTGGCCGAATATTAACGAAGATATCGAATTACACGGTAAGAATTGTGAATTATGTCAAAGAAATAATCCTGGCAATAAAACGATCATAGGGAAATGGCCCTCAGCAAATAAACCATGGGGAAGAATTTATTTAGATTTTGCCGGACCAATTAACGGAGATATATACCTAGTAATAATAGATAGTTTTAGTAAATGGCCTGAAATACAAAAAATGACGACGAATAATTTTACTGAAGTAAGAAAATTGTTGTTAAAACTTTTTGCTATTTTCGGTTACCCCAATACGATTGTTACGGAAAATTACCCCCCATTTCAAAGTAGAGAATTTAGTTTATTTTGCAAACAATTATCAATTAAAAATTGTATATAGTGCCCCATACCACCCTAGAACCAACGGAGAAGCGGAGCGATTAGTACAAACTTTTAAAATTTTTTTAAAAAAACATAATGATTATAATAAAATAAGATTTTTTGTTTAATTATCTACGCCACAAATAACCACAAAACAATCACCAAGTTCAATTATGCTTAAATTTCAACCCATAGGACCTTTACAATTAATAAAACCAGTTTATCCTCATCCATATATACCTCAGTTACCAGGTTTTTTTAATATAAATGAAAAAATATATGCAAAGGATTTTAAAAAAGATAATTGGATACCAGGTATCATCGTTAAAAGAACAGGACCAATGACGTTTTTAGTTGAAACTAAATTAGGGGTATGGAGAAGACATATTAATCAGTTAAAACATAGGTTCGACAACTCAGAATTAAAAAATAGAGAGGGGAGAGAAGAAGAAACGATGCAAACTACACCACAAATGAATGAAAATGAGCCCATACAAAACTCAATGACTAAAGACATTGATCCTATACACGAATTGGTGACCAAAGACATTGACCCAATACAAGACTCAATAAACAAAGACACCATCATAAATGATAAGATGAAAATCGACAGTAATGAGCAAACGGTGGTAGAGAACGAAAGTACAAGCAGCCGTTATCCAAAACGGATAAGAAAACAATTTATACCGTTTCAAATCGAGAGCCCAAAAAAGGAGAGAATAGATGTGATAGAAACAATTAGCCTCAAAGGCAATTAAATATATGATGAATTTTAAATATATATATTATTAATTGTGTACGACGATTAATTGCTTGTTTTGTAAAATACATATATACTGCGGTACAAAAGGTAAAAAGTTGTTAAATTTATAATAAAAATTGATTTCATCACAGTGTTAATTTGGTTATTAAATTTTTAAAAAATTATTTTGAACGGCTTTAAATTTCTGTTAGGTAGCGGAAAACATTTTTTGGGATATATGAATGAAAGCTTCCGATATTATTCAGAAATTAAATGATTTAAACTTCTTGTAATAAATCACAAAAGGACAAATGATAACTTGCGCTTTACAGTGAAATCCTTGTACTTCATCTTGAACCACAAGGCATAATTTTCAGAAAAATCTGCCTAGACGATATATTTATTCTCTTTTTAAATTTATTTTAATAGAATTCATGCCTTAAAAAGTTTTTGAGATAAAAGCAATTAAAAATTTCAGGTGCGAAAATCTTCATTATTCGCACCTTTCGACCTGTATCTCGGGAACTAGGTGTGGAGAGAGAAAATAAACGGCTCTCATTTTTTTACTTATCTAAATAATTCCAGAAATTTTTAACAATTTTAAAAGGGGCCGACTGAAAATGTGCCTTTTTTGTAGCGGTAATATATTCGCAACATTCGCAATGATATTTTAAAGGTATTAAATTCCCTGAAATAATTTACTGTAATATATTCTTGTAATTCAATTCTACGCATCGAATAATTCATTTATTCCAATATTATTCATGAACCGGAAATAAGCCATTCGAAATTTCCGAACCGTTACAAGAAATAATTAAAAAGATAGAACCAAACGGTTATCCATATATTCGAACGCTTCATAACAGTTTTTAAAATTATATTTATTTATGTTTGGCATAACACATATTTTTTCAAATAGTATAAATATGACATATTAAGTTATTTGATATTTATAATTCACTTATTCTTCTTTAATTATTATTGGTTTTAATTTTTAGTTTAGTTTTTATTCATCTTTTAAAAATATTTTTATCCGATTATTATGAATCAATTAATAAAATATATTATGATAAATTTAAAATATCTTTAACTTATAAAAACCGGGACTGAAAAGGCCGATAAGAATTTCTAAATCAAAATTCGCGGATATAAAGTTGTTCAAAAATAACTGGAATGGAACTAAACTGTAAAGTATAAACCGAAAAGTAACTGAATTGCAATATCTATCGGTTCGACACATTGTTCTTGAATACCCATTTATATTATTCGAATAAATTAATAATAATTTTAGTTCTTATTATGATTACTCTAGAAGTTTTTAAATTTTTTAGTCATATGGCAATTATATATCTTTTTTATAATGGTAATAAATAAATAAATAAGAGTCCTTAAAATTATTTGTTCAAATTAATAGATTAATAGATATTAACGACTCGAATGATATTCGAATCGTGAAAATATCACTTCATTCATTGAAATGAATATTAATTTGAACGATTAATATTCAAATAATTTTATAACTTTTAATCCCATTCATTCATTACCATTATAAAAAAATTATTGCAATAATGGTAAGAGAATCTAAATTACTATTAGTGATGAACATAGTATACTCGAATATATTTTAACATTAATAATACAGCCATATATTTATATAAATTAGTACATAAAGTTATAATAAAAATTAAATATTGCCCCTAAAAATTAAGGTATTTTTCACTAAAAACAGATATAATTTAGATTCATAAAAAAAAAACTACAAAATTTTATATGGAAATATTAATATTTAAAAATATTATTATAATAAATACTTTTTACTATTTGAATAATATTCGCGAATATTAAAATATATTCAAACAAAAAATTATTCGTCTCAAATATAATCTAAAATATTCGAATCCGATTTAAATATGGAATATTAGTTAGGAGTATTAATTCTAGGAAATATATCGACCGAAGTGTTTTCGCGGAAATATTTCTTAGGGTAATCGACATTGGCGGTAATGCTAGAACGGAAATTATAACATTACCGTGGAGCTTAATATTCCAAAATAATATTTGAATAATTAATATTAAGTTAATATTTCATGCTTTTTATCTCGCAATAATATTTCGTTTTAAGTTATTGCAGCCTATATTACTAGCTGTTTAATTTTTTTTTTAAATTCTAAATTAATAAAATGTATTTTATATATTAAATTGTATATTTGTGATTTTTTGCAATATGACAATACTTTAATATTTTCAACAAAATATTCTAAAAAAGTATAATTTCATATAGAATGACTTTGACATCAAAAATAAAAATTAGGTTTACCATAAATATTCATTTCTAATAATTTGATTATCTATATTATAAATTTACTTTGAACGTTGGTAACTGAGGAGGCTAAAGTATCAATAACTTTGATGATGTTGGAATTTACGTCTTTCTCTTTTACGAAAAATGGAGGATCAAGATTTGTCTTATAAATATAAAATATCAGTCTTATATATATTTTTAAAGAATATAATTCAAATCATCGTCCATTATCAAAAAATACTAAAATATCGATCCGATAAAATGACGATTTCAATAACTGCCGTTAATCATTTTTTTATATTAGTAGTAAGCAGAAATCCAGGACAAGTGCATTTTCCCGTTCGGTATTACTATTTCCCGTTTCTTTTCAATTAGGTTTATTGAAACGTTTCAAGAATTCATAATGATTTATGAGAACCTGAAATATTCAGAAACATTATAAATCCATATGATTCTAATCATGTTTCCGAGTTCCTCAACTCTAGCACTACTTTTCAGTCTCCTGGAATCCCAGTCTCGGTGGTAAGACTTACTTTTACGACTTCAGTTAATTATGCTAATATTTAACTTGATGAGTATAAAATATCGATAAATAAAGAAAGAAAGCTAGAGTAAACTTAATAATTTAGTTGGGGTGCAAAATACGAGAAAATCTAGTATAAAAAACAAAAAAATAAAAACTTGGGCTGCGTTCGCGAAACCGTTATCTTGCTCAATTATATTTTTGACCGACGATAAAGACTTTGAAAAAGGTATAATTGCTTCGAATTCTTTGGATAAAGCTTCAGATCGAAAGGCAAGACACGAATAATCCTTCATATTAAAACGTGAAGCTATACTGATACGACAAAGGCTAAGGGGAGCTGGAATGGTGGTAATCCTCATTGGTTCAATAAATGTAGGCGGTACATATAACGGAAAAGAGTTAGTGGGTAAAGGAATAGAATCACTATCGTTGTGTAGTAAGATTGTGGCGGGAAGGTTATTTAGGTCGTAACTAGATGGTTTTAAGAAGGGGATAGGCAGGGAGGTTAGTGATAATTGGAATATAGGGATAGGCGGAGGAGCCAGGTGAGGTAAAGGGGAAATTCTGGCATAATAGGAGCGAGGTGGACTAAGAGGGGGGGAGGTAGACGTAGGATAGAAGGGATCGTATGGGAGAGGGATAGTGTCTAAAGGATCATCAAAATAGGGTTCATCATCGAGCGTTATGATTTCTGTAGTTTGAGAAACATGCGGAGAAACGAATACTACCTCATCCAACAGCACGTCTATATCAGGATTAGCCTTTAATTCGGTGGTCTCTTGTAAAATTTTGGAGTTTATATTGGTATGACCCTCTTTAGATAGAGTGATGGAATGAAGGATAGCTTTCGATATTTTGGGCCATTTGTGCTGCGTTTTGCCCAATATTTTTGAACTATCTTCTCTCAAAGATTCGAGGGTTTTCTGACTAAACGGTTTATTTATGTTAGCTGGAGACTTGGTTTTATGTACGAAGTTATTTGGTTCGTGAGACCTGGAATGGTGAGTGTTGAATTTATTGAATGAAATAGCATTTTTGTCTTTATTATCCTTGCAAGATTCACTTTCGGTATTTTTTAAGCATGTAGATTCGGGCTGCGTCGACAACGGTGTTTTTAGCTGGTGCGATGATTTCGGTTCGTTCTCACTGATTCGGCTTTTCTTGTGAGATTTGATAGATTTCAATTCAGCTATTTCATTATTGCGCTTCAAATTAGCCCCTTCCGTGGGATCAATTTTTTGAGAAGAAAATGTGGTGGTTGACAAAATCGTTTGTTTATTAGGGGATTTTGAGACTTTTAAAAAAAATGAGAAAATAATAGGGTTGACAAAAATTATAATTCATTTATAAAAGATTAAAAAATCGATTTATTTGATTAGATCGCTATTTTTTATTTAAATCAAAGTTTATTATATAATTTTAAACAATATGCTCTAGAGCTAGACGAAAAATACACCGTGACGATTTATTCGAACATTTTATTTTTCTGTGGAATATACGAACTCTAAAAGTATTTTATCATGTTATCAATAAAAATATTGGCCCATTTATAACAATTTCACTTTGATTATAGTAAATGAATTTTAATTTTTACAATATTATTTTGAAATTAAATTAATATTTATAAACTAGAATTGAAATTGATAGTTATAGTTATAAACTGCATCTGGATTAATCTTACTATTAGCAAAATATTCAATCAATATATATATTAAACAGCCCTAAAATAATTATAACGATTCTTTAATATCTTCTTATTTAACAATATCTATATTATAATTTTCCGATTATATACCCCATTTCATCGCTACCATACTTATTTATTTTTAAATATTGGCAGTCACATTTTGCGAAAAGGTGCAACAATATAGTTAGATGCTAACTGGAACTGGAGACTAAATACCACTTCTAAACGTTTGTTGCACCTGCTTACCAATAAACCCTCATGATCATATGTCTCTTTGTTTAAATATTTACTTTTTCTTTTACAATTTTTTTTTATTGATTAATTTTTATTTAACCGATATTTTCATATTTTTTTATATCGATGAATCTAAAGAGGGCACATTTATTTTCATATCTCATGAGATAAGCCTAGTTTGAGATTAAAATTTTTATCATCATACTCATTTTTAACAAAAATCGAAGGGGGTGGGATTGAGAATCGAGAGAGTTGATTTAATATGGAACACAACATATACTAAAATTTATGCATATAAATTTATTTATCTTGAGTTATATAATATTTTTAATATTTTTTCATTATACTTTACTATATTTTAGATGATATCTATTTTAGATCCTTTGTCAATATGTGATAATAGCCACGCCATCCCTAGAGATGCACTTGATATTGACGCAAGTTCAGTATTTTTAAAAAAAATTCTCTTTTGTTTTTTAGGTAACTGGCTGTCTTCCTCTTAATGATGGTAACATTAAGATTTCATGGGTTCTTATGAAATGTCTTTTTTTATATTTATTTTACAATTTTTTTTATATGTATTATAAAATTTACGAAAGGCAATAATAGACGATAGAAAATTTACGAATAAAATTTAGAACAAATTATTTTTTAAACATTTTATTATCTTTTTTTACGTTAAAATTTTAAAGTATATATACATTTTGTACAAAATAAAAAGTATAATTATAATGACCTTTTACGGTTAAAAGAAACTTTTTATAAAATTTAAGTTAAGTAAAAAATTACATTTTGAATAACCTTTTGTAAAAATGATTTCAGAAAATATAAGGAATATTTTTAAGGTAAAAATCAAAAATAATTTAAATAAAATAAATATACACTTGTGAATAACCTTAAAATATAAAAAATAAAAAAATATATCCTTTTTTTTATATTTTAATTTCATTTAAAATTTTATTTGACTATTTAACATTCCCTCTTTTTTTTAAAAGTTTTTCCTCTCTCGACTTCGGTCCTAAGCTAATCGTCATGTACTTGCGAGTTACTCGTGAGTTTGTTTGTTCCAATTTTCCATTATTCGTCCATTGCCAAAAAAATCATTACATGTATATTTTATGTAATCAAAAAAATTTTAATTTGTTTTTATTTATAATTAAAAATCTTTTCAGGTCTTAGATAATATTTTCGATCTTGATTATTGAACTTGATTTTGTTCTCCACTTCTTCCCCCTCTAAAAACTTGTGTATTTGTTGTAGAATTTTTATATGAGATTATGTTCGTTGATCTTTTCTTTATCTGATTAAATGTCTTCTAATAGTGTTGTATCCAGTATTTACTTTTATATGACAAATTCCTATCTTTATGTATCACGATTCCTTTGTCCCATATATTTTTTTTGAACGTTTTGTACCAAATTTTATCTCCTACTTCTATGTCTCTTTTTCCAAAGCTGTATCTAACTCTATTTTAGTGTTGTTTTCCATATTTCTTTTCATACTCATCTTCATGGATCTTAGCAATTAGTATGTGTTTTATACCATGATCTTCACAAAATTTTTTAAATAGGTAGCTAGTAAAGTTAGTTCCATTATCAGTCCCTATATTGTGTGGTATTCCGAATAAGCTAATAATTCTCATCAATTCTTTTACAGTTGATTCTGTTGATATGTTCTACATTCTTTTAATTATCGGGAACTTGCTATAAGCGTCGACAAATACCATGTAATTGGTATCTTCGAATTGGGCAAAATCTATGTGTACGCGTTCAAATATTTTTGTTGCTATTCTCGATGGATTTTGTACATTATGTGGATTATCCACCCATTTGTTGTATGCATCACAATTTTTACCTCTTGATCTATTTTGGTGTTATTACCAGGCCACCATAAATAATCTTTAGCTAATAGTTTCGTTTTTCCTGCACCTAGATGTCCCTTGTGTAACTCTTGTAACATCTCGTTTCTCATTTTCCGTGGTATTATGATTCCATTATCTTTGAAAAGACAATCTTTCATCAAGCTTAATTCTACCTCCATATTTTTGTACGTTTTGTTTTTGATTGCTTCTAATATTATTATTAATTTCCATCAATTCATTCTCAGCACTTGTTACTTTCATTATTCATTTTAAATTTATTGGTATATATCATAAATCATTTCTATATCTTGTATCATTTCAGTATTCATCTATGGTAATCTTGATAAGCAATCTGTACTATATTGCGTTTACCGGGTCTGTGAATTATTGAGAAATCATGTGCTTCCATTGTCAAATTCCATTTTTGAAGTCGCATCGATATGGAAATGTTATCCTTTAGTTCTTTTGTAAAAATATATACGAGTGGTTTATGGTCTGTAATTGTAAATTTTGTTCCAATGATATATTCTTAAAATTTCTTTATAGCATATATTATAGACAAGGCTTCTCTTTCAATGTTCATGTAATTTGTTCCTAATTTTAATAAAGTTCTTGATGAGAACGCAATAGGTTTTTCTTTACCATCTCCTTCAATATGAAATAACACTGCACCTAAACCTTTTTTCGAACGTCAGTTGCAATACCTATAGGTAAATCTGGGTTGTAAAAATTTAATGTTGGAGGAGTACTTATCAATTTTTTCAAATCATTAAAGGTTTTCTCATGTGTATTTTTCCATAACCATTTTTCTTTGTTGACTATTCTATATAAAGGATCAGCTATGTCCACAACATAAAAATTTTCGATAACTAGCCATGCCCATAAATGTTGCTAATTCCTCTTTTGTTGTAGGTTCTGACATGTTTGTAATAGCTTTCATTTTGTCTCCATTTGGATGTATGCTTTTATCATCTATGTCGTGCCCTAGGAATTGTATTTCTTTTTTAAAAAATATACTTTTGACAAAATTGGGTATAAGTCAATGTTTTAATATCTTGTCGAAGACTTTTTTGTATTGTTCAAATGAGCCTCATCATCATCACCATTTATAAGTAGATCATCGATGTAAAATATGGCATCCTTCATATCCCCGAAATGTTGTCCACTGACGCCGTTTTTGATCGAAAAGGGAGTCTTGTAAATCTGTAGTAACCCTTGTACGTTGATATTGTGAGTAGATCTCGAGAATCTTTATGTATTGGTACTTGCAGGAATGCGTGTTTGAAATCAATTTTGTAAATTTCATGCCTTTTGATAATTTTAAAATTAAATCATTAATACGTGGTATCGGATATTTAAAATCTTCTAAAGCTGAATTTATAGTATTTTTAAAATCTGCGCAAAGTCTAATTGAACCGTCACTTTAAGTGTGAGTGGACTTGCCCAGCGAACATCTTCAACTGGCTAAATTATTTTATCATCAATCCATTTTTGCAATTCTCAAGCTCGTTGTCGTAATAGGGAAAGACAAAAGCAAAAAAAATATACATTCTACACTATTTTTATTAATTAAATAAGATTTAATATGGATCCTATCTTGACGCTTGTCAATTGATCTCTCTGAACAATATTCCATTCTATTCAAGCGGATTATTTTGTAAAACTCATAAAAAGCGATACTTAGCTTTAAATAGGATTTTATATCTATTTCGAAAGGGCAATACACAATACAAATTATGCTATTTTTATTTAAATAAAATTTTATGTCTCTTAAAATTTGTCAATTAATCATCCCGAACAATATTCCGTTCTATTCATGCTGAATATTTGGTAAAACTCCCTAAAAAACAATACACAGTTCACTTAGATAGGATTTTATATCAATTTCGAAAGGACAATACAGTGTGCGCTATCTTTATTATTTAAATAAGCTTTTATGTCTATTCTTAAGATTCCTACTTTTTTGAAGATTGCCAATTGGTCTCCCCAAACAATACTCCATTCCATTTATGCTGATTATTTTATAAAAACAAGATGGCTAAAAGAAATGCTAAGAAATTAATAGCTAAGGCGCAAGAAGAAAAAGGAGTTTGCTAAAGAAATGGAATGCGCTGATTGAATGGGAAATATAGTTCGAATGATAAAGCAGATGTCAAAAAAGAGGTAGGATGTGATAGATGTAAAATGTTTGAAAAATATGGAAGGAAATGGTGATTGATAGTAGTGGTATTAAGAACACATGGAAGATCTACATGAAAGGACTTTTGAATGAAGAAAATGAATGGGATAATAATGTTAGTTGTGCAAAGGTAGAAGGTCCAGGGTGTAAATTTGGCAAGATCGAGATAAAGAGAGCAGTGAAAAAATGAAAAAAGGGAAGGCAACGATGGTGGTATCAGAGATGTTTAAAGGTTCTGATGATTTAGGGATTGATTGGTTAATGAATTTAGCCAATCAAATTGTCACAGGAGGAACTATTCCAGAGGACTGGCGAAGAAGTATAATTATCCCAGTATACAAAGGGAAAGGTGATCCTTTAGATTGCGTGTCTTACAGAGCTATTAAACTCTTGGCACATGCAATGAGAGTATTTGAGAGGGTGTTAGAGAAGCGGATAAGGGAACAAACTAAAATTGATGAAATGCAGTTTGGTATTACATCGGGAAAAGGCACAACAGATACAATTTTTGCGGTGAGTGCAGAAGTATCTTGCGAAGGAAAAGAAACTCTATTATGCGTTTGTTGATTTGGAGAAAGCATTTGATAGAGTGCCGCGTGAGATTACTAGATGGGCCTTGAGAAAATCAGGTGTGGAGGAATGGTTGGTTATCGCAGTGATGGCAATGTATGTTGAGGCACAAACATCAGTACGGACGGATTGTGGTGATAGTGGCAGCTTTGAGGTAAAGGTAGGACTTCATCAAGGATCCGTGCTGAGTCCACTATTATTTATCTTAGTAATGGACGTGGTGGCTAGAGAAATGCGTGAAGGACTTCCCTGGGATCTATTATATGCAAATGACCTTGTATATTGAGGGATAAAATTAGTAAATGGAAGATGACCATGGAAGCAAAGGGCCTGAATTTGAATGCATCAATTTCAAAGGTAAGGTGATGATTGGTGGGGAAGATCTAAAGATGGAGGAATCCGGTAAGTGTCCTTGTGGTGTATGTGGGAAATGAGTTGCTAGAAATTCTATTCAATGCACCCGATGCCAGAAATGGGTACATAATAGATGTAGCAGGAAAAAGGGAAGTTTGATGTTAGGAAGAATGACCTTTATTGTAGAACATGCATGAAAGGGATACATAATAATGATAACCTAGAAAATGGTGGTCTGGATATTGGCAATGGGTTAACCCTAGAAAACGTGGATAAGTTTTGTTATTTAGGTGATATGCTAAACGCAGATGGTGGTGTAGATTCTGCTGTTGTTGCAAGGATCAGACAAGCTTAGAAGAAGTTCAGAGAGATGTCATCTATTCTTATAAATAAAAAGGTCTCTTTGAAGTGCTGTGTGAGGAGTTGTTTAGTTTATGGCGGCGAAACATGGCAATGAAAGCTACTCACGAAGCCAACTTAGAAAGAACAGAGATGAGGATGATTAGATGGATGTGTGGGGTATCTCTGAGAGAGAGAAAAACTAGCAAGGAATTGCGAGCAAGAGATGGTTTGGGCATGTGGAACGTATCACAAAAGATGACTGGATAAAGAGATGCACCTAGATGGAAGGAGGATCAAGACCTAGAGGAAGACCCAAGATGACGTGGACAAATGTGATAGCGGCGGATATGAGAAGCATGAATCTTACAAATATTGATGCTCAGGACCGTCAAAAATGGAAAAGAAAAATCAGAAGGAAAACTGGCCTACCCGGGTAAACCTAGAAATCGTCATAAAACGGAGAAGATTAAAAAATACGTGGTTCGCTTTAAATAGGATTTTATATCTATTCCAAGAGAACAATATAGAGTAGGCTTTATTTATTATTTAAATAAGCAATTGGTTCCCTGAACAATCGTCTCTATTCAGGATATAGTAAAATATTTAAATAATTTTTACTCTCATTTGCTCCTGATCAACAAAATTAGCTATATAAAATACACTCATTTATACTAAGGCAATATATAAATTAATATTTTTTAAATATACCTCCTAAGCCCAATACCTATATTATATTTTACTTTTTTTAAACTCTGCTATCTCATTTATGATCCATCGCCATTGTTGTTCATCACTATTTGTGATTCATGGGAATTTCTGATTCTGCGCCATTTGTGATTCCTAAGCCACACTCCCCCCAGCCGAAAAGGTCGGACTAGGGCGAAGCCTTAGTTAAAAATAATTTTTATAAGAGTTCATTGTACCAAAATAAATAATTTTTATATTAGCGCAGCATATAAAATCATTTATAATAATAAAATAATGTTCATATTTGAAAACAAAACCTAATAATAATTTTAAAATATAAGTAAAGAAAATAAGATTTCAAATCAAGCTTTTATTTATATAAATTATTGATTTAATCATACCAACCCTAGGAAATATATATTACCTCTTTTATAAAATTTAAATAAATCAAAATACTTAAATAATTTATTTGTAGCATTTTTGATTTTGAACATATGTAAATACCCCCCTAAATCAATGAAGATATTACTCCCCTACCAAATCAAAATTAGCAACAAAAAAATGAAGAACGAAATTAGAAAAAAAAGTTCAACATTCATTTGCCTTCTACAATTTTATTTTAATGATGAATAACTTCACAATTCTCTACCCCCACCCTTCAATTTTAATGACTTCGTCCTACCATCCCCCTCCCCCCGTAGACGGGTCTGATAATACTTATTATGCATAACTTATTTAAAATATAGAAAAATAATATGCCCACTTATTCAAATTTGATCAAGATAATTATTTTATTTTAAAAAATAAAAATTAAAATTAAATCAAATTGTTTACTTTTGTTGATTTGGACTTCTTCTTCCTCCAAAGCTTGAGATGCCACCGATTTAATTTTATTGATAGGGATCTTTCTATCATTTTTTATCTTTCGGTATTGTGGTATAAAATTTATAAAAATATTTTTTTTAATATCTTAATTAGATATCGTTTTTGCTAAACACGTTACCATAAAAAAAATATTACCCCAAATTAATATCCTTGTCCCAAAAATATTACAATGCATTGTTGAGAATGCATTATCACGAAAAGACAACTTATCTTAATTTAATTTTTGGGAATTTTTTTATTTGACCTTCTTAACTTGCTACCCTCGCATAAATCATTCTTCCTCCTAAACTTCATAAACATTCCATGCATTCTTTATACTCTGCGCTAAACTCCTATTTTTAAATTTTCCATCTTAGCATTTAAAAAGGGAATCTAAGATCTAGCCTAAAAATTCAATGAAACAGCATGGGCTCAAGCCTCATTACTAATGTTGTTAAGGTAATTACCTACATTTTGCAAAAAAAGCTAAGGTAACTTACACCTGAAAATTGTAACTAATATAACTGTAGCTAGTTATATTTTTTTGGAATAATATTCATATATCTAATATATATAATCTCCATAATCAAAACATGATCGTTTGGTATCTTCCTAATGTATTTAGAATTTAAGGATACTATATAGTGTAATGTTATTTTTTTGCTCTCTACGAGAGTAGAACCACAAACCTCCCGTTTCAAAGGCGTATGTTTTAAGGATACACCAACTTGAATATAATTAAATTTTAAATATTAATTATATATATATTAATTAATAGCTGATATTTTTAAAATTTTGCCGTTTATTACCATAATAGGTGACGGAGTTGAAGGGTAATTATTTAGTTTGTGTGTATGGTACTAAATATACTTTATATATTAAAATTTAGGAGAAAAAGAGGTAAAATTGTTGCAATGTATACCGCATGTATTAGAAATATCAATTTAATTTTTGATGGAAATCATATTGGATAAAATTTTAAATAGAGAAGCTTTAAGATTTTTGAATTTTAAATATGGGTTATACATTGGCCAGAAAATTTTTTTTTGCAATAGCCAGGCCTGATCAAGAAACCAAGTCCCATACAACTTTCATAAAATTTTGCCATTTATTTTTATTGTAATTTAAAAAAAATGTCTTAAATTTAATTTTATATTTAGAATAAAATTTAGATTTGTGATAGAAATCATATTGGGTAAAATATAAAATGGAAATGCTTAAAAATTTTTTAATTTTAAATATGGGCTAGACATTGGCCTGAAAATTTTTTTTTGCAGAAATCGCCAGGCTTGATTAAAAAACCAAGCCCATGCAACTTTCATATTCTGATTTTATTTTAAAATGAATTATGACTTTTATATATTTTATTTCAGTTCTCAACTAACAATATGGTCTTTGGCGGGCTTGAGAAATTTTTCCCAACAATATGGTTTTCAGAGATTTACCTAACTCCAGGCTTGGGAAAAACTTACAAAATTATTATGGGTTGGCCAGGTTTGAAAAAAAAAATTTCAGGCCAATGTCTGGTCCATATTTAAAATTAAAAAATTTTCAAGCATATCTATTTTAAATTTTACCCAATATGATTTCTATCACAAATTTAAATTTTATTCTAAATATAAAATTAAATTTAAGATATTTTTATTAATTTAGAATAGAAATAAATGTAATATAAAATTAAATTTAAGACATTGTTATATAGAAATAAATGGCAAAATTTTATAAAAGTTGCATGGGACTTGGTTTTTGATCAGGCCTGGCTATGTCTGCAAAAAAAAATTCCAGACCAATCTACCCCATATTTAAAATTAAAAAATTTCCAAGCATCTCTATTTTAAATTTTATTCAATATGATTTTTATCACAAATTTAAATTTTATTCTAAATATAAAATTAAATTTAAGACATTATTATTAAATTACAATAGAAATAAATAGCAAAATTTTGGGAAAGTTGCATGGGACGTGGTTTTTTGATCAGGCCTAGCTGTGTCTGCTAAACAAAATTTTGAGACCAATGTCTAGCCCATATTTAAAATTCAACAATTTTGAAGCATCTCTATTTTTAATTTTACCCAATATGATTCCTATCACAAATTCAAATTTTGATATTTCTAATACCCTTAATGCTGACGGGTTACATTGCAACAATATCTCTTTTTCTCCTAAATTTTAATATAAAGATATTTAGTACCATATTCACAAACTAACTAATTACCCCTCAACCCCGTCATTCTTGACGGGTTATTAGCTAGTATTGTTATAAATATATTCAAATAATTAATTTTATTAATTATGTTATATTATAATAAATTAATTTTAAATTAAACTTACTAATTTAAAATTTTGATTAAATATCTAATTCTGTATGCGGGTCTTTTTATGAAGTTAAAATTGATAAATAAAAACAGATACAAAATCATAGGTGTAGCTATGGTTTTGCTATGGGGAAAGCACTATAATGTGGAGTTTTCCCGATTAATTTTATTGATAGGTCCACTTATTGTAGGCCGTTGGCTATGTTATATTTATATAAAAATAATTTTGGTTCTTCACTTTTTTAAAAAATTTTGAATTATAGTCGTTATTTAAAAAAATTAACTTTTCTTATTTTTCTTTCAAATTCTTGTTTAGTGTAATATATTGAATTTTGGGGGGAGAGGGTGATGATGTATATGGGGGGAAATGTTAATTAGTTTAGGATATTTGTGAGAACAGATAATTTGATAAGAGGATTTTATCCCTATCCCCTCCAGCTATGCCTATGTGCAGAATTTAATATGAATTCTGACTCATTATTTAATGAGTATTAAAATAAATTGTACCATCTCATTCTACAAGTATTACCAAACAAAAAACTTAAATGTTAAAATACCTTGGCTAAGCTTAAAAAAAATTTTGAATTTCACATAGAGAAGGCTGGTTAGTACATACAATATTAGTGATAAGTGCCTCTTATGTAGTGTGTTATATTAAATGACCCGATTTGGGTAAAAAGGGTCCGATTACGATCTTAGCCAAAATAATCTTATATAAGCCTGGAGATTTTGCTCATAGGTGGCAAAAAGGTTTGGACTTCTATTTGTCAAATCTTGCTTACATAATATTATTTTACTAAAATCATAATCGGCCCGTTTTTAAAAATTTCTATGCCTTGCAAAAAATATTGCAGCATCTTGGTCATCCAAAGCCAAGCTATGGGAACATATCTCTGTACGATTATTTTCTGATAACTTGTTTAAATAATTATACTTAATTATTAGATATGCAGGTAATAAGATTTTTGTTTAGCTAAATATTAAAATTATCAATTAAATTAAACTAACTTAATAGTTAAAATGACTTTGACTACCTTCCCACGGAATATGTTCTGGTCATACATTAAACTTAGTAGAAACACAAAATGCCAACAAGAGCATTTTAGAGAATGATCATTCTAAGAAACCATATAATATTGCCATATCAAAATGTCAATTTGTGGAATTTACAAAATAAATCTGGGTCATCATCTGAACTAATAAAAAAAGATTAATTATTACTTTTTATTAAATATATTCTTATACTTACACCAAATGCTCCAGTATAACGTTTGCTCAGTCTATGGAGGCTTATTTTTGAAGAGAAACAAGTGTCCTTTAGACAGAAATTTTGAAAATGGTTTATTGTTAAAGGCAAAAAATTTACTAGCCCGAATTTTAATCAAAATAATCAGTGCATAATATATATGATATTCTTATATTTTATTTGGTGTAAATATATTATATTCTTCAGATTTTTTTTCTTTTTAAATACCTTTGATTAAGATTTGTAAATAGTAATTTTTTTATAAATAAAAAATGATGCGCTATATAAAAGATTTATAAAGTAACTTATAATTAATTAGTTACTTTTGAAATATAGAAGTGTAAATTCGTAACTAGTTACATCTAAAAAACTGTAACTAGTATCTAGTATAACTTTTAACAACACTACTCATTAGTCCTTACTGTTTTATTTCAAGCCATCTACTCTTTAAGCCATAATCATTTCCCACACCTCAAAAAATAATTTTTCCTAGATGATGCTACTTTTTTATGGAGGATAAGTGTTGTTAATGTCCTTTCTCTTGAATCCAACAGGCAGAAGGATTGGGATACGATAGTTGTAGCTCGCTGCGTTGAATCTCTATTATTAATTATGTTACCAACCGACACTCTAATCACTTCTTTAATTAATGGATTCGGGCAGATTTTTTAAAAGTTATACCTTCTATTAAGCTCCAACTCCCCAACAATGAGCTTACCCATGACAGCGGAATCCGCTTTAATTGTACAATAACCTTTCCTCACATCTGCTCTAACTGCAGAAATCTTACAGAGGGGCACTATTTACACTGCAGATCGTATAATGGCCAAACCAATAATTTTCTTGATCCAATAAGCTTTAAAATCGGCCCAAATACCTGCAATATTTGAATCACCAGGAGTTTTTAGTTCCAATGGAAAGCGACATGATGGAACTACCCAGATTCCATAGCATGGAAACCAATTTCCCGTTGGGATTATTCTTGAATAGATCTATTAGCCCTATCCAGCTAGACTCCAACCTTACTCGGGCAAAAAGAACAGCTTAAAATTTTAAATACTCGGTCGGATGATCATATTTATATATATTTCTTATTTGACCAAAAATGATCAATAAATAATGATATTTCAAAATTTACTTATCAAAATAAATACCAAATTTTATATTTATATTATTTAAGCAAAATTATTAAGCTACTAAAAACCGGATCAAAATAATAAATATTTTTATTTTTATTGTAAAGAGAGTGGGATCATATAAACCCCGCCTAGTTAACAAAGAATTTAAATTATTTATAATACCTTTTTTTAATTAAGAATTATAATGATATACCCCGCTAAATTTATTACACCTTCCAGGAGTTACAACCCCCCAATCGAGTTTGCCGTTAATCGATACGCTCACGTCAGAATAATTTATGTCAGGCGTTATTCCGGTCAATAAATTATTTTGGCTTTCAAATATCGAATCAAGTAAATCCTTGCCATTGTGGGGAACCCGTTTAATTGCGCTTTTTAATCTGCCATATTTTATTTTAAAAAATTTCGTTATTTTGGTTTTAAAAAAACTACTAGAAAATTCATAGTATGCCTGGTCATATTGACTAAATTAAGAGGAAAATAATAAAATTAGCACCTCCTTATAGATAATTTAGGCCATATAGATTAGAGATCTGGAAATCCCGACCTAACCTGAGCCTTTTTAAAAATAATTTCGATTCAGGCTAGGTCGGGCCTATTTTTTCAAAAATTCGAGCCATGCCAGGTCGAGCTAAAAATTTTAAATATATCATTCAATTTTGTGAAATAATTGATATAAAATTCTACAAGGCGCTAAAAATATTAAATTTTTCTATATTTAAATACATTCGGGCCGGATTGGATAGACAAATAATTTTTACTTTGGGTAGGCAAACAAATAAAAAAAAATTGGTTAAGGATTAGGCCAGGCAAATTTTTTTAAAAAAATAGGCCGAGCTGGGCTTGAAAAATTAGGCAATGCAGATCACTAATATAGATATTTTAGCATCACTTTTGTCTTTTTGAATTGAAAAAATCCCTCCTGAAATTATTTTAAATGTTATGAAAAAATCCCTCCTAAAATCATTTTAAATGTTATGAAAAAATTAATAACTTTCTTTCATCAACAGTAGGTGAAGCACTGGAACTGGGTGAAAAGAGTGGGCTAAAGCGAATGACCCCTACCAAGGACATCGTTTTAAATTTTTCGGATTCGTGACCAAATGCCTTGATTTCGTTATCAACTCGCCGCTGTCATCGAATTTGTTTTTGATAAAATATAATTAGTTAATGTTTGATGGGTCTAACCAATAATTAAAGAGACAATATGGACTAAAAGATAAACATAGTCGATAATGGTCACACAGAGAATAAAATTTTAAAAGAATAGGCAACTGCATTCATAAAAATATTGGTAAAATGAACTTAAACCAGTTTTAACCGTTATTATTTAGTGAACCTAAACCAAATAGCCTAAAAATAATTTCACCCATCTAAAAAGGTACGT
Organism: Gordionus sp. m RMFG-2023; assembly: GCF_954871325.1. Lineage (NCBI taxonomy): Eukaryota > Metazoa > Nematomorpha > Gordioida > Chordodea > Parachordodidae > Gordionus > Gordionus sp. m RMFG-2023. The sequence goes on along the minus strand of NC_088775.1, from coordinate 51,536,163 downwards.
GAACCGGTTTAATATTTAACTGTTTTATAAACGATAGTTCATTTTATGTCTAGCTATAAGTTTTAATAAAATTTGAAAAATGTTTATCCATATACATAACTAGAAAAAGTTGAAGAAAACATTTGAGCGGTTTATAAGGTTCAAACCTAAAGGATAATATTCTTTTTTATGATAGAGCTAAGTTAAGAGTGATGCCCAACGAAACAAAGGACCAAACCAGTCAGATTGAAGATAGATGTTATGCATTAACTTAACATAGTATATAAATATTTAATTTTATTTTTATGATTATTAGCCGTATATTTTTTTATATTTTCGTAGTTTTAAGGTTAATTATATAACTTGAATGTACAATGGAAATTTCAGGTATAAATATTTTTGCTCTACGAAAAAACACTTTTTATTTTATTAAAAATTCGAGTCAAGACTTGCAACTTGCAATAACTTTACATTTTTACCACAATTACAATATACAATATGCAACAATAACGGTTCGAATCCTTGTTGTACATTATTAAATAGAAAGGTCGTCTAAAATTATAGTACACTCCTTTATATAAAAAACTGAAAAATATGTATTTTCCTTTAGCATATTAGAATTATCATGAAAAAAAGTGGGACGTGTTTCAGTAAAAAAATAACCACCAGATATTTAGAAATTTAAAGCTTTTATAAGTCTTAAAATTTAGTTATGTCACTTTTGGTAAAAATAATTCAAATTATACTAACGGAAAAGAGAGTACTTTAGAAAAGTGGCTGATGCTAAGTTATGCGACATCTGTTAATATTTTATCTGTCAAATCTGCTTTTGTATACGAACGACGCTTTTATAGCTTTCTTCATTATTCCACTTTCATTTTTCTTTGAATTCATCATTAACTCATTAATGAGTAAATGCCTTTCAACGATGTCATTAGAGACCAGTTAAATGAACAAATAAGAAAATTTAATAATGCATTTATATAGTATTAAAATAGAAAATGATTTTAAAACTTTTACTTATTTTAAAAAAATATATTAAAAATAACATATATAAAAACGATAATAAAATAAAAAAAACACATAAGATGGGAAAACATACAAGACCGGAAAACCCATACAAGACTGGAAAACCCATATTAAGACGGAAGAAAAGCATGACGGGAAAAGCAAGAATTTAAAAAAGGAAAAAGAAGGTTCTCATTAGCAATATGGGTTAATTGCAATTTTATAAACTAAGTATAGATTTGCTAGAAGTTCATTATACAGTTCCACTTTATATTTCTGTCATCGTTCTGAAATTGGGAGTAAGAAAAATATTTTAAAATCTTTTATATATGAAAAGGTTGTATATTATGTGTTAAAAATTCATTTAAAAAAATTAACACCTTTATATATATTTATTTTTAAATAATGATCCAAAAAAAAAAATTAAGGTAGTTGTTTTTAATTGAGGCAGAGTAATATTATTAATTAAAATTTCTAAAAATCATTGATAAATTTTAATTAATAATATAGAAATATGCCAACTTCCTTTTTGATTTGGGACTTTCTCTTTTTGGCTAGTGCCAGAACCTTCTCGTAACGCTCTTTAAGTCGATTCTTTCTATCTCGGCCTCTGAAGCTCTCCCTATTCTTAAAACGTCGCTTGGGTTTGATCCTGATTCTCTTGCCATTTTTCTTCCTTTTTCTCTTCGTTTTTAGTCTTAGCGCCGTTTTTTTCCGCCTATCCTTTAAGGCTTGCAGCAAACGTATGACTTCTCCGCCTTCTTCAGCACTGTTACTAAGGTCGTTATCGCCTAGAGAGGCAACGGAAGCTGATTTACACAATGATGTGGTGAGGGGCAAGTTAGATTCGACAATAGTATGGAATGGAAAGGACTGAAAATTCAAGTTTGTTTAAAAACATAATTTTTTATTAAAAAATTTGCGGGTAGCAAGAATATTTATTTGGTATTGGCGTTGCTTTAAAATAAAAAGTTTTCATGTAAAAAATTAAAAGATGAATTTGCAAAAATACTTGCGCATGTAATTATTAAATAAAATATAGGCCTAATATTGAATTTCCAACCTCAAGTCAAATATCCTTTCACACTTGTCAAGAACTTTCCAAGTTTAGAAAATAATAAGCTATGGGGGTTGGGGGGGGGGGGGGGGTTAAATTTAAAATATCTTATTATCTCCTCTAAAAAATGTTTTACTATTACTTGTCCGATATTATTTGGGGCCAACCTAATTGCCATTATTACACCTAATAAAAATAACCGTCTTTGCAAGACTCGCCGCAAAAATTATTTTGCCCGGTTTACTAATGTTGGTTCTATTCTTCTGGCTCCTACGGATGTTGGTAATAAAGGTGATTGTAAAGCAGCGAATCATTCTACGAATATATCACCAAAATAATCTATCGAATGTATATCTAGAAATCGTATACTACAATGCCAATAATACACTTCATGAGAAACATTTCCTCGTCTAATTTATCAAGGCGTTTCTAAACTTTGCTGACTAATATAGTCCTGCTACTAACCCTTCCTTTTCCAATTTGGAGAACTATATCAATAGTTAAGACATTCAGCCGGAAGACCCTCTTGGCTCACGAGGATTATTATCCCTAAACTTCTCAATGCCTTAAGAGTCACTGAAATCTTTAAATTCGATGGAAAACTCTAAATATATGAGTTAAAATAAAAAAAATTGCCAATCATAGTAATGACTCATGCTATACGAAACACTATCTCAATTGAGGATTCGGGATTCTGTCCCCAATCACATTCCCGATTTACGGATTCGAATCATTCAGGCTTACAAATATTGCCATCCTAGGTGCTCATTCCTCTTTTTCAGACAATTTGCTACATGAAGTTTTCTCTTTATGGTTCAATATAGATGCATCTAATATTTCCTCTTCTCTTAAACTAGGAAAAAAGATTTGGATATGCCCATGATTTTAGATGTCATTGATCACCTTTATGCCACTCTGCAATCTGTCGACCTTTCTTCCTTTACTGAACCTTGGCTTGAAATCCAACGATTAAAAAATTAAGCTTTACATTGGCTACATATAAACATTAACTTAATCATGTCATAAAATTGTGCTCTCACAAACGGGCCTATTCGGGTAGACAATGCCTCAATTGCATTGTAAGAAATGGGCGAGCTCTCTGATACATACTATGTAATAAGCTGACTGGGAAGCTTCCATAATGGAACCCACAGGAATGTTCCCTTACCATGAGAAAATAGCAAGATAATTACATGGGATTGAGTTCGATCCATTCAATTCCAAATTAGGATGGGTTGACTAGGACAAGTCCATGCATGACTTGAGTTTAAACATGGAGATAAAACTTCAACAGCTTTTTCCCTAGTATTGCCATAAAATTAAATTTTAATTTTATTTCCCCTTTAAAAAAATGGATTTGTTATGAAACAGCTAAATCAAAATTTTTTGGCCCGATTTTACCCGATGGTACAAATTATTGGGCTCTAGGAGCCCAACGCTTAGCTCTCGAATATAAGCTTACAGGGAAGAAATTTGATACCTATAATATTCACTTTATTCAGACCTGCAGGCACAGGGCGGGATAATATAATTTTAAAAATCAGGTCTAGATTAAAAAAATTATGGGTCTGGTTAAAAAACAATTAAATTACCAGGCTGGAACGTATTTTAATAAATATAAAATTATATTAGCACATCTGTTGACTATATATGTTCCGAGTAAATAATGAACTATCACGTCAAATCGATCAGAAAAACAAGATTTTCGGACGACCATCTTAAAAATGAACGAAACTTGGCATGGTAATTATTATGTTGTATATGTTAATAAAATCAAAATTTTAGAGTGCCAGCTCAACCAGATTCAAGGATATGCGCCTTCAAAGTCGAAAATAGTGCAATGCGTGATTACATTAAATCTTTTTTTTTTAAATACTTAAGATAGAGTTACAAATTATATATCATTTTATAGTCTTAAAATTTTACATTGAAAGATTTCAAGTGTTTTCTTATTTATGCTAAAAATAAAAAATTAACATTGTTAGAAAGGAATTTTTTTGGGTGTTGATATTCTCTAAAAATGTTTATTACCTTTATATTAAACGATTTAGTTCGATACCCATTTTGGATTTTTAATTTTTATTTGAATTTTTATTGTTTATATAAATAAAAAAAGATAATATAGATGGCGTTATATTCAAAAATCATTATAATAAAAATATTGGTATTAAAATTTAAAAAATCGATTAAGCATAACCAATATGATGTCCTGGGGCAATAAGTAAGGAAGCAGCCGATAAAGATATGATTGTTATTAAGACTCTATATTGTAAAATAAACATTTTAATTATATTCAAACAATTATAAATATATATCTCTTATTTTTATCGTATTCCATTTTGCGCTTATTAATAGAAATTCCTGAGGCCATAATTTGTAGATATATCCTTTCACTTGTGTATAAACTATCGTTTTTTTTTGACCAATCAATTAAGCAACCAAGTAAAATATTACTGCCTCTAACGTTTTAGCTACGCATAAAAAGCAAAAATTTTTATAAATCTGTGTTATCATGAATCAGATTTTGGTGTAGCAGCTGAATAACCTTTTCAATTCATCCCATGGAAAAGGTCCATATGACGGCCTTGGCGGAACATTAAAAGATTAGCAGCACCAAGCCTTCAGCGCACCAATTCTGGACACATTTTAACGCCTGATAATTTATATCAGTTTTCAAAACAAAACATGCCATCAGTAAATTTTACATATATAACCAACAAACAATACAATTTAGAAGAGATTAAACTCCTTGAAAGATTCAATTTACCTTGCTCCATTCCAGGAACTCGAACTTAAATCAAAAATATATTCATAATAAGAGGAATTTCAAATTAACAATATTTCAAATGCCGATAATTTCTCTTTTGCTAATATTAAAAGATTTGTAACATGTGTTTATGACGATTTTTGGTGGTTATCCACAGTACTAAAAGAATGAAATTACTGAGTAAATATATATTTTCTTTTTACACCCCATGAACCAACACCATTCTTTTACCCCACAAATGAGGAAGAGATATGGATGTCCATTAATCAAATAATAACGATTATAAATCCCATAACATTGACAGGACGTGCCTACAAATTATCGCCTCAGGAAATTCTATTAAAAAGCGCGAAATGGGATAATATTAAAACAAGTGATTTTTTTATAATTGTTTGCATATAAAATTTTAAAATATGTTTATTTTAAAATATATTGTCCTAATAACTATATCTATATGGGCTGCTTCCTTACTTATCGTCCTAGGATAGTTATAATTAATTTTAATACCAATATAATATATATTTTAATTAAAAATAATATATTTTAAAATCTTTTTAATACAACGCCATCTATAATACCTATTTTATTTAATAATAAAAATTTTTAAAAAATTATAAAAACATAAATGGCTATCGAGATTTTTTATTAAATAGTTTAATATAAAGGTAATAAACATTTTAAAGAATTTCAACACCCAAAAAAGATTCCTTCCTAAACAATGTTAATTTTTTATTTTTATCGTAAATAATAAAATACTTGGAATTTTTTAATTTTTTTCAATATTTTCCAACGTAAAATTTTAAGGGCTATAAAATGATATATAATTTGTAACTCTATCTTAAGTATTTTTTTAAAAAACAAGATTTAATGGAATCACGCACTTCGCGATTTTCGATTTTGAAGGCGTATACCTTTGGATCTGGTTGAGCTAGCACTCTAATATTTTGATTTTATTAACATTTACAACATAAATAACTAACATGCCAAGTTTCATTCGTTTTTGAGATGGTCGGCCGAATCACTGGTAGATTAAAAGTATAAATGGTCATTCTGATTTAAGATGCCACAAGTCTGTTAATGAACGAATTATTATCTATCCCACTAAATATATGTAATTATAACTAAATAATTTCTAATTTAAATAAAGCGCTTAATATTTATTCATTGCTCATTTTAATTTTCCTTTTGAAACAACTTGCATATAATTCTAAATAACAAAAATCCGAGTCTGGTTAAAAAATTCCCAAGCTAGGCTTGAAAATAAAAAATTATTAAATTCCGAGCAAAGCTTGAAAATAAAAATTTTTCAAAAGGCTAGGCTTATTAATTTTTATGCAAATCTCTGGGCTTGAAATTGTAGCCTCTTCAAGGTTTCTGACTTTTTTTCTAGATTTTAAAGTTTTGTATTAAATTTAAATTTCAGAAATAACTTTGATAATTGAAAATTTATCTATTTTATTATATTTATTTCAAATTGTTACAAGAAAATTATGGCCTTTAGATAAATCCTTAATTTGGGACTTCATATGTGTCACTTCCTTTCCAAAAAATTTAATTCGTTTCCAGTTGATATAGCTGAGAAAGAAATATTCTAAATTAACAAAATTTGTTTTTTTACCAATCATTATCTCTTCCTTTGGACATATGTCAAGCGGAAATTAAATTTTTTAAAAAATATAGGGGAAAAATAAGACTCATTACACGAGCGTCAATATGAGCGTGGAGTAGGAACAGTTTTCTTATAATTTTTTTAAGGAATAGGCATTTAAAGGGGGTAGGCTAGGGGTAAGATAAATTTATTGGGGGGGGGGGGGGGGGGGGTATCTATTAAATTTTTAAATGAAATAGGGCAATGCTGTAAAAATTAATACTTTTATTATAGACCAATCTATATATTGCATACAATCAAGACATTATTTTCCAAATAAAACTTTCTGAATCAGACATTCTAACAATATACCATAATATCATTGTAATTGAGGTTTTTAATTGAATTCATGTTCTAAAAAATAACTATTATGCATTCACAATATTTTGATATTTTTGGACCACGGGCCAGGCCTATAGGTTACTGATGATCTTATCCCGAGCCGGGCCCGGTAAATAGATATATCTAAAATTTATATTTAAAAAAATTATCTAAATATCTCAGTTTCACCAAAGAGAATTGTGTTTTTAAAAATTATGTGAAATTGATCTGAGTGGAGTGGCGTTACTTAATTGCCCAGAAAAATTACTATATGATCAGGTATAAAATTAAATGCTCAGATTAAAAGATGAACTCAGAAAAATTTATTAAATGCTCAAAAAATCATCTTGTTCTGAAATCTGTGAAATCAGTAAAAATTCTGAGCTATAATTATTTTTCAATTCTAAGCAATTAAGGAAAAAAATTCCGAGGTTTCATTTAATTCTGAGCGAAATAATCTCAAAGTATTAAATGTGTTAAAGTTTCTCTGGTAATTATATTATGTTTATTTTTTCAAATAAACTTTAATATCAAAAAGGGAGTCGTAAAAGCATTATAAAATTTTGAAATAAACCCCAAAAAATTTAAAGGACCTTACTTGAACTAATATTAATATTTGATAAATAAATATAGCAATAACCCTGCAAAGATGTACAAGTCGTTTATGAAAACCCGTTATGTTAGAGTGTGTAAGAATGTAAGCCATGTATTAGTCACTATCCAAGTCCGAATAAATTAATGATAAGCAATAATTACTTACAGGAAATGGTGGATTCCCTAAATTTAAAAGGGATAGGGGTAGAAATAAAAACTGTTTATTCGCTCCTCACTGGATTATTCCGGGGTTTGCAGTTTCGGGCTCGGTTTTGAATTATCCTAGCTCTTACCCTTTCGCTAACCCCTGTCCGAGGTATGGCGAGCCCCCTTCCGACATGTCTCGATGTTGAAGCCGTTTCTTCGTTGAATTGAAGCGTGAACCTAGAGAATAAGTAGCCAAGTATATTGTGATTTATTTTAAAGTATTTCTAATTTTTGAGTTATTTACGCTATTCGTGTAGGTATATTTTTTTCAAAGATAAACCATCTATTGCACCTTGTAGACTATCGTTCATAACCAATATAAACTATAAATTGGTTGATAAAATATTATAAGCGATATTTCAAAGTAGTAATTATAGAGAACATACTATATATTAATATAAATATGAATTAGTTTATCCATGGTATAATATACATATTTAAGAATATTTAAAAATTTGGTTATTGGAAAAATGTAAATATGACTAGAAAAAAAAATTTTTTTATAATAAATGCTATAATTTTCAAAATAAAAATTCATAGTATCTCTAAAAAAAATAATACTTATTTATTCGCTTTTACAATAGTTTTTAATCATTGTGAAAAAAATAATAAGATAAATTTTGTTCTTAGAAGATCGGGTAAAATATAAGGCTTGATATCCATTGATATAGTGCAATAGAGGGTTAAAAGATAATCTTATTTAATTTTGGAGAAAAAAATTATGGTCTTACTAAATATTAAAAATGGAGATTTATAGTACTTCTTACTTACGAATTTAAAGTATTAATGAACAAACAAAAACTATTACTTTATGTAATACTTCTAGGTGCTGTATACAACTCATTTGAGAGAATTTTATTTATTTATATAACAAACTAACCTGCTTGAGCCTTGGGGTTGTTCAAGTTTGATTAAACGTTTCGATTTTCTTAGTCCATCTTCAAATAAATTGAATTTTTAATGAAAATAGTAATATGTAATCTCTATTAGAAATCTAAGATCATGATGGTTTAGGCAATATCCTTACTCAGTCAGTAATTAATTTTGTACATATTAGCGGCCCTTAATAATTTCTAATGAATGAAAAATTCAAGACATAAATTTGCCTGATTCTAAGCCAATATGCAAAATATTCCCATTTTACAGTAATATAACGCAAATCAGATCTTCTTAATTTAATCATTATCAAACAAACTATTATGATATTTTTTTTAATTTGATGAAAATGTAAAGAAAAGATTCTGATGAGAAAATTTTTTTTAAATTTTAAATTTTGATTATTTTTCGAGAAAATTTTAAAAAAAATTAAAAATATATTTTAATTCATTAAAATATTAGCCACAAAGCTATTCATTTCCCGAAGATATAGGGCTGCGTCCAAAATCATAAAAATATAAATAAATAAATTTTGAAGAAAAAAATAACAAGCAATTTTTAATATAAAAATAAAATGGTGCAATTTCATTTTTCGGTATTTATAAAAATTTATTTTTTTAAAAAAATAATAAAAAAAAATAAATTCGAATAAAAATTTATTCAAAATTTATTTATTTAAATTTTTATAAAAAAATAGTATGTACAATTTTTAATGCTGTTAATTTTTATAAATTTACTAGCCCAAATGATTATAGCCTTTTATATTAATATATTTTTTGGTCTTTATTTCATTCAAATATGTTAGAAATATAATTAAAAGTTTCCACGTGATGTGAAATGTCTCACGGAATTTATCAGGATAATAAGTATAATATCAAATATTTTAAAAAAGTCTTTGATCTCTATAATGAATAATATATTTTCTAATTATAATTACACATGAATTCCAAATATCTATGCCTATTTCTATGTTCATCGTATCTTCAAATATTATATAATTAACTAATAATTGAATCATGTCAAGCATTTAAAATATTTTAATTATTATTTTTTTGAAACGTTTTGTTAATAATTTGTGAAAATTTGAAAATTTTAAGGATTTTTTAAAAACATTTTGGACGCACTAAGGTAAAATATTTTTATTTTCCATTTTTTATACATTGGTAAATAACGATATCTAAATTTCAATTTTTAATAATTTTTTAGATTTTTTATTGCAGCATGAAATTCGCTCATTTAAAAACAGCTTTAAGCGCATTATTAGAAAATTCGGATGAAGATGAACATGAAATTATTGTATTACCACCAGATAATATAGGAGACGTCACAGATGAAGAAGGTAACGTCGATATATATCGTCAGAACAATTAGAAGATGTCGCGGGAAATTTTGAAATAAATAGTCAGAATATGAAAAATAATATACAACCATCTAAGAAAATAAAAATTTCAAATATTAAATAGAAAAAAAATATTGAAAACTCATTTAGAAAATATTTTACCTGATATAAATATAAAATCCTCTTTAGAATTATTTCGTATGTTTTTTGATGAATACATGTATCCACTTATGTAAATCAAACGTAATTATATGCTAATCAAAAATTAAATTATTCATTTGCCATTCAAGATTTGGATTTGGACAAGGTATTATATTATAGTGGATATCTTTATATTTTTCAAGATGAAGATGCAGGTTCACATTTTATATCCAAAAAAATGTTTAGAAATCGTTTCCAAGAAATAAAAAAATATTTAAGATCCCATATTATGGAAACCAAACTATAAAGATGTATATATGAGGAAACCCAGTAAAATTTGGCGTAAAAGTTTGGGTTTTGTCTTCATCTTGTTGATATCCTTTTGCTTCTGAAATTTATATTGGGAAGGATGACAATGAAACTAGCACTCTTGAGAAAGAGTGGTGACTAAATTAACCGTGTTATTTCTAAAATTCAAGAACATGCACAATTCTTTGATAATTTTTTTTAATTCCACAAATTTATGCAGAATTCTAGGAGAATCCACATAAATCGAACCGAAAAATGTCCTTATATCAAAAACTAATTAAAAAAAGTCAAAGAAGATCTTATAAAATCTTCAGTGATGAAAAGATTGCTGTGTTATTGGATTGATAGTCATCCTGTAACAGTGGTGAGAAATTATTGAGGAATATATCTTCATAAAGTCAAGCGATGGAGTTCTAAACATAAGGTATATATTGATATCGATCAACTAAATATTATCACTTTATATAATCAACATATGAGATGTTTATTTATTGGATAGATTTTTGAATTATTATTGACCTCTACTGCGCAGCAAATAGTGGTGATCATTCTCTAACTTTCTTAATTTATGTGTTATAACCGTTTGGAGAATACTTATTACATCTGGTGGGAATATGTCTCACCTTCTTATCAGAAAATTTATTGTAAGATCTTTGATTGGAAATGCACCTAAAAAACGATACAGTCCTGGCCCATCAGATGCCCAATTGATTCAATCCGAGAGGTAGAGATAAGTCATATGCCAATTAAAGCCAATCGTTAAGGTCGTTGCAAATAGTACAATATAAATACGATAAATAGTGTGATAAATGTGACGTACTTATTCATATAAAATGCTCCAAATTATTTCACCAAAGAATGAACTTGTTAACTCCCTAATGTTTGATTTTAGAAACATTCAAATAATCATATAATACTTTTTTTGAAATTGTGATATATAAACATGTTTTTTATAATGTATTTAAAGAAAATTAAATTTTTTTATGTTGGTAATTAACGCATAAGGTATAAATTTAAATAAAATATTTAATTCTATAATTTCTTAGGGATCTTCTAGATAGGACTTTCGAGTAAAAATAAACAGTTAATTTAAGTTTCGTGTGTTTATTATTTTTCCATCGTCAAAAAAACGACTAGTTTGGAAAAGGCTTATGTTAATTACCTGACAAAAAAACATATACCCTATTATAAGGCCCGCGAGTATTGGATTTCACTTAAGATCGACCAAAACCCAATATGATTTTCCAAGATAAGAAGCCTGGAAAACAGCTATAAGTCATTAATAAATTACTTAAGTATAATAAACAGGCAACCAGCCATATTTTACCATCGCTATTCACGTAAAAGAAAATTTCACTTAGATCGTAATATCTTGTGATACGGTTATACGGAGAATATTTTATTAAATAGTGCTATAAATGTAACTAGATTCTAGTATATTTATAATATTTAGTGTAAAGTCCAGAATCCAAACAAATATCTGGATATCATATTGAAATACAAACAGTCAATAAGGAGAACGGAGCTATACACAGGCAGGGTTGCCATGTCTCCCCCCATCAGCGGGAGACTCCCGCAATTTTTTAGTTTACATGCAGACATCTCTCTCCCGCAAAACTACCGCAATTGAAAATCTCCCGCAAAAATCTACTGCAATTTTTAAATTTCTCCCGCTAATTTTTTTAGTATTTTAACGTTTCTATTATATAAATAATAATTTTGAGACATTAATTGATTATTTTTATATTTTTAAAATAAATTTTAAATATTTATTCGAAAAACATGTCTAGTTTGTAAATTTCTTTCTATCCTGTTTTATTTTTATCCATAAATAAATCCACATCATTTCATTCATATAAGTCAGTACAGGGGAGTATATCAACATCGATTGCAATACAAAAATATTCTCAAAAATAATGAATAATACAGATGCAACTACATTTGCGGAAATCGTATACATCTATCATGTAGTTCAACATTCACAGAGCTATATCATCACAATATGAGTTGAATCTTTTTCTCATGATATTTAGCGACTCCAATATAAGTGCAAACCTTACTTGTGGTAGAACAAAAATGAGCAAGACTATCACAAGTGTTTTAGTAGCTCAATCCTAGAGGTTAATTCTAGACGATTTGAAAGATGGGCATCCATATGCAATTATAACAGATGCATCTAATAAGAGAAATATTAAAACATTTCCCTCGATCCTTCGCTATTTCAACAAGAATAAAGATTAATAATGGTCTTTTTAAATGAGAGAATTTCATGCTGGCTAAAAAAATAAATAATTAAAACTAAAAATTGAAATTTAGATTATTTGCCATTTGAAAAATGGAAGATAAAAATATTTAACATTTGGGAAATGGATACCTATGAGGCTAATATTTAAAATGGTTATAAAGGATATGAGTTATTAGAATATATTATTTTTTGAATTAAAATTTTATTTAAGCTAAAAGGTTTTTAAAGTTTTATTTGCTTGAAAAAATCATAAAATTTGCAAATTTTAAAAGCAAAGATATAGTGATAGGCCAGAACATTTTTTAATTTATAAATCAAAAACAAAAACAAAAGAAATATCTAACGCCAAGGTTGATGTACCAATAATCAAACATTGACCATTAATGAGTGTTAAAACATAATTAGAAATTAACTAATTTTCACATCATATTTCAGAGATCAATACAGTCCCATTTCAAACTAAAAAAATATCTGGCAGTGCAATTTTTGTACAAAATATTTTATTGAACTGAGCAGCCAAATTCATGTATTTTAAACTTAAAATAGTGCAAATTTAAGACTTTTCTTTCACAATAAATCATCATTGGTCAGGCCCAGAGTTGCTGCGAGCTATCTTTTTTAGTAACTATAACTAATAGCGCGCTACGTAGCTACTTTTTAAAAATATAATGAATATAACTATAAACATGAAAATTTAAATATAATATCATAATTAATTATAATTTTTATGATTTATTATTTAATTTTAATATTGAAATATATTTCCAATTTATAATTTATATCTTGAATTTGTATTATAAACCTAAATCACGTGTAAATTAATTAAAATGTCATAGCAAATGGATATCCAAAACGTTGAAAGTTAGTTAAACGATGATATTAATGAAATGGAAGATACCCGTGAAGAAAATGTTCTTAATAACAATAATACAAATTTCCCATTTCCAAAATTAGAAAAATATTTTGATATTAATATAAAAGTCAAAACTGGCTACAAATTTATTTGCTAAAAATGTAAAAGAAATATATCCTCAAATCAATCCATTAGCTATAACCTCAAAAAACACCTAAAGGTAATTGTCATTTTTAAATTCTAATAGTATTTATTTTATAAAAATGTTCATGCCAACAGTTTTAAGGAAATAGAAAAACATTTAAATAATAATTCAATTCAAACCAAATATTAATAATGCACATGCCAATATTTTCCAGAAACTGGCTGATAAAGTTATTGTTGATTTTATAACTGATACAGTTCAGCCAATGTCCTTGATTGATAATCCATCCTTTACTATGATGATTAAAACTCTATCACCTGGTACAACAATTTTATGTCGCCAGACACTAATGAATAAGATAGCAGATAACTTTAAAGTGATGAAAAATGCTCTAATGCCTAGCCATCAGATGCTCATGCCATAATCTAATTTTGATAGCAACAGTGAATGCTGAAGGAGCCCTAAGAAATGAAGATTTTAAAAGGGTATCAGGATCCACTTTATATAAATGTCAAACTCTATGTAATAGGCTCAGACATATTTTTAAAAAAATTAGGAAGGTATTTGTTAACTCCTAACCCACTAGATGGAACTCAGTATGCCATGCAATCTAATTAATAGCATTTTAAGACTAGAAATGAATTTTCTCTGTGATGTTGGAATTCAATATATTAACGATGAAGAGCATACTTTTATAAAAGAGTATACAGAAGTAATACTAATTAATATTTATTCAATTTCATATCATTTTAATTTTTTAGGTTATGCAATAATTGGCTCTTTCCCTTGAAATTTTGGAAAGTGATTTATTGATTATCAATATCTAACAAGAAAAATTAGAATAATAAAGATTAAGAAAGAAGATGGGGTATTATGTTCCCGCAATAAGAATCCTAATTACAAAATTACAGAGATTGAATAATCTAATCTTATGCCAGCCCCTAATAGACTCTATGTTAAAAGGCATTGAGAGAAGGTAAGTAAAATTAATTACTTAAAGTTAAAAGCTGTTGGGTTTGGTTTGACAGTTGTATGAATTGAGAATACAATAGAACAAATAGTTTAAATATGTAAACCTGAAGATGAGATGCTCAAATGTCATTATTATGTGATCAATATTATTGAAAGAAATAACCTAACATTTATGCAACATTATAATATTAATATATAGAATTTAACTACATTACAATATTAATAATTTTTAATGAAACTAACTTAATACATGAATGTTATTCTTGTGTATGTAATCAGTATTAATGAAAGTATTATAGATTCTTATGCAACATATGCTTGCATTCAAAGAAGTAGGTGTTCAGTTTATTTTCTGATGATATGATAAAAATATTAATAGATGATCATCAGTTTGTAATACCCAATGGTAGACGCGCATATTATGTTGGATAGAAGTTTATGTTTCAATGTAGAAACTCTATTTTAATACTTGGGAATTGCCGTTTAAGAACCCATAGTGTGAATGGACAAAGATGCTTCCTTTCTGGCCCAGTCCCTCTATTCCTCTCCTAACAATCCCCCACAGTTCCCTCTTGAATCCTGTAACACAGTCATCTGTCCATCTACATCAAATCATGATAATATTGCAACATCAAGCATTCTCGAATCTAATATCCCTGATGTTATGTGTATTGTTTTTTTATGTAAAGTGTGGAGTCATTTTTCTGATAAGTAAAGTCATATTTTTTTAGTGATTAATTATTTTTTGATTTTTTTGCGCATTCATTCTTTTAATATGTCGTATTGGGATATGGAATCATGTGGGATTCGGAATCCCAACGTTTGTATTCGAGATCTTGAATCCCCACGTTTTATTCGGAATCTTTTTTTAAAAGAATATTTAAAACCCATGGGGATTCGGAATACTTTTTTTTAAAACAATTAAATAATATTTTTTTTTCTTCCTTTTTTGCCACCTGACTGGCACCAGAAAATTTTATTTTTTAGAGATATTTTGTTATAATTAATAAATTATCAAAAAGGAAAAGAGAATGTTTAAAAATGTAAATAGTATAAAATTAAGGTATATAATGATTGAAAAGAAGGTAAAAAGAAATTTTTTTGTAAATTTATATAAAATCATAAATATTTTCACGAATATATATTTCAAAAAAAATCCGAAAACATTTGATGTTGTTCTTGAAACACTCGCACCTTTTATTCATGCAACCCATTTTGCAATTGCATAATGATGTTTTCCCAAGTGTTGTGACATTCGGGGAAGCTCCTAAATATTTTTATCAGTTTAGATAAAAAATTAATATATTTTATTTACATGAATTAATTTGAGTATATGTGATTACTATAAAAATAGTTTATATTACCTATGATTGATATATCTTTGTTGGGAACTTCAAAATATTTAATTTTATAGTTTTATATAGACTAGAGGCAATAAATGGTGCTGAAATTCTTCCAGCACACGTTCATACCCATATTTTGTTCAATTTTTAATACTTTCCCTTCTAAATTTTTAGGAATAAAATAACTCAGAGACCTGCAGAGGTACCATATGCACGGCCGGCCCGTATTTTTTTTTAAAAATGTTATTTTTAATGGCGATTTAAAATATTTGGTTTTAAAATATACGGTCCAGCCTGGGTATTATTAAAAAAAATTAAAATACATGACCCTTGTATACCCGGACCGGGCTTAGGGCCGGACCTGCAGGTTTCTGAAATAACTGATATGAATTATCAATAAATTTAATTTTAATATAAATTAGTAATTGTATTGGGCGAGATTTTTTTCATAGAATTTCTAAATTATTACATTTTGAAATGAAAATTTATTTTTAAAATGAATTAAGGATCTTATTGGGCGGGATTTTTTTTCATGGAATATCTAAATTATTACATTTTGAAAATTTATATTAATACAATATTTTTAATATTAGTTTAAAATTTTTTTTTAATGCCTCAAAATTTTTTACCCAAAATAGTTTAAAGAATATAATTTATATAAAACCATTAAAACAATCAAATACAAATCTATTCAAAATATACGGAAGGAAATGTAGATAATATTTTTAACGATTCCTTTTTTTTTATTGTTAGCAAAATTATGTGAAAGATATATACATTTCTACTAAAATAGCAAAGGTTTCAATCAAAGATTCACGCTTTCAAATTGTCCATAATATTACTAATAGTCCTTGTTCCAAAAATGTTGGCCATAAATGGAAAAATAGTTGTGATAATATTGGGTATAGTATTTTTAATATTTTAAAAAGAGCCCCTTCTTTTATTTTATATTTAAATGATCGTGGGCGTCAAAACATAATTTATTCTCAAATAATTGGACAGAATAACTTTATCTTAGGTCATCACTTGTTATTACCTAAGTACAGATAGAACAAATTGTCCTAAAAATTTAGAAAGGAAAGTATTAAAATTGAACAAAACAAAATAAAATAAGGGTAGGGTGTGCTGGAAGAATTTCAGCACCATTTATTGCCTCTATCTATATAAAACTATAAAATTAAATATTTTGAAGTTCCCAACAAAGATATATCAATCGTAGGTAATTTAAGTTATTTTTATAGTAACCACATATACTCAAATTAATTCATATATATTAAATATATTAATTTTTTATCTAAACTGCTAAAAATATTTAGGAGCTTCCCCGAATGTCACAACATTTGGGAAAACATCGTTATGCAATTGCAAAATTGGTTGCATGAATAAAAGGTGCGAGTGTTTCAAGAACAACCTTAAATTTCAACGAAATGTCATATAGCATTGAAGATATGTTGCAATAAATAAATTTTTTTTCATGTGAAAATTTTCATATAAATTTACAAAAACAAAAATGTTTTACCTTATTTTTCATTCATTATATGCCTTAATTTTATACTATTTACTTTTTTTTTAATTTTCTTTTTAAATCCCTTATTTTGGCCTTTTAATTATATGGTGCCAGCCAGACGGCAAAAAGGTGAAGAAAAAGTAATTATTTAATTTTTTTCATGGGGATTTGGAATATTTTTAAATAAAATATTTTTAAAAAAAGATTCCGTATAAAACGTGGGGATTCAAGATCTCGAATCTCCACGTTGGGATTCCGAATCCCACATGATTCCATATCCCAATACGACATATATATATATATAGATATAAAAATAAATAAAAGGAGTTGTCGTTTTTCCAGATTTTTTTTAGCATTTGATTATAGGAGTGCGTAGATTGGTGGATAATTATCAGGAGATTTTCGATGAAGGGTTAGGATGTCTGAGAGATTATGAAGTGGATATTAAAATGAAGGAGGGTTGTGTGCCAAAATTCTGTGGATTGCGAAGAGTACCATTCGAGTGGCGAAGAAGTTGAAATAGAATTGGATCAATTGGTAAAGAACGGAATTGTATGTCCTGTGGAATATAGCGAGTGGGCAACGCCGCTAGTTCCAATAAAGAAGGCCAATGTAAAACTCCGTTTATGTGCAGATTTTCGAGTCACGTTAAATCCGTGTGTTGTGGAGGTCAAATATCCATTGCCAAGAATTGAAGAAATACTAGCTAGTTTAAAGGGAAGCATTTATTTTTCAAATGTAGATATCTCTAATGCATATCTCCAACTATGTGTAAAACTGGAGAAAATGAAATTAATAACTATTACTACGCCTAAGGGATTATTCACATTCTGTAGATTACCATTTGAACTTAGTGTCTCAGGTCCTATTTTCAACGTACAATGGCTGCTGTTTTCCAGGGAATGGAGGGAGTTTTCTACTATATGGATGATGTGTTGGTGACTGGAAGAACTTCCGAACAACATAAGTGGTGATTAGAAGAAGTATTTCGGAGAATCAAAGAGGATTGAGGGCAATCGCGGAGAAAAGTGTGTTGGGGGTTATGGAAGTGACATATCTTGGGAACAAAATTACGGTAAAGGAGGTGAGACCCTTGGACAAGAATATGACAGGAATTAATATATGATAAGACCTAATAATAAAGCAGAAGTGCAGGCTTTTTTAAGGAAAATATTATCATCGTTTGTGGAAGAATTTGCTCAGATAGCAGCGCCATTATATCAATTATTAAAGAAAGGGGAGAAATTTTATTGGACAGATGAGCAAGAGGAGTCATTCAAAGAATTGAAATGTGGAATTGGAAAAGAACCGGTTTTAATGTGTTTTAATAATGAATTGGAAGTGATATTAGCGGTGGATGCATCTAATAAAAATTCAGGAAGTGCTTTGTTGAATTATATTGATGAAGTAGAGAGGCCTGTGTTATTTTACAAGAATATTTAGAGCAGCAGAAACCTGGTATTCCGTGATTGAGCAAGAAGCGTTAGCTGTCATTTGGATTAACAAGTGTCGTGAATATCTAATTGGACGAAGATTTGTTATTTACATGGACCATAAGCCGCTTGATCTTTTCAAAAAGGACAATAATGATATAATGCTATCGCCCTGGTTACAAAGATGGTTACTGCTGGTTGGGAGTTTTGACGTACAAGTGAAATATCGCCGAGGAAAGGAAAATTATTTACCGGATATTCTTTCTAGATGTGAAGCGGGAAAAGGATTCGAGGATAGTGAGTCAAAGGGTATGGAGGAGGAGGGTGAACATTGATTCGGGCTATGGTAGGAATAATGTCACATTAATGGATGACGAATTAACTCGTATCAAAGCATGCATAAAGGGGCGGAAGACATGGCGAGATGGAGACAAAACTTTCAAATATATAGAAAAAGATTTGGCCAGATGAATGTGTGGTACGAAGGAATAGAGGTGTAGTACCGCTCAAATTAAGGGATGCTGTGTTAACAATGATTCATGCGGGGCATCAAGGTGTGGAGAGGATGAAGCAATGGGGCCAAGAATATGTGTGGTGGCCAGGGATGAACAGAGATATCAAAAATATCAGTAAGAGTTGTTTGATGTGCAATACGTAGGCCAAGATGCTCCATAAAGACAAGAAAAGTGTTTGGCCAAAGGCTACTCAGCCGTGGGAGCGGATACACGTTGACTTCTTTGACTTTGAAAATAAGATTTATATACTTGTGGTAGATACTTACTCAAAGTGGGTGGAATATGAAGAAGTAAGGGGGCTAACGACGCAAGTGGTAATGAAAACGTTGAAAAATCTATGGGGCAAGTTTGGAGTAGCTCGAAAGATAGTATCTGACAGAGGTCCAGCTTTTATCAGTGAACAGTTTAAGGTTTTGCGTGAAAACCGGGGTAAAGCATATTTTAGCACCGCCCTATCATCCAAGTTCAAATGGTCAGGCGGATAGGATGGTGTTAATTGTCAAAAACTGGTTAAGAAAATCAAAGTATGGAGGTGGGGAAATTTGGATAGCCGTGGCATATCACAATAGTCGCAAAGGAGAAGAACAGTCTCCGGCAGAGAAGTTTTTAGGGCGGCGAACCAGGATATAATTGGATTTATTAAAGCCGAAGCCACATCAAGGGGTGGAAAGGTAGATAATGGAAACGCCTGAGTTTGTATTGGGACAAACCGTGTGGGCAAGAATATAAGAAGGTACAAGAAGGTGGGAATCCAGGGTCATCAAGGAAAACATGGGACAAAAATTAACTCGAGTATAATTCACCGACGGAAGAGAGGGAGTACGGCATCGAAATCAATTAAAAAGGCGCGTGGAAACTGGGAGGTTACGATCGGGATTAGTGATCTGCATCGGGCCTAATTTTTCAAGCCCGGCCCGGCCCGAACCAGAAATTTATTTTTAAAAAATTTACCGGCCCGGCCAGGTCCGAATGTATTTAAATATAGAAATTAATTTTTATAATTACTTAAAATAAAAGACATATGTTAAATAGCGTTTAGTTTCAATAAATTAAATTAAAATTTTTTATTTTACATAAAAAATTCAATATAAAATTGATAAATTTAGATATATTTCATAAAATTTCCAAGGTCCGACCCGACCCGGCCCGAAATTTTTTTAAAAATATTAGGCCCGGCCTAAACCCGATTATTTTAAATCCGGGCCTAAATTTTTGCAGATTTCTACTCGGGATTATGAATAGGAGGATATAATTGATCGAAAATTCATGGTGTAAAAATATTCATCTTAGTATGGTGCTCAATATATCCAAGTAAAATTGAAGGGGACGGTTAAAACAGAGGTATGCTAACTCAATACTGGGGTGATTGATAATAATAATAAAAAGGGAATAAACCATATAAGGGTTAATGGGACAAAATAGTTAATGGAATGTGCAAATGATAAATGAAGCCAGGTCGAACTAAGATGATTTCTACAAGGAATCGACAATAGCGAAACACAAAGGGGGTAGAAGACTCAAGAAGCTAACCACCGTTTAAATTCGTGAAAACACCATAGAGGGACGATAATTATGCCGGGTGCGAGGTGAAGTGCGAAGTTTGATTTTCAATTAGTGGGGGAGTGTTATCATTTTTATGATAAGCAAAGCATGTTTTTTTAGTGATTAATTTTTTTTTTATTTTTTTTACGCATTCATTCTTTTAATATATTATTAAAAAGGATTTATATAAAAATTGATATTTTTAGATTAATTATATTATTAATCCATTTATATTTATTTAGTAGTTGATATATTATATATAGATAAAAAAACGAAATAAAAAGGAGTTGTCGTTTTTCCAGATTTTTTTAGCATTTGATTATGTAAGATTTTTTTTGTTGGATTTTTTTTTGAGATGTTGAAAGCAAACAATTAAAAGGTGAAAGAAAAATACTTATGTAAAATATATCAATAAGGTAAAAACCAATATGCTTTTTGATTAAAATTTAACATTTAATTATATATAGTAATTAATATTTTAAATAAAAATTTAATATTTAAATTTATAATTAATAAAGTTCTGTTGTAAACTTTATACCTGATATTCATCACCAATTCCTTCATTGACCAATTCCTTGGACTGCCCAAACCTCGTTTGATTTCCAGAATTCCAAGAGATGCCAGACAAGTTGTTTAAACCAATTAAGCTCAATGCATTGATAGGCTGTTAAAAAAATTCTCCTCTAAGGATGTATGGACAGCCTTTCTTTTATTCAGCCACAAATCTTTCCAAATTCCTGCTGTGAATGGTAATTTTTCACTACAAATATTAAACTAGTATCTTCTAATATCAATTATGAACCCCTTGATATCCTAATTCACACCTGCAACAAAAAACAAGACGATTTAAATTTCAAGGAAAAGCTAATCGATAATAAAATAAACAATTTGGACATAAATGGTGCTCTCAAACTATGTATCTCCTTTGACACACTTGCTCTTGTGGACATGATGTCATACCAAAGACTACTAGACAAGCATCCCCAGACACTGGAAGCTATAATGATTTATGAAACCAAGAACCTTTCTCCGATTTTCACTTCGGAAGAAGTATTTAAATCAGTGAGATTTTTTCGGAAGGACGCGGCTCCTGGATTTGAAGGTATCAAACCTTTATTTCTTCAAGATTTAACTACTCCCATCCTCAACAGTCAAACTTCTTTGATAAAATAACTCAATTAAGCAACAAAGTCATTAATGGTGAGGTCCCAGATTTCGCAAGGGCCCTTTTTTTGGAGCCAAACTTGTCGCCCTGAGAAAAAAGAATGGTGATATTAGGACTATTGTCGTTGGTGCTGTATATAGGAGATTATGTTCCAAGCTTATAGCTAGCAGGATTTCTGCACAAGTTTCTAATATACTTCTTCTACTTCAATTAGGTGTTGGAACGAGTTCAGGATGTGAAGCGACTGCACATATAACTCGTATTCTCTGAATGCTACAATCGCTCAACACCTTGTTAAATTCGACTTTAGAAATGCTTAGAATAGCATTCACAGAAAAGTAATCATTTCACAATTTATAAAACATTTCCCAGCTTTTACAAACTATATCTTTTCATCCTATAAAAACCATCCCATTTGGTATTTCGCCATTATATCTTAACCTCTTCTGAAGGTATTCAACAGGGTGATCCCCTAGACTCCATATGATTTTGTCTGGATATCCATGATTTGATCCCTAAAATAAAAAATGACTGCAAAGCTCGTTTTATGAGAGCATTGCATCTGTTATGCCAGATTGAGCGTCCACGGCTAAAGATGCATTGGAGGCAATGATGACCAGTTTGACTTACTGGCTTCTTGCACTTGGTGCACTTATATAAAACTGAGATTGTCACATTTAAGCGAATGGCTACAGCAAAACTGAATTCTTGATTTGAAAGTTCAAGGTCAAGATTTTTAGAGGGGATGGCGTCCAAGTATTCATGTCCTGAACCTTGGTTGAGGGAAGCTAATAGGGCATGATCTTCAGGTAGCAGGGTCGAGAGGTAATCAACTGACCTTGCAATTATCGGATTATCACAATCCTTTTGTTTATGGGAGGCTGGTGGTTGACATTCATCTCCGACTGAGGCTTTGCATATGATATAGGCTATCATGCAGTGCATCTGGCAAGGACAGGTGATCAGTTATTATTTTGGAGCTTGTCAATATGGACGAGATTAAACCACTAATTGATAAGGCTATGGGTGATCGTCCTCCTTTATTGCAGGGGAGAGTGGCTTGATGACACGAATTGGAGTTAAATTTGAGATTAATTATTTTTTCCATGATTATGGATTCATATGCTTTTAAGGATTTAGGATGTTTAAAAACAGCAGTTCGCAAAGCATATAAGATCTTTGGTATATTGAAGAAATTTTAAATTAAGAAGAAAGATTTAAATGTGGGAAGTTGTATGAGTAGTTCCTCCATATCGTTTAAATTATTTGAAGTAGCTTGGAAAAAGGTTTCAACCGCTAACAACTGATGAGCCAAGATGTGTTAGTTCTTCGGCCATAACGTCTTTAAAGGCGTGGCAGTTGGGAGATTGAGAGGTGAGCTGACAGAATTCTGTTTTGTCGACGTTTATGAGAGCCTATGGGTACATCCTTTTGCAAAATTTCTAGGGCTTTGTCTATCTCTTCTGGGCTGTCACTTATAATCCCATCATCTATGTACCAGAGATGAAGATCTAACAAGGCAGCTTCTTTTAATTTTTTTAAGATTGTCTATTCCTAGACAGAATAATATCGACACTGGGGAATCACCCTGTTGAATTCCTTCTGAAGAAGAAAGTCTATATTCACCATATTGTAAAATGGAGGGATTCGCATAGCAGTTTAAGCATGGGGTGATATTGATGAAGGATTTTAGGAAGAAACACCTTTAATTGTGTTGTATGCATTGTTAAAGTCAATTTTAATTAGGTATTTATTAAGAGGATTATTTTGAAGATAGATGCGGGTTATTTGAGCGGCAGACTCACAGCCCCCTTTGGCACCAACCTCTAGTTGAGTTGAAGTGAGAATTGTAGACTTTCTTATTGATTCGAGCAGAAATTAATTTTGATAATAATCTCCTAAAGAGGGTGTCTATGGCAATTGGGCGTAGGTCTTTGTTGGGTTTTGTAAGAGCGATTAGTTTCGCTCCAAACATAATTGGCTGGACGAAGATAGGAACGTCATCATGTAAGGTCCTGTTACAAAGGAGAGTTATACTGTTGAATAGGATAGTTTGAGAATTTAGGAGAGGGATGGTTGTCTTGAAGGTATATCGGTCTCATGCCCAAAACCTGCAGAAGATTGCTTTTCTCACTTCCTCTGAGGTAAATTCTATTGGATAAGATGTGGGATTTACACCAGGTTCAGTTGTAGATGCCTGATGTGGGCAGGGGGGGGGGGGGGTGCTTCATAGTCAATCGGGTATAGGTTTGAAAATTAAAGGGGCCAGTGTGTCTGAGGAAGAAGCCAGACGAAGTGTCCCTTTTATATTTAAATTGTCGATTTTTTCCCCACTAAATTTACTTATCTTAAAAGGATTTATGGATAACTTAGGTGTGGTGGTTATGTTGAAATGTTGTCTAGATCATTTAACCTGTTCTTAATTTTGAGTGATGGACAGTTTGCTTTTGTCAATTGGAACCGGAAGCTTGGAAGCCAAATAAAAATAATATATATTATATAATATTTAAAAAAAATATTAAATCTTATCAAAATATTTAAATATAAATAAAATAAATTATTTTACTAAATATAAATAAATATTAATTAATGCTAGGCATATCTTGCAGGGTGATAATATAATTAAGCAAAGTCTTTCATGATCTGTTATATAAGTAACTATATCAAATATTTTTTTACCTCACCCTAGTAATAGTTTCACCTATCAAGAGGTAGTGCTTGGTTTGTTACCTATTCAATAGGTCTTTTAATTATCTATCGATTGATACCTCTAATTACCATATATTTATATACTTTAATAAGTTCAATAAGAAATGTTAGATATGGGTCTGAACCCCTGTTATGCTCGGGATTTATGCTTATAGCGATTTAGTCGATTTTTAGAGCCAAGCGCCAGGTCTGGGTATTACACAACCAACCAATTAACAACACTAATATAAGTAATCTCGAGTTTTGAGTCAATTTTTTGACTAAAAACTCGACTTGTGTCGTAGTTAAGCCGATTCGGCTGAGTCGTTTAACAACACTACTTAAGGCAAAGGATCGCAATAGCTATTCTTAAGGCTAATTATGTTTGTTTTAAATTCCATCTCTCCCGATGATTAGAGGAAGAGGATTTTGAATATTGTGCTGGTTTCGCTTTTATTTATTTTATATTTTACATTATTTTATTTTAATATTATTTTAAATACACTATTTTTGTAACTTTTAAATTCCCCAACCTATACAATGATGATAATGTATTAGTTGCATTGATTCATCCGAATTTTAAACTAAACTGCCCATATATCAATTTACCATATATCAATTCCGATGATGCTTAAGATCAACGTAATAGACTAATGGTAAAGTTGAATAGTCTCATACCAATAAAGATGGCCTAGTTACAACCACAAAAATGACTTCCACTGGTAATTTTTTTGAAATAAAAGATAGTATAATAGAAAATCCCCTCGAGGCGTTTTTTAAACCTAATAATACTCAAATGAGTATTTTTGATAATCTTTCTTATATTACAAATATGTATATAAAATTAAATACTGCATTGCCCTCAAGTGCTAGTGTTAAGAGATTATTTAATAAGGCGAAACTTATACTTTCTGATCGTCACCTTGGGGGATAATATTGAAATGATTTTATTATTATAATGCAACAAAATAAATAAAAAATGAATATTACCATAAATATTTATTTTTATTACTAAATATTTTTATAATCAAAACTAACTAAATTTAAATATTTGTTAATTTATATATTATTTAATACATAAAAAGTAGCTTAAAAGTAGCTAAAGCTATTTTTAAAAAATAGTAGCTAATAGTGTGCTACCTTTTTTGATGGGTAGCAATAGTGGTAGCGAGCTACTTTTTATGACAATTAGCAGTAGCGGTAGCGTGCTTTAAAAGTAGTGTTTAACAACTCTGTTAAAAAAATTTTATTGGCAGTTTAAAAAATTTTTTTAAATTCTTGACGGACTGATTCATGCCAAGTTTATCTCTAACATATTGTTTGTCCTGATGTTGTAATAATTCTACAATTATTTTTTATTTATTTTTTGATAAGTATGATAGATGGTAATGTGTAGAAATTGACCCTTTTATTATTATTTTGAAGACTGCCTATATATCCTGTCCTTAATGGGGTAATAAAAATAAAATTTATTAAAACACCCATCATAAAGGGGTCATTCGAGAGCGTTATGGTCAGTATATGAATTTAACTCCTTTTAACGTTTCATTTCAACTGTATTCATGCAAATTTTTGATGGTATTAATTATATTGCTATTTTTTATTTTAAAATAATTTAAGCCTACCAGCATCGCTTTTAGATATGCTGGGGGAGTAAAAGGAGGATTCCGAAGAAGTTGGTCTATCACATTCTGGGCAGAACCATTCGGCTATTGGAACTTCCACCAAAATGGGAGTCAAGCAATCCATGTGATACCTTTTTTGTATAATAAAAGAGAAGAAAAGGTTTATATGTCTAAAAGTGAATCTTTGTGATTTTTTGTTTTATTTAGGTTAGTGTGATACTTAAAATCAGAATTGGATTGGCGACTCTCTAATTTTTATGTTACTCTATACTGATTTCTCCTTACATATTTGGCTATGTCAATTGTCCTTTCTAAGACCTATTCTAAAATATTAACAAAATTATCACTCCAAGGTGTTAATGCTAACTGCAGCTCCACCAGACCCAAGGGGAGTGTATAGGGCAGGATTCCCAAAATTGGTTTATTTTGGTCTTAGCTTTATACTAAGTTAAAATTCCAAGGATTCATTCATCTCTCATTATAAATATTAATTATATAATCTAGCCTTTATATAAATTTAAAAAAAGGTCAATTTTTAAATAGTTTTGGTTATAAAAAATACCCATTATTGCATATATCACATAATAAAAGAATTTCTTCTCTGTCCCCCGAATGGCAAACTTCACAATGGGTTGTATCTTCTAAATTATCTTCAAATATGTCCTCTATTTTTTTGATATCAACCATTATCTAGTTCAGAATCATAAAAAATATACATCAACACTATTTTTCATTATAAATGATGTAAAAGATCCAGAGTTGTTAAAGTTTCGAGATTGATAACTATATATTTTAATTAAATATTATTTTTCTTGTTATATTTATGAAAAAAAAAAATATTAAAATCTGCTATAGCATTTTATTCTGAAACTTAACGATCATGAAAAAATAATAGGTAACGATATTCCCTTTTTTGGTCAATAACGTAAAAGTTACATTTTTATAGTAATGGTTACCTTAATGCATTTTTTTATGTTATAGTATTTAAAATTTAAAGCTCTGACAACATGAGGATATTACATATTTATAGCTTAATATTAAAGTAATACAATAAATAATAAGTGCTATCTCATTCGCTATCTTTATATGATTTCCCAAATTTAAAATTATTGTTTATTAATAATGTTACATTTATTATATTTAGCTAAAAAGTTTGCTTAATATGGAAGCATATTTTTGGAGGAAAATGAGCATGCCTTTAAACATTTGAAAATAGTATATTGATAATTATGTCAAAAAAAAATTTTATTAAGCATAAATTCTTTTTTAAATATCTAGTTATTTATATATTTTTTTGGTGTAAAAATATTTTTTTCTGAAATTTGGTGTGAATATCTCCTTATTTATATATTTTTTAGGTGTAAAAAATATTTTTCTGAAATTTGGTGTGTTGGTTGTGTTCTAATATAATAATCTAACATTTAAAACTCTAGTAAATGAATTCATGAGATCTCAAAATCCAATACAGGTGAGGTCTAAGTTTATGAATCTCAAATTACTTGATGTATATTTTCAAATGTATAAAATATATATTTATAGCCCTTAAAATTTAGTAAAAATATTTTTTTTAAATTCATCAGTGTAAATGTATTTCTGGTAAAACAAACATAAGTTATTTTGAGCTAGCCTTACTTTGTGGCGATTAAACCAAACAAGTATGTTATTTATCAATAGATTTAAATATTTAAGAAGGAATTAAAATGGATGAAATAAGAATTTGAATATTATTTTGCTTTTCATTATTTTGGGAATAAAAAAAACTTAATATGGAGGACACTAGCACTAAGAAATAATTGTAATGAAAATTTTTATATAAAAATACACATTTTATAACAAATAATGATTATATACATTAAAATAAAACATCAAACATTAATATAAAAATTATATAAAATAACTCTTTTTAGAGCAATTTAATATTGTAAACACCTATTACAATTTCTTGATATTATGTGTATACCCATAGACTTATGAGCAGGGTTAGGCATTATAGTAAATATTTATATTTAAAAAACCCACAAATATTTTTTGTATTTGTGTTTAGAATTTTTTTGAAAAATTATTAATTTAGTCAGTCTTATTGAAACTTTTTTCTAACACCATATTTTGGGGTGTTTTAAGTATGTACATTAAATAATTATTATGACTAAGAGCTAGTTATATTTTTTGGAATAATAATCATATATCTAATATATATAATCTCCATAATCAAAACATGATCGTTTTCATATCATCTTAACTTTATTAAAATTTAAGGAGACTATATAGTGCAATGTTAATTTTTTGCCATCTACCAGTATTGAACCACAAACTTCCCATTTAGAAAGTACAGCTTTAAGCATGCACCAACTTGAATTATAATGCATTTAAAATAAATTATATATTTTTTTTAAAATTTTGCCGTTTTTTACCATACTAGCTAATAACCCGTAAAGAATGACGGGGTTGAGGGATCCATCGATATTGATTCTCCGGTGGGAGATCAAGGCATAACGGCTCTATAACGATTCTCCGGTGGGAGATCCATCGATATTGATAATCGGGTGGGAGATCAATCAACAAGGGAAACGATATTGATATTCTAGGTGAGATCAATCTACAAGGGAAACGATATTGATACTCTAGGTGAGCAATCAACAAGGAAAACGATATTGATACTCTAGAAGAGATTAATCAACAAGGAAAACGATATTGATCAACAAGGAATACGATATTGATACTCTAGGCGATATCAATCTTACCAAGGCAGCGGTAAATGGAGACCAAAGACTAGGATGTTTTAGGAGAAATTTTAAGTTGTGTTTCCTTTCAATTAATGAAGGGTAAAGGAGTAATTTATTGTAATATTTTATTTACATATTATGTGTTATATTTGTCAGTTACTAATGATAATATATATGGATATTTTATTATGTTTTATAATGTATGATGAGTATAATAATTATGTACGATAAATTTCCTAACATTATATATATGCATTTATCCATATATATTTTCTATTGTGAAAATGGAGGAATAAAATGTCAGAAAGCCAATTAGTGGCGACGGAGAAAAAAGAAAAGAATATATAATGTGAAGCCATTGGGTTTTATCAAATTAACTAAGGGAAATCATTGGAAAATATCATTTTAATGGTAATAAACTATGGTATTATTTGGAAAATACATTAATGGTATATGGATTTATTATTATGCAATCTTGTCTTGAAATATGAATTATGGAAAACAATAATTGATTATACTATGAAATTCCAGAAGAATGAATGACACAATTATTAAAAATGAGAAGGATAAAATTATGAATATGTAGATCTGTTAATAATAATTTAACAATCATTTGGATGTATATGATAAAATGGTATAATCTATTACTTATGGAAATATGGTTTGTGGAAATCTGTTGATAATAATTTAACAATCATTTGGATATATATAATAATATGGTATAATCTATTACTTATGAAAATATTATGGTACAATCTTTTACTTACTTATAAAAATTGATTACTATTTGTAAAATGGACATTATTGGAAAAATTAATTAATAAAAATTTGATGTTTGAAATAAAAAGTAGTAGTTGTATTATTACAAATTATTAGTTAGTTTGTGTATATGGTACTAAATATACTTTATTAATATATTTTATAAGAATATAAAAATTTAGGAGAATAAAAGGTAAAATTGTTGCAATGTAACCTGTGAGCATTAATGGTATTAGGAATATTTAAATTTGTGATAGAAATCATATTGGGTAAAATTTAAAATAGAGATGCCTGAAAATTTTTCATTTTAAATATGGGTTAGACATTTGTCTGAAAATTTTAAGACATAGCCAGGCTGATCAAAAAACCAAGTCTCATGCAATTTTATAAAATTTTGCCATTATTTTTATTATAATTTAATAACAGTCTTAAATTTAATTTTTTAGATGCTTGAAAATTTTTTAATTTTAAATAGGCTAGACATTGGCCTGGAAATTTTTTTTTGCAGACATGGCCAGGCCTGATCAAAAACCAAGGCCCATGTAACTTTCATATTATGATTCTATTTTTAAATGAATATGATTTTTATATATTTTATTTCAGTAGTCAACTACCAAAATTATTATGGTCTTTGGTGGGCTTGAGAATTTTTTCTAGGGATATACCGATATTTTTATCGGATCGTGCCGATATTTCACCCATTTTTAAATATCGGTTATCGGCCAATATTATAAAATTTTCCGATCCGATATAAAATGGCGTCTTTAATCAAAAATAAAATGTTATAAAATTTTTTAAAAAAGTTATATCTAAAATCATTTATTTTTATAAATAAAATCGAAATCCATTTATGTATGTTTTTTTAATAATAATTTAATTAATAAACATTCTGCCATATTGTTATTTTTTTGCGCATTCTGTTTATAAAAGTGTGCGATAATCTCTTCAGAATCTGTTTTTAGGAAGCTGGTGATATTGACAGTTACCAACGCCGCAGGCTGACCTCTGATAAATTGGAAATTTTGGTATTTCTAAAAAGAAATCTTCGATATATTAATGTTAAATATTATTTTTAATATTTACTTCAAATTTCATAATATATTTGTTTATTACTTATTATGTATATAGATTATTGTTATTATTTATTAAATAAAAGTGATTTAACAATAAAAATATTTATACTTTTAGAATTGCAACTAAATATAAACTATAACTGATCATTGATTATGGTATAGTTAAATTATAGATGTTATACTAATAAAAAGTATATTAAAAATTAAAACCATTAGTATCTTTACAGAATACAAAATAAGATATGATATCGGATAGGCAATCGGCCGATATCAATTTAATATCAAGAATATCGGATCGGATCGGCCTCGAAAAAGTGCTATCAGTACACCCCTAATTTTTTCCCAACATTATGATGTGCATGAACCTGGCTTGGGAATTTTTTTAATATTAGAAATTAGGCATAGGTGTAATATTTAACACCGAATATTTATATGTGGCTCAGGTAAAAGCTAATTTAAATATATTTTTACTCAAAAAATAGCATTCACTCTTAGTCTTAATGGGTTGGCCTTGGTCTGAAGTAGGATTGAGCGGGATTAAAAAGTACCAAAAATAGATATGGTTTTAAGAGATTTGCCTATCTCCAGGCTTGGGAAAAAAATTCAAAAATATTATGGGTTGGCCAGGTTTGAGAAAAAATTTTTAAAATTAATATGGTACGGACTGGGCTTGGAAAATATTTTTATAAATATTATTGGACTGGGCTTGAGGAAAATTATTCATTATTATCAACTTGGACACTTGGAAATTTTTTTATTATTAATTATGGGTCAGACATTGGCCTAAATTTTTTTGCAGGCCTGGGCTCGGCCTGATCAAAAAATCAAGGCTCATGAAAATCTGATTTTGATTGTATTTTTATTCATTGTGATTTTTTAAATATTTTATTCCAGTTCTCAACTACCAAAATTATCTGATCTTTGGTTAGTTTTAGGGAAATATTTTCAAAATTATTATAGCCTTGGACCTTGCTTGGGAATTTTATTCATATTAAATATTAGGTAAAGACCTGTGCGCCGGCCGGCCGTTGACCGGCCGCCGATCTTTTTTGATTACGCCGAAAACGACGCCGTTTAAGAAAATCACGCAAAAATTACTTTCATATTTTATATTTTTTTATTCTAATAATTGGTCAACATCACTATTGTAATTTTTTTATTGTCAATCATGACTTTGATGAATTTTTATTTTCTACTATTTTAAAATCATAATTATATTGACGTCATTATAGATTCAATCAATCAAAAATCTAAAATTCTAAAAGTTACCATAATTTTACATATTTTTAAAATGGATTGTATCTACATTTTATAATTCTATAAATAATTTTAATATCCTAACTCTGGGAAATAAAAAATCCATAGTCTGGAAATATTTCGGATATTTACGTTTAAAAATTAATAACAAAACAATTTCCATAACCGACAAATTTTACTGCAATTGTTGCTTAGAAAAGGCTATTGGAGACGATGATGATTCAAATAAGCCATTTTCACAGTATATTTTTTTTAAATATTATTTTCTCATATTAGCCAAAATCTTTACTAAATTAAAATATATTTTTTGTAAAATATAATCTAGCTATAAAATTCAAAACTGAAATTTGTTAAAACACTTGACTTCTGAACATAATATTAAAGCAGATACTTTATCAAAATCGCAAGATTTAAAAAAATATTTTATATCCAAACCAAAATTCCAGACAAATTCTAAAACCTCTAAAAAATGGCTTCTAGCAAGAAATTATGTGTTATTATGTTGTGCTGACTTATTACCTTTTCAATCAATTGATAATATAGGGATGAAATATATTTTGAAGGTATCAAATTTTTAGATATATTATTTATTATAATAATAGATCTATCTTTATGTCTTTTCTGTTCTTTTAAAATAGCATTGGCTAATGAGGAAGTTTTATAATAGTTGAATTTTATAGCCATGCCAACATATTATTACACATTGATTTAAATAATATTGGATAATTGCATATACATTTGTTTTAATCATCTTTGTTTTTGAGCTTTGCAACCCAGAATAAATTTTTAACAAATTTATTTCTTCTTGAAAAATTCTCCCTAATTTGTTGTCTAATATAAATTAAAGATATAATGATTTCCTGTTATAAATTTCAAAATACTTATTTTAGAAATATCAAGTTATCAATTCTAATGCTGATTTGCCAGACTGGACAACACTAAGCCGTACTGCTCTTAATGATGTTTATCAATCAATGAAAGCATATGTACAAGAACAAATTAACTCAGGGCCAAAATTTTGCTCAATTACATTTGATATGTGGACAGATCAATATAGAAGAAGATTCTATATCACATTTACATTTCATTTGATAAATGATAATTTTGAAATGATATATACTTTAGCAACTCATTATATTACCCAAAAACACACAGCTGAGACTATACTAACTGAAATTGATAAAATAGAGGAAGAATTTAATTTAAAAAAGAAAAAAATACAAATGGTAACAGATGCTAAGCCGAATGTTAGAAAAGGTGTTCGATTAGGTGAATATGAACACCACCTATGTTTGGGTCATGGTTTACACAATCTGGTTACAGTAGATGGTATTAAGAAGGTACCTTTTGTTGAAAATCTCATCAAAAGAATTAGAGAAATTAATACTGCTCTAAGATATAAAACTGCAGAGGTTGAATTTGAAGAAGATCAAATAAAATGCTTAAGTACAATGGATTTAACATCAGACATGTTAGATCTTGACAGCACTGATCCATACCCGGATACCCGTTTTCAAATTGGCAATTCCAATGATAATAATAACAATAATTCCACGCATATGAAAACCTTAAAATTAAATGTCCCAACACGTTGGAGTATATTAATTATGCTAGAAAGCATATCTGGATTAAATAAAAATTTAATTAATAAAGTTTTGAAGAGAATTGGGAAGCACTTTCTCAAATTATCACATTTCTTTCAAAATTTAAAGAAACTGTCGAATTTCTTTCAGTACAAAAGGGGCCTATTTTAAACTTAGCGTTACTTTTTGAAGTGAAATTGAAACACATTTAATAGTAAATGATAGTGATAGTTCTGAAATCATTTCACTTAAGGAAAATATGCTAAATAAACTTGCGCTACGATTTCCGATTTGTAATTTGCAAGTAATAATATATAAGTATATTCTTTTATTTTTTATTTAAAATTATCTAGGTATTGGTTTCTCTTTTAGATCCAAGATTTCAAAAATTGACAATTGTGTCAAAGTATTTCATAGAGCAAAATTGCTCAGCTTCAGAATTTATAATAAAACATCTTAAACTTATAGAGAATGATGATAATCAGGTAGTAAATATAGCTAATGAGAATCAAGAGGAATTATTAAATTCAAGTTATTTTACAAAATTAGCAAATAAACATTCAACAAATAAAATGATTCCAAGTTAGGTGACTTAGAACAAGAATGCTACAGTTTTCTTGGAAAACGATATTCACAAGATGTGGACGTTCTAAAATTTTGGAGAGAAAAGAAAAGTGAACTTCCCAATCTTTCCAAGCTCGCCAAAAAAATTCTTTGCATTCCGGCGACCAGCACACCTAGTGAAAGAGTTTTCTCTACCGCTGGATTGATGTTAAATTCAAGAAGATCATCATTATGTCCCGACAATTTAAATAAAATATTTTTATACATGATAATTATAAAATTATGAAATCGATTTTGGATTTATATTAGTTTTCTATTAGATAAATATTAAAAATTATGCCGAGATATCTGTAGTGTTATTTGTTTTTTTTAAAAAAAAAATTATTTAGCAATTAAAAATATTTATATGTTATAAAAATTTATAACTGCGCCATTTTTGAAAATTGCGCAGGCCGCCAATAGTTTCGTCGGCGCACAGGTCTAGGTATAGATGATCAGTAATATTTTAACAAATAACATTGATATGGGTATCAAGTAAAAGCTCTAAATAAATTTTGACTCAAAATATAGCATTTACACTTGGTTTTAATGGATTAGACATGGCCTGAAGAGGGGAGGAGGTTATAAAGAAAAAAATTTGGATATTATTTTCAAATAACTAGTAACCATCATAAAAGTAAGAAAAAAAAATCTCATTCTTAATCATTTTTGACAGGCTATCTACTAGTAAAATTAAATTGTCATGAATAAATAGTATTTTATCAATATTCCTGGGACATAGAAAGTCCTTTCTGCATCGAGTATTAATCCAGCGATAAAAAAATTCTTTGAGTGTACTAGTTGCATGTATACAAAAAGCCTTCCTACCTAAATTAGCAAGCCTAAGAAGTTCCAGTCGCTTTTTTCCAAAAAGTTAACACATCTTCTTCTAGTATACTATGTTACCTAAGTAAAATATGACATTCTTGCTAATGTTGATATAATCGTTGTGGAGGGGAATATTAATGAGTTATTTTAGCAACATATGGACTAAATATTTGCCCATTTTCTTCAACTTGACTCTCCTCTGTGCATTTCTATCATGCTCTAAAAGTTTTAAATTTATAATTAAAAATTGTGTGTGAGAAATCGAATTTATAAATTCTAGAACAATTTTAAGATTTTGAAATCTTGAATCAAGTAATGTTGTTATCGAATTTTTAAAATATAATTTTATTAATAAAAATATATATTACCTCATTTTCACATTCCAAATTGGATACTCGATATCTGAGGATTGACTACTTTAATATTTTTTAATCAGAATATTAATACTTGCAACGTTTTTTATGCCATCAATTGTAACTAAATTATGGGTATAGATGATGTCATAATCCCCCAATCTGACGCTTCTTTTGACATTTTCCCCAGCATAAGTTACCATCTGTATTCTTTTGTTATTAAAATTCCTCTTCTATACTATAGATATCAGATAATATGGCTTCACCAGTATGTTTTTGCGTCACGTTTATAGTAGCCAGGGTAAAATATTTCAAATATAAATTTTCATTTAAATGATGAAAATTAAACTTGATATAATTCTAAAAATTTTGCTGCCACACTGCCACCATAAAAAAATCAATGGAGCCTGGCCACGCCACTCATTCAATCGCCGACTTTTCAGGCGTAAATAAAATTGCTGGCAGTACAGGCGTGAGCTGGCGGTGCTCAGGTGTAGCCAGAACATGGCCTTTGTATTTATATTTTAAATACTAAAAGTTAACAATATTTTGCATTTATTACGAGTTCAAATATATAGAAATACAAATACTTTTAATTTTTTTATTGTAAATTGGATAAATGTAAAATCCCCAATTTACTTATTTAAATATTAATTTTGTGATAGGAGTTTGAGAAAAAAAATTTATCATCATATCTGGTTCATCCAATTTTATTATAATCACACTTGAAAATGAAAATGAAAAATGAAAAATTTTTGAAGGTAAGAGAACTAAAAAATATCGATTCCAGTTCCATAGAGTATAATCATATTCATTTATTTAATAAAGACGATAAATTATTTGGGCAATTTTTTAATAAGAAATTGGTTGTTATATTAATCAAAATGGCAGTATTTAATTAAATGGGCAGTAAAAAAAATTCCGTTGTAGTTATTTTAAATTTTTGGACAGTTGACAATAAATTTCTAAATTTTTATTGATTTTGACATTATTTAAATTTATTAGCATTTAAAAATCAATTGATAGGTATATATTTAGAAAAAATAATATATTATATTTTTTATTTGTGAAAATAAGATACGTAAAAAATATTTTTAAAAAATTCTAAAACAATGTAAAAATAGCTTTGCTGCTTTTTTTGTAAAATGTGGTAGCAATAGCGAACTACTATGTAGCGTAAAACAACACTGCTGAAAAATTCATATAGAAAATTTAGAAGACCATGCTAACCTTTACTGAAATTTTAAATGTCAGAACCTGATTTTTCTTAAAATTTTTATGGACCAGGCTAATTTTTTATAATAAAACTATATTGGGCCAGGCATGACCAAAAAAAATTTGGGCTGGACCAGACAACTTGTGTCAATTAATAGGCCAAATGGACTAATTAGGGCCAGGCTTTGCAGACCTCTAATTCAAAAAAAAGAATTTTGATTCATTTGTTCCCCATCAATCTGACCAGTAATGTTATTAACAAAGTATAAGGTAACTGATTGTGAAAGGCTTTCCTTAGTTGAAACTAAGGCTGCGCCAATATTTTTGTAAATATTGAAATGACCGAATTATAAATGTGTATATCTCAGAATTGGCACAAGATTGTCAGTTAATTTTTTTTATGCATAAACATCTTGGAATATTATATAACATCACAACTTGTTATAAAACAAAATTATTTTTAGGAAGAATTTAAAATTGGCTAATTTAAAATTTGTTCGAAATTGAATCAGTTTGGTTGATCCAAACCTGATTCAAAACATAGGCTGATTTTATTTGCTGCTACCAACCCCTCCTTAAAATATTTATGTTTGATAATATATTTTAAAATTTATCAACATTCCAAAATGTATGTATAAATATCTGTCAATTTTGTGCCAATTTAAAATATACACATTTATAACCTGGTCCTAATGGTAAACAATAAGTGCAGCCCTAGTTGGAACTAATCTATGCCAAAAAATCATATGTCTTATAATAAAGAAACAATAAAAATTAAAAGTTGGCATCAACACTAAAGAACTTTCAAAAAAAAAAATTTCTCTAAAGAATTTTAAGGGCAACAAAATGATATTGGTCTAAATATTTATCAAGTAATTTGAGCTTATTAAAATTGTGCTTGTGTTAGACTTTGAAAGTCCATAATTATGGATCTATCTTAGGTAAAAATTAAAATTTTATTAATTTTAAGTTTAACTCTATATAGATCATCATCTAAAGTTTCATCAAATTTTATATTATTAAATTATTATAAATAGTGACAAAGAGAGGCTATTATAATATATTATATATTTTTTTCTTTTATTGAAATTTATAAATTTATTTTGTATAATAAAATGATTTTAGAAAGTCTCACTTGATATAACTAGTTAATTTTGAAATGATATTTATTAAAAATGCAACTAGTAGTAGCTAGTTGCTTTTTAAAAGTAACTTTTAACAACAAATAGTAGATATCGATAAGTTTATAATAAAGGAAATTTATTTCAAGAATTAATTTCCATTAATTGAAATTTTACTTTTTTATATATAGTGCCTTCAAATGAGTGTCTAGCATATATATATTCAAAAGGCTTCCGGTCAATTGGGCAGGTTGTTACATTCTTTTTTAAAAATAAATATTTAAAATTTGATTAGGCTTTACTTTGGACCATTCGGTTAAACATTCTAAACAAAAACTATGATCACAATTATTTGGTGATGCAGTATCTTGATCTATAAATCTGATTAAACATATAGGACATTGTTCATAATCTTCTGATGAAGATTCAATTAGATTTAAATTATCATCCAACTTTAAATTTTGGTCATTGCTGCCACTGAGCTCATGCTCACCTACATTTTTTATAAATATTATTTCAAAAACAATAATAACTTTGCAAAGCTTTTTCTAGAATTTCTTTTTCAAGAAACAACTTTATTAATTCATCATCATATTCCTCCAGTGTATTAATTTGACTAGCTATGGGCATTTTATTTTTTAAATCATTGATGTATTTTATTACCGAAGTTTTTTACAAGTTCCTTGTTAGAGGCTTTATAAATATCCTCATTACTATCATTAAAATCGCCTTTATAAAAACATAATTGTAAATTTAAAAATATATTCATCTACTGTTATCTGTTACAATAGCTAAGAAATTTTTCTCCCTGCTTGAATAAGAATTAGCATCATCATCTGACATAGTTATTTAAACCTAATCTAAAATTATAGAAATAGTTTAAGATAATAGTGAAATCCAAGATTAATAATTTATTTGTGATGATATTTTGATATGATATAATCTTAAGATTGAGGGACAAATTATTGTTACGAAAAAATATGATAAATAAATAGATCTAACTGAAATAAATTGACAGATAAATAACATCTGAATGAATTTAATGCCTAATGGTAGTGTTGTTAAACAGCTCGAGCCTATTTTTTAAAACGGCTGACTCAATATTTTAACCAGAAAAATATTGCCTGCCTCGAGATTTCGTTAATATATGTATAGACCTTTGTTCCTTCTATGAGCAAAATCTTCAGGCTTGAATGGTATTTTTCTGGATGAAATATTGAGTTAGCCATTTTTAAAAATCTTCTCAAAACGAGCCGTTTAACAACACTACTTAATGACATAAAGCATTATTTAATATCATATTCGATTAAAAATGTTTTTGGGAAAAATCTGCATAATTTATAAATTACTAGAGGTTCTTTATACTCGAAAGCCTTGATATTGATACAAAACGTGTACTCTTTTTTGAAATTCTTTCTATGGCATGTCCAGTATTGTTAAAAAGTAAGTCAGTTCACCCTACTCCGACTCATGTAGTCATTATCGAATTAGTCGACTAACTCAAGTCGTGAAATCGAGTCGTAAACTTAAGCCGCAGGGGTGTCAGCCTTTACAACCTCAGGGGCTAAACTAAAAAAAATTATGGGGGTGGGGAGGCGATATTGTATTATTTATTATGGATACGATTAAAAATAGTGAAAGAAAAAATACAACACATTACCAAAGATAATATTTTTTATTGCAAAATATTCATCCATTTATTACATTATTAAATATTTTTGATTATCAAAATAAAAAAAATATCTGTCTCAAGAATTACAAGTTATAAAAAAGGTTAATTAATTTATACACTACCTCAATAGATAGTGGTTTTTAAAAACCACACAAGGCAATATAATTCTTAGTAACCTACATTGACAAGGTCATGAAATTAATATAACGTTGTCTTACCATTTTAGACAATCATCGAATGGACTAATAAGGAAAAATTTGTAGGTCTAATTAAAATAAATAATCTCGAAGAAGATAATATAAATTAGATATATGGTGGTTATCTTCCTCTTAGATGACATTATGGAAGCTAGATAAGTTAAGCGCAATGACATATATATCATTGTTCAATGGCGTAGGCATGGGAAAGGGGGGGGGGGGTCCCCCCTCATGAAAAATGAAAAAAAAATTTTTAATTTTTTAATTTAATAAATTCTTAATAAACGCTTGATTTTTATGTTTTAATTTTATAGATATACACATTTGATTATTTTTATATTTATTTTTGGTTTGCAGCTATTTCACACCACCCAAAAAAAGATAGTTATTTATTCAAACGTATCATGATATTGACTCAAAAAATCAAAAAAAAACTAAAAAGATTTTGTCCGACCAGATTCATCGAAAGACAAGAGTCGGTGAAACTCTTTAATGAACTATATGATGTTGTCTTTGCAGCACTATAATTTTATATATCAAGCAAGGAAAAAGATTCAGTATATGCCGAAAATCTTTTGCAGGCTATTATTAAGCCACAGTTTTTAATTTCAATTCAATGTGTTTATTTTTTATTTATTTATACATATGATTTTAGCAAAATGCTACAAAAAAATTGATTTGGATTTAAGGTAGATTATGAATAGAACAAAGGATATTGTTGAAATATTAACAAATATCAGAGAGAATGTGGATGAAAAATTTCATGAAATATATGAAAAAGTAAAGGAGATTGCTAATAAGCTTGGAATTGAAATTTTTAAACCTAGAGTAGTCTCTAGACAATCCAATCGATCAAATAATGGCATCTACGATTGAGGATTTTTATAAAATAAGCATTTTTATTCCCCTTATTGATACATTTTTATTTCAATTAAAAGAAAGATTTATTAGTCATAATTATATTTTAAAAAGCTTTTATTTTCTTTTGCCGGTTGAGTCTAAACCGTTGATTACACATGAAACACGAGAGGATATTAAAAAAATCTCAGAGTTTTATGCTGATGATTTAGTAGGTTCATATGATAAGTTACTTTGTGATGTCGAATTTTGGTATAAAAATCGACAGAATAGGGTATTTTTTGACCAAAAAATGCTCTGCAGGCCCTTTCCATGTGTATTTGCATTTTAGATTCCCTGCCTAATATCAAAACATTATTAATTATTTTGGCTACCTTGCCAATTAGTACCTGAACTAATGAAAGGTCTTTTTCAACTTTAAAAAGGTTAAAAACCTATTTAAGAAACACAACCGGTGAAAAACGTTTAAATGGATTAGCCCTATTGAAAATTTATAAGGAGATTATTTTAGATAAAAATTTGATTCGAGGTGAATTAGCAAAATCTCAGAGAAAAGTAGATCTCTCTTTCTAAATTCAAATCAAAAAATAGCAATAAAATTTTATTAGTTTTAATATATAATCAATTTTTTTTTGTAAAAAAAGTATTATTTATAAGATTATCATCATATTTTTTTAAATACCATTATTTGCATAAGAATTACCAGAGACCTGCAGAGGCACCATTTGCACGGCCCCGCCCGGTTTTAAATTATTTAAGCCCAGCCCGGCCCGGATATTTTTTAAAAAAATTTTTTTACGGCCCGGCCCGGATTTAAAGATTTAAGGCCCGGCCCGGCCCGGCCCGGATAAATTAAAAAAAAATTTTTTACGGCAGGCCCGGATTTAAAAATTTCAGGCCCGGCTCGAAATTTTTTAAAATTATATTCGACCTGGTATATACAAAAATTTACCTATGAGGTATTTTACCATATTTTTCAGCTAGTAGTATCGCTTATTACTTAAAAAATACATGAAAAAAGCTAATATTTTGAGAATATTATATTGAATTTATAAAAATTATAAAACTATTATTTATAAAACTATTATTTATAAAAATGGATATTTTGAGCATATACTATATTTTTTGCATTTATAAAAATAAAACTAATATTCATAAAAATAGTAATAATATTTTGAGCATATATTATATTTTATATTGCATTTAAAAAAAATAAAACTAATATTTAATATATAAAAATGGAAAATATTTTGAGAATATAATATATTGTATTTAATTTACTATTTAATTTATAAAATAAAAATAAATCTCTATTTAAAAAAATGCATGTATAATAAATAGTATTTTGAAAATATAATCTAATTGCACAATATTAATATAATTTATTTTATAATTTTTAAATATTTTATATTACATTTATAGGTTGGTTTTTCAGGTGTAAAAAAAAATTATTAATTTTTATGGATTTACCATCACATTTATGTCTTTTTAGATGTGATGTACCATGTTTATAATTATAAGATAATATACTTGAACAATTCTTACATTGTACGTAGCCAATGTTTTTTTTATTTTCATCTATGATGATGTTAAATTTAGCCCATATTTCAGATTTTAAATTATTATTTGTATTTCTAAAAGAATAAATATTATTTTTAATTTTATTAATTATATCATTAGTATTTTGTGCCATGATATTCCTTTATTTGATTGTTTTGGTAAATATTCTAAAAATTTAGATATGAATTATAAAAAATATATTATTAATACTTGAATATTGGGGCTTATTTAAGATATTCCTTTATTTGATTGTTTTGGTAAAATATGTTGTAAAAATTTAGATATGAATTATAAAAAAATATATTAATACTTTGAATAAATTTGCAGGAAATTAATAATTAGATCGATCTATGTGTGTTAGTTGTGTTAACCATCACCCAATTTTATATTAATCATAACTATAATATAATATAATCTTATAACCATTAACTCATAATGTAAAAATTTTTATAAAAAATATTAAGGCCCGGCCCGGCCCGGATATATTTTAAAAAAAATTTTTTAGGCCCGGCCCGGGTATATTTAAAAAATTTTAAATACGGTCCGGCCCTGCCCGGGCCGGGCTTAGGGCCGGGCCTGCAGGTCTCTGAGAATTACACATATTTTATATAATTGTTTACTTTTTTTTAAATAGAGTCTTTATACATTATAATTTTTAGTATTAAGATCTGTATGAAAATATTTTAATTAATAAAAATATTATTTTATTTTTTTTCTCTTTTAGCTTTCACCTTTTCTGGTGGTAAGCTTCTTCAGCATCTCTCTCCACTTTATGTTATTCATACAATCTCTTTTATCTATTTTATACTTATTTATATTGGCTCTAACTTTATGGCCCCATTGAAGTTTTGGCCTTACACTTTTACGTTTGCCCATCACTTCCAAACTTTCAACTTTTTTCCTATGTAGTTCATAGGCCTTCTCATTGTGTGCCCATACCACCTAAGTCTGTTTACCATTAACTAAGTCTTAATGGGCACTACCTTTAAACTATTTAGTATTCTTGTACTGCGCACCTTATCTTTTCTTGTTACCCCAGCAATCATCCTCAGCATTCTCATCTCCATAGTTTGTAGACTTCTCTCGTCTGATTCTTTGGTTGGCCATGTTTCCGAACTATATAGAACAGTTGATTGTACTATGGAACTGTAAATTTTTCCCTTTAATTTGTGTGGGATTCTTTTGTCAAATAGCACTCCAGATAAAGATCTCCACTTTAACCACCCTTGATTAATCTTATTCTTTATCTCTTTTTCTATTGTGCCGTTTGTTTGTATAGTGGAGCCCAAATATTTGCAGCTTTCAATTGCGGATGGTATAGACTGTGCTAATACATCTATTACTATAATGAAGAGAAGTGGGCTGAGAGCCGACCCTTGATGAACTCCTTCGGCTATTGTGAAGCCTGCTGAAGTACCTGTTGTGCTACGGACCATTGTTGCCCATACATATCCTCTATTATTCTTATATATTTTTCGGGAACTTTTTTGTGGCGTAGCGCCCACCAGATAAGTTTTCTTGAGATTCTATCGAAAGCCTTTTCTAGATCGAGAAAGACCATGTGTAGCTTTTTGTTCTTTTCCCTGTATTTTTCACTCATTTGCCTAATTGCATGGATAGCATCGGTTGTTGATCTTCCAGGCATAAAGCCAAACTGTGTCTCTCCTATTTCGATTATATCTCTTAATCTTTTTTCTATTATTTTTTCGTATAGTTTTAGACAGTGTGACATTAGTTTTATGCCCCTGTAATTTTGGCAATTGTGTGGATCCCCTTTATTTTTGAAGATAGGAACTAGATAGCTCTGCCTCTATTTTTGGGGGACCTCTTCATTTCCAAGTATTTTATTGTACAGATTTGTGAGAAGATGTATTCCATCATCTCCTAGTGCTTTAAGGCTTTCTATTGGAATATCGTCTCGACCCCTAGCTTTGTTGTTTTTCATATGCTTGAGGCATGTGATTATTTCTTGTTCTGTT
The DNA here is from genome assembly GCF_954871325.1 of Gordionus sp. m RMFG-2023. Classification (NCBI taxonomy): domain Eukaryota; kingdom Metazoa; phylum Nematomorpha; class Gordioida; order Chordodea; family Parachordodidae; genus Gordionus; species Gordionus sp. m RMFG-2023. Next base: position 51,492,103 of record NC_088775.1, on the reverse strand, counting down.
ATAGGTACAAGGTTTTTAAGGGATGCAATATGTGGGAATTAAAGTTGAGAAGCTCCTGAAAATATTCTTTCCATCTATTCATTATTTCTTTTTCCTTTATTATATCAATTTCCCATCTTTATTTTTTCTCGCTTTTGGCAAATCTGTATATTTTATTTTGCCCTTCTTTGGTATGTAGATCATCATACATGTCATCGTATGCCATAGATTGGCCCTAGCCACGGCCTTTTTAGCTAATATCTTGGATTTTTTGTATCTTGACTTGTCTTCTGCATTTTTGGATTTTTCTCCTGTATAGTGGTTTGTACCTCTTGATTCCACCACCATAGTACCTCCTCTTGTCAAGCCTAGCGTCGATTTTGCAGTGTCTATTAATCTGGATGAAAGGTCTGTCCAGATTTTTTCACTGATTTGTGAGCAATTTATTGTTTCAATGTTTGCACATTGTTTTTAATTTGCCCCATTTGATGCATGGTTCCCGTTTTATCTTATTTTGAGTGGATTTATTTGAGATTTGTAAATCCTTGACTAGTGGCTTGTGTTGTGCGGCGATACAGTCTATTACATTTTTTAATCTTCTGCGAGAGATTAGCATGCCTTGTACCACTTTCGTATGTTATAAAATGGTCTTTTCTCCTATAGTAAGTGTTGGTTAAGGCAAGGTCAAAGGCTTGTACATGTTCTCCTTCATCATTTCTTTCTCCATATCCAAAACTACTATGATGCCTTTTGTAGCTATCTCTTGCTTTCCCCACATGTGCCTTTATGTAACCACCAATTATGACTAGGTCATCCTTAAGGATTTCCATTACAGCTACATCAAGGATAGCTCTAAAGTCATCTTTCTCTTCTTCCTTGCAACCTGTTTGAGGAGCATATACTGAAGGATGTGTAGTATTGATTGACCAATGCAGAGTTTTATCTTCATTAGTCTATCAGAGATCCTGTTGACTTCTACTACTGAAGAGGTTAGGTCTTGGCTGAGGATGATGCCGACACCGTTCCTATTGCTAACAAGTCCATTATAGTACAATTTATACCCATCTCCAATCATCAAAGTTTTCTGTCCTTTCCATTTCGTCTCTTGTATACACGCTATATCAACTTTTCTCTTGTTCAACATTGATGCCAATTCTCTCGTCTTACCTTTAAGCGTCCCAATATTCAAACTTGCCAGTCTTGTCTTCTTTGCTTTGACCTTTATTTTATTTTCCACAGGATGGAGATCTACACCCTGCGCGTCGCATGGAGGGAACGCCTTAGCTTTCATATTCATATTTTCATATGTGTCCTTCATTTTGTTTATTGGACAGGTATCCTTAGCACCCGGCTGTCCAGACCTGTCGGTGATCGGGGTGTCATCTCTAAGCTCCGAAATTCATCATACCATATGTCTTTACACATCAGTCATCGAAGAAAAACTTGAAAGTTTTTATGGTTCTAACCAGGATTGAACCCGCGTCCTTGTTCATACTCGTGTTTCCAAGCCTACATCTTACCCATTAGGCCACCCCAGCGATTAATTAATAAAAATATATACATGATTAAATAAAGGAATGTAAAATGTATAATAAAATACCCTAAAATTTTGTTATATGAAAATATAAAACAATTTTAACAAATACAAAAATAAGCAATCAAGTGTTCAAAAAAAATGGGAGGTCATTGATTAAGCGAAAAAATTATGAGGTATTAAATTAAAAGATTATCCTCCATTTTTAATGGTATATAAACGACTAGAGAGTTCACTATTATTGCTCATCTAAATCAGGGGCTTCGCTAGCCTTTACAATCTCAGAGGGCTCAACTAAAAAAAATTAATGGGGGGCCTAGCCCCCCCCCCTTATATTAATATATTATACTTTTTAAAATTTGCTAACTCTGAACAATTATTCCGAATTTCATATTTTGTCATTTATTATATTATGCATACAAAATAAACTAGCATATAAATAATTAAAACAATATAAGACATTTTTAAAAATAATATTTTTTAATACAAAATCTATTTATTACAGTATAAAATATTTTCGTTAGCTGATATAAAAAAATTTTGCGTCTAAAGAATTACAAGTAATGTTGTTAAATGGCTCGTTTTAAGCCGATTTTTAAAAACGGCTAACTCAATATTTCGTCCAAAAAAATATTACATAAGCCTCAAGATTTTGCTCATAGAAGTAACAAAGGTCTAGGCATATATTATCGAAATCTCGAGACTTAGACAATATTTTTCTGGCTAAAATACTGAGTTAGCCGTTTTAAAAAATCGGCTCAAAATGAGCCGTTTAACAACACTAATTACAAGTGATAAAAAAGGTTAATTAATTCATACATATGCCTCAATTAATAATGGTTTTTAAAAACTACATAATATAATACAATTCTTAACAACTTATATTGATAAAAGGTCATGAAACTAATATAACTCTCAATTACCATTTTAGACAATGTTTTATAGAACGAACTAATAAGGAAAAATTTATTGGCCTATCCAAATCAACAATTCTTGAAGAAGAGATTATAAACGACCAATCCAAATCAAACTATATGGTGGTTAGAACTTCCTCTTAGATGATATGATGGAAGCTAGATAAGTAATCGAGAAAATTATTGTGAGATATTAAATTTCTAAAATATCATCATTTTTAATAATATATAAACGACTACACAGTTGACCATTATTGCTTATCTAAAATAAGCAACCATATGCACTCAGCAGCTGTAGTGATAATCTTAACTTATATTGCCACACAATAATAGATGCTGGTTAATTTGCAGTCATTGCCATGACACTCACGATGTTAACTCATATCAGAATTTTGTTAGATAAATTGATAAAACAAAAACACTAAAAATCTTTAGAAGAAATTATGTAAATATAGTGAAGCCTTAAGTTATTTACACGGCAAGGATGCCATATTAAAAATGAAAATTTTTAACCAGAGTTATATGATGAAAGCAATTAAGATTTTATGCATTATTATGGCACCTCGAGTTGATATATTATATCTTAAAATAATAGTAGTTTATAATAACATTAAAAATATACTTGTATTAAAAATTTAACTCAAAACTCTTTTTCAAATAAAAAAAAATAGATTTCCCTAAAACACGTAAAAAAAAAGAAGAAAGTACATCCATTGTGGGGTGAATAATAATATGTTAATCTTTAATATTATTTTTAAATTGATGACGTTAAAGAATTAAATGCAAATTGATACTTATATTTATTATCAAAAGCATTTATTAATTAAATTTATTAAAATATTAATTTTAATAGGCCATGACTAAAATACGAATTGCTATAAACTACGAATTGCCAGGTAAATTGCGAATTGCCATACTAAACCACGAATTGCCGTATATATTGATAAATTATCATAAAATGCTGTAAAATAGGATGACTAAACTACGAATAGCCGTATTTAATGTTAAAATAAAGTGACTTAATTACGAATTGCCGTATTTTATGTTAAATTAAAATGACTAAACTGCGAATTGTCGTATTTAATGTTAAAATTAAGTGACTAAACTAGGAATTGCCGTATTTAATGTTAAATTTAAACTATGATTGCCGTATTTAATGTTAAAATAAAGTGACTAAACTACGAATTGCCGTATTTAATGTTAAAATTAAGTGACTAAACTACGAATTGCCGTATTTAATATTAAAATAAAATGACTAAACTACGAATTGCCGTATTTAAGATTAAAATGAAGTGACTAAACTACGAATTGCATTATATAATGTTAAATTAAAATGATTAAACTACGAATTGCGGTAACTAATTTTAATTTATAATGACTAAACTGCGAATTGCCGTATATAATGTTAAATTATAATGACTAAACTACGAATTGCGGTAAATAATGTTAAATTATAATGACTAAACTACGAATTGCGGTAAATAATGTTAAAGTAAAATGACTAAACTAAGAATTGGCACATATAATGTTAAATTATAATGACTAAGCTACGACATGCGATAAATAATGTTAAATTAAAATGCCTAAACTACGAATTGCCATATATAATAAACTACAAATTGCAGTATTCATTGTTAAAATAAAGTGACTTAACTACGAATTGCCGTATTTAATGTTAAATTAAATTAAACACGAATTGCTGTATATAATGTTAAATTAAAATGAATAAAGTACGAATTGTAGTATATATTGTTAAATTTAAACTACGAATTGCCGTATATAAAGTTAAATTAAAATGATTAAACTACGAATTGCGGTAAATAATGTTTAATTAAAATGACTAAACTACAAATTGCCATATATAATGGTAATTTAAACTACGAATTGCCATATTTAATGTTAAAATAAAGTGACTAAACTACGAGCTGCTGTATATAATGTTAAATTATAATGACTAAACTACGAATTGCGGTAAAAAATGTTAAATTAAAATGATTAAACTACGAATTGCCATATATAATGCTAAATTTAAATTACGAATTGTCGTATTTAATGTTAAAATAAAGTGACTAAACTGCGAATTGCCGTACATAATGTTAAATTATAATGACTAAACTACGAATTGCTGTATATAATGTTAAATTAAAATGACTAAACTGCGAATTGACATATTTAATGTTAAAATTAAGTGACTAAACTACGAATTGCCGTATTTTATGTTAAATAAAAATGACTAAACTGCGAATTGCTGTATTTAATGTTAAAATTAAGTGACTAACTACAAATTGCCGTATTTTATGTTAAATTAAAATGCTCGAGTTTGTTCTCCTCATAAATTAAATGTTATAACCAATGATAAAACAAAAACTACAACCAATGTGGTATATCATGAGGTTATATCCGATTAATCCCGGTTTATACGAATAAGAATGAACATTACTTAGTATGATATTATTTTATAATTTAAACAATTTTATATTTAAGCATCCTTTTGTCGGGCCGCTCAATATGCCCTTTTATCTCTGATGAATATTTTGTCTAATTGAAAATTATAACAAAGTACATTTTTAAAATTTAACTAAATTAATATAACAATTTTTAAGGATCCTACTTTTTTAAAAGCTTACCATTTTGTCGGATCCACCATTGCTCTATTATCCCTGCTGATTATTTTGTATAACGCACAAAAAATATACATAGTACATTATTTTTATTATAAATAATATTATATATGATTTTATATATATTCCAAAAAATCTTCATTATTTTTCAATAATAATGTTTATTTATATTTTTGCCATATTTCTTTATTTGCCTAGGCTAACCCAACCTTAATCCCTCACATTGCCACAAAACTTGATGAATCTATTAAAGATAAGCTAAGAAAATAATGACGAATAAACAAACGCCTTGCCATTTCTAGAGTTACTGGTAGCCAAAATAATAAAAAACTACGCATGAAATTAACTCATTTATTTTTTTTATCTTATATTTTATATATATATAATGTGCATATAAGTTTCATTAGTGTTTAATGGCACTTTTATTTAAATAGATAACATTTTTTTTTAATTTAAAATAAAATATAGACAAATAATTTGAGAAATGCAAGACATACATTAAATTTATCCGAAAAGCTACAATAACCCTATATAATAAACAAAAATTTATTTTTTATATATAATTATAATTGATCATATTACCAAAAAGTATAAGAGTTGGTTATTTTTTATTTTATTTGTCATAATTCTCTAATAAGTAATTTGCCCTTCCCAGTTTCCCTTAATACGGAATTCACATGTTTTTTTTTTACATCTTAAACTTATTGGTAAATCATATAATTCTCCTTCATGTGATTATAAATCAATTAAAAATTTAACTATCTTCTAGGTGGGAAAAAATTTTCATAATTATATTGGATACGACTGGGCTTGGAACCTCAAAATTTATATTAGCTTGCACTTGACATGGGAATATCTTTAACAAATTATTAAGGGTTGAGCTGGGCTGGATAAACTTTTATAATTATATGCTTCCTAATATTGTGAGGGATCTGGCATGACATCTATCGTAAAAAAATGAATAAAAATCTCATTCCCCTTCATTTTTGACGGGCTTTCTAATAGTTTTGTTAATCTTAATACTTTTATTAGTTTCTAACTTCATATAACAAGAATAAATCTTAATACTTTTTATTAGTTTTTAAAGTGTTTTAAACTTCATATAACAAGAATATTTTGTTAATATACATTATTACATTAATTACGTTGTAGTTCCTTGCCTTAATATATTCATTAGTTCCCTTTCAGCTTCACACAATAAGTTCATCTCGTTAGCATATATTATAATATTAATTATATTTTGACTTTTCTAGTCAAGTATATATTTATTACATCATATATATATATTAGTTAAAATTAGATATTTCTTTAGCTTATAAATGTATTTAGTTCACATTGGTTAAATTTAGTCGAATTTAGATAATTTATTAGCTTTTAAATATTTTTAGCCTCACATAACAAATATATTAACGTTAGCATATTGTAACATTATACCACATTATTTATATATTCTACATGGCATATATTTTGGTTTCTGACATCATATGTACATTATATTATATATATATTAGTTTATTTATATATTACATTATATATATTATTAGTTTGACTTTAATCATCATACTAGTAGAACGTCAAAAATGACGGGGAATGAGATTTTTATTCATTTTTTACGATAGATGTCATGCCAGGTTCAAGCTCACAATATTAGGAAGCATCCAAGATCTTATAATCTTAAAAAAGTTTATCAAGCCCAGCTCAACTCTTAATAATTTGTAAAAGATATTCCCAAGTCAGGTGCAAGCTAATATTAATTTTGAGGTTCCAAGCCCAGTCCTACCCATTTTAATTTTGAAAATTTTTTCCCGCCTCGGAGATAGTTAAATTTTTAATATCATCACATGAACGGGAAATATCTGATTTACCAATTAGTCTAATATGGAAAACATGTAAATTCCGTATTAAGGTAAACTGGGAAGACCTGGGCAATCACTTATTAGAGAATCACGACAAATAAAATTAAAATAACCTACATATATACTTTTTTGTAATATGATCATTTAAAATTATATCTAAAAAATATGTTGTTTATTATATAGGGTTATTGTTGTTTTTCAGATATATTTAATGTATGTCTTGCATTTCTGAAATTATTTGTCAAAGAATTTGATAAGGGATATATATATTTTATGTTAAGTAAAAATAAAATGCTGTCTATTTAAATTACAAAAATGCCATAAACACTAATGAAACTTATATGCAAATTATTTATATATTTTTTAAGATATTTTTTTTATTGACATATAAATTTAGGATAATTTTTAAAAAAAATAATGAGAATTATTTATTATGTATTTGATAAAATTAAGAGCAAATCCTTGTTGACATTTTAGTTTTTGATGGAAAAAGCGACAAAATAAGTCTGGGCGGTTGTCTGGAGAGGAAATAATTAATATATAATTTTATATCATTTAGGGTTGCAGATGAAAGTGATGACGGATTAACAAAGCAGTGTACAAAACACATTACGTCCTGATAAAGATGATATGCCTATGCCTTGGGATACTGGTAAAAGAAGAACGCAAAACGATATTTCTGTCAATGTCAGCATTGGTATCCCCCTCTAAAATAGAATCATGAACGACAATGTTAACTCAACCATAAAACGGTCGTAAGTATTGTTTTAAAGGCCACGACAGAACTACTGCATATTTTTCCATTAATAAAGTTGATGAAATTGGCCGTACTGTACATTCAAGTTTGAACACGCAAAACGATATTTCTATCAATGTCAGCATTGGTATCCCCTTATAAAATAGAATCATGAACAACAATGTTAACTCAACCATAAAACGGTCGTAAGTATCGTTTTAAAGGCCACGACAGAACTACTGCATATTTTTCCATTAATAAAGTTGATGAAATTGGCAGTACTGTACATTCAAGTTATTTTGGGAGACTTATCAAGTCTATTATGATATTCTAGATAAAAAATAACATGATGAATGTAATGTTATTAAGATTGAGGTTAATTAATTGTAAGGTAATTAAAAAATAAGATTAAAAAAGGGGGGAAAAGAAGGTATAAATTATTATATTATAAAAATTAAATTAAAGGAATTGATAAGGTTTGGCTATCATCAAAAATAATTTTTTTGGGACTTATCAAGCCTATTATGATATTCTAAAAGTTAAGAAATAACATGATGAATGTAATGTTATTAAGATTAAGGTTAATTAATTGTAAGGTAATTAAAAAATAAGATTAAAAAAGGGGGGAAAAAAGAAGGTATAAATTATTATATTATAAAAATAATAAAAATTAAATTAAAGGAAATGATAAGGTTAAAGTGATTAATAAATAATAGAGATATAAAGAAAAAAATAAGATAATAAAATTTAGTGATAAATAAATTAATTAAGGGAGGGGGAAAAATAAAGAAAGAGTTATTTATAAGGATATAGGTTAGGATAAGAATTTTTAAATATTTGAATATACTTGGTTATTTTCTTAATTATTGGTTATGAAAGAAAAATATGAGTATAAAAAATTGTAATGTAAGTACTGACAAAAATTGTGAGTATGTTCAAAACAAATATACAAGTTGAGTATCTTGTAGAGATTTTATTAATGTGTAATTGATAATATGAGATGAAAATTGATAAGGTAATCTAAAAAATAAAGAAAGGATTAAGTGAAATAAAAAGTTTCATATTTACAAAGTTGAGGGAATATTGTTTTTATCAATTCAAAGACCATTTTTCAAATCTCTCAATCCATGTTAGGTATGTGTACAACATCAATTCTTGAAATTCCATTCATCTGTAAAATAAATAAATAAAATCCACAAATAAAAAAAATAAAAATAAATACGTAGCGATGACATGACGTAGCGATGACATGACGTCAAGATGACGTAGTGAGACATCGGAAAATTATAATAGAGATATCTTCCATTTTAAATGTATCAAGTATATCAATTTCACTTGATATAATAATAAATTTTCTAAAAAAGCATCAGAAATTTTATTTCTTATACCCGTTTTAACAATTTTAACTTTACTCATAGCTCTTTCAGCAGAGCTTGAGGTAGTTGGTAGAGTTATGAGATATTTATATAATGTTTTTAGAGAAGGAAAGAAACTCAATTTTATTAGTAATTGGTATGGTAGAATAAATGATTATTTGAGCCATCTTTTTGTATCGGTTGTTTTACTATCGTTTACGTTTTCATCTGTAAACATATATAAAAATTAAGTTATAATATAATTATTTACTTTCATCATATTCATTTTTTCTAATATTCATTAGATCATTACTATAAATAATGGATAAGGAATTTAAGTATAGTGGTCTGAAATTGGAAAATTCATCTACAATTTTATGTGCATCAAAACCATATAAAGAAGCAATTTCAGATATCTGAGAAATTTATATAATCTCATTCTCTACTAATCCAGTAGGAGGGAAAATAGAAATTAGATTTAAAAAATTAAGTGATTCATAATCAAATCTTTCATTTAAATGTTTAATGATCATATTACTGGGTAAAAATTTTCATTTTTATATCTAAAAAATTAAATATTTCTTAACTTCTCTTTTTGTTGTTCAATAAAATTATGAAACTCTGTTTGATCTAGCTTAAATATTGATTTAATATTATAAATATCTGTTACATTATTTTCATCCATAAAGGATTTAACAACTTTATGTAATTTAGAGAAAATATTATCACCATTTGCTTAATTAAAAAATATAATTTAAATATATCGATAATAATTTACCCCTTAATCTTTGGAACTTATTTTTTGTATGTTGAATCAACTTATTCACCATGGCTAAATTATTTCCTATAGACTGCATTTCAATACAGGATTCATGTGTGCATTTTAGGATTATTCTCAAAATAAATAAACTTAAAATAAAATAAAATTATTTTATTCTTAACAACAATCCTTCAGCACCTGAAAATGTGATTGGGTCATCAGAATTGCTTAGCTCATTCAAAGAGGCTATAATATATTCATTAACATTTAAAAAATATTTCAATGCTTTGAAGGATGAGGACCAATTTCTGAAAATAAATAATTTCTTAGAAAAATTATATTTATTTACCTTGTTGTATTTTTTATTCTTTTGAGAGATTTCTTGGTTTTTTGCATCTGAAATTTCACAAAAACACCCTGACGTTTAACTCCATTCATAAAATTATAAAGCTTATCTTAAATCCCCCGTTGTATTTTTAATTTCATTTCCATATCCAAATATACGAATAACAATTAAATTTAGTCTATGTGCATGGCACCACACATAAATCGCGTTAGGAGCGACTTTTAATATTAGAGCTTGTACTCCCTTGTTAACACCTCTCATATTACTGGCACCATCCATACTTTGCCCAATCAGGTATTCTAGTGGAAGGTGTAACGCTTTTAATTTAGATAGAACATTATTTTTAATATTTTCTCCTGTTGTATCAGAAGTTGTAAAAATATTTATAATTCTTTCCACTGGATGTGGGTGTGGATAATCTTCAATATATCTTATAATTAAGGTAACATATTCTTTTTTTTTGAAATATCATATGTACCATCTATTAAGTTAAAGGCACAATTTGATATAATTTGTTTAACTATTTGATTCAATATACTTATTTTCATTATCTTAGCTAATTTTTTTACATGGCCATAGGATATAAAGTTTATATGTGGCCTCAATATTTTATTGTCATTTTTTTCCCCGTGAAGTACAATTTTTCTCTAGATATGCCCTTAATACTGGGACATTCTTTGATATCAAAGTTATAAGTCTTGAAAAATTACCATCTTTAGAGTTGCTTCCCCAAAAAGCAGTATTGCCCCGTATTAAATATACAATAGCATCAATTATATTATGGATAATATAACGATTTTGGGATATAATTTCTTCTCGGTTGAATAAAAAGTGGTCATCAATACGCTTCCAAAAAATTCATGCCATATGTGCATATTCACAATCTGCATGAACAGGGGATGTTTCATGTCTCTCTATATCCCGAACTAAATTATTCCAGCTATCTGTGCCTTTTTGAGTCCACTTATGCTTGCTTGAAGATTCCCAAACATAATACAAAAATTACAGAATACTTTATCTAAATTAGAGCTATAGGATAGCCATATCTTTGTGAAAACGATTTATCATTGTTGATTTTTTTTATAATACATATCATTCATGCTCCTACATATAAAATAAAAGCAATATATGAATTATATAAATGTTGAATAATTAATACCAGAGACCTGCAGGCCCGGCCCTAAGCCCTGGCCGCTTCGGGTACCAGGGCCGAGCCGTATTTAAAATTTTTAAAATATACCCGGGCTGGGTTGGGTCTGAAATTTTTTTAAAAAAAAAACACCCGGGCCGGGCCAGGCCTTAAATTTTTTTTTTAAATATTAACCTTATTTTTTTTTAGTTATATTGACATATATATGATTGAATTGGGAGTTCGTTTAAATCAGATTTATGAAGAGTTATCAAGATCAATTGTAAATATTGCTGGCTTACAAAGTAATTGTATATTATTATTGTATTATTTATATATATTTGATAGCATTATAACAACGTTTAATTTATAAACTGACATAAAAACCTATTATTATACCAATACTCAACTTTGCAAAGTAGTAATTAATATATCTTTCTAATTTAATTAATCAATTTTAGATAAAGTATAATCAATTTTAGATAAAGTATATTAAAACATAGCCAATTGCTGGCATACAAAGTAATTGTATATTATTATTGAATTATTTATATATATTTAATAGCATTATAACAACGATTAACTTATAAACTGGCATAAAAACCTATTATTCTACCAATACTCAACTTTGCAAAGTAAATGATTGTAAATTTTTCTAATAATAAATTTTATCAATTTTAATAGAATATTTATTTATTTTGAGTATACCTACTAATTTTTTATTTCAATTAAGCTTATTTAAATCTTTGCTAACTTAAAAAATATTACAAATTTACAATAAATTAAATTTTTGGATATGATCTTGGGCCTGATAATTTTTCATTCCAATTAAATTCTTTGCTAACATAAAAAATATTGCAAATTTTTTCTATATGATAAATTTTAGTATTGCAAGCAAAATGATTGCCTAAATACACTGAAATATTCTTTATTTACATTGAATAATATATTATTTATTGTGATTAAGTTTATTTAAATCTTTGCTAACTTAAAAAAATATTGCAAATTTTTTCTATAAAATAATTTTTCAGTTTGCAAACAAAATGATTGCCTAAATACACTGAAATATTCTTTATTTTCACTGAATTCTATAAATTAAATTTTTGGATATGGACTTGGGCCATTTATTATATATATTATTTTTTTATTCATTTCAACAGTTATTTTTGATACCAAAATTAGCCTTCGTTTCCCCAATCAAATGACGAAAGACGATAAATTAAGTATATAAATTTTGTTTAGTATATTCATTTCATTTTAATAGAATTCGATGAGATACAGGATTATATTCTTTACCAAAAATATCCATCATCTATGTCTTCCAAAAAAGGCTTAAAACGCAATCTGCGAGTTCAGGCCTCGAGATATAAAATTTGTAATGGTAAAATGCATCACCATTCTCATAATAGTGAAGTCGTTTTAGACCTTGACCGAAGAATTTAATCTTCAAATGGTTCACAGTGGATGTGATACTAATGTGTCAGCAATATCTCTTGCTGCCCATTTTGGTATCACCAAGACTTACAGCAAATTGGCTGATAGGTAAAATATATAAAAATTATTATATTATATGATCAATAATAATATATTTTTAAATATAATATACAATAATAAATTGTTTCACCATTTTTATAATAGTGAAACAATTTTAGATTATAACAGAAGAGTTTAACTTCTTTAAAAAGTTATAGTGGAGTGGATGTAATACTAATGAGGCAAAATCTTTAGCTGACCATTTTTGTATCACCAAGACTCACAGCAATTTGACTAGTAGGTAAAATATTTCTGCATAATAAATCTATTTATTATATCATGTATTATATTTTTAGCTTCTGGTGGCCAAATATGAAATTGGATGTTTTTAATTTTGTAAAATATTGTGACATTTGCCAGCGTAGCAACACAAGATTTGACAAAACTAACAATGAGTTGCATTCAATTCCTATTCCAACAAAGGTATTAAAGTTGATTATAACAAATCCTTAATTTGAAAATTTTTATAGTTTGGTCATTATAATTGTATCTAATTTTTGTTTATGTATTTTATATTTTTCATTTGTAGCCTTATTAATTATCTCTCTATTATAGCTTATATATATATGGCACTTGTTTTTATTAGTTATGTTGGTTTCATATATTGAACTATTTAAATTTTATTGATTTTTTTACAATAAATATATCATATATTCATTTTTAGTTTCTTTAAGGTTAATATAACAGTCTAAAATAAAAATATAATTTGCATATAATCTAATAATTAAAACTTGAAAATATAATAAATAAAATTAACATAGTCCTCTTCAATCTAGGTAAAAATTGATATATATATATATCATAATTTCATTTTTTAGCTAATTTAGATTTTACCTCATTCTTTATTATTATGTTTTTTTCAGCTGCAATCATAAATAATGGTAAGCAGCTTTACTTTATTACATGACATCCTACCTCTAATGGAGTATATAATATAACAACAATCTTTTATTTTACAAAAGGTATGGACACAAATAGGTGTTGATTTAAGTGCTTTGCCTGAAAGTGAGGATGGCTTAAATACATTGCTGTAGCAGTTGATTATTTCAGCAAATATATTGTAGCCATGTCTTTAAAAGATAAAACAGCAAAATCGGTATCGCGCTTCCTTTACTCGTTACTATGCACACATGGTAGGTAAAAGTATAATAAATTTGGTAATAAAATATTAATATTATGTATAGATTCAAATTATTGATCAAGGACGTGTGTTTGTGAATGAAATAAGCAATCATTTTCACAAACTCGTAGGGATCATGCAGACGGTGACAAGTGCTTATCACCCTCAAGCAAATGGCATGGTTGAAAGAGTGAATAGGACAATATAAATGCACTACTAAAGTGTATTAAGGATGATCAATTAATTTGGACAGATGCCTTGCCTGGCATAATATTTGCCTATAACACTTCTCTACACGAATCTTCGAAATTTACACCTTATGAGGATGTATGGTAGAAAAGCAAAACAAGCTTATGGGGTATGATAAATCTCATTTTATAATCATATACTATATATCATGTCTCTATTTAAAATTGACGAGGAAGAGGCTATTAATCCTGACAATGTACCTGAAGCAGATTTGGAATCTTGTTTTCAAGATACAGTTTCCAGGATGAATGATATTCATGAGATAGCTGCTGGCAATATAGATCTTGCTCGGTAATAGGAAAAAAAACCCCTGGAAAAAAAACCTCCGGAAAAAAACCCCCAGGAAATAAAACCCCCGGGAAAAAACCCCCAGAAAATAAAACCCCCAGGAAAAAAACCCCTTGGGATTATTTTTATACACTCTTATATTTAAGTATATTCTCGCAATAATTTATAATGAATTGGTATTTAGACAATTGCAAGTTAATATTGTTAAAAATATTATTGTTCAGCAACTAGTTAAATGAACAGATATTAAAATGTATTATGATCATTATGTTTTAAAATGTATTTTTAATCAAAAGAATAAAAATTGTTAATAAATTAAAAACGCTATAATTGGTAATTAGACAATTGCAATTTGCAAGTTTTCAGCAACTAGTTAAATGAACAGATATTAAAATGTATTATGATCATTATGTTTTAAAATGTATTTTTAATCAAAAGAATAAAAATTGTTTATCAATTGAAAACGCTATAATTGGTATTTATTTATAAAATTAAACAATAATAATTTGGATCTTTATGCCGTATATAAAGACAAAAAAAAAATTAAATTTACAAAAATATTTTATTCATAAAATTTATATTTTATAAAAAAAATTTAATGGATCTTATTCATCCTGGAAAGCTCATATTTGAAGGATATTCTTATACCATACATAAAAAATGCTCAAACAAGATTAGATGGCGCTGCTCAAAGTAATTTTCTTCTAAATGCCGAGCAATACTTTTTTCAACACTCGATAATCAAGACCCGGTTCTTGATGCAGCTCATAATCATCCATCAAATATTGATGTACTAGTAGCAATGAAATCCATTGCTAACATGAAGAAGCGATGTGCAGACTCTTTGGCAAAACCTCTTCAAATTTATGCAGAGGAAATTGTAAAATTAGACCAAAGAGTTCAGTCGCATATGTTATCGGAAGATTCTATAAAAAGAACTCTAAGGAATCACAAAGCAATGCAACACCCTTCAAATCTTGAGAATTTGGAAGGCCTAGTTATTGAAGGTATTAGTTTAAATATAATTATATTTCCATAAAAATTGAAATATTATAGATGAATGGGCAAATTGTGGCTCCCAGAATTCAAAACGATATTTGCCCACAAGCTGAAGAACGCATAATAATGTTCGCAACAGATGATTCCTTGAATCTAATATCTAATAGGACAGAGTGGTATATGGATGGTAATTTTGCCATGTCCCCAAAAAATTTTCTACAATTATATGTGATTAGAGTAGCAATAAACAATATTTTTATCACAGCGGTTTATTGTGTACTTCAGAAAAAAACTCAAAATACTTATGAAATAATATTTCAAACAATATTGTCTAAATATCAGGAAAGGGATTTATTTCCTGATCCATTATATATATACATGGATTTCGAAAAGTCTACCATGACCGCGGTTAAGAGTATCATTGGTATGATTATTAATATGTTTGATAATTTATATTTATTTTTTCAATTAGGGGATCACATCGTAATTAGAGGATGTTTTTACCATTTGTGTCAAAGTACCCATAGAAAAATTCAGAAGCTGGGTCTGGAAAGCAAATACAGGACCGATGAAGCTCTAAGTTTTCTTGTGGCATGATAAACGGCTTAGCATTCGTTCCGTTATGTGATATGGGCAATGCAATGACATTCCTGAGATCGGTTACTCCGAGCAATGGTAAGGATATTCTTGATTATTTCGATAAAAATTATGTCGGGAGGTCAAGAGAAGCAATTCTCAATCCCAAACACGTCGAATTGAGCCTCGATTTCCTCCAGAAACCTGGAACGTGAATCAGAGCACTCTCTCAAGAACGAACAAATAATCAATGCGAAGGTTGGAATCATCGTTTTTCTAATCTGGTTGGGAATAAACACCCATCAATTTGGGTACTCATTAAAAAAATGAAATGCGAGGTGGCTGCCGATGAAACCAAGCTTGAAAGATGGCGCGTAGGTAGTTGGACATCGAAAACAAAATTGCAGAGTTCTAACAACTAGATTCGGCTAAAGAAACTTTGCGAAGAATACCGTGATGGGGTGCGAAGCCTTCCAGATTTTATAAGAGCGATTTCCTTCAATATTCGATGTCAACCCATATAATTTTTATTAAAAAATTTGTATATATATAATCATGATTTACCAATAAAATAAACATTTCTTATTTCTAAGTTTTGTCAAATTTAGTCTATTTAATATCATATTTAAAGATGGTATTGTATTTTTACAATACATAGTTATTTTTTCCCAGTACCAATTTAAACATCAGTTTTTCTTATTTAAGCATTTTTTTATGGAGAGTAGGCCAAATAAAAATATACCTATATTATTAGGTCTTAAGTAAATTCTCCGGGGGGTTTTTTTCCTGGGGGTTTATTTTCCGGGGTTTTTTTTCCGGGATTCATCTTGCTCAGTTTAAACAGCAGAGGGATTATAGAAGTCGTAATGCTTGTAGAAATAACCATTATTTAGACAATGATCAAGTGCTTATTTGGAACAGCCGTTGGGCTTATAGGAAAGGTGGTAAAATGACCAGACCTTAGATGGGTCCTTATGCAATAGTTAGGATTCTTAAAAGTAAAATTTATCATTATTATTAAATTATTTTTAATATTTAGGCAATGTTGAGCTCATGAATGCTAGCGGTAGCATTTTAAAGAGCAAAGCAAATATATGTAATATAAAACATTACTTTGCAAGAAAAGGTATATAATTGTCTCAATTACTTAGTAATATACATATTTTTTAGATGATAAAAACTCTGAGGTAGTGAGTTATAATGAGGAGTTAAATGCTCAAGAAAATCACTTGAACGGTATCTATTATAATAATCCTCAAAAAACGTCAATCAAGTTTAACCAATAGTGTTCTTTATAAAAATATTTTCCCAATGATAATTTTAAGCCATTAGTAATTCCCATGTGATATATAATATGGCGAAACACAATATCCATATCAAATTTGCCATTGCAGGTAAAATATTCTTTTTTCAACAAAATTTTTGAAATATTAGCTCAACACCAAATTAAACACGGTATGACTAAATACTGTCTTGCTAAAAAGCAATTAATCATAATCAATCATATTTGATGATATAATATCTTTTAAAAAAAAATTTTCAAAAATATTTTTTTTATTTTACATATTTCAATTTTTAATTAATTAAAAAATTGATATTAAATATCAAATAATTTAAAATTTAAAATATATTTACTAGCTTATTACAACTTAAATTTTATTTTTCAATTTCAATATTTAACAAATTTATATCCATAAGAGGGCGTTAAATACATAAATATGAAAATATATTCATAGGAAACCAGAATAAATATTGGATAGCGCTTTTTTTTGTATTTGGGTGTAAATACATGTGAAAAACCTAAAAAAAAATTAAAAAATAGAGGTTTCTTTGAGATTTAATTAATGAGTAGGTTTAGAATCGAAAAATAGTAGAAAGTTTGTAAGGAACATATTGCTGGCGTTATTGATCAAAATCTATTCATTTATGGTTTATACGTGTATATTTAGGTGTTAAACATTATCCTTAAAAATATTTTGAAAATATTATGATTTGACCGAATGCCGAGCTTAAAACCGACCACTTACTAAATATTCGATCTACCAAATTTGGTAGTAATATTATTTGGAAAATGTTCATTTTTGGTTTAGATATCTATATATACGTGTAAATCATTATCCCAAAAAATATTTTAAAAATATCGTCATTTGACAGAAAACCGATTTGAAACCTGCCCAATGACTAAATACTGTCTTGCTGGCGTTATACATGGAAAATTCTTTATTTTTGGTTTATACGTGTACAATAACGTGTTAAGCATTATCCTAATTAATTTTTTGAAAATATTATGATTTAACCGAATGGCGAGCTCAAAACCGACCACTTACTAAATATTCGATCTACCAAATTTGGTAGTAATATTATTTAGAAAATGTTCATTTTTGGTTTAAATATCTATATATAAGTGTAAATCATTATCCCAAAAAAATATTTTAAAAATATCGTGATTTGACCGATAACCGATTTGAAACCGAAATACTGCCTTGCTGGCGTTATAAATAGAAAATTCTTCATTTTTGGTTTATACGTGAACAATAACGTGTTAAGCATTATCCTAATTATTTTTTTGAAAATATTATGATTTGACCGAATGCCGAGCTCAAAACCGACCACTTACTAAATATTCGATCTACCAAATTTGGTAGTAATATTATTTGGAAAATGTTCATTTTTGGTTAATTTGAAACCGAAATACTGCGTTGCTAAGGGGTTAATCATTATCCTAAATTTTTTTTTGAAAATATTAAGATATGACCGAATACCGAGCTTAGATAATCTTAATTATAATAAATTTTTAATCTCCAAAAAAAATAATTTCTCTAAAAAATCATCCCTCCCCTCACCTCCATCGAAAATTATCAGGTTCCTGTTATTTTTTTATTTCATAAAAATTAAAAATTTATACAAAATTATAATTTGTTTTAAAAAAAATAATTTTTTAAAAAATAATTTGGCATATTCCTAAAAAAAATAAAAATTAATGTGCATAAAAAAATAATAAACAAATAAATAAATAATTTTAAATATTTTCCGTTAAAATTTATTATTATTATATAATTATAAATATTCTTTTTGTAATAAAATGCCTGATGTCCTGCCCTATATGAATGTAAATTTTATAAAATTATAAATATAAAATTTTTTTTATATTAGATTAATAGAGAAGCCATCTCCTGAGGTGACTCTCGAAATTCTTAAAGAGATAAAAAGTGAAGATATTGTGCCTATGATGTATCATTCTTCAAATGGATTAGTCGGGTATGTTGATGTAATTACTAAGCATATATTAGAGAGAATTCAACCAACAATATTGTTGAAGTAAATATAAATATATATATATATTACAAAAACAATCAGAGACTTTTAACCTTGGCCCCGGGTATATGTAGCAGGCCATGTTTTAATTTTTTAAAATATAAAAAAGACAATGGCCGCACCAAAAAATTTTGTAAAATAAAAATTCTACCCGGGTTGGTATTTTTTTTAAAAAATTCGGCCAGGCCGTTTAAAAGTAAAATCTGCTTTTATATGAATATTGATTAGATAATATGAACTATATTAAACTTTTATTTGAATCATTTTTAATTGTTTAAAAAATAATGAATATTTTTTTAAAAACAAACTATATTATTAAGATTTTCACCAAGGAAAACGATTGGTGATGGAAATTGCCATATCGTGCTGTGTCATTAGCAATTTTCGGTGAAGAAACGTACCACATTTATTTACGTATTATAGCCGCAATCGAGGTCATACTCAATAGAGACTTTTATGATTTACAAAATGTTAATTATATTGTAACAGTTTCCATGAGAGAACGTATTTTATTTTCTTCTTATAATCATACTTTAAATAACATACTTAAAATAGGGGATTGGTCGGGCATGATTATTATTTTTGTTTTAAGTGGTGCTTTAAATACGCCTATTAAATCTTTTTGTCCCCCTTTATCATTTAATTTATTAAGCCCAAGTCCTTATACCCTTGATATATATGGTCGGGATGTTAGCAGATGTTCTGATATAAAAATTAACATAATGTGGACATCTTGTAGTATACCCGATGTTATTTTAAATATTTCTATAAATCATTTTATTTATTTACAAAAGCTTAATTTCAACCTACATGATAAAATAGTTAATATTGATAGTTCATTTGATACTATATCTATTAATGAATCCCATGATTTTATAACTATTACGGATAATGTTAAAAAATCGAATTTAAATTATATAAACTCTTCCCCATTTAATGATATCAGAGGTAATTATGATAAAAAATCTATTAATGAATCGCCTAAATTTATAACTATAAAATCAAATTTAAATAATATAAAATTTTCCCCAATTAATGATAATTATGATATAAAATCTATTAACGAATCGCCTAAATTTATACCTATAAAATCAAATTTACATTATATAAACTCTTCACCAATTAATGATATCAGCGGTAATTATGATAATAAATCTATTAACGAATCGTATGAATTTACACCTATAAAATCAAATTCGGTTTTGTGTTCGCCATTCGGTCAAATCTTAACATTTTCAAAATTTTATTTAGGATAATGCTTAACACCTTATTATTCACTATGGAACCAAAAATGAAAAATTTTCCATGTAGATCGCCAGCAAGGCAGTATTTCGGTTTCAAATCGGTTATCGGTCAAATCACGATATTTTTAAAATCTTTTTTGGGATGATGATTTGCACGTATTTACAGATAAATTAACCAAAAATGAACATTTTCCAAATAATTACCAAATTTGATAGATCGAATATTTAGAAGTGGTCGGTTTTGAGCTCGCCATTCGGTTAAATCATAATATTTTCAAAAAATCAATTAGGATAATGCTTAACACGTTATTGTTCACGTATAAACCAAAAATGAAGAATTTTCCACCTATAACGCCAGCAAGGCAGTATATCGGTTTCAAATCGGTTATCGGTCAAATCTTAAAATCTTTTTTGGGATAATGATTTGCATGTATTTACAGATAAATTAACCAAAAATGAACATTTTCCAAATAATATTACTACCAAATTTGATAGATCGAATATTTAGTAAGTGGTCGGTTTTGAGCTCGCCATTCGGTTAAATCATAATATTTTAAAAAAATTAATTATGATAATGCTTAACACGTTATTGTTTACGTATAAACCTCTATGTATAACGCCAGCAAGGCAGTATTTCGGTTTCAAATCGGTTATCGGTCAAATCACGATATTTTTAAAATATTTTTTGGGATAATGATTTACACGTATATATAGATATTTAAACCGAAAAAGAACAATTTCTAAATAATATTACTACCAAATGGTAGATCGAATATTTAGTAAGTGGTCGGTTTTGAGCTCGCCATTCGGTTAAATCATAATATTTTCAAAATATTAATTTGGATAATGCTTAACACGTTATTGTACACGTATAAACCAAAAATATAACGCCAGCAAGACAATATTTAGTCATTGGGCCGGTTTCAAATCGGTTTTCTGTCAAATGATGATATTTTTAAAATATTTTTAGGGATAATGATTTACACGTATATATAGATATCTAAACCAAAAATGAATATTTTCCAAATAATATTACTACCAAATTAGGTACATTGAATATTTAGTAAGTGGTCGGTTTTAAGCTCGGCATTCGGCCAAATCATAATATTTTCAAAAAATTAATTAGGATAATGCTTAACACGTTATTGTTCACGTATAAAACAAAAATGAAGAATTTTCCATGTATAACGCCAGCAAGGTAGTATTTCGGTTTCAAGTCGGTTATCGGTCAAATCACGATATTTTTAGAATATTTTTTGGGATAATGATTTACACGTTTAGATAGATATTTAAACCAAAAATGAACATTTTCCAAATAATATTACTACCAAATTTGGTAGATCGAATATTTAGTAAGTGGTCGGTTTTGAGCTCGCCATTCTGTCAAATCTTAATATTTTCAAAAAATTAATTAGGATAATGCTTACCACGTTTTTGTTCACATATAAACCAAAAATAAAGAATTTTCCATGTATAACGCCAGCAAGACAGTATTTAGTCATTGGGCCGGTTTCAAATCGGTTTTCTGTTAAATCACGATATTTTTAAAATATTTATAGGAATAATGATTTACACGTATATATAGATTATTAAACCAAAAATGAACATTTTCCAAATAATATTACTACCAAATTTTGTAGATCGAATATTTAGTAAGTGGTCGGTTTTGAGCTCGCCATTCGGTCAAATCATAATATTTTCAAAAAATTAATTAGAATAATTCTTACCACGTTATTGTTCACATATAAACCAAAAATGAACATTTTCCAAATAATATTACTACCAAATTTGGTAGATCGAATATTTAGTAAGTGATCGGTTTTGAGCTCGCCCTTCGGTCAAATCATAATATTTTCAAAAAATTAATTAGGATAATGCTTAACACGTTATTGTTCACGTATAAACCAAAAATAAAGAATTTTCTATGTATAACGCCAGCAAGGCAGTATTTCGGTTTCAAATCGGTTATCGGTCAAATCACGATATTTTTAAAATATTTTTTGGGATAATGATTTACACGTATATATAGATATTTAAACCGAAAAAGAACAATTTCTAAATAATATTACTACCAAATTTGGTAGATCGAATATTTAGTAAGTGGTCGGTTTTGAGCTCGCCATTCGGTTAAAACATAATATTTTCAAAATATTAATTTGGATAATGCTTAACACGTTATTGTACACGTATAAACCAAAAATATAACGCCAGCAAGACAGTATTTAGTCATTGCGCCGGTTTCAAATCGGTTTTCTGTCAAATGACGATATTTTTAAAATATTTTTTGGGATAATGATTTACACGTATATATAGATATCTAAACCAAAAATGAACATTTTCCAAATAATATTACTACCAAATTAGGTAGATCGAATATTTAGTAAGTGGTCGGTTTTAAGCTCGGCATTCGGCCAAATCATAATATTTTCAAAATATTTTTTAGGATAATGTTTAACACTTAAATATACACGTATAAACCAAAAATGAAGAGATTTTGATCAATAACACCAGCAATATGTTCCTTACAAACTTTCTACCATTTTTCGATTCTAAACCTACTCATTAATTAAATCTCAAAGAAACCTCTATTTTTTAAATTTTTTTTAGGTTTTTCATATGTATTTACACCCAAATACAAGAAAAGCGCTATCCAATATTTATTCTGGTTTCCTAAGAATATATTTTCATATTTATGTATTTAACGCCCTTTTATGGATATAAATTTGTTAAATTTTGTAATTGAAAAATAAAATTTAAGTTGTAATAAGCTAGTAAATATATTTTTTTTCCAATAATATTAAGTAAAAATAGAATTTTAAATTATTTGATATTTAATATCAATTTTTTAATTAATTAAAAATTGATTTATATAAAATAAAAAAAAATTTTTGAAAAATTTTTTTTAAAGATATTATATCATCAAATTATGATTGATTATGATTAATTGCTTTTTAGCAAGACAGTTTAGCAAGACAGTATTTAGTCATACCCAAGTAAACACTATATTCTTCAATTATTTTATTTTTGATGTGTTAACTTTCATTATTAGAGTCTATGACATCTGGGCTGAATAAAGGAGAGGCTTCAAAGTTAAATTTCAATTATTTTATTTTTGATAAGATCACAAATACCAAGGTAAAAGTTCTTATATTTAAAATTTATATAAAAAATATCTTTTTACCTTTTAAAATCTAATTAATCAAAATTCAGAGATGCCATATTAATATCAGATGATGTTGAGATATTAGTAATATTAGCCAATTTATCTTTCATTTTTCAAAAGTATAATTTTTAACAAATAATTTTTATGCATTATTTTATCATGCATTTTGCTTTTTTTTAAATCAAGGCTTATACCAAAATATATGTTGCTGTACACCATAATAAACACTATTTATAATATTGTAGAGTGGTTAAATTAAAAACACTATACTTTATAAATTATCACTTCTATGAAATATCAGAGCAAATATATATATATATAAAAGAAGGTAATTAATTATGCTCTGGCAACCCTGGTAAGGTGACAGACTTAAGGCTTCTTTTCTTTATTAAAAATGAGACAACTTTAGTAAAAAATTGAAATTAGGCTAAGCAAAACTTGGGATATTAATTAAATTCTTAGGCCTAAAAATGCTGTCATAGACCTCTGGTGATAATACAATTATATATTCTCTTTAAATTTCTGAACATATTAAAAAGTAATTTTTATGGTTCCACGTCAATTCGGCTATATAAACAAATGGCATGAGAAGCTATTTTGCCTTCTTCCTTAACACCAAATCCTAATTGATACGTATACTTAATAAGTTAAGACCCTTAATATTTCTGCCAAAGTGTCAGTCTTGGTATCCCCCTCTAAAATAGAATCATGAACGACATTGTCAACTCAACCATAAAACGGTCGTAAGTATTGTTATAAAGACCATGACAAAACTACAGCATATTTCCCCATTAATAATGCCAATGAAATTGACCGCACTACACCTTCTAGTTTGAACATCCCTCTAAATATTCATGAAAGTTCATCAGGCAATCGAATAAAGATTATTTATATTAACTCCTAGTCAGAGTTGGGCAGTACCGCGAATACTTGTATCTAAGATACAAGATCCTTTTGTATCTTATACTCAGTATCTTATTGACATTTTTAATAAGATACTAGTATCTGTATCTAAGATCCTTTATTTTGAAAAGAATCTTGTATCTTTTTCATTTTCTTTAAAAAGATACAGATACAGATTCTTTTTAATATTCATATTTAAAACATTTACATATCACACAATCTAACTTTATTTTCTTTGTGAAATCTTGTATTATTTTCTTTATTTTTTCCTGCTATATTTTAAATATATTGATAACCAAAATTAGTTGGAAATTTTACAGATCACAAAGATAGAAAGATTAAAAATAACAACACCAAAACTAAATAAGTAAAGGTTATATTTTATATGAAATATTTTTTAATCTGTAGAATGTTTAACATTTATAGTAGTGAAGATGAAATTATGGAGATAGGTTCTCCTAAATCACAAATCTTTAAATTCTAGATGGAAAATTTTATAAATTAATTCATGTGAAAAAGGACAAGGTACAAGCCGAATGTCAAAATTGCACAAGTAAAAAAGTTATTAAAGGTTGAACAAACTCCTCTACAAACTTTGTTAAACATATTAAAGTATATTATACATTTTTATTTTATAATTATTAACATAATAATACCTATACTTAAGTCCCTCTTAGATAATTGTTATTAAATTTTTTTATAGAAGATGGTTGATTATTAAATTAAAATCATTTTGGATATATAATTTTTAGAGGTGTACCGATACCACTTTTTGGAGGTCGAGATCCGATATTCAGTTGATATCGGCCGTACCGATCCGATACCATATCTAATTTTGTATTCTGTAAAGATATCAATGGTTTTAATTTTTATTAGTATAACATCTATAATTTAACTATACCATAATGTCATTTAAATATATTATAATGATCAGTTATAGTTTATATTCAATTCAATTGCAATTCTAAAAGTATATAAAATATTTTTATTGTTAAATCACTTTTATATAACAAGTAATAACATTAATCTATATACATATAAATTAATAAACAATTATATTATGAAATTGGAAATAAATATTTAAAATAATATTTAACATTAATATAGCGAAAATTTCTTTTTACTAATACCAATATTTCCAATTTATCAGAGGTCAGCTTACGGCGATAGTAACTGTCAATATCACCAGCTTCACTAAAAACAGATTCTGAAGAGATTATCGCACACTTTCATAAACAGAATGCGCAAAAAATAACAATATGGTAGAATGTTTATTAATTAAATATTATTATTAAAAAAAATATACATAAAATTGGATTTCGATTTTATTTATAAAAATAAATGATTTTAGATATAACTATTTTTTTAAATTTTATAACATTTTATTTTTGTTAAAGAAGCCATTTTTATGTTGGATCAAATTTTATAATATTGACCGATAATTGATATTTTAAAATGGGTGAAATATCGGTTTGATAAAAAATATCGGCACATCCCTAATATATTTTTTATTTAATTATTTTAGCAAGTTCTTATTAGAGGAAATATTTAAGCTACAATTGATATATAATATTAGATAATTTTAAAAGGCTCTTAATAAAATAATTATAATAAGGTAAAATTTAACTTTATTAGTTACTTTTATTTATTTATGATATAAGTAAAATTATATTACAGTATTTATCTACAAAATTTAATCAATTTAAAATGCATTAAAGAAAATTGTTATATATTTAATAATTAAATTATATAATGTTGTACATTATTTTCATATTTTTTATATATAATTAATGATTTTGCAAGAAATATATTAAAAAAATTTGAAAAGAGATTTAAATGATATTTATATATATATGATATTACAAATGCAAGATTTAATAAGTCATACTAGAAAATAAAACTAATTTAAAAAATACATAAATATCACAAACAAGTAATGATTAATACTTATTAAATATAATGAATAAAATAAAACTAGTATAAATTTTTTTAGAGATTCCATTTAGCCATATACTCCGAATATAAGCTATATTTAAAACAACACAAAAAATAACCTGCAAATTCTAATAAATCATTTGATTTAATTTTTTTTCTTATTTGCACATTTTCCGCTCCCATTAAATATACTACTCTCCCTTCCCTGTTTAAATTAATGGACAAAAATTAATATTAAAATCCCTAGTTTTTATAATTAATTCATCAACAAATATTTTATTAATTATTGCAAATTTTCATTATTATATGTGTAATTAATACTATTTTCTTCACATATAAATAATAAAAATTGTATTTTATAAACTATTCTAATTTAATTGGTAATGATAATTAAAAAGTATCTTGTATTTAAGATACTCTAATTTAATTATTTTGAACAAGATACTAGTATCTGTATCTAAGATTCATTTTTTTATAAAGAATCTGTATCTGTATCTAGATTCTTTTTCCGGAAGACCTGCCCTACTCTGCTCCTAGTGAGGTGAATGATAGTGGAATTAAATGCTTATATTTGTTAAAAATTAGGCAGAGGTGGCATAAGGATTATGGTAGTGGTGATAGAAATATCATTTGGAGGCAACTGGGTGTATAAAATAAACATATAGATATAAAACATTAGATAAAAAACAAAATAAACCTCCAGAGGAGTTCACAGTTCCTTATTATATTGGCCACCAGTAACTCTAGAGGGTAAAGAAAAAGGGGGGAAAAAGGAAGGTATAAATTATTATATTATATTATATAAATTAAAGGTGATAAGGTTTTGAGAAATAGTGGTTAATAGATAATAGAGATAGAAAGAAAAG
Organism: Gordionus sp. m RMFG-2023; assembly: GCF_954871325.1. Taxonomy (NCBI): domain Eukaryota; kingdom Metazoa; phylum Nematomorpha; class Gordioida; order Chordodea; family Parachordodidae; genus Gordionus; species Gordionus sp. m RMFG-2023. The sequence continues at coordinate 51,464,682 of NC_088775.1, read as the reverse complement.
AATGAGATAATAAAATTTAGTAAATAAAAATGTTTATATTTGTTAAAAAATAGGTAGAGGTGGCATAGGGATTGTGGTAGTGGTGATAGAAATATCATTTGGAGAACTGGGTAAAAGTAAAATAAACATAGATATAAAACATAAGATAAAAAAAAACCTCCAGATGAGTTCATTTCAAGCGTAGTTCTTTATTATTTTGTCTACCAGTAACTCTAGAACGGGTAAGGCGTTTGTTTAATCGTCATTATTTTCTTTGCGTATCTTTAATAATAGAATCATCATGTTTTGTAGCAATGTGAGGGATTAAGGTTGGGTTAGCCTAGACAAATAAAGAAATCAGGCAAAAATATAAATAAACATTATTATTGAAATAAAATGAAGATTTTTTGGAAAAGATATAAAATCATATATAATATTATTTATAATAAAAATAATGTACTATGTATATTTTTTGTGCGTTATACAAAATAATCAGCAGGGATAATAGAGCAATGGGGGATCCTACAAAATGGTAAGCTTTTAAAAAAGTAGGATCCTTAAAAATTGTTATATTAATTTAGTTAAATTTTAAAAATGTACTTTGTTATAATTTTCAATTAGACAAAATATTCATCAGAGATAAAAGGGCATATTGAGCGGCCCGACAAAAGGATGCTTAAATAATATAAAATTGTTTAAATTATAAAATAATATCATACTAAGTAATATTCATTCTTATTCGTATAAACCGGGATTAATCGGATATAACCTCATGATATACCACATTGGTTGTAGTTTTTGTTTTAACATTGGTTATATTCTTTAATTTATGAGGAGAACAAACTCGAGACATAGCCACATATAGCTGTCCATGTGAAAAAACAGGATGAGATAAATAGATGCCAACTTTGTTCAACGTTTGTCCCTGCGCTTTATTAATTGTCATGACAAAGGCAGGTCTTACGGGAAAATGGCGGCGCTTAAAGGAAAATGGCAAGCCAGTCTGTAGGAATTAAACTTATTCTAGGAATGAGAACTTTAGTATTGAGAAAATTGTCAATTATATTTGGTAGCAAAGAGGTTATAATCAATTTAGTCCAATTATTCAAACCAGAAGCAGAATTTAAGTTACGCATTAATATTATAGGTACCCCGACTTTGGGTAAAAGTTTGTGAGTGGTAATCCTGATATAATTAAAGAGTTTAAAAATTCAGTGGGATATAACGTCGCTTCATCCTCGGTTATCGTTTCATCAGCACTTATGTATGTAATTAAATCCCCCGGAATTTTGTTAATCAATTTAATATTTATAGAATCGACATCTACGTTTTTAGGGGTCAGGATTGCATTTTGAGCAAATGATGTTCGGTTAAAGGACGTATTGTCTTTGTCTATATCATAAACAAAAGCAATAAGATCCTCGATATCATTGGAAGCTATACAACAATCTTGAGGAATTTTTATTATATCCCTAGAGCCATCAAATGTTTCATAGCCTTCACCAACTCTTAAAAGAAATTTTGAGTATTTATTATTAATAAGATAATCATTTGCTTCCTGAAATTGTAGAAGTCTCATATTAATACCTAACCTTAATGGCACTATATGCGACCATAAATAGGATCGTTTTAAGGTTGAGTTAACAATGTCGCATCTTCCACCACGTTTAATAACAGGTAAAATCTGTCTAAAATCTCCGCCAAAAATAATAATTTTACCACCAAACGGTTTATCTAATTTCATTATATCCTGAAATGACCTATCCACGGCCTCGAATATATGTTTATGAGTCATTGATATTTCGTCCAATATTATAATTACCGATTGTCTTATCAATTCAGCTATTTGGCTTTAGTAAGGAATATTACATGAGGAACTTTCATGAATACTTAAGGGGATGTTGAAACGTGAATATACAGTACGGCTATTATGAAGAAGAGTTGAAGCAATGCCAGAAGATGCAACAGCTATTGCAATTTTACCTTGAGATTTCAAGTTAAATAATATTGTATTTAATAGAAATGATTTTCCAGTACCACCAGGACCATCTATAAAAAATAAATTATGGGATGGAGTGGAGGGTAAGGACATGATTTTGGTATAGATAATATTTTGATCCCGATTAAATAAATTGTAGTTAGCCAAATATTTTTTATACATATCATCAGTATCGTAGGAAATTTCCTCCTGAATAATGTGACACCTGATATTAGCTCTAGCAGATGGAAATTGAGTGGATAATAAAGGGATAGGCATTCCCAAAAAATCCTAAAGAGATTTACCATTTTGAATCAAAATTTGATTGATGTGGCATAGCGCGAGATTCTCGTTGATAAGGTTATCCGGCTCTGATGATATTTCCTTGGAAAAATCTTCACAAAGATAAAATTTAAAAGTATTCCATAGACCTAGAGGATCTCTCGGCTCACAATGTAATAAAATAACAGAAAATAACTGGCGCAATTGATATGGCATCTTAAATGAAAGACCTTCCTCTAAACAATGGTTCCATTCCGCATCATCTGATAATAGACCACGTCGAATACATGCATCTTTAAAAGTATTACTGACAATTCCATTAAAATAGCGTAGATCTTCAAAGCATGTTGGCCCAGCTACATAATTAAGTAATAGTCTTAAATAAAAAACCTCACCCTCTTTAGGAGAAACTGTGCGTATACCGCCAATAACCTTATCATCACCCCTTTGTCGTTTTATCCACTGTTTAGATACAGGTTTCCACACATAATATCTTACAAAATCTGCATAAATATATTGTCTGGCCTCTGTGTCAAGATCATTAATTTTAAACCATTCGGTTAATTTTGTACCAGGATTTTTAGTTAATATATTATTTAAATCAGTATTTGATTGAAAAAGGATCAAATGTTGATTAGGTAGATGAAGTTCTAAGCGATAGACTGCAGGAGAATGATCCTGCATTTCAAAATCCAGAGTACGCCATAGCGATTCTATGGTGGATATATATCGAGCATCAATGAACTGGGTAGTTTCATCGACATTATTAATGGAAAGAGATGCAGTAGTTCTGTCATGGCCTTTGTAACAATACTTATAAAGGTATTTTATGGACTGGACAGAAGAACAAATTTCTACATTTATATGTGCATTATATTTTTTTGATAAATGTTTATTATAAGGAATAATCCAACGGTTGTTAAATATAAATCCGTTTAATTTTTTTTGGAAGGTAACTCCATCATTTCGTCGCCGATATAAAGGATAACCATACTTATCAATAGAAGAGGTATCCACAAATGATTTAGGATATTTTTTTTGAGCATTTTCCATCAATCATGCAGGGACTATTAGGAAATGTTATACCACATGGCCCATGTATATTAAAATTGCTAATAATTTGTAACAACTTAGGCTCAGTTATTTTGTTAGGAATCTCAGCACAAACTACCTCATCATAAGTATCAGCCGTTGGTAGCCTATGAGATATATCTAGTATAAGGCACATATGACAATGAGGCAAACCTCTTTTCTGGAATTCTATGACATCTATATAAGCGATTACTCTGCCAAGAACATGATAATAGAGCAAATCCTTTTTTAGACATTTTAATTTTTGACGAAAAACGCGACAAACTAAATCTGGGTGGTCGTTTGGGGTCTGATGAGGAAATAAATCACACATTATTTCATCCTATTTAGGGTTGCAGGTGAAAGTAATGAATAATGATGACTTACCAAAGCAGCATACAATAGCCATTGCGTCCTGTTAAAGCTGATGCATATGCCTTGGGCCACCGGTAAAAGAAGAAGGCAAAATTATTCTTCTGCCAAGATTGTCAACGTTAGTATCTCCCTCTAAAATAGCATCATGTACTCCTTGATAGAGTTCGGCGCGTAATTTGGATTGATTATTACGTATAAAATTTAATCGAAGCGTTTCCTGTTTGGCATAACTGTCGACGATAAATTTGTGAAAAAGACGTTTGGATCTTAAAATAACATTCTCTTCATCCTGCCTGACCATAAAGCGATAGGCATAGTACTCTCTGCAGGTAACATATTTATTAGAGTTTCTATAATGAATGGATGGGTGGTATCCAATATCGCCTCTAGGAAATAGAAGAACATATTGCAAGGGATCGTATGAGGAATGGAGCTCGTTAATACGTCTTAAAGGACCAGATATAGTTTTTAAGGTAATATTCCTATGGGCTATATGATCACTGCCATCACCAGGTAATAATACTGCTATTTCAGATGAGGTAGGTTTATTGCGATAACGTATGTCAAAACTTGGAGTAGATTTTAAGTTTAAGGATATGTTAGGAACGCCATTAGCGATCATAGAAGATACTCTCAAAAATTGAGAAGCAAAGGGGTTGTAGGTGTGAACAATATCCTGCAATTCCATTAAAAGACAACGATCTAAAAACGGAACCTGGTTATGTCTGTTCTATCTCATTTATACTATCATGTATATATAATTGGGCAAATTTAGGTGTTTCCCCTAATGTTGGTAGGAGTGAACCAATGCGATGATGAACCTGTCCATTAATTTGAAAGGTATAATTACCTGATCGCGAATTGGATAAATTATTATTTATATTAACTCCTAATGAAGTGAATGACAGTGCGGAATTATAAGCTCTTATGTTTGTTAAAAGTTGGGATGATGAACAATGATCCCCGGTAAATAAACGTAATAAATTTGGTGGTAATTGGGAAGTTTTATAAAATTACCTTCCCATTCAAGCAACATGTAGAAAACTGAGTATTTCTACATGAGCTTTTTGATAATTTTTCTCCATTCCACATTTTAGCATTGCAGAAGGCACATATTTCTGTCATGTTTCCGATATATAATATAGGTGAGTGGTGGTCATCAAATATATGTCGAAATATGCATGGTAGAGGTGCCATAGGGAATGTGGTAGTGGTTATAGAAATATCAGTTGAAGGTATCTGGGTGAATATAAAATAAACATATATATATAAAACATTAAAAACCTGCAGGGGAGTTAATATCAGGCGTAAGTCCTTATTATCCTGCATACCTGTATTTCTAGAACGGGTAAGGCGTTTGTTGAGTCGCCATTTTTTCCTTTGCTTATCTTTAATAGAAGTATCATGTTTCGTAGCAATGTGAGGGATCAAGGTTGGGTTAGCCTAAAAAATAAGGAAATCAGGCAAAAATATAAAACATTATTATTGAAATAAAACGAACATTAAAATACTGTACTGAACCTGTAAAGGGGTCAATATATGCATATCTCTAGTAGTTGGGAGGCTATCATAAAAAAATAAAATTTGTCTAGTTGGGGACTTATCAAGACTATCATGTTTTTCTGAACATTTATTTTGTATTTGTTGATTATTAATGGTAGATATATCAATATTTAAACAATTATAAGGAGGAAATAAAGCAGGGTTTGTTATCTAAAACAAAAACAAATAAAAAAATTTTAAAAAATGAATGCGTTAAACTTGCAGAGGAGTCAAGATTAGGATCAACTACCTAGAAATAGTGGGAATATCATCAGAAGCTAAAATGGATGTATTCTAAAAAATAAAAAAATATAAGAACATTTATGCTTTTTTAGTATATATATATACACTTACTTTATTATGTGTTGTTAGTATATTTTGCTGGGATTCACAATCCCTATAACTATTCTTTTGTTGATTGACCTGCCATCTTTTTCTTTCATTAATGACGGATAAATCACCATCTGTACAATCATTAAATGAGGTTAAGACAGGGTTTGTTATCTAAAATAAAAACAAAAGAATAATTTAAAAAATATAAATGCATTGAACCTGAAGAGGAGTCAATATAAGGTTCAACTCTCTAAAAATAGTGGGAATATCATCAGAAGCTAAAATGGATGTATTCTAAAAAATAAAAAAATATAAGAACATTTATGCTTTTTTAGTATATATATACTTTTATTATGTGTTGTTCAATGATATATATAACATAGATTGGCGATTCATTCATTAAATGCATGATAAAAATGTCGTCACATTGCAATCAGCTGTAACGCCATTTTGTAGTTTGGATATCCATTATTTGTCAGCATGAAATATTAATACATATATAATATTACCAAAACTAGTCTAGGTTTTTATTTTTATTTGTTATATGCTAAGTTGAATTTTATTTCCCTTCACATTTTAAATATTCTTCTATTTAAATGTCTATGTCAACTCGATTTCCAAACGGGCACAGAGATATGGAGAACAAATTTGCAGGCAAGATCCTAATAGCATCTCTTAACATTAATGGATTGATGAATAAACTGGCAGTTCTTTTAAGGATGTTAGTGGCGGAGAAAATTGACATTTTGGGCATCCAGGAAACCCACTACCCTGGAAATATTACCGCTAATTTCAATGAATATAAGATGTTTTGCTCGGGTACTACCTCCAATAGCTGGTCAGGGATTGCTTTCCTCATTAATAAAAGAATGCAGAAATATGTCATGAAATTTGTACCCATCTCGGAAAGGTGTGGGCTCCTATACCTACATACGAACTTCAAGCCTACAATAATCGTAAATTTCTATGTCCCACCTAAAAGGAATGAGCGATTAGCCTTTGTAGATATAATGATTAACATAATACACTCCTTACCAGAGATATAACATCATAATATTGGGAGATCTAAATATGGATATAGGCAGAGAAGCGGAATATATGAATAGAAATGTCACTGGGCACGCTACCTTAGTACAGAGTAATAGCGAATACAGTAAGAAATTACTTGACTTCTGTTGTAATAAAGATTTCAAAATTGAAAACACTTTTTTTAGTCATGATAGGAATACGTATACCTTTGTAAGAGCTCAGCAGCAATCACAAATTGACTTCTTCATCTCGAATATTCATCGTTGGTTCGTGGATGTTAAAGCCCTAACTAATATGAACTTGTCACATCATAGACTGCTCAGAGCAATTATTATAGTTAAAAATTTATGGGGTATCATAACGGAAATAGACAATCTTCTACTAGATCTAGCGCTACTCCCTTGTGTAATGTAATAACTCGCAAACTAAGTAAAATAAGAACATTAGATGATGCAAGATATTTTGATGAGATATTAAGTGGGAAAGAAGCCAGCTATTTGAACACTATTAGGCTTGCAAGTGTTGAGAAAAGCTGGAATCTTTTTAAAGATGCCCTAGTCGATACATACAAAGTATTGCCAGATGTAAGTCTTATCCATAGGAAGGAGTGGATGGCGAATGATACCCTGGAGAAAGTAAACCAGTTAAGAACAGCGTTTAGCTCTAATAAGGATCTTTGGAAGATGATACAAAGATTTGCGGAGAGATAGACGGGTTTATAGTGCGAAGAAAGCGTTTGATATTGACAAAGATGTAAGAGAAAATAGACTACATGATGCATATAAGAAATTAAAATATTTTTGTAAACCTAACAGTTTTCAGAGGGTACCCTCAATAGTATTAAATGATGGTAAAATAATAATTGATCAAGATGAACAGATGGCGCTGTGGCTCGATTACTATATTACGGTTTTCGATGGACGTAAAGTAACTAGAGCAACAAGTGTAAATATAAATATGGCTTCACCCCAGTCTGGGTTCACTGTAATGGAAATTATGAATGTAATAAAGAAATTACGAAATAATAAAGCTCCGGGGCTTGACAACATTACGGCGGAACATCTGAAGATTGCACCTAGAACGACATCTTCTTTCCTACTAGCCCTATTCAATAAAATATGGGAAAACGGAAGTACCCCGACTGAATGGAACAAGTCCCTTATATGCAATTTTCCCAAAACTGCTAACCCTCTGAAATTCACTTATTATCGGGCGTGTGCTTTAACATCTTGTGTGTCAAAGATATTTATGGTACTTTTAAAGAATAAGATTGTTCATTCGACGCCTAATCTTTTTTCTAAATATATTTGTGCTTACAGGCCAAATAAAAATATACTAGAACCCATATTATCTCTGAAGATAATAATGCAAAAGTGTTATAAATATAAGATTCCGTCATTTTACACATTTATTGATTTCAGTAGAGCATTCGATAATGTTAATCATGAAGCGTTGTGGGAAACGCTTGTAGAATATGGTATTGAAACCCAGATAATTCGTATCTTAAAAAATCACTATTCGAATTTATTCGCTTGTTTCAAAATAAATAATAAAATCTCTCCCTTTTTCAGGATTAAAAAGGGGTAAAACAAGGCTGTACCCTCTCACCTCTCCTGTTTAACATAATCATCAATAAAATAATAAAAGAAGTATTGGGAGCTGCAGATCTAGTAGACATAGGATCTGTTGAGAAAATTTTTTTTGTTAATAGGATAATATCCTATGCAGATGATATTGTAGTGATTTCGAAAAGCATTGAAGAGACCAAAAATCTACTTTATCTAATTGAGACAGTAAGCTATAGAGTTGGACTTAGGATCAACTTTAACAAAACGGTTATTCTTCCCTCCCCAAATGCGCCTTCAATTCAAGATTTTACAGTTGGAGGGAATACAGTGAAAATAGTAGAGAATATAAAATACTTAGGGGTAATCTTGGATAACAAAGGAAGTTGTAAAGATGAGATGGAGATGAGAATACTGAAAGCTAGAGGTGCTTTCTACAGATATATGAAAATATGGAAAGCTAGCGAAATTTCAGTGTTTACTAGATTGAGAATATTCAACTCGTTGATTGTTCCAATTACATTATATGGTGGAGATATCTGGGAGGCAAACAAAACAGAGATTAGACGGCTTCAATTTTTTATAAATAATTGTCTTCGTACGATACACGGGATTTTCTATCCAAGAGTAATCTCTAACTTGAATCTTTGGAGGAAGTCTACTCACACACCAGTGAATATTACTCTTAAGAAAAGACGGATTCAGTTATTAGGCCATGTAATAAGAAACTCTGATAATAATTTAGTCCATGATGCCATAACATGGCTGTACTCATATAAAGGTAAACAGTACACAAAATACAAAACATTATGGTACTATAAAACTATAAAAGATATAATGGATCTAAACGTTAACATGAAACAATTCATTAAACTGAACAACAATAAAAGATCCATTAAAAAACTGTTTCGCATCAAGAAAAGTTACCTTCAATAAATACAAAAATACATTCTCATAATGTATGTTACATTATCATCACCCATTAATCCTATAGTATATTTACCATCGTAATAAATTTCAAAAAAATTTAAACTCATCATTATCAAACATTTCCAATACCATCATACATTCAAATCCTCTCATAAGTATATTTTATATTTCCTTACTAAAAATTGTTTTAATATAGTAAATATTTTTAATGGTAAATTGTCCTCAACCCACCACAACGTAATTAACTTTCACTGTAGTTATTGGGTATAGGCTCTTTTTTTGTCCCATTCCCTTTTATATAAGCCTATAGAGGTTTAAGTAATATTTTTCGAAATGTTGCGCCTACAAGTACGTGCGGCTTGCCCACAAACGTGTGGAGGGCTCCTCATATTTTAACTTTTATACCCAAATTTAATTGTTCCAATAAAATGGAAATGAGGAAAACCTAGCGTAGCTCTGTTGCATTTCAACACTAGAGGGCATAAGCGCTATATATCACGTATCACGTAAAAGTAGTCTACGAAGATAATTTACTTTAAAAGTTTCCATTTATGATATATTATTTTTCTTATATTCTTAAATATTATGGTAAGATTATAATTTGTTTTAATTATTTCTTAGTCTAGTGAATTTTTATGAATGTAAATTAGCTGATTATACCTTAAAAAAATGATTCTAAGACTAACCCTCCTTTTAATTTTTTAAAATATAGTTTAACATAATTCAGTATGGACTTATAAATCATATGTTAATGCATTTTAGGATACATACAAAACATGTCTTTTAATATCATCATCATTTATTATTTTATTTAGATAATGGGAGTGTGCCGTGTTCAGAGTAATAAAACAAATAAAATAGTAAACAATTTCTATATATCTTATCACAAGTTTATTATTTTTATATTTATTATATTAATATATAATTATATCAAAAATAGATGTTAACATTATCAAACCTATAGCCAATCTAGTACCCATACCCACCACTTCATCTTATTATTTTAGAAACACAAACCCACATATCCCGAAATTATCTTTATATGCAATGGTTAGTGATTCTTATAATGATAATAATATCAATAATATGCTAATAAATATTAAAAATAATGAGGGTGGGGGGGGGGTTGGTGATACCTTCTACTAGTATGTCCAAACTATGCAGAATATGTGAAAGTTCATTTAGAACTTATCAAAACGAAATCACACATAAAAATATTTTTGAAAAAATGGAAGTATTAATTTTTTCCAAAATAATAGGTACAAATATTTAAAAGAAATGAATTTAATATTTTTTTAATAGGCACAAATCTCTTTATTGATCTTTGTGATCATATCATTGAACATGAAATTAAGTACAGCCATTTTCAAATTCTTGTAAAATTAATTGTTCAAAAATAACCAATTATTAGATTTTATACTATTTTTTTTAAAGATATTTAAATATTAGATTTTATCATTTTGCTGACTTAAGAAACCAGGAATTGAGAACTGGTATGCGACAGAATCTTACGAAAGCAATACAATTTAATAATGAATAAGTCATATATAATAATATATATATCTTCTATTATATTTTAAAAATTATATTGTATAAGGAATGACCAGATATTAGGCATATTATAAAAATTATGATCTTATATATTATCTATGCTAATTAATTATATTAATTTTTTATAGGTGATGATATAATCAAAAATGACGAAAATGTACTCAAAAATAATATGAAAGTGAATTGTTGCAATATCTTTTCCTTTTCAAGGCCTATACATTTATATAATTATTTACTTATTAAATATACTTTAAATAAATGATTTATATAATATAATTTATACTCAAGCAAAAAATGATATTATTACATTATGTATTTATTGAAAAAAAATAAAAGATATTTTTTTATTTGTCAAATTAAGATGAAATAATCAAAACAAAAGATCAACTATGAAGAGAATCTTAATAGTATATACTTTTGGAGTTATCTTTAGTTCTTCCTTTATAATAAAATTAATAATACAAAATAAAAAAATTAACAGCACCTATTTCTCTTATTAGTAACAAAATTTGTATTTATTTAATTTTATCTATACAGGTCTATTTTTTACATAAACTTATGAGTGATTATTGTTTTAAGTTATAAGCCACTATATTACATAAAATTAAAAGTACCAGCTACTACAATAAATATAGGTGCATCTATATTTATTATTAATACAGGAATCATAAAAGATTATATATGTAAAATATAAAAATAATATATTTATTATTTTTAATTAAAAGATTCTATAAATGAACAACATGTGTGTAACAAGATTTTTATTGAAATATCAAGTGAATTTGATAAAACTATAAAAGCTAGTATTCTTGGAAATGAGGGGTGGTATTGTGGCTTTTTATATATGTATATCTTGAGTCTTATATTTTAGATTACTAATAAAATGAATTGAAGAACTTGCTAAAATCATCAGTTTGAGGTGAGAATTTATTTTGTATTGATATAGATAATTTAAAAATAATGATCGAGGCATTTGATCCATATGGGTTAAAGGAATCTGGGTGGTAAGGTTAATTGAAGATTATTTGGTGGATTTTTTGAGGGTATAATAGATAGAGGTATGTAATATTTTGCATGAAGGGTGGTATTGTGGCTTTTTAAATATGTATATCTTGAGTCTTATATTTTAGATTGCTAATAAAATGAATTGAAGAACTTGCCAGTTGAGGTGAGAATTTATTTTGTTTTGATATAGAGAATTTAAAAATATAATAATAATGATGAGGCATTTGATCAACGTTCAAGCTACAAAATGGCGCTACAGCTGATTGCAACGTGAGGACGTTTTTAATGAATGAATCGCCAATCTATGTTATATATATCATTGGTGTTGTTAGTATATTTTGCTGGGATTCACAATCCCTATAGCTATTCTTTTGTTGATTGACCTGCCATCTTTTTCTTTCATTAATGACGGATAAATCACCATCTGTACAATAATTAAATGAGGTTAGGACAGGGTTTGCTATCTAAAATAAAAACAAAAGAATAATTTAAAAAATATAGAACCTGAAGAGGAGTCAATATAAGGTTTAACTCCCTAGAAATAGTGGGATTATCATCAGAAGCTAAAATAGATGTATTCTAAAATATAAGAACATTTATGCATTTATATATATATATATATAAGGCTAACTTTATTTTGTGTTCTTAGTAAATTTTGTAGGTTCTCACGATCCCTAGTGCGTTTCATTTTTTGATTGACCTGCCATCTTTTTCATTTACTAATGATGGATAAGTCACCATCTGTACAATCATTAAGTGAGGTTAAGACAGGGCTTGTTATCTAAAATAAAAACAAAAGAATAATATAAAAAATACAAATGCAATGAACCTGAAGAGGAGGCAATATTAGGTTCAACTTCCTAGAAATAGTGGAAACATTATCAGAAACAAAAATAGATGTATTCTATAATATAAAAAAGTATTAAAAAATATATATATAAGGCTAACTTTATTTTGCGTTCTTAGTAGATTTTGTAGGGTCTCACGATCCCTATAGAGTTTCTTTTTTTGGTTAACCTGCCACTTTTTCTTTTACTAATGATGGATAAATCACCACCTGTACAATCATTAAGTGAGGTTAAGACAGGGCTTGTTATCTAAAATAAAAACAAAAGAATAATTTAAAAAAATAAATGAGGAGTCAATATACTACCTGTACAATCATTAAGTGAGGAAGACAGGGCTTGTTATCTAAAATAAAAACTAAGAATAATAAAAAAAATATAAATGCAATGAACCTGAAGAGGAGTCAATATTAGGTTCAACTCCCTAGAAATAGTGGGAACATTATCAGAAGCTAAAATAGATGTATTCTATAATATAAAAGAGTATTAAAAAAAATATATATAAGGCTAACTTTATTTTGCGTTCTTAGTAGATTTTGTAGGGTCTCACGATCCCTAGTGCGTTTCTTTTTTTGATTGACCTGCCATCTTTTTCTTTTATTAATGACGGATAAATCACTACCTGTACAATCATTAACTGAGGTTAGGACATGGCTTGTTATCTAAAATAAAAACAAAAGAATAAATAAAAAAAATAAATGCATTGAACCTGATGAGGAGTCAATATACCACCTGTACAATCATTAAATGAGGGTAAGACAGGGCTTGTTATCTAAAAAAAACAAAAGAATAAATAAAAAACATTAATGTATTAAACCCAATGACATATAATAATACCTAAACTGACAATTCATTCATAAAAAGCATGTATCAATTGGAATCAGCTGGAGACGCCATTAACACCATGATGATTACATCGTTGATAATTTGTCTTAGAACCAATTCTTCATTTTAATTAATACCAAGGTTCCCGTTCTAAATCGCTAAAGTAATAATCGCTAAAAATTAAAATACCACTAAAAAAATAAAAATTAAAGACAACAAATAGTTATATAAAATACTTAATACAAATATAAATCTAAGGGTGAGAATATAATATATTTTAATATATATAATTCATAATAATATTATTAAACATGTGTTTTACAAATTTAATAATTGTTTTAAATAGCATTAAAAAATTTTATCAATAGTTAAAATACTTAATACAAATATATATCTTAAGGGAGAAATTATAATAAATTTTAGTGTATAATTACAAATTATATTATTAACAAGGCGTTTTACAAAAATATTTTAAATGGCAATAAAAGATTTTATCAATAGTTATATTCAATACTTAATAACAAATATATATTTTAAGGGGGATATTATAATAAATTTTAATATATATATATAATATTATTAAGTATGCGTTTTATAAATTTTTAATTATTTTAAAAAGCATTAAAAAATTTTATCAATAGATAAAATACTTAATACAAATATATATCTTAAGGGAGAAATTTTAATAAATTTTAGTATATAATTATAAATTATATTATTAACAAGGCGTTTTACAAAAATATTTTATATGGCAATAAAAGATTTTATCAATAGTTATATTCAATACTTAATAACAAATATATATTTTAAGGGGGATATTTAAATTTTAATATATATATATAATATTATTAAGTATGCGTTCTTTTTATTATTATTTTTACCTATTTAATTTATTGATACTCTTTTCAAAGAATTTATAAAGGATAACTTAAATTAATCTATCTCTACTACCATCTATCGATATTTTGTGAATATAAAGAATTTATTTTTTAGATAATAAATTCAATTAAAACTCCCATTATTTACAATGAATTAATTATTATGGCATTATGAGCTTGCTGAAATATCTAAACCTTAAATTACATTTAAAAGGATAGTTTATTTGGAAAACAATGTGTATGATTGTTTGCAATATATAGATTTGGTCGATGAATTGTATTATAATAATTCCATAATAAAAGTATTAATTTTTACAGCAATAAATTTTGTCTTATTTCATCTCAAGATTTAATAGATAACCCCAAAATATTTTTATCCTACCCCCATTAAGGCAGCCTACCACCCACCCCTTCAAAAAATAGGATGCAAACTGTTCCTACCTCTCCCGCTCATGTAGACGCTGTATATAGATTTATGATAGATATCTACATCCAGTGAAAATCTTGTCATGTAAACAAAAAAAAAATAAAGTATCATTTCAAACACCAAGTATATTGGTCTTTTTTATCAATTTTATATTAAATTTTTTATTAACAATATATCTACAACTATTTTAAATTTAATAATATATATTTAATATGATTTTATTAAATCAGACACTTTATCAATAAAAAAAAATAAATTAGAAGTAATATCATATAATGCTGTTAAGTTTACAATTTTTTTATTAATTATCACATATTTTTTATTTTTCTCCGTAACTATTTCCCCGTTATTGATTTGTATAACTTTAAGTTCTGTCAGGCGTTGGTTATCTTTTAAAACGCGAATTAATGAATATATGTCCGGATGAGCATTTTTTGCCATTCGCTTGAGGGAATGGTGATATCCTTCAAGATGATTATTACTGCGAGGACCTTGAATCTTATACCTAACACCAAACAATGTATTAAATGTTAAAAATATTATAAACTTTTATATAAATTGTGAGGAATTAATAAAAATGAAATAATTACCTGGTCCAAATTTGATGAGGAAAGATTGCATCAGAATTTATCCAGGTAGTATCCATATATATTAAGAAACTTAATATTAACGGGTTGGCTGCTAGATCTACACAAGAATCACGGACCACTTGAATGTCCTCTCTCTTGCATAAAGGTAATACACTCATCCTTCGAACAATAGTGTATACAGCAGTCTCTTCTTTATACTGCTTGACTAAACCTAAATGCTGAACTTTACGCCAAATGGCCTGCGTAAAGTGGAAGAAGCAGCCTAAAAATAAATTATACAACTATATATAATTTAAACTTTACCCTTTACTAAAATATTGGGAAATACAAATTGTAGAGCAGATATCGCTCCTGCTTCATAGTCGGTTTGTGCCATTTCTGGTGAAAACTGGATACCATTCAATGTCCCATATTCCACGATTATTTGAAATAGCTCAATATAGGACTCCTTCCTTTTATCTGGAAGAAGTGCATATATGATAGGGATCATCGTTTGATTATACATGATATGTATAGTATATAATTGGCTAAAAAAACGTGGACATGTGTAAAAAGTCCCATCCATATAAATGAATTTTGTATAAGAAGATAAACTGACTAACATGACAGACCCAAATACAATAAGTTTGTTATTATTGTTTTTAATTAAGAAGCTATCACCACTGAATGTTGTTATCAATTCAGTGGTCAATACAATTGTGTCATTGCTAATGGGAATATTTGGCCTGGTTTGTTTTACGGTTAATCGTATTTTTAACGGAAATAAAAGGTGGTAAGGCTCCTGGATAATTGATTATATCTGGATCTTCAGAGCATTGTTGGTTTAATGCCTTTAGATAGATATTCATCCTTGTATCTAAAGGATTTTGTTGTACCGTTGCTTTTACTGTTTGCAAAGTTTTTAATTTGTGAAAAAGTATAGCATGATTTTGATGTTCGTGCATTTTGGATATTGTGTATCCCTGAATATATTTACACGTCACTTTACAATCAGCTTTTAAGCAACGATAGTAAATTGTATTCCTGTATGTACCGTTATAACGGTAAAGAAAATTTTGAAAAAAGAGCAATGATTTGCCCTTTTGGCTATCGATAAATGTCGGTTCCTCTAAATATAAGAAATTTTTTAGAAGTTTATATAGAAATTTACCAAAAATATGAATATTTTCATTAAAATCTATTAGAGATTCTGCAAATCCATAATTATCCATATTTTCTAAAAAATAATTGCCTATATATATAGTGATATATATATTTTCATTAAGAATTATTACTTTCTATTTCTGAATTAAGAGGAGATGTATAGAAATCATTTGATATGTTAAGAGCATCTATATTTTATAGATTAAATTGATTTGTTATAAAAATGTTACTTTGAAAATCAGGAATATATGGGGAGATATATGAGCAAAGAGGGGATGTGTAAGCTGAATGACTTTGAGTATAACCTATTTTAAAATTTGTGCTTAGATAATGGTATTATAAAATGTTGTACCTAAAATGAGAATATTTATTTAAGATTGTTTATAATAATTAACCTTGATTAGGAAGGTTCAGTGATTGCCCTTGGGAAGTACTTGCTATTGGAATATCACCTATTTTAAAATTTGTGCTTAGATAATGGTATTATAATATGTTGTACCTAAAATGAGAATATTTATTTAAGATTGTTTATAATATTTAACCTTGATTAGGAAGGTTCAGTGATTGTCCTTGGGAAGTACTTGCTATTGGAATATCACCTATTTTAAAATTTGTGCTTAGATAATGGTATTATAATATGTTACCTAAAATGAGAATATTTATTTAAGATTGTTTATAATAATTAACCTTGATTAGGAAGGTTCAGTGATTGCCCTTGGGAAGTACTTGCTATTGGAATATCACCTATTTTAAAATTTGTGCTTAGATAATGGTATTATAATATGTTGTACCTAAAATGAGAATATTTATTTAAGATTGTTTATAATATTTAACCTTGATTAGGAAGGTTCAGTGATTGTCCTTGGGAAGTACTTGCTATTGGAATATCACCTATTGGAATATCGCCTATTTTAAAATTTGTGCTTAGATAATGGTATTATAATATGTTACCTAAAATGACAATATTTATTTAAGATTATTTATAATATTTAACCTTGATTAGGAAGGTTCAGTGATTGCCCTTGGGAAGTACTTGCTATTGGAATATCACCTATTTTAAAATTTGTGCTTAGATAATGGTATTATAATATGTTGTACCTAAAATGAGAATATTTATTTAAGATTGTTTATAATATTTAACCTTGATTAGGAAGGTTCAGTGATTGTCCTTGGGAAGTACTTGCTATTGGAATATCACCTATTTTAAAATTTGTGCTTAGATAATGGTATTATAATATGTTGTACCTAAAATGACAATATTTATTTAAGATTGTTTATAATATTTAACCTTGATTTGGAAGGTTCAGTGATTGTCCTTGGGAAGTACTTGCTATTGGAATATCACCTATTTTAAAATTTGTGCTTAGATAATGGTATTATAATATGTTGTACCTAAAATGACAATATTTATTTAAGATTGTTTATAATATTTAACCTTGATTAGGAAGGTTCAGTGATTGTCCTTGGGAAGTACTTGCTATTGGAATATCACCTATTTTAAAATTTGTGCTTAGATAATGGTATTATAATATGTTGTACCTAAAATGAGAATATTTATTTAAGATTGTTTATAATAATTAACCTTGATTAGGAAGGTTCAGTGATTGCCCTTGGGAAGTACTTGCTATTGGAATATCACCTATTTTAAAATTTGTGCTTAGATAATGGTATTATAATATGTTGTACCTAAAATGAGAATATTTATTTAAGAATGTTTATAATAATTAACCTTGATTAGGAAGGTTCAGTGATTGCCCTTGGGAAGTACTTGCTATTGGAATATCACCTATTTTAAAATTTGTGCTTAGATAATGGTATTATAATATGTTGTACCTAAAATGACAATATTTATTTAAAATTTTTTATAATATTTAACCTTGATTAGGAAGGTTCAGTGATTGCCCTTGGGAAGTACTTGCTATTGGAATATCACCTATTTTAAAATTTGTGCTTAGATAATGGTATTATAATATGTTGTACCTAAAATGACAATATTTATTTAAAATTGTTTATAATATTTAACCTTGATTAGGAAGGTTCAGTGATTGCCCTTGGGAAGTACTTGCTATTAGAATATCACCTATTTAATATTGAGTTTTTTGTTTAAAAATTATGAGAAAATATTTATACCTTTAAAATTTGAATTGAGTTCTTCTAAGATAATATTAGAAGATAAAGGTAAAACATCTAAAAATATAATAATATATATTTGTAATTAAATTTAAATACTTTGGATTGGTTTACAGGTCTCTGCATGACTTTTAGTTATACTAAAGTCACAATTTATGGTGAGTTTTGCTCTGCCGCCGCATTTTTTGTTGCGGCAATAGTAATATATGGCACTTTTACCAGATTTCTGTAGTAAATATTGATATCCCAAATATTCTATGTAATTTTTATTTTTGTTTGTTTTCTAAAAAAAAATTTTTTATATGTAAATTATATTAAACATACTTTGATTTCTAATTTCCTAAGCTTAAGTATTTTATCTATGTTTTCTGCGACGGTTTGAATCTTCATAGTATTGAATAAAAATCGTAATCTTGATCAAATATTGGTGGCCATCTTTGGTAATCTTTTTGATAATCAAAATGGGTGCCTACCTATTTTTTAGCGATTTTTGGTTTAGCGATATAGAACCGATACGAATACCAATGGTTATTTATAATAATTATTTTACCCTCTAGTTCTTAATATCAAGAGTCCATTATTTATTTTAATTTTATATTTAATTAGCTACTGATACAATTTTATAAATCAAACATTATGTTTTATCAAAAGTATTTTTATTTTCTTAATTAATAATATTTACATTAATTATAATAATAGATTTATAAACATATGATATTCAACTTTTAAAAAAATTCACAATAAATGTAAAATTGATGTTAAATATTAAATGCCGAAATGAAAACTTATTTTTTTTATTAGTGCAATCATTGTCTTTAAACTTATTTTTTTTATTAGTGCAATCATTGAGTGCAATTATTTAGGATAATTATTTTCTTCTTGAAATTAAAACAACAAAAAGGTCAACATTTAGGATAATTATAAATGGGAAAATATTCAGATATGATTACAAGTTTGGTTCAATTTTTAGAAAAAAAGATATACATGATAATGAGAAAAACACATCACTTCTATGATAAAGTGAAAAATTGACTTGTCTATCCACTCGACTGAAAAACAAAACCTATTAAGTCAGCTCAATTCGAAAATGTACCTCTAAATGGAAGAGAAAAAATTTCTAAAACAAAAAGAAAAGAAGGGAGAAAAATATTCGATCCACTTCTCGTCAAATCGGTGAAAATGACTCTTCGCCCATTATAAAAATATTTCTCAATTGTTAAGGAAAAAAGCAACTATTCACAATAAGAACAAATGCCTAATTATTTTCCACCTGATTATGATTCATGGTAACACTAAGATGACTAACTTATGTTTTGAAAGTTGAATTCGATAATCTTATACAAGATATACCATTCAATAAATTCCATTTCAAGATAGGAAAAAGATAAGTCTTATTATTACATTAATATTATTATATATACTCTACTTCTATGACATTATTCCTATTTGCTGTATTATCCACATACAATTTGGTTTAACTATTAAATAATACTTTTCATATAATTATTTTAAAAGTCTAGCAATTTGACAACTCCCCAATTACACTAATAACTCAAATAGCTTAAACATAAATACTCTCTTATAATTTTTTAATAACCTAACTAATTTGATTTCACAAATTAACTAAATAATTCTAATAGCTAAACATAACATAAATACTTTCTTATAATTATTTTAAGAGCTTAAGTAATTTGATTTCAAAAATTGCACTAATTAATTCTAATAGCTCAAACATATTAACTTTTAAAATAAATTAAAATAATTTAAATTATATAGTAGGGAAATAATTAGTATATTTTAAAATTTATACTGGAAATTATTACGCTACTATTTATATCCTAATATGTAGGTGGAATAATTAGTGTATTTTAAAATTTATACTGGAAATTATTACATTATAAGAGAATTAAGTGTTAGGTACTTTGCTTAGAATTGATATAATTCAAACTTGGCTTATTGATGAATTAAAATTCATAACAATCAAGATATAAATTAATTCCTTGTGTTAATTAAATAGATATATAACTAGCTAAAATAGTAGATAAATTATACTAGTTAGAGTTTGAACAATAAATTAGTACAAACAATTTTTTATTTATTTCTTATATATAAATAAAATAATAATATATTTTACAAATTTATACTTGAAATTATCACATTATATTATATTATATGATGTTATGTGTTAGATACTTGGCTTATTGAAGATTTTAAAATTCAAACCTAGCATATTGAAGGATAAAAATTCTAACAAAAAAGATATAAGTTAAACTCTTATGCTAATTAAATTGATATATAATAGTAGATAACTTATACTAATTTAGTAATATTTTATTTATTTCTTACATATAAATAAAGTCGTATAAATTGCATTCTATTTTGTTATCTGGTAAATAACCGATAAGAATAAGATTTATTAAATAATAATAAACATAATAAGAGAGTAAACTAGATATTATAAAGTGAGAAACAAATTAAACATATAATAAGAGAGTAAACTAGATATTATAAAGGGAGAAACAAATTAAACATATAATTGAAGTAATATATAACTTTATTGTTTTTTCAATGTATACTGGTAATAAATACATACTAAATAATTTTTTGGGTAATCACTGTTTAAGGTAATCACTATGTTAACTCTTTAGATAATACGATGATCATATTAAACACTTTGATAATCTCTATTTAAACCTTTTAAATAACATTTGTTTTCTTTTTAACAAAAAACACTTTGATAATCTCAATTTAAACTTTTTAAATAACATTTGTTTTTTAACAAAAATTCATACTAAGTAATTTTTAGAATCACTATTTAAAATCACTATGTTAACTCTTTGGATAATACGATGATAAGGTAATCACTATGTTAACTCTTTGGATAATACGATGATTTATTAAATTTGATAATCTCTATTTAAACTTTTTAAATAACATTTGTTTTTTCTTTTCTTTTAACAAAATAAATCAAATGTTTGTTTTATTTTATGTATATTTTATATTTTAACAAAATAAATCGGATAATAATTTTATTTTATTTATTTTATATATATTATTATTTTCTTTAATTTTATCTTCGGTTAATTTAAATACTATTAATTTATATACTATATGTAACGTCAAACTTTTAAATTACAATTATTCCTAGATTTTTATATTTTATTTTATTTTTTATTTATTTTTTATTTATTTTTTATTTTATTTTATTTATTTTATATATATTATTATTTTCTTTAATTTTATCTTCTGTTAATTTATATACTATTATAACTTTTAAATTATAATTATTCCTAGTATATCGTTAAAATTCTCGAAACTTTCTCAAAAGATTAATTACTTTTATCAATTCTTATATATACAACAGATTTATAAGTTTTTTCTCTCGTATGATTTATGATTTTCTTCTATTATTACTCACTTTTAGTGCTGTTGAAACTTGTCTCATTATATCGTGAAATATTAATATCTAAAACTGACATTAATAGACGAAATGGGAAAAAATCTTGAAAATATTATATTGTTGTAGCTGTCGGAAATTGTTTGATAATTTAAATTCCATTTTTTTTTTCTATAGAGAAATCTTGATAAAAAAAATCTATTATATTTACAAGTAATTTCTCTCGTATGATTTATTAATTCTATTATTACTCACTTTTAGTGCTGTTGAAACCTGTCTCAAATTTGATATTATATCGTTGTAATACTAATATCTAAAACTGATATTAATAGACGAAATAGGGAAAAATTCTTGGAAATATTATATTGTTGTAGCTGTCGGAAATTGTTATGATAATTCAAATTCCGTTTTTTTTATAGAGAAATCTTGATAAAAAATCTATTTAATTGTAGTAATAAGCTGTCAAAAAAATTGCTTTGATAAATAGTGATATAAGTTGTCTGAAAAACTTTATTTTATATAGTGAAGTCTTGATAATATATATTGTCGAAATCGTGTTTTATAAATCGTTAAATAAATTGTCTGAAAAACTTTATTTTATATAGTGAAATCCTGATAATATATATTGTCCGATATCTTGTTTTATAAATCGTTAAATAAATTTTTAATCTAGTAATATAAATTATTTCTCTAATTTTTAATTACTAAATAAATTTACTAACATTACAATGAACAATTTTTCTGGTTCTCTAAGAATTATATCCCTAAATGCTAGATCCCTAAATAATAATAAATTTGCCCAACTAAGAATAATATTAGATACCCTAGCGGTTGACATTGCTTGTATACAAGAAACACATTGGATTGATACTTGTAAAATTAATTGCAAAGGTTACCTACTCTTTAACTCGGGCGAAACTGAAAAAAACTGGTGTGGAGTTTGTATATTGATCAAAAAGAATCTATCGGGCTACATCTCAAAATTCGATGGCGTAAATAGTAGGGTATGTAGCATAAAAGTAAATATGAGATGTAAAACCTTAAATATTGTAAATATTTATATACCAGTGAACTATACTGAAAAACAACCATTCTTCATTTTTCTTGACGAATATCTAAATAAATTTCCGAAACGCGAAAACTTACTAATTGCTGGGGATTTTAATGCGAAAGTAGAAAAAATTGATATAAAGAATCATATTTCCCTTGGTTCAGGAACACTAAATATTAAATCCGATATTGGAGGAAAACTACTATTAAAACTCTGTCATAAGTTAGATCTTCGAATAGCTAATACTTTCTTCGAACATTCGGATAAAAGAGAGATATACACATATTTTAGCCAAACATACAATACTTGGTCTCAAATAGACTATTTTATTTGTAATAGGTCGACTATGAGTTGGATAAAAAATATTAAAGTTCTTCATCAGGTTTTATTTAACTCTGACCATAAAATTATAGATTGCTCTATTGTAATAGACCCGAAGATATGGCATATGAGGAAGAAAAGAAACGGAAAGTCACTTTCGAAACGTCCCAAATTAGATATCGAGGCTTTAAATGATCACAATATCAAAACAGAATATATAAAACAAATCAGAAATAATTCTCATAAATTTATCGATCAAACTAACAACTTATCCTCGGACACACTATGGGAAAATACCCGTGACATTTTCAACAATGCGGCATCAAATTCCTTACCAGCCAAGATGAATTATCCGGACTGGATCTCAATAGAATCAAAAAATCTTATTTCAAATCTAGTGGGGAGTGGTCATTATAGGAGAAACAGAGCCATGTATATCCTAAACGATATAAGTCATAAACTCAGAAGAGATAAGAGGAAATTCCTTGAGGATCGTGCCACTGAGATAAGTAATTCGTTCAGTGCAAATGATTAAAAAGTATGGGTTGAATTTTAAAAGGAGAAATATTTATATGCTAGGTTTACAATAAATATTCATATTTAAAACTGCCTTTCGCGACTCGAATTGATAGACTAAAATAAAAAAAATATAAAATATTTTCAGTATAAAAAAAACTAAATCTATCCAATTGAATAAGTTAGGTCAGGTTTATTATTTTGTCAAAACTAAAAAACCAATAATTTGACAATCCATAAATATATTTGGCTCGTAATATAAATTTGAGTTCTTGCTGTTTAATGTCGTTGTACATTGTAAAAGCACGAATTTACTTAAATAACGCTCAAATTATAGAAGTTAGAAGGCACCACTTTTTAATATTTTACAATCTAAAAGCCATCAAAAATTTAAGAAACATAATGAGCCAATATTTTTTATTAAAAAAAATTAGATCGGTTATTTTTTAAAATTAAATGGGATAGGACCTTATTAACAACAAACCTGGTTAACAATATATTTTTTTAATAATTTTGAAATAATAAATAATTTTCAAAATATCTTTATTCTAACCTTGTTTAATAAAAAGAGTTTAAAAATATTACATATGACAATTATCAGTTTTCAATTTTATATATAAAAAAATCAAAAATAAAGATTATTTATGGTATATCTTCACTGAAATTTTAATTTAACATATTAATAATATCTATTTTTACTCATTTGCTTTAAAAAAATTTCAATAATAACGATTATGATAATTGTCACTTTCCTGTAGTACATCTTCACTGAAATTTTAATTTATATTGTTAACAATATCTTCATTTACCCATTTGCTTTAAAAAATTTAAAAAGGTTCAAAAATAACGATTAAGACAATTGTCACTTTCCTGTAGTACATCTTCACTGAAATTTTAATTTAACATGTTAACAATATCTATTTTACCCATTTGCTTTAAAAAAAATTAAAAAAGTTCAAAAATAAGGATTATGACAATTGTCACTTTACTGTAGTACATCTTCACTGAAATTTTAATTTAACATGTTAACAATATCTTCTTTTATCCATTTGCTTTAAAAAAGTTCAAAAATAACGATTATGACAATTGTCACTTCCCTGTAGTATATCTTCACTGAAATTTTAATTTAACATGTTAACAATATCTATTTTTATCCAAATGCTTTAAAAAAATTCAAAAAAGTTCAAAAATAACGATTATGACAATTGTCACTTTCCTGTAGTACATCTTCACTGAAATTTTAATTTAACATGTTAACAATATCTATTTTTACCTATTTGCTTTAAAAAATTTCAAAAAAGTTCAAAAATAACGATTATGACAATTGTCACTTTCCTGTAGTACATCTTCACTGAAATTTTAATTTAAAACATATTAACAATATCTATTTTTACCCATTTGCTTTAAAAAAATTTAAAAAAGTTCAATAATAACGATTATGATAATTGTCACTTTCCTGTGGTTCATCTTCACTGAAATTTTAATTTAACATGTTAACAATATCTATGCTATAAAAAAATTTTCAAAAATAACGATTATAACAATTGTCACTTTTCTATGGTATATCTTCATTGAAATTTTATTTTTACATCTTAATATTAATAATTATAACCTATTTAATTTAGGATATAATAAATCAAATAAGTTAAAAATAACGATTATTACAATTTCCACTTTTTAATACATTACATCTTCATTGAAATTATAATATAAATTTTTTTTTATATAAATTTTTTTTTACCCATATATGTCGAAAAAAGTTCAAAAAATAACGATTATGAAAATTGTCGGTACATCTTTATTAAATTTTTATTTTAATTTAACATGCAGTTCAAAAAATAATATCAAAA
Organism: Gordionus sp. m RMFG-2023; assembly: GCF_954871325.1. Classification (NCBI taxonomy): domain Eukaryota; kingdom Metazoa; phylum Nematomorpha; class Gordioida; order Chordodea; family Parachordodidae; genus Gordionus; species Gordionus sp. m RMFG-2023. The sequence goes on along the minus strand of NC_088775.1, from coordinate 51,439,069 downwards.
AAATAAAACATTATAAAATATGAAGATCTTTGAAGATCGTTTGATCTAAAATATTTTTAAATAAAAGATCTTTAAAGATCTAGATCTTTGAAGATCGCTGCTCAAAAATTTTTTAAAATAAAAGATCTTCAAAAGATCTCGATCTTTGAAGATCGTTGCTCAAAATTTTTTAAAAGTAAAAGATCTTCAAATTTTACGATCTTCAAAGATCTTGCTCAAATTTTTGAGCGAGGTACAACTCTGCTCCCATTATCTAAATAAAATAATAAATGATGGTGATATTAAAAGACATGTTTTGTATGTATCCTAAAATGCATTAACATATGATTTATAAGTCCATACTGAATTATGTTAAACTATATTTTAAAAAATTAAAAGGAGGGTTAGTCTTAGAATCATTTTTTTAAGGTATAATCAGCTAATCTACATTCATAAAAATTCACTAGACTAAGAAATAATTAAAACAAATTATAATCTTACCATAATATTTAAGAATATAAGAAAAATAATATATCATAAATGGAAACTTTTCAAAGTAAATTATCTTCGTAGACTAGTTTTGGTAATATTATATATGTATTAATATTTCATGCTGACAAATAATGGATATCCAAACTACAAAATGGCGTTACAGCTGATTGCAATGTGACGACATTTTTATCATGCATTTAATGAATGAATCGCCAATCTATGTTATATATATCATTGAACAACACATAATAAAGTTAGTATATATATACTAAAAAAGCATAAATGTTCTTATATTTTTTTATTTTTTAGAATACATCCATTTTAGCTTCTGATGATATTCCCACTATTTTTAGAGAGTTGAACCTTATATTGACTCCTCTTCAGGTTCAATGCATTTATATTTTTTAAATTATTCTTTTGTTTTTATTTTAGATAACAAACCCTGTCTTAACCTCATTTAATGATTGTACAGATGGTGATTTATCCGTCATTAATGAAAGAAAAAGATGGCAGGTCAATCAACAAAAGAATAGTTATAGGGATTGTGAATCCCAGCAAAATATACTAACAACACATAATAAAGTAAGTGTATATATATATACTAAAAAAGCATAAATGTTATTATATTTTTTTATTTTTTAGAATACATCCATTTTAGCTTCTGATGATATTCCCACTATTTCTAGGTAGTTGATCCTAATCTTGACTCCTCTGCAAGTTTAACGCATTCATTTTTTAAAAATTTTTTATTTGTTTTTGTTTTAGATAACAAACCCTGCTATATTTCCTCCTTATAATTGTTTAAATATTGATATATCTACCATTAATAATCAACAAATACAAAATAAATGTTCAGAAAAACATGATAGTCTTGATAAGTCCCCAACTAGACAAATTTTATTTTTTTATGATAGCCTCCCAACTACTAGAGATATGCATATATTGACCCCTTTACAGGTTCAGTACAGTATTTTAATGTTCGTTTTATTTCAATAATAATGTTTTATATTTTTGCCTGATTTCCTTATTTTTTAGGCTAACCCAACCTTGATCCCTCACATTACTACGAAACATGATACTTCTATTAAAGATAAGCAAAGGAAAAAATGGCGACTCAACAAACGCCTTACCCGTTCTAGAAATACAGGTATGCAGGATAATAAGGACTTACGCCTGATATTAACTCCCTTGCAGGTTTTTAATGTTTTATATATATATGTTTATTTTATATTCACCCAGATACCTTCAACTGATATTTCTATAACCACTACCACATTCCCTATGGCACCTCTACCATGCATATTTCGACATATATTTGATGACCACCACTCACCTATATTAGATATCGGAAACATGACAGAAATATGTGCCTTCTGCAATGCTAAAATGTGGAATGGAGAAAAATTATCAAAAAGCTCATGTAGAAATACTCAGTTTTCTACATGTTGCTTGAATGGGAAGGTAATTTTATAAAACTTCCCAATTACCACCAAATTTATTACGTTTATTTACCGGGGATCATTGTTCATCATCCCACTTTTTAACAAACATAAGAGCTTATAATTCCGCACTGTCATTCACTTCATTAGGAGTTAATATAAATAATAATTTATCCAATTCGCGATCAGGTAATTATACCTTTCAAATTAATGGACAGGTTCATCATCGCATTGGTTCACTCCTACCAACATTAGGGGAAACACCTAAATTTGCCCAATTATATATACATGATAGTATAAATGAGATAGAACAGACATAACCAGGTTCCGTTTTTAGATCGTTGTCTTTTAATGGAATTGCAGGATATTGTTCACACCTACAACCCCTTTGCTTCTCAATTTTTGAGAGTATCTTCTATGATCGCTAATGGCGTTCCTAACATATCCTTAAACTTAAAATCTACTCCAAGTTTTGACATACGTTATCGCAATAAACCTACCTCATCTGAAATAGCAGTATTATTACCTGGTGATGGCAGTGATCATATAGCCCATAGGAATATTACCTTAAAAACTATATCTGGTCCTTTAAGACGTATTAACGAGCTCCATTCCTCATACGATCCCTTGCAATATGTTCTTCTATTTCCTAGAGGCGATATTGGATACCACCCATCCATTCATTATAGAAACTCTAATAAATATGTTACCTGCAGAGAGTACTATGCCTATCGCTTTATGGTCAGGCAGGATGAAGAGAATGTTATTTTAAGATCCAAACGTCTTTTTCACAAATTTATCGTCGACAGTTATGCCAAACAGGAAACGCTTCGATTAAATTTTATACGTAATAATCAATCCAAATTACGCGCCGAACTCTATCAAGGAGTACATGATGCTATTTTAGAGGGAGATACTAACGTTGACAATCTTGGCAGAAGAATAATTTTGCCTTCTTCTTTTACCGGTGGCCCAAGGCATATGCATCAGCTTTAACAGGACGCAATGGCTATTGTATGCTGCTTTGGTAAGTCATCATTATTCATTACTTTCACCTGCAACCCTAAATAGGATGAAATAATGTGTGATTTATTTCCTCATCAGACCCCAAACGACCACCCAGATTTAGTTTGTCGCGTTTTTCGTCAAAAATTAAAATGTCTAAAAAAGGATTTGCTCTATTATCATGTTCTTGGCAGAGTAATCGCTTATATAGATGTCATAGAATTCCAGAAAAGAGGTTTGCCTCATTGTCATATGTGCCTTATACTAGATATATCTCATAGGCTACCAACGGCTGATACTTATGATGAGGTAGTTTGTGCTGAGATTCCTAACAAAATAACTGAGCCTAAGTCGTTACAAATTATTAGCAATTTTAATATACATGGGCCATGTGGTATAACATTTCCTAATAGTCCCTGCATGATTGATGGAAAATGCTCAAAAAAATATCCTAAATCATTTGTGGATACCTCTTCTATTGATAAGTATGGTTATCCTTTATATCGGCGACGAAATGATGGAGTTACCTTCCAAAAAAAATTAAACGGATTTATATTTAACAACCGTTGGATTATTCCTTATAATAAACATTTATCAAAAAAATATAATGCACATATAAATGTAGAAATTTGTTCTTCTGTCCAGTCCATAAAATACCTTTATAAGTATTGTTACAAAGGCCATGACAGAACTACTGCATCTCTTTTTATTAATAATGTCGATGAAACTACCCAGTTCATTGATGCTCGATATATATCCGCCATAGAATCGCTATGGCGTACTCTGGATTTTGAAATGCAGGATCATTCTCCTGCAGTCTATCGCTTAGAACTTCATATACCTAATCAACATTTGATCCTTTTTCAATCAAATACTGATTTAAATAATATATTAACTAAAAATCCTGGTACAAAATTAACCGAATGGTTTAAAATTAATGATCTTGACACAGAGGCCAGACAATATATTTATGCAGATTTTGTAAGATATTATGTGTGGAAACCTGTATCTAAACAGTGGATAAAACGACAAAGGGGTGATGATAAGGTTATTGGCGGTATACGCACAGTTTCTCCTAAAGAGGGTGAGGTTTTTTATTTAAGACTATTACTTAATTATGTAGCTGGGCCAACATGCTTTGAAGATCTACGCTATTTTAATTGAATTGTCAGTAATATGAATCTGCTTTTATTTTCTAAAAAAAACTGTATCTTGATAACGCGTAAGGACGCGTAGTTTTTTCATGTAAAAAATTAGTTTTTATAAAATTTTACTAAGTTACCACTTTTTTTTTAAATCAAAAAAAACATTTTCTGTATCCATTTAATGGCTAAATATGAATCTGCTTTTATTTTTTTAAAAAAAATATATCTTGACCGGGGACGCGTAGTTTTTTTTTTAAAATTTTTTACTAAGTTAACACATTTTTTTTAAATCATAAAAAACATTTTCTATATTCATTTAATGAGCTAAATATGAATCTGTTTTATTTAAAAAAAAAAATTGTATCTTGACCAGGGACGCGTAGTTTTTTCATGTAAAAAAATAATTTTTTAAAAATTTTACTAAGATATCATTTTTTTAAAAAATCATAAAAAACATTTTTTAACTTATTTTATTAAGCTAAATAAGATTTTATATTAATATTATATAAATTAAACCTCTTTGACAGGGGACGCGAAGTTTTCGGGGACGCGTATTTTAGTCATGCCCATTACAAATAGGTAATAAATTGGAAATTATATAGCAAACCTTCATGATTTACAGGATAAGGAAGGACTAAGGGCTGCAAACAGAATTGGCCGTTCTCATATTGATTATCATAAGCAGAAAATGAAAGTAAAATAAAAAGAATTTTTTACTTTTAAAATATTTTTTTAAAGGTTAAACTTGCCCTTCAAGTTTTTAGTAGCTCAGTAGCAAAAGGTATTCTTTTAGCACATGAGCTAAAAATTGATGGGTTTGAAAACTGTGAAGGCACAGTAGACTTTATTCAAATGTTTGATCGGTATTAAATAAATTATTTTTATAGAATGTTTGAATTTTTAAGTACTCGAAACATGTGCTAAAGAGTTTAAGGCCCCACTATCTAAAAGATCTCTTCCATATTATGAAGATTATTTTGAAAAATGTATCAATACTATTAAAGCTTTAAAGTTTGAAGATGGGATATATTAATCAAATAGAAAAACATTCCTTATAGGGTTAATAGCATTAATGAAAAGTATTCTGGGTATTGGGAATGAATTATTATTGGGACCTAATCCCAAACTCAAGTATTTTATATATTTTTCTTATTTATTTTCAAATATTTTTATACCTCTTAATACTAACTATAATTATTATTAATTTTTTTTTCTTTTCTTATTTTAGTTACATTTTAACCTACAAAACCTCACAAGATCATCTTGAACTATTTTTAGTTGTTTACGCAGCAGAAGAGGTTTTAACAATAATCCTTCTGCTTATCAATTACGATCGGCCATAAGAGATGTCTTGGTAGCAAAACTGGAAGTGTTAACAATAGGTAATTGTATTCCAATCAATAATATTAATCTAATTTGTGGAGATTTTCAGAAAAATGCTGACAATAACAACCATATTAATCTTTATGAAAATTCGTTAACATTTGTTCCTAATATTCCGACATTATCACTCTACCTTGAAAATGTATCAACCTATTGGAAAAAAAGTAACATGTTATACATGCATAACAGCTATGATGGATTATCAAAATCATAAAAATAGTGATGCTTATAATTTGATAAAAATAAAAAACAATCAGGGGTTAATAATTCCTTCTAAGAGTGTTTCAATATTATGCCAAATTTCTGAAAGTGCATTCCATGTTTTTGAAAAATCATTGCTAATAAAAAAAATTTATTTTCAAAAGGATTGTATCATTTATTCTTTTTAAAGTACATCAAACAAATATTTTTGATGAACTTATTGATCATATGCTTAATCAAGAAGCACTATTCTTCCATTATCAAATTCTAATTACATTAATAATTGAACATTATTTGCACATTCAATTTCATCATTTAATATTGTTGATTTATATCATGATCATATATTTTTAAATGTTGATATTATATTTTATTAAGAAAATTTATTATATCTTATAAAATATTTATAAATTTTCTGTAACTTTAATTTTATAATAATATTTATTTCATTCTTACACATTTTTAATTAGGTTATGCTTATTATTTTGTAAGAAATACATATGAGAATATGTTAAAATAAATAAATACTGATACAAACACATAATAATAAAAGCCATATTAGAAAATGAAACCAATTTTAAAAATAAAATATTACAAACAAGGAATGATAAAAACAATAAATATAAAACTAATTTGAAAATTAATACCAAGAGATAAGATTATATATATAGGATATACTATTAAAAGTAAAAATATTTTAAACATTCTCAATAACTGCAATAGGGTTGCTAAATGTTAAGGTTTAATAGTTATTAAGATCTAATCATATAACTCCATAAAATATTAAATTCATAAGTTTATTTCTTTAATTATAATAAATATTATGAATAATATAAAAATCATTTTAATCACAAAAATTAACAACTTTATTAGATATTATATATTTTTTATTAAAATATACAAGATTTATTATTATTATATAAGTAATAATAATTGATAGGATATTTTTGAAGTTATTGCATTATTTTATAATAATAATATGTTGCCATAAGACATAAAGCTTTGTTAGTTCAGATATAAATTCAGAATGTTCTATTCCATATTAAAAATCTATACATCCATGAAACTCATTTTTATACCAATGAATAAGTCACTGTATAGACATTTCATCAAGGCTTAAAATAATATATAATTGTACATGCGAATTGGATTGAATTGTTAATCCTTTTGAAGGAAGAATCTAAAAAACCTAAAATAAAATAATTTTAAAGTTATAAAAATAAGTTTATTTCTAACCTAGCCTTATTTGTATTTGTTGACTTCAAATTCTTAAGAATTATAAAACATCCTACTGAGCAAAATTTTAAAACTAATTAAAATAATCCAGCCATGCAAGTAAGAAATCGGTGTGCAATAACAGCTCCTAGACCATCTTCGGAAGCGTCACAAGAAATCACGACAGGGATATCGGCTGAATAAGGAATTATTGTATCTTCTTTTGACAATATATTTTTAACTTTAGTAAATATTTCATTTTCTTTAGCTGACCAAAACCAACCAACATTTTTACTCGTTAGTCGGTGTAAAGGCGCACAAAAGAATGCAAATTTTTAATAAATACCTCATGATAATTCACTATTCCAATAAATGAACGTAGTTCTTTAACATTGGAAGGTGTTTTAAAAATTTTTATAGCGCTAATCTTATCTTCTGTAGGGTGAATTCCGAAACTGTCAATAACATGACCTAAATAAGTGACTGACTTTTCTCCGATTTTAATTTTATTAGTCGTCGTGGTCAGTCCAGCCTTCTCAAATCTTCTAAATACTTCTTCCAAATTAACTATATGATCGGAATTATTCTCACCTGCAATAATTATGTCGTCTAAAAATACACTAACCATAGGAATTCCCTTTAATAGGTTTTTCATAAAGCGTTGAAATATTATCGGAGCGCTAGTCAAACCAAATGGAATTCTTTAGTATCGGTAATAACCGACATGTGTCGAAATTACTAAAAGGTCCCTACATTCTGGACTAACTCCGAATTGTAAAAATGCATCTCTTAAATCTATTGTTGAAAATATTTTACCACCCGCGATTTTATTTGTTAGGTCGACGAAAGTTGGTAGTAAATCGTTATCGATCGCTAGATATTTGTTGATTGTTAAACGAAAATCTCCGCATATCCGTATGGCACCGGATTTCTTTAAGATATTAACCGTTGGCGTAGCCCAAGTGATTGGAGTTATTGTTGGATCCACCTTCTCGATAACGCCTTCGTCTAAAGTCTGTCCAACTCAGCTTCAATGGTTCGACGCAACGGAAAAGGAACTCTTCTTGCTGGTAATGCAATCGGTAACGTGTTCGGTTCTATTCGGATGACTGCCTTTTGCAGTTTGATTTCACCTAATTTTTTTTTAAAAACTTGAGAGAATTTTGAAACAATCGTATTTAAAGAGGGAATATTCATATTCATATTTATTTTATTAATACGAACTTCTTCCGGTAGTTTTATATCAAATTCTCTAATGAAAGGCATCCCAAAAATAATGGAATTCTCCCCTTTAACTACCCAAATAAGTAAAAATTTCGAAATATTTTTTACTTTGATTTCTACGGTACATATACCTAGTACTTCGATTTGGATATGATTATATCCCACTAATTTATAAGCCGGTGATAGTTGTGGTCTGCCAATACGACTCCAGGTGACCTCATCAATCACACTACACGCGGCGCCGGTATCAAACTCCATAGCTAGCTGCAACCCATTTATCTTCGCATCGATGGTAGCTTTATTTGAAAATGACAGGCGAGGTGTCCGTGGCAGAATCATTTGTATGGCATGGGTTCTACAATCTTTCGCTATGTGGTTTGCCTTACCGCAACGAAAGCATATCACTTTCTTTTGAATAGAGTTAGGTTTGATACTAGGTCTATAATTATTATTAGGAATATAATTGTTTATAAAGTGTTTATTATTATTGAATCTATTGACGTTAGTATAATTATTATTTCTAAAATAATTATTTTTCGAACCCTGTGTTGGCTTATTTTAATTATTTTATTAACTTCAGTCTGGGTTTCATTTTCCAACGAAGACAGCGCGATCGCTAAACGCACGGTCTCTTCAAAAGTAATATTGCCTTCGATATACTTTGGCCGAAGTTCTTTGTCCAACTCAGGTAAGCCTACTCCTAGGATAAATATATCTCTTAAAAGTTCATCAAAAGGCGGTTTAAAATTACAAAGAGAACAGACAGTTTTAACCCTAATTGAAAAGTCAATAATCGTCTCATTACATCTTTTTAGCGTAAAAAATTTTTTCCTATTTACGAAAATGCTCGAACTATCCTTGAACACCAAATTTAAGCTTTTTATTAAAGTATCATAATTTATCATCTCTAAATTTATTGGAAAGTGAAAGTTCTTAATTTTGATAAGATTGTCTGTTCCGATATAGGCTAAAAGCAGGTCTTTTTTTGTATTTAAATCTATAATATTTCTTACTTTATAAATTACCTCCAAGTTAAATAACTAGTCCTGAATATTTACTTTTTCTTTGACGAATTCTGGAATATGAAATTTAATAGGAACTACTTTCATTGAGTCTTTAACTTTAATAGGGACTACATTCATTGAATCTTCAACTTTAATAGGAGCTACTTCCATTGAGTCTTTTACTTTAAATTTAATAAATCAAATAAATCTTCTCTCAAAATATCGTCGCCAATGAAGTGTTTTATTAAATAAAAGTAAGTAAAAGTATAATTAATACAAAATATCACGTATATATATATCATGAATTCAATCCTTCAGGTTATATAATTTACAAACGAAAAGTTAATATTATATTCAATTTAAATTCAATTTATATTACACTTGTAAACTGAATTGAATTTGTTCCTAAATTATTATATTTATTTACTGTATCACATTAAATTATTAATATTTCATTAAAACCAATTATATACTTTTCTCATATCAAAAATTTTCGCCATATTGGGAACATTTTTTGATTTTCGCTGTTTCGGTCTTCGCTATATCGTGCCCAGGCCAAAATAATGACCGTGACTGCTACTAACGCCCGTGATATTTAGTGAAAAAACTAAATATCACACCCTCGTTTATTAAATATGTGTTTAATTTAATTCTTCTATTTTTTATAATAATTTTAATGATCTAAATATTATTATTTAACAATGAAGAGGAATAAAATAATTTCAGTTGAATTCTATGAAAAACAATAGCCCAGTGTAATTCTGATATTTCAAATCAAACTATGATATAAATTTAGGAAGCTTGTAAGGATTAGGAAATAACTAATTAACCTTAGTTTATAAAATTAGAGTTAAATATGCACAACAAAATCTCTATAGCAAACAATCCAAGTTGAAAAACTAAAAAAAATATGAATATGGGTTCATAAATGCATACATTTTGATTATGCTTATTAATTGTAAAAAATAATTTGAACCCAAGTTTTTTTTAAATAATATCAATGATTCATTGACTAATATTTAATCAAAGAATATTAATTTATAAAATTTTTATTGCCATATATTAATCTCAAAGACTCTAGTTTTTCTTAAATAAAAATTACAATTTTTTACATTTATCTGGTTTCTTAGATTTTAAGCCTCTACTTCTAAAGCATTAATTTGCATTTTTTGTTATTAGATATTTAGACCAATAGTCAAAACTGATAATTAATCTTCTAAAATTTAATAATATATAATTCTAACTATTTTTCTTTACTTTTCATAAAATAATATAAAATGATAAATACAAAAAAAACTTAATCCTATATAGCATGGAGGGTGGTATTAGGCTAATTGTATAAAAAATGTTATTACTTATTTTTTATATGGATCTTTTATCTTAATATTTCTAAGTAAAGTATATATCTCAAAATAATTTAATTTTGTTTGATTATTCAGCACTTATAATGGTTATTTGGAACTTGTGAGGGATTACATAGACCCCACCTAATCTTGCCCATTATGTGAGTTTTTTTTTACCTAATTTGAAGAGCTAAACAATAAATTTTTTTAAAAACTGTTAATAAAAATAGGCTTCAACAAATATATTTTTATGCACAAATACAATTAGTTGACTAGATAATACTTTTTATTAAAATATAAAAAATTATAAATAAATTGATAATTATTTACATGATAAAACTAAACTATAATGAAAATTTAAATTTCTTATATAAATACAACCAATAAATGTATTTATATCAGGAATAATAAATAATGGATGAAATAAAAGCCATTTATGATTTAAAAAAACAAAGATATTAGTTTGAAGCAATGTTGCGGCAGAGGAAATCTCAATATCTGTGGCCCATGTACCATTGCAACCCATTTTGTTCTTCACAATGTAATCCATTGTGCTATCTCCTATGAACCCGCTAAAGAAGTTGATGTGCTTTTCTTGAAGCATAAAAGAAATCAGAATAGTCCTGATCATTTCATGATTATGCTCAGCATTGCTGATTTCTTTGCTAAGACATCTATAATAATATTTAGAATAGATTCTATAAGTGTTATTAATACCTGAAAAAGCAATTTCCATCACTTATAATTGGATCAATATCATCAGGATAATGATATTGAGTACTTTGTGACACAATCAAAGTCATGCCTAACTTATCAGAATGATATTTTTTCCATTCTGTTGTTGTTGGCTGGAAAACAAATGGAATTTTGACTGGTTGATAATTATGAACAAGTTTATTTACTAAAATAAATTTAAAATGTATAGTAGTTATATTACAACTAACCAAATGCAAATTTTAAAGTTTGGGGTTCACTGCTAGTACCTTTTGTGATGTCCAGACCCACTTTGTTTGGAAATATATTAACCTTAAATACAATATTTACTATATATAAAAATGTATTTTTATAACTTGAAGATGACAAAAGAGGGCCTGCCATAGCATTTTTGGTGAGATTATTATAAGGTTGTGGCTTGAAGCCCATCTTGTTTGGAAATATATTACTACCTTAAATACAATATTTACTATATATAAAAATGTATTTTTATAACTTGAAGATGACAAAAGAGGGCCTGCCATATCACTTTTGGTGAGATTATTATAAGGTTGTGGCTTGAAGCCCATCTTGTTTGGAAATATATACCTTAAATACAATATTTACTATATATAAAAATGTATTTTTATAACTTGAAGATGACAAAGGAGGGCCTGCCATAGCATTTTAGGTGAGATTATTAAAAGGTTGTGGCTTGAAGCCCATCTTGTTTGGAAATATATTACTACCTTAAATACAATATTTACTATATATAAAAATGTATTTTTATTACTTGAAGATGACAAAAGAGGGCCTGCCATATCACTTTTGGTGAGATTATTATAAGGTTGTGGCTTGAACAGGGTTGCCAGGTCAAAATTTTCAAATTGTGGGAGAAATTAGGTATTTTGTGGGAGAAATATAAAAATTGTGGGAGAAATTGCTAAAAAAAATTTTTTTGACCGGGATTTAGAATTGACTTAGTTATCCACTTATTATTTTTTATAAATAAAAAATCTAATCTATTTTCCAAAATAAAATAGGTAATTATTTTTCAAAATAAAATAGCTAACTTTTTTTAAAATAAAATAGCTAACTTTTTTTCAAAATAAAATAGCCAACTATTTTTCAAAATAAAATAGCCAACTATTTTTCAAAATAAAATAGCCAACTATTTTTCAAAATAAAATATCCAACTCTTTTTCAAAATAAAATAGCCTAACTATTTTTCAAAATAAAATATCCAACTCTTTTTCAAAATAAAATAGTTAACTATTTTCCAAAATAAAATACCCAACTATTTTTCAAAATAGGTAATTACTGTACGACACAAAATTTCTTAGAGTACTATCTTTATTATTAAAAAAACATATTGATTTATTATAATATATTAATTTTGTTTAAAAATAATAACCAACGATCTTTTTTAAATACAAAAGAATGTAAACAAGATAAAATTTTATAAAAAATTGTAATTTTACAATGTAAAAAAATAAATGGGGGAAGGGAATATGATATTTTGAGGTATCAAAAATCTTCAAAGCATAAATCAGTACAGGGCATTCTATCAACATCTATTTCAAAACAAAAATATTCTTCAAAAGTAAGAAATAATATAGATGCAACTACAGTTGCGGAAATGGTAAATACCTATCATGCAGTACAACATTCAGAGCGTTACTCAACATCTCAATGTTGGTAGAATCTTTCCCCATAATATTTAACGACTAATATAAATGAATAGAATACTTTGTAGAACACAAAATGAGCAAGGCTATCAACAATGTTTTAGAATATAAATCCAGAAGGTCAATTCTTGACGATTTGAAAGATGTGCAAACATATGCAATTCTAACAGATGCATCTAATAAGGAGATATCAAAACATTTCCCTTGATCCTCCCCTATTTCAACAAAATTAATGTCATTTTAATAAAACTATTAAAAAAATTTTCTCCAGATATGAAATATCCAAAGACATAGCTAACCATATATAATGGTAAATATGGCAGATTTGGCATTACCAATGAATTGCATGGTAGCTTTCTGATCTGATAATTCCTCAGTGAATTTGGCAAAAACCAGAGTGTATTTACAGAATTGAGTCAGCATAATGTTGGTTGACAGGTTCCTCCTAATACGCGCCATCGTAGAATTTTAAAATACAAACCTTTAAAAAATAAATAGATTATAAAAGCTGTCCTATTTGAAAATAATTTTCAAAAATAAATGGCAGAAGTATATTTAGGAATTTTACATATAGGAAATCTACTATATGCTGTTAATATGCAGTTGCAATCAGAAGAATATAATTTAATAAAGGCCAGGGCCGTAGCCACGGGGGGGCCCAGCCCCCCCAAAAATTTTTTTGGCCCCCAAACCTGGCCCCCAGAAAAAATCTTTGGCCCCCAAAAATGGCCCCCAAAAATTTTTCTGGCCCCCCAAATTTGAAATTTTTTTTTAGAATTGATTATTTTTATATTTTTAATATAAATTTTGAATATTTATTCAAAAATATTCAAAAAACATGTCTATTTAGAATTAATTATTTTTATATTTTTAAAATAAATTTTGAATATTTATTCTACAAATATGTCTAGTTTGTATTTTTCTATCCAGTTTTATTTTTATTTTTATCCAATATTAAATTATCCTTCATTCATTTTTTTTTCATTTGTTTTTGTTGTGTATAACATTCTCTATAGGTATCACATTTATATTATAATATATAACCAGTTATTTTATTTTACAGCGTTTATTTTAAAATTATGAAGAAATAATCAGTTATTAACTCTTATTTTAAGTTAAAGTTAAACAAATGTCAAGCAACATCACCTCTACAAACTACTATTAATACTACATCAGAAATTTCAGAAACTGATTAGACCGATTTACAGAAGATGATTTTAATATTTTTTCATCTTTTAATACATTGCCCCCCCCCCTCCTTGACCCTGATTATTTTTTATCAGGTAAAATGGCCCCATTAAAATCCCTCTTAAAATATGTAAACACTGCATCATGAAATGAAGATAGCAAAAGGATTGCTAGCTTCGGAAGCTAAAGAAAATCATAATTTTGAAAATATCTTACATATTATGTATAAAAAAATATAATCATGCATTTAAAGAATTATATAAATGCTACTCAGCAGCGATAAACGGCTTCTTGTGAGGCCTCGTTCTCTACATTAAAGAGAATTTTATCAAGCAGTAGAGAGTCTATGAAGGATAAACGTAAACAAAATTTAGTATTAATGGCGTATGAAAAAAGAATAACGCAGAATTTATCTTTTAGTTCATTTATATTAAAATTTAAAAATAAAAATCGCTGTATTCTATTATAGTAATATTTTGGTATATGCATATTATAGTATTATTTTGTTTTGTATATTCATATTATAGTATTATTTTGTTATTAAATTTTTAATAAAAATAGGAAAAAATTTCTATGAATGTGTAATTATTTGTTTGATTTTAAAAAAATAGTGGCCCCCTCAAGTAAGCACTTGGCCCCCCTAAGTGAAAATTCCTGGCTACGGCCCTGATAAAGGCTCACTAAATTATGCTGCAGAAATACCAAAGTAAGAATATTACTATTATCGGATAATTATTAATAAGATTTAATATGATGTCATGTTTGAGGAGATTGTAATGCTTCTTTATTTTTATGATTTGCCAAAATATTCAAAATATTAATTTTACAATGTAAAAAATAAATTTATTTGATTTTATGCAAATGTATAAATAAGATTTTATAAAATATAGAAAGTCAAATAGTTATAGTTAATTATATTTTATATGAGATTTAAAGGAACTAAACGTTTACCGTCGTTATTAAGATATTTATAAAAATCCTGGCATGACATTTTATAATTTTGTTTAACCATTAACTCGGCCTCTTAGGATATCTTAAGCTTAGATTAAAGATGATTAAGATAATAATATTTTCTAAGATGAGTTCCACTTTCATTGCTAATTTTTAAAAATATTACTTCTAATATTAATAATATATTTTTTAATATATAATAGTACATAAGCAATTTATATTGAAAATAATTTTTCTTTTTATATATTTAATTATAACATTTTATTGTCCAAAAAAACAACATCAGTATTGGAAACTAGTGCTTTAACCTCAAAACAATCTAAATCTCACCTAGAAGATAACCATCATGGTATATATATAAATAAAAATATAAAAAAGCACTAGTTTCCCATACTATTCTAACTTCAAATTTTGAAAATGTCGAATGGATTGGATGGAGAATTTAAAATTAGCGGAAAAATAAAATAAAAGAACTAGACATATTTTTCGAATAAATATTTAAAATTTATTTTATAAATATAAAAATAATCAAATACTGTCTCTCAAAATTATTATTTATATATTAAAAACATTAAAATGCTAAAAAAAAAATTGTGGGAGATTTTTGTGGGAGATTTCTAATTGTGGGAGTTTTGTGGGAGTGAGATGTATGTGGGTAAACTAAAAAATTGCGAGAGACTCCCACTGATGGGGGGAGGCATGGCAACCCTGGGCTTGAAGCCCACTTTGTTTGGAAATAATTTTCTGTCTAGATTTATTAAATTATTTTATATAAAATAATTTTGTTACTTGCTGAAAATTTTCTCTCTTTCCTCGAAAGACCTATCACTGATAAGTCAAATTGTCTGTATCTACCTCTTTTTTACATTATGAGAGGCATTTTGATATTTTTTAGCTTTTTAAGAGTTTCATCATTATCCATGGTTTCATTTTCAATAATAATTGATGAAGTTTTTAGGACTGGAATAATTACATTTGTGTCTATATTTAATATTAAAAAATATTTTACAAAATTAAGCATACCTTGTTGACTGTTTAACAATTTGGGAATAACTATGGGATTGGGAAAAATATTTTGATTCACTTCCATAACATCAAAATATTTTCCTGCTTGGACAATATCTTCAAGTTTTCTAAATTTTTCAATAAATACATCAAAGATTTCTTGAGGAAGGTGTGACATTAACCCTGAAAAGGGCAGCAATATTATTTGTTAAAGGAATAGTATGATGTTTTGATATATTTAAAAATGATTGTGATGTTTACAGGTGGCAATAATAATGTATCTTGCATATATTTTTTGGTCCATCTCTCACCACATAGATGACTAAGATAAATGTTTAATTTGGATGTAGCATGAAGTGCTAATATATGACGACAAGGAAGCTTGATGCATGTCAAAAATCCACAGGTACAAGAATCCAATGTTACTTTAAACTCAACACCCTTTTCACAGATGAATCCAGTGTTTACAATGGTATCGATATTGAATAATTGAAATTGATTGTGGAGCAAAATTTCATTTAAAACAATTTTAAATGCATATGGGGTTAGAAGTTTGGAGTATGCATGCTCCGGGGTATAAGATGCATATGTTACAACAGGTTGTCTCTCTATAGTCATTATATTTCTAAATTTTCTTTCAAAAGCCTGAGAACCAACCACTGTTGATAAATCTGAAAAAAGATCGTTCAATGGTGAATATTTATTTACAACTCTTTTTATTTTTTGATTTAATGATTCAAGTCGGTTATTTGTCAGATTTAGAAGATGGGGTGATTCGTTTCTCCAGTATATGACCCATTCTTTCCTGATTTGGTGCCAATTTATATTAAAATACAATGAAACTAATGGCAAATCTAATTCAATAAGTTTTGAATAAAGATCATTATAAATCTCCTCTGTTTTGCTATACACCATTTTTTCCATTATATCCAATACTATTTTAACCTCCGATGATGTGATATTTCGTTTATCAGCTGTAATTTCTCTTTTAAAGATCCTTAGAGCATGAAAAATACATATATGGATCCTAACAACTGGGAAGCTATCATAGAAGGCATTTCTATCTGCCATATCTTTATCCGCAACTATTACTTCAAGATCTTGCAAATTATTATGTGATTTCATAAAATCACACATTTTTAGCTTTCACTTTGTACAAGCCAAAGTGATACAATTTGTGACTCGCCGTTCCCATCTACAACTAAAATCATGAAAAGAGGGATTCCGTAATTATTTAATTTATAAGTTGCATCCACAAACATTACTTCAGGAAATCTTTTGAGATGATGGAGTTAAGACACCAGGAGAAGCATCGAAAATGCTAGAGCCTGATGACATTCGACCTTTTAGTAACATTTTTAAGAATTGACAAAATTAATTTTTTAATTTAATAGGTGCCCCGCCTTCCAACTTGAAGATTGTAGATGGCGAAGTAGACAAGCTCAATAGGAACGGTATTAATTTGCATAATTAGTAGATTTATACATATTTTTTAGATGATGAAATTATATTAGAGACAGTGGTTTCTAAAAAAGATGTTAAAAATCTTTTTATTCTTACAAATAGGAATTGGAAAATATACCACTCACTTCGCTATAATTGGGATATCAAGAAAAGATATCCCAAATTTAAAAATGGCATCATGAGTGAAAATTTTTCCGCTGAAAGGATAATTGGCGATGGTAATTGTCTTTTCAGGTATGGATAATTAAAATAAATTAAATTGTTAATCATTATTATAGATGTATAAGCAAAGAAATTTGCGAGGATGAATGCCACTATCACTTCCTGAGATCGGAATGTGTGCACTTTATGGAAAGTAAAGACGTGGCAGAGCAGATGGAGGGGTTTCTGGGAGAACCCGTTGATGCGTACCTGGAGAGGACTGCATGGCTCAAAATACCGTTTATGGTACAGAGGTGGAGATAGTTGCAATGGCAACTTTGCTCCAGACAAATATTTTAATACATACTATTTATAAATGGGCATACTATATGCCCATTAAAAAATTAAGTTATATTAAAAAATTTAATGTAAATATTTATTTAATAAATCATAGCGAACATTTTGATCGCATAATTAATTTTGATTAATATTTATATCGCATATATTATTAAATGATTTTTTTGATCTTTATATTTATAAAAATTAAGGATTTTAATAAATTATTCTGAAAATTGTTTCTAACTTTGAGCAGTAACGTGATAATAGATAGTGCAAGATTTATTTGTTAATCTTTGATATTTTCGAATTAAACCTTAAATAAATATATAAATTTTTAACACTAAATATTAAATCTAATAATTTCTAAAGAGAATAAGGCAAAATTGTCTTAGATATCATAGGATATAGAAAAAATAATATTTATTATTCATACGTCAGTTATAAATGCCAATATCACTAAATTTATTATATTTAATATTTATATGTCAGTCATAAACGTCAATATCACTAAAAATATAATATTTAATATATGCACGTCAGTCATAAACGTCAATATCACTAAATATTGGAGTATATAAAAAAATGGAGTATTTTTAAAACATTACACCGGCCCGAACCCGATTATTTTAAATAGAATTAGGCCCGAGCCCGGCTCGAAGCCCGTTCGGGCCGAGCCGGACTCAGGCAGGGAGCAACTCTGCAGATCTCTAGTTATTTTACATACAATTTTTCAAATTTTTATTCTTACACCACAAAGTTCATTGAAGATGGAATTCGATGCATTTCTTTAAATGAATGAATTTAAATGATTTTTATTTTAATATGGAAATTAATTTTTATAAGTACTCAAAATAAACGATATATGTTATTTAGCGTCTACTTTCTATAAATTAAATCACATGTATATGTGATCCTATCCTAGGATTAAGAAAAAATATTTGCCACCGATTTTTAATGTACCGAATATTAAAGGTTCAAAGATTAATTTTTTGAAGTATCTGTATATAGATCCATTTAAAGTCTTAAACAACTCTGGTGATTATATATATAAAATAATAATTTGTATAATTCTTTATGAATTTGATTTCTTTTTTTTATATATAGAGTCGGCTCAAACGGCTAATTGAGCCGCTCGAGTCTGAGCCGTATTTTACGATTCCAGTTCGAGTTCAGAGTCGAAAATACTCGACTATTTAACAACACTACTATAACTTGAAACTTTACTTTACTCTGAGGATGTCTTTTTTTTGTAATGTAAATTAATTTTCTTATATAATTTTCTTGGAAGTACAGCCTGTATACAAGCATTTTACCTTATATTATTGCTTGGTATCTAAAAATAGGTCCAACTATATCGAATATTAAAAAATATCAAAAAGACAAATAAGCTAAAATGGCGACCAATATGGCCCCGAAAGGTTGAAAGGAGATAATTTAAAATATTCGTATCGTCCCGTAATCTCGAATTATGATTAACGTTATACATTTTGCCGCTTTACGAAAAGGTGAAAAAAGGTGAAATTGGATTTACAAGCTAAATACCATTTTTCAATAATCAACCCAGCATAATACTTTGAGTTTATATAAATAGGAAGTATAAAGGTAACCATTTTTTTTAAAACTATTAATTAAATATGACATGCAGATATTTTATGCTATTCTAATTACATAATTATATTTATATATAATATAAAGGTGCACATTCTATTATCAATCAAAAGGGTCATATCCTACCCAGACCAAATCTGATATGTATAATATTAAATATTCGTAGATCAACTTGCCCTTAAATATAGACCTTTCAATACTCCATTCAGTCTATAGAAAATATTGTATATATTCTCCAATACTAATATAACAAAGTACAATATTTAACAAAAAAGATATATCGGGTGTAACTAAACTGAGAATTAACAGGTAAACTGAGAATTAACAGGTAAAATTTATTTATGGCTTATCAATTATATTTTAAAAACTTTAAAAAAAAGGTTTTTATTATAAAAATTAAATTTATCAAAAATTAAAATTATTTAAATATATAAATTAGAATAGAAAAGATATTGTAGTTTATAAATTTATAATATGTATAACAGATCTATTATATAGAAAATAAAACACCCATAATATTTTATATATAATAAAACAAATTCCTCTAAATGGCGTAAATTATAAAAATTTTAGTTTTTAATTAACTTCGCTCTGGATTAATTGATTTGGTACCTCTTATATAAACATAAAATAAAAAAATTTTTAAGTTTCCATCATTATTTTTGGAGTTATGATATGGATTCTCCGTTTAGTCAATTTTTTAATTTTTTTTTAGATTTTTGGGATTTGTAAAATATTTTATTTTTTTTGACTCATTTAGTGTAAACTAACTTATATTAACATAAAATGAAAAAATTTTTAAGTTTCCATCATTATTTTTGGAGTTATGATGTGGATTCTCAGTTTAGTCAATTTTTTAATTTTTTTTTAGATTTTTGGGATTTTAAAAATATTTTATTTTTTTTGACTCATTTGATGTAAACTAACTTATTTTAACATAAAATGAAAAAATTTTTAAGTTTCCATCATTATTTTTGGAGTTATGATGTGGATTCTCAGTTTAGTCAATTTTTTAATTTTTTTTTAGATTTTTGGGATTTTAAAAATATTTTATTTTTTTTGACTCATTTGGTGTAAACTAACTTATATTAACATAAAATGAAAAAATTTTTAAGTTTCCATGATTATTTTTGGAGTTATGATGTAGATTCTCAGTTTAGTCAATTTTTTAATTTTTTTTTAGATTTTTGGGATTTTAAAAATATTTTATTTTTTTTGACTCATTTGGTGTACTAACTATATAAACATAAAATGAAAAAATTTTTAAGTTTCCATCATTATTTTTGTAGTTATGATGTGGATTCTCAGTTTAGTCTTTTAATTTTTTTTTAGATCTTTGGGATTTCTAAAATATTTTATTTTTTTTGACTCATTTAGTGTAAACTAACTTATATTAACATAAAATGAAAAAATTTTTAAGTTTAATAATAATTACTTGTCCATAATCACTGATATTTGGACGGATGACTATAAAAATCTAAGTTTTTTAACCATTATAGGACATATTATCATTAAGGATTTTAAATTAAAAACATTTGTTTTGGACACAATGGCAATGGATGAAAAAAACGTCAAAATTAAAAGTGTAATCAATTAATTTTAGGAGAACATACAGAAGTAGAAAATACTTAAATAAATATGCTGTGAGTGATAACAGAGCAAATTTTATAAGTGCATTCAAAGATGACGAAACGCTTGCATGTATATGCCATATACTAGATAATATTATGCATTATATTTTTGACAATTGTTTAACTGAAATAGAATATAAATGGTGTAAAAAAATAGTACAATATTTCAAACAATCTACAGTTAATAGCAAACTAAGCCACACCCTTTAACGAGTTGTAATAGCGAGAATAACTAGATGGAACTCTGTATATATCATGATACACAGCTTCTTAAAATCATATTCTGAAATACAGGTGTACTTGTTTAGCAACAAGAATTAAATAGATTAGCCACAATTGATATCAGCATCATACGCGAGTTAGATAAATTTTTATCATATCTAAAGAAGGCTCGGATTATCTGAAAGCAGATTCTCGTCCCACAATAAATGAAGTTTGTCTATGGAAATAAAAATTAATAAAATTTTGTTAACCTTCTGAACGTGATACAATAACAATCAAAACCTTAAAATACAGAACAAGATTTCTTTTAAAAGATTATTATGCAGGAACTACATAAGTTAGGCTTAATTCTAGATTCGAATTTCTAAAGACTTAAGTTTTTAATAAAAGAAGAAAATGATATATATAAAACAATCTTAAAAATGCTAAATGATATAAAATTAGATGATATGCATAAGTCAATGCCAACTATCATTTATAACTTTCCTAACTTATCCTAAACTCATAAAAAACCGTATATTCTAAATGGTCAATACCAACTATCACTTTCTTAATTCATCTTACACTCATAAAAGACCGTATATTCTAAATAAAAAATTTAGAGAATTTTTAGATGATTCTGATGAAGCATCAACATCACCGATGAAAGCTGTGAGGATGAACTTAAAAGATTTATATAAGATAAATAACAAGAGAATATTTTGAAGTTTTGGAAGCAAGAATATTCATTCCCTTTTTTAAGAAAATTATCGGGTAAAATTTTGTCAGCTGCAAGTTCGGCTTCTAGTGAAAGGTTATTTTCTGTAGCCAATCTCTTATTAGAGGAAAGGCGTACAAAATTGAAATAAAAAAAGATGGGCATTCTTCTTTTTCTAAATAAATTTAGATTTATAGATTATTTATTTTTGTTATTAATATGGATTAATTCAAAAAAGTGTGAAATTATAGCTATAGTTTTGAAAAATTTAAAAACACCGTGAATTTTCGGACGTGACAGGCGTTAATCAAAATATTGCTTGTCGTGAGCGGGCAGGTCTGGTCGAAAATTTTTTAGTGGTAGCGTGAATGGGCGTGTATTTTTTTTATTGTCACCGTGAGCGGGCGGGCCGTGAATAAAAAATTAGGCCCGCGCCCACCTCAAGTTCCAAGCCTAGTCCTACCCATTATAATTTTGTAAATTTTTTCTCGTCGGAGATAGTTAAATTTTTAATATCATCACATGAACGGGAAATATCTGATTTACCAATTAGTCTAATATGGAAAAAAACATGTAAATTTCGTATTAAGGGAAACTGGGAAGGCCTGGGCAACCACTTATTAGAGAATCATGACAAATAAAATAAAAATAACCGACTCTTATACTTTTTTGTAATATGATCAATTAAAATTATATCTAAAAAATATGTTGTTTATTATATAGGGTTATTGTTGTTTTTCAGATAAATTTAATGAATGTCTTGCATTTCTGAAATTATTTGTCAAAGAATTTGATAAGGGATATATATTTTTTTATGTTAAGTAAAAAAAAAATGCTGTCTATTTAAATTACAAAAATGCCATTAAACAATAATGAAACGTATATGCAAATTATATATTTTTTAATATTTTTTTTTATTTTTAAAAAATAATGAGGATTATTTATTATGTATTTGATAAAATTAAGAGCAAATTCTTGTTCACATTTTAATTTTTGATGTAAAAAGCGACAAAATAAATCTGGGCGGTCGTCTGTAGAGGAAATAATTAGTGTATAATTTTATATCATTTAGGGTTGTAGATGAAAGTGATGACGGATTAACAAAGCAGTATACAAAACACATTACGTCCTAATAAAGATGATATGCTTATGCCTTGCATTGGTATCTCCCTCTAAAATAGAATCATGAACGACAATGTTAACTCAACCATAAAACGGTCGTAAGTATTGTTATAAAGGCCACGACAGAACTACTGCATATATTTCCATTAATAAAGTTGATGAAATTGGCCGTACTGTACATTCAAGTTTGAACACGCAAAACGATATTTCTGTCAATGTCAGCATTGGTATCCCCTTCTAAAATAGAATCATGAACGACAATGTTAACTTAACCATAAAACGGTCGTAAGTATTGTTTTAAAGTCCACGACAGAACTACTGCATATTTTTCCATTAATAAAGTTGATGAAATTGGCCGTACTGTACATTCAAGTTTGAACATTCCTCTAAATATTCATGAAAGTTTCACAGAGAATCGGATAAAGTAATATTTATATTAACTCCTAGTGAAGTGAATGATAGTACAGAATTAAATGTTTATATTTGTTAAAAAATAGGCGGAGGCATAGGGATTGTGGTAGTGGTGATAGTATAATTTGGAGAACTGGGTGAAAATAAAATAAACATAGATATAAAACATAAGGTAAAAAAACAAAATAAATTTCCAGATGAGTTTATTTCAAGCGTAGTTCTTTATTATTTTGTCTACCAGTAACTCTAGAACGGGTAAGGCGTTTGTTTAATCGTCATTATTTTCTTTGCTTATCTTTAATAATAGATTCATCATGTTTTGTAGCAATGTGAGGGATTAGGGTTAGCCTAGACAAATAAAGAAATCAAAAAATATAAATAAACTATTGTTGAAATTAAACAAAAATAATGTAAAACCGGTAGATGGGTCAATATTAGATGCATATTTCTAGTAGTTGGAGGTAGTGTTGTTAAACGGCTAAGTCGAGTCGACTTAGCCTAAAATCTAGTCAAGTTTTGAGTCGCAAAACTCATTTCAATTTGAGCGGCTCGATGAGTCGTCTTTAAGTAAAAAACTTTAATGAGTATAATATATAGAGGGACTCTGAAGCCGACTCATGCGGCTCATTGAGCCGCTCAATTTGAAATGAGTTTTGCGACTCCAACTTGAGTTCAAAGTCGTAAAAACTCGACTATTTAACAACACTAGCCGACTCTGAAACCGACTCATGTGGCTCATTGAGCCGCTCAATTTGAAATGAGTTTTGCGACTCCGACTTGAGTCCAGAGTCGTAAAAACTCGACTATTTAACAACACTAGTTGGAGGGCTATCATGAAAAAAATTTTTTGGGAGACTTATCAAGCCTATTATGATATTCTAGATAAAAAATAACATGATGAATGTAATGTTATTAAGATTGAGGTTAATTTATTGTAAAGTAATTAAAAAATAAGATTAAAAAAGGGGGGAAAAAGAAGGTATAAATTATTATATTATAAAAATAATAAAAATTAAATTAAAGGAATTGATAAGGTTTGGCTATCATCAAAAAAAAATTTTGGGGGATTTATCAAGCCTATTATGATATTCTAAAAATAACATGATGAATGTAATGTTATTACGATTAAGGTTAATTAATTGTAAGGTAATTAAAAAATAAGATTAAAAAAGGGGGGAAAAAAGAAGGTCTAAATTATTATATTATAAAAATAATAAAAATTTAATTAAAGGAATTGATAAGGTTTTGAGAAATAGTGGTTAATAGATAATAGAGATAGAAAAAAAAGAATGAGATAATAAAATTTAGTGATAAATAAATTCATTAAGGGAGGGGAAAAAAATAAAGAAAGAGTTATTTATAAGGATTGGAGATTATAAATAGGTTAGGATAAGAATATTTGAATATACTTGGTTATCTTCTTAATTATTGGTTATGAAAGAAAAATATGAGTATAAAAAATTGTAATGTAAGTATTGACAAAAATTGTGAGTATGTTCAAAATAAATATACAAGTTAAGTATCTTGTAGAGATTTCATTAATGTGTAATTGATAATATGAGATGAAAATTGATAAGGTAATCTAAAAAATAAAGAAAGGATTAAGTGAAATATTAGTCTGAATCTTTTTATTCACATCATTTATTTCATTCATATTTAGAAGGTTGTAAGAATATTGTTTCTCAATTCCAAGACGAATTTTCATATATCTCAATCCATGTTAGGTATGTGTACACCATCAATTCTCGAAATTCCATTAATCTGTTTGTATAAAATAAATAAATAAAAAAAAATAAAAATAAATACGTACCGATGACATGACGTAACGATGACATAGTGAGGACAGCGGAAAATTATAATATAGATAATTAGTTTATATTAATACAAATCCGGTAACTATTTTTATAAATAAAATAACATCTTGATTTATTAAAATATATTAATTTATAAAAAATAACCAAGTATCTTTTTTAAATATAAAAGAATGTAAACAAGATAAAATTTATAAAGAAACAAACGATTTTAATTTTACAATGTAAAAAATATATTTTATACGAATGTCCCGGAAAACATCCGCAATTAGAAATCTACCTTATGTGTGTATAACATTGTAGGGATAGGCGCTTAATTATCACTTATCACGTTTAAATACAAAATAAGGTAATATTGTACTCATTCCAATTTATCACATTATAATAATCAGTGCAGGAGAGTGTATCTACATCCATTGCAAAACAAAGATATTCTCCAAAAATAAGAAATAATACAGATGCAATTACGGTTGCAGCAATTGTAATCACTTATCTTGTAGTACAACATTCACAGAGCTACTTATCATTACAATGTAGGTAGAATCCTTCCCCATAATATTTAACCACTCCAAGATAAATGAAAACTTTACTTGTAGAACAAAAATGAGCAAGGATATCATTAATGTTTTAGAACCTGAATTCAGGAGGTTAATTCTTGACGATTTGAAAGATGGGCATACATATGCAATATTCTAACAATCTATTTAATAAGGGAAATATTAAAATATTTCTTTTGACCCTTCGCTATTTCAACAAAATTAATGACGTTTCAAGAAAACTATTAAATTTTATCCCCTCAAATTGTAGTATAAATTAGATAAAAGAGATTGTATTAATAACATAAAATGGAGAGAGATGTTGAAGGAGCTTACCACCAGAAAAGGTGAAAGCTAAAGAGAAAAAAAAATTTGAAAATTTAAAGGCATAGCTAACCATATAATGGTAAATATAGCAGATTCGGGATTATCAATAAATTACATGTCAACTTTTTGATCTGATAATGCCTCAGTGAATTTGGAAAAAATCAGTGTATTTACAGAATTGAGTCAGCACAATGTTGGTTGCGATATGTTCCTAATACCCGCCATCTATAGAATTTTAAAATTTTATAAACCTTTTAATATTTCTTAAATAAAGATTATAAAAGATGTCCTACCATTTTGAAAATTTTTTTCAGTAATGAATGGCAAAGGTATATTTAGGAATAATTTCACATGTTACTACATACTGTTAATGTGCAGTTGCAATCAGAAGAATCTTAACAAGGGGCGTCGCTAGCCTTTACATTCTCAGGGGGCTCAACTAAAAAAATTTGCCCCCCATATCACCCCCCCCCCCCCCCCCAATTTGGGGGCCTTCGACCCGCTTTTGCCCGGGTTTTATATTAATATATTATACTTTTTGAAAATTTACTAACTCTAAATAATTATTCTGAATGTCATTTATTATATTTTGCATGCAAAATAAACTAGCATATAAATAAATAATACAAGACATTTCTAAAAATTATATTTTTTAATACAAAATCTATTTATTATAGTATAAAATATTTTCGATTGTTGATATAAAAAAATTTTGCGTCTAAAGAATTATAAATGATGAAAAAGGTTAATTAATTCATATATATGCCTCAATTGATAATCGTTTTTGAAAACTACATAATATATTATAATATTAGCAACTTATATTGACAAAAGGTCATGAAACTAATATAACTCTCTATTACCATTTTTGACAATGTTTAATAGAATGGACTAATAAGAAAAAATTTATAGATCTTCCAAATCAACAATTCTTAAAGAAGAGAATATAAACGACCAATCCAAATCATAAAACTGGTTAGAGCCTCATCTTATACCGTCTACATGAGCGGGAGGGGTAGGAACAGTTTTCATCCTATTTTTTTGAGGGGGTAGGCTGCTTTAATAGGGGTAGGATAAATTTTTTGGGGGGTTGTCTATTAAATTTTGAGATGAAATAGGACAAAATTTATTGCTGTAAATACTTTTATTATAGAATTATTATAATAGAATTCATCGATCAAATCTATATATTGCAAACAATCATACACATTGTTTTCCAAATAAACTATCCTTTTAAATGTAATTTAAAAGGTATAGAAATTTCAGCAAGCTCATAATGCCATAATAATTAATTCATTGTAAATAATGGAGGTTTTAATTGAATTTATTATCTAAAAAATAAATTCTTTATTATCTAAAAAATATATTAACAAAATATCAATAGTTGGTAGTAGAGATAGATTAATTTAAGTTATCCTTTATAAATTCTTTGATAAGAGTATCAATAAATTAAATAGGTAAAAATAATAAGAAAGAGACACCGCCGCCGAAAACGCCGTGAATTTTTTAGGGGGGTAGGCAAAGGTTTTTAAAGGGAGTTTGCATCCAGTGAAAATCCTGTCATGTAGACGCTGCTCTTAGATGACATGATGGAAGCTAGATAAGTAATCGATAAAATTTATGTATGATTTTTCTTCCATTTTTAATGATATATAAACGACTACACAGTCATTATTGCTTATCTAAAATATGCGATCATATGCTCTCAGCAGCTGTAGTAATAATCTTAAATTGCATAGCCACACAAATAATAGATGCTGTTATTTTGCAGTCCTAGCCATGACACTCACGATGGTAACCCATATCAGAATTTATTCTGTTAGATAAATTGATAAAACAAAAACACTAAAAACCTTTAGAAGAAATTATGCAAATATATTGAAGCCTTACACAGCAAAAATGCCATATTAGAAATGAAATATTTTGTAACTACAAAATAAGAACCAGAGTGATATCATGAAAGCAATTAAGATTTTATATATTATTGTCGCACCATCTCTAGTTAGTATATTATATCTTAAAATAATAGTAGTTTGTAATAATATTAAAAATATATTCGTATTAAAAATTTAACTCAAATCTATATTCCGAAGAAGAAAAAAAATAACTTCCTAAAACAGGTAAAATAGAGAAGAAAATATATCTAATTTATTACATATATTGTGGGATGAATAATAATACGATTAATTTTAATTAAATTGTAAATAAATAGATGGCGTTAAATATTTATAAGAAAATTGTAACTTATATTTATTATCAAAAGCATTTATTAGTAAAATTTTAAAAATATTAACTGTATATCTATCTGTCAGATACGTCTGTAAAAGTGGCATTTTACCTAATATTTTATAAAAAAATTATATAATAGAGGATTATAAACTATATGCTACTTACTTTTTATAAATAAATTTCTTATACTTATTTGGATTTGGACCTTGAAAATAATTTTAGGAAGAGACATGATAATTAAATTTAAAAATCAATAATATAGTTGATTTGTGATTTTGAACTCGGCTAAAATATTAAATTATTAATTTTCAAATATGATTATATTTATTTAATTAGGGTTATATAATAATTAAAATAATAAAAGTCAATTAAGCTTCAACTGTTAATGCTAAATTAATATTTAGTGAGTGATATTGTTATATTTTTAACATAGAATTTGATTGCAAACTGACATAGTATAATTTATATGTAATAATATAATCTAATAATTAAAATAGTATTCATTTAATAAAAATTAAAATTGTCTTATTAATTTTTTAATAAAATTAAATCAATATATTACTCAATAGAATTATAAAAGAAAATATTCAGAGGGCAATTAAAAACATTTATTTTTAGCTCAAGGAGATATTAAGGAGCCATTAAAAAATTTTTTTTGCTTCAGAGGGCTATTTAAACTTATCAGGGGACTCGAGCCCCTGCATCCCCCCCCCTAGCGACGCCACTGATCTTAACAAAGATTTTCAAAATATGCTGCAGATGCGTTAATCTTTACAGTTAAAAATTTGACAATAAATTTTATGGCGCCATTGCTAAAACTATATTAAAATGTTCAAATATTTTAAAAATACCGATAGACATTGATGTCTGGTTTGAGGATATTGTAATGCTCTCTATTTTTGATTTATAATGTAAAAAATATATTTATTTTTTGCGAAGGTATAAATAAAAAAATATGGAAAATTAAATATAAGGTTAATTATATATTATTTGAGATTTAAATAAAGGAACTAAACGATTACTGTCGTTATTGATATATTTATAATATTCCTGGCATGACATTATAAATTTGTTTAACCATTAGCTCGGCCTCTAATGTTGTTAAAGCAATCCGTTTTTCAGGCAGTCCTCACCAGGCTAAAAATGCTCTCGGATGAGGCATTAGAATGAGGTAAGGAGAAGACATACTTGCAATATTTTCCCAAGCATGGGGATTTATTGTTATTACGAAAATAGTCTACCCGTTTCTCCTCTGCTTTTAGACAATCTAACTTTAAGTATTCTGGCGAATCATAAAAAATAGAGAGAATTACTATCTCACCAAACAAGACATCAATGTCTTTCGGTATTTTTAATATATTTATTAAATTACAAAAACCATCAAGGTTTCTGTTCCAAGGTCATAATATTTATACA
The DNA here is from genome assembly GCF_954871325.1 of Gordionus sp. m RMFG-2023. Classification (NCBI taxonomy): domain Eukaryota; kingdom Metazoa; phylum Nematomorpha; class Gordioida; order Chordodea; family Parachordodidae; genus Gordionus; species Gordionus sp. m RMFG-2023. The sequence goes on along the minus strand of NC_088775.1, from coordinate 51,409,160 downwards.
TTTGTAAATAGAGTTATTAATATCAAATTTTGATTGTAAATATTCTAAAATTGTCTTAGTAAAAATATCTGCCTCATTTAAAAATGTATTAATTAGAGTATTATTTGAACATTTAATATTTTTAGCAATAGAGCCATAAAATTATTATCAATTTTTAACTGTAGAGATGAACAGAGCTATAGCATGATTTTGTTAATCTTTATTAATAAAGAATATTCTCATTGCAACTGAATATTAACTGCATGAAGTAGATTTCCTACATGTGAAACTAATCCCAAATATGCTTCTGCCATTTCATACTTGAAAAAATTTTTCAAAATTTTAGGACAGCTTTTAAAATCTTTATTTAAAATTTTTAATGGTTTGAAAAATTTTAAAATTCTATCGATGGCAGGTATTAACGATAAGCACCTACAACTCACACCATTCCAAGTCAGACCACTCCATCAACTCTTTTAATTCATTAACTCTTTTAATTGATGAATTAAATTCGTTAGGACATCTCATCATAATTATTTCGACATCCACAGATAGTACATTCATTGCCTTATTGCAAGAATCATGTAGTATTTGGCATATACAGTCAATTGGTATTAATTCATTATTGTGCTGCCTCAATTCGGTAAATACACTTTGGTTTTTGCCAAAATTCACAGAGGCATTATCAGCGCAGAAAGCTAACATGCAATTCATTGATAACCCTGAATCAGCTATATTTACATTATGTGGTTAGCTACATCGTTGGATTTTTCACTATCCGAGGAAAAAAATTTAACAGTTTTATTGAAATGTTCTTATCTATATTATAATTTTCCGATGTCCTCACTATGTCATTGTGACGTCATGTCATCGCTACGACATGTCATCGCTACGTCATGTCATCGCTACGTCATGTTATTGCTACGTATTTATTTATTTTTATTAATTTATTTATTTTTTATAAAAGCAAGACTCAAATAAAAAGCAACTATTATATCCTGGTAAATAATATTTATAATTTATAAAAATTATATTTATTTACTTTTTTTATAGGTGAAATATTTTGAGAAGAAAATCCAAGAAAGCAAGACTCAAATAAAAAGCAACTATAATCCTGGTAAATAATATTTTTAATTTATGATATCAAAAATTAAATATCATTCATTTATTAATTCAACCCATATTCAATTCTTTCAAGTAAATTAAATTATAAATGCTTATATTTTTTTTTACATTTAGAATACATCTTTAGCTTCTGATGATATTCCCACTCTTTCTAGAGAGTTGAACCTAATAATGATTCCTCTTCAGGTTTAATACATTAATATTTTTAAAATTATTCTTATGTTTTTGTTTTAGATAACAAGCCCTGTCTTAACTTCTCTTAATGATTGTACAGATGCTGATTAAGCAACTATTATCCTGGTAAATTATTATTTTTTATTTATTAAAATGAGTTTTTACAAGGGTTGATATCAAAAAATAAATATCATTCAATTTATTTATTTTGAGAAGAAAAGCAAAGTAAGGGTAAATAATATTTTTAATTTATAAAAATGAGTTTTTACAAATCAAACAATCATCATACACCATTAGTTTACAAAAAGTATAACATCAATAATTTAAATTTTCCCATTCCAGCTACACACATTCAAAATTATTATAAATATTTATGAAAATAGTTTCAAAACACAAAAGATTAACCCTACCTTTTTTTAAACAAAAGTGGTATAAAACAAGATGTGCCACCCTCCCCCCCCCATTTTCAATCTACTAATTAGTAACATCACAAATACCAGTACAAAATGTAGACTGGCTATACTACGCCGACAACATATATATAATTATTGAAGATGTCACTAACATTAATTATTATAACAATAGTCTTAAATAATATGTGAAAAATCAGCCTGATAAAAAATTTAAAAAAACTATTCTATCTTTCCTTCCCTTTTAATTTCTTTTATTATCTTCACCTTTCTCAAACTTTTTAATTTTCCTATTTCTTTCTCTTTAGCTTCCTTTCTATTTTAATTTCCCTATTTTCTTTCCATTTACAATGCTTAGTATGATATTTTTTATAATTTAAATAAATTTATATATCTATTTTAAGCATCCTGCGTATTTTTAAAGCTATCCATTTTGCCGGGCCGCACAATATGTCCTTTTATCTCTGATGAATATTTTGTCTAACTAACAGAAAAATATCCAAAGTACATTTTTAGCATTTAACTAAATTAATACATCAATTTTTAAGGATCCTACTCTTTTAAAAGCTTGCCTTATGTCAGATCCACAATTGCTCTATTCTCCATGCTGATTATTTTGTATAGCTCACCAAAAAATAAGTACATTATTTTTATTATAAATAATTTTATATAGGATTTTATATCTATCCAAAAAATCAATTTATATATTACAATATTTTTTTTATTCAATTAAAATTATATATTTATTCTTAAGGATCCTACCTTTTTAACAATATTCCTTTTTATTCTTACTAATTTTTTTGTATAACTCAATAAAAAAGACAAAACGGTGTTTTCTATCTTTAGGATTTTACATTTATTACAAAACAAAATACATACTATGGTATTTATATTATTTAAATTATTCTATATCTATTCACAAGGTTCCTATTTTCTCCGAATAGTATTTTATTTTAATCCTACCTTATAAAATTAACTTGAGAATTGTTTTGTTTTTACTTTATTTAACTATCCACATCTTATTTCCTCTATAATTGTTCAAATATTGATATATCAGTCAAACAAATGCAAAATAAACCTTTAGAAGAACATGATAGGCTTGATAAGTCCCCAAAAAAATTTTTTTGATTATAGCCCCCAACTACTAGAAATATACTTCTAATATTGACTCCTCTACAGGTTTACAGTATATTAATGTTTGTTTAATTTCAACAATTTATATTTGTGGCTGATTTCTTTATTTGTCTAGGCTAACCCAATTTTAATCCCTCACATTGTTACAAAACATAATGAATCTATTATTAAAGATAAGCAAAGAAAAAAATGGCGATTCAACAAACGCCTTACCCGTTCTAGAGTTACTGGTGGCCAAGAAAATAAGGAACTGTGAACTCCTCTTGAGGTTTATTTTGTTTTTTATCTAATGTTTTATATCTATATGTTTATTTTATATTCACCCAGTTGCCTCCAAATGATATTTCTATCACCACTACCACATTCCCTATGCTACCTCTGCCTAATTTTTTAACAAATATAAGCATTTAATTCCATTATCATTCACCTCACTTGGAGTTAATATAAATAATACTTTATCCGATTCCCTGAGGAATTTTCATGATTAATTAGAGGGATGATCAAACGTGAATGCGTAGTGCGGCCAATTTTATTAACATTATTAATGGGGAAATATGCGGTAGTTTTGTCATGGCCTTTATAACAATACTTACGACCGTTTTATCGTTGAGTTGACAATGTCGTTCATGATTTCATTTTAGAGGGAGATATCAAAACTGACACTTTGGCAGAAATATCATTTTGCGTTCTTCTTTCACCAGTAGCCCAAGGGCTCAGCTTTATCAGTATGCAATGGGTGTTGTACACTGCTTTGGTAATCCGTCATTATTCATTACTTTCACCTACAACCCTAAATGGGATGATATTATACATTATTTATTTCCTCTGCAGACGACTGCCCAGATTTATTTTGTCGCCTTTTCCATCAAAAGTTAAAATGTCATAAAGGATTTGCTCTTAATTTTATCAGACACACAAAATAATAATTAATCCTCATCATTTATTTAAAAAATTACCGAAATTTATATTCTCCAGAAATAAATTGAGGTCCATTATCTGATACGATTTGTCTAGGTGTTCCAAACCGTGCGAACTGTTATGTTCATCATTTTTTTTTATTTATTTATTTTTTTTTCTCGGAATTATCAATATTATTTTTGATTATCGATTTTTGAAATTTATCAATATTTTTCATGGAATTTATTTTTTCTCGGAATTATAAATATTATTTTTTTTGATTATCGATTTTTCAGAAAATTTATTATGATGTAAAAAAAAAAGAATTTGTAAAAAATATAATAAAAATATAAGACATAATAGAAATCGGAAAATATTATAATGGCGACTATGTATACGGAAGAACCCGCGCGGAAATATATATAAAAAAAAGAGAAAATTTAAATTTGATATAAAATTGTCTAAAATGCCAGCAGCAATTCTTGTTAAAGAAAACAATGACTCATTTACGACTTTTCGAATAAAACTAGAAGCCTACTTTATACTAAATGATATATCGGACAACGAGAAAAAGAGAGCAGCATTGATATCGGCATTATCAACCTATGACTTAAATAAGGTTATTTTAAAATTCGCTCCGAAGTCAATTAATAAAATAAAATACGACGATATGCTAGATTCGCTAATAGACAACGATAAAAAAATTGCACCATTGGAAAGTTTTCAATTTTATAAACGTACCCAAAGGGACGGGGACGCCAATTTAGAATTTCTAAATTCACTAAAATCTTTGGCACTTAAATGCAACTTCAAAGAAAAATATGAAGAGAATTTAAAAATGCAAATAATTAATGGCTTAGAAAGCAAAGATATCACGACAAAGTTATTACTCGAAGAAGATATGGGTATAGAGGAAATTGAAAAACTCCTTCGAACCATGGACTTGATAGACGAAAAGGAAAAAACAAAAGGTATATTTTATCGTCAAGCCGGAAAGGAACAAGAGGAAGACAAAATAGAAAATAAGGAAATAAACTATATACAAGACAGTAAAAGGTATAATAGTAATAATAATAATAACAGAGTTCAGGAACGCTACAGTGACAATTATTATCTCCACCAAACGAGATTCGATAACAGATTTACTAGATATAATAATTATGACAACTCGAATTATGGAAGATATAATAACGTTAATCCGCGGTACAAATATGATAATGATAACAAATATTATAATAATGATAACAAATATAATAATAATGACAACAAATATAATAACAATGATAACTACCGACATAAAAACTGGTACGACAACAATAATTATTATCATAAAAATAAGTATCAATATTCTTACGATAAGACAAGGGGACATTACAACACCAACAATAATAACTTTAAATACAACGACAATCAATATTACAGTCAGACAAAAAAAACTTGCTTCAAATGCGGTAGCGATAAACATCTGATTAAATATTGCGATAGAGACAAAGAGGAAGATATATCGTATATATACTCGATGGATATCAAATCTTGTAAAGAAAAATTCAAAATCAATTTAAATATAGAAGGTAAGAAAACAAACATGATCCTAGATACAGGAGCATCATCAATCATTTCATTAAAGACATGGTATAAAATCAACTCCAATAAAACAATTCATGATTCGGACACAAAATTAAAGACGTACGAAGGTAACGAAATCGCCATCATAGGCAGCGTGGACGTAAAGTTCAAATAAAAGAAACCATAAAATATCTACCCTTAATAATAGTGAAAGCTGATGGACCCTCATTGGTAGGTATAAACTGGATAAAGGAATTCAGAGAATTGGTATGGAAAGAATCAATATTAACAGGAACAGAAAACATATACGATAATAATAACAAAATATATTATGTGGAACAAGAATTAAAAGCCCTAACGGAGAAGTACGTAACAATATTCGATAAAAAATTCCGGGAAAAAGCACCCCACTCAAAAAAATTACCAGATTTCATGCCTTGTCATATGACTTCCATTATCTATTCTGTAAATTCTTACAGTTTAGCACTTGTATCAAATATCGAGAAAAAAGAGCAAGTCCCGTCAAAACGAAAGATATGTTCTAAGTATTTTTTAAAGGATAAATTATACGTTAAAACCACTAAAATTATACATGAGTGTAATAAAATTGATGTAATACCCAAGTCTCCAACTAGACATTATCAAGATATAAAAAATATTTTAAAAGATAAAAATAGTGAAAAAATCAAATTAAATAATGACAATATAAAAGTGAAAAATATTTGAAAGGACAAAAATAAGGGAAAATATTCACCCAAAATCAAAAAATACAAATTCGATATATGTAAATTAAAAATATTTCAATATAACATCTGGGACGACGATGTATCAGCACCTCCGATAAAATTAGGAGAAATTGGCAACAAAAAGATTAAGAGACTCACGATCAGAATAATTCAACAAATAGAGCTACCAAAGAGGGAACAATTTACGAGTTCCAACAAGACTAAATTCACATCCAAGATCTTCAACTTCGACTTCGGAAGGGGAAGGAAATGGAAGCAGGATACGAAAATGAAAATAAAAAAAAATACTAAACGAATTCTTATTAGCTTATAGAAACACCCAGCATACGACTACAGGAGAAACCCCAGCACAGATGATGTTCGGACGGAATGATCGGAATCATCTTGAAATGATTAAAGAGACCACCCAAGAAAGCCGATCAAACGATACACAAACGGAACAGAGAGGTCAATTTAGGATAGGACAACCGGTGTGGGCCAAAATGTACAACGACAAGGTAAAATGGATAAAAGGAACAATAGTGGCTTGTGCTGGGAGGTGCATATACGTTGTGGATACCTCCAAGGGCCGATGGAGAAGACACCAAGATCAAATGCGGAAGAGAACAGACATTCTCTAAGAGGAGAGATGTTATGTTCATCATTTTTTTAAATTTATTTTTATTTTTTCTCGGAATTATCAATATTATTTTTGATTATCGATTTTTGAAATTTATCAATATTTTTCATGGAATTTATTTTTTCTCGGAATTATAAATATTATTTTTTTTGATTATGGATTTTTCAGAAAATTTATTATGATGTAAAAAAAAAAGAATTTGAAAAAAATATAATAAAAATATAAGACATAATAGAAATCGGAAAATTACGAACGATTTCCTTAAAACCCTGATCATTGTCGTGGACGTGGTCTCTCTCATTAACTCAACCTCAACCCATTTAGTATGTGCATCAACTCCAACTAACCATGAATACGAATCAATTGACCCCGCGAAATTCAAATGAATTCGTTCCCATGGTATATTAGATATGTTCCACGAATATAAAGGAACCTCCATAATATTCGAACGATTACTTTGACAAGGCATACATTGACGAACATATTGTTCAATATCTTTATCGCAATTCGACCACCAGCAATACATTCTAAAAATTGATTTCATAGCATTTATTCCTGGATGCCCTCTGTGTATAATCGTTAATATTGATTTCCTCAAAATGGTTGGAATTACCAACTTCCCATTCCATTCAATAACATCATGATCTACTGACAATTCCTCTCTACGATTATAAAAACAAACTAACTCTGTATTTTTTTTCGCATCAAAATCCGCCCATCCATTTTTAACTACTTTTTTAAACAAGCTATCATTCCTTGTTTCCTTTTGGAGTTCAACTTGACTAATATTTATATCGTGCAAATTTATAGCTCTAAATTTTAACGCGTTTTTTTAATCATTATTTGATTTTATGCCACCTATTGGCAGTCTAGATAATGTATCAGCTACTTTATTTTCTTTTCCAGGAACATATTCAATATCAAAATCATATGCGGACATTTTCCAAGCCCAGCGCGTTAATCGATTATTGGATATTTTTGGTAGTTCCCGTTTATCACCAAATAATTTTTCCAAAGGTTTGTGATCTGTTCGTAATAAAAATTTTCGACCAAAAATGAATGTATGAAATTTTTCCATACCAAACAAAAGTGCTCGTGCCTCTTTTTCTATTAGTGCATAATTTTTCTCTGACTCTAGAAGTGTTCGCGAGGCAAATGCGGTTGGTCTGCTAATATCTTTTTTCACTAAATGACATAACACAGCTCCAAAACCAGTGTTGGAAGCGTCACATTCCAATATAATTGACAAGTTTGGCGAATATGGAATTAGCGTTTTATTTGTTGACAAAAGCTGTTTTATTTTATCAAATACCTCTTGTTCTTTGTCCGACCAACCCCAGCAAGATTTAATGCTTGTTAATTTATGCAGAGGAGCGGCAATACCATGTAGATGTGGCAAAAATCTCTCGTGATAATTCACAAGTCCTAAAAAAGATCGTAATTGGTTTATATTATTAGGAGTTGGTATCCTTCGAATAGCATCTATTTTTTCTTTCGCTGGATGTATTCCATATTTGTCTATTACGAAACCCAAAAAAGAAACTGATTCATTTAAAAAACGTATTTTGGCCCATTTTGCCTTCATACCCACCTGTTTTAGTTTCATTAGTACTTTTTTTACGTTATTCAAATGTTCTACATCATTTTTCCCCGTTATGATAATATCGTCAAGATATACTCCGGTCATTTGGCATCTCGTAATAAATTGTCCATATATCTTTGAAATATGGTCGGCACACTAGAAAGACCGAAAGGCATACATTGATATTGGAAATAACCAATGTGGGTCGATATGGTTAAGTATTCTTTTGAACTTTCTTTTATTGGTAATTGTAAATATGCATCTTTCAAATCTATTACCGTAAATTTCAATCCATCTTTTAATTTGGTTAAAAGATCATCCACCGTTGGTATAATATGATAATCGTACAAAATATATGGGTTTAATGTCACCTTAAAATCCGCACAAATCCTGATTTCTCCATTTGTTTTTCGTACGTTTACCGTTGGAGTGGCCCATGTCAACCGTTTTTGTGTTGGATCAATCGCCTTCAATATTCCTGATTTAACCAATCTATCGAGTTCCATTTCAATTGGTTTTCGTAATGGAAAAGGTACTCTACGAGCTGGCCATGATTTCGGCCTTGCTGCCTCACTCAAATTTATGCTAACTTCTATATCATTCACACGTCCAGGCTTGTCATCAAAAACACTGAAAAATTCTGTTGACATGCCAGCAATTTGTTTATTGGTTGTCATAACCTCTTTATTTGTGATACTACGTATAGTCACTTGTCGTGGAATAAACATATTAAATGCCAGTATCCATGGTAGTCCAAATAATGGAATGTCATTTGAACGGGTCACCACAATCGGTAGTGATCTGTTTATCTTTCCAAGACGAACCCTCACCATAGTTTCACCAAGCACATCTAGCGGTTGGTTACCATATTCTGATAAAGGTTTGGTTGGTCCAAGTTTGGGTCGGCCAATTTCATCCCAATCACCGATACCTGTGCCGCCGTATCATAGTCAAATTCTATAGGTACTCCATTTATCCAAACAAATATCTTTGCACTATATCTACCAATTTGGGAAATATTATTAATTGAATCTGATGAATCATTGTCATCTATATGCATAGCATGTAACTTCTGTCCCTTACAATATTTAGCATAATGCCCTACCTTTTGGCAATTATAACATTTCACCCTTGATGTAAAACATTGAAAAGGGGGATGAGTTCTTCCACATTTTGAGCATTTATTAAACTTATACATATCATTATTGTTATCTCTAAACTTAAAATTATTATTATTGTAATAACTAAAATTACCTTTTTCTTTGTTATTATTATTATATGAGTACTTTTGATTAGAAAAATTTTCTTGATTATTCTCTATCTGCTCCTTAGGTTTATTGACTTTTTTTACCATCATATTTGTCACTTCACCCTCAGCCCTTTCCATTGCCAAAGCCATATTTAAAACCTGTTGAAAACTCACCCTTTCTCCCAAGTCATTTATTCCATCTGGAAATCTAGTGCGAATATCTTTCTCCAATGCACCTATTTTGATTCCAGCCACCATCTGATCCCTCAATCTCCCATCTAGGTCAGATTCAAATTTAAATTCTTGAGCCAATTTTTTAAGTCGAGCTGCAAACTCCGCAACTGATTCACCAACCCCTCTTTCTATCCGAATAAATTTAATTCTCGAGCTAAATAATGTTGAAATAGGCTTTAAAACTTTCTTACCCAGTTCAATAATCTCTTCATAATTAAGATCTTTCAATATTTTTGGATAAACAAAGGACCCCATCTCTGCTAAATTACTAATACCCATATACGCAAATAATATATTTTTTTTGGTTTCATTATTTACTAATATACCTCTTATCTCCTACATATCATCAATATATTCAATGTAATCAGCAAAATTGTTTTGCTTGTCGAAGTTATCAAATTTGATCATAATGTTATCATTTTTTTCTTCTTTATTTATAATTACTTTATTTTTGTCTTCTTTGATCATAAGATCATCGACAACGTCGCCAATATACTAATTAGTCTTAAATAAGCATACACAATATGGATGGCTTTATTAACTGAAAATCACCTGATATTTACAACTGATATATATATTAATATGATTGATTTGTATGTATGACATTTATAACATTGATAATATATAATATAAATCTCATTTATAACAATTATCACTTTTGTTAAAAAAATAATACTCATTTCGTATAATATAGAATTTAAGCCATACTATTTATATTTAAAGCTTAATAACTATTGGCCCAGTAATGGTCCCAATCTAGGATTTTGTAAAAATATTAAGATATATAATGTCTATTTGTTAAAAAATTTTGAAAGAAAAAAAAGGCAATTTTTATTTTATAACCATTTCCGGTTTTTGGTAATAAAATTATTTTTAATATAATAAATTTTATATCATATTAAAGGGCTATTCTAGAGTTATTTAATAAAGTTTAAATTATACCTTTAGCTTAATCACTTTTTGAGATATTTAAAATTAAATATGGTGTATTTTGAACTTTTCACGTTTCTAAAGATGGCCATATCTCATGAAGTAAGCTGAGTTGAGAATTAAAATTTTATATTATTGCTAGTTAGTGTATATACTACCATCATGCAAATTTAAAAAAAAATCGAAGAGGGTCGGGTTGAATCTTCAGTTGTTTGATATGGAATACAACATATACTAATAGAATCTCAAAAAAATTAAAAGATTTGAGATCTGATGATTATATAAATAAGAAGTATAAATCCTATGATAAAAAATTTATTCAGGGATTTCCTATTAAGATAGGTAACTTATATATATATATACTAATAGAATCTCAAAAAAAATTAAAAGCTTTGAGGAGATCTGATGATTATATAAATAAGAAATATAAATCCTACGATAAAAAATTTATTCAGGGATTTTCTATTAAGATAGGTAACTTATATACTAATAGAATCTCAAAAAAATTAAAAGCTTTGAGGAAATCTGATGATTATATAAATAAGAAGTATAAACCCTATGATAAAAAATTTATTCAGGGATTTCCTATTAAGATAGGTAACTTATATATACTAATAGAATCTCAAAAAATTTAAAAGCTTTGAGGATATCTGATGATTATATAAATAGAAATATAAATCCTACGATAAAAAATTTATTCAGGGATTTCCTATTAAGATAGGTAACTTATATATACTAATAATCTTAAAAAAATTAAAAGATTTGAGAAAATCTGATGATTATATAAATAAGAAGTATAAATCCTACGAAAAAAAATTTATTCAGGAATTTCCTATTAAGATAGGTAACTTATATATATACTAATAGAATCTCAAAAAAATTAAAAGATTTAAGGAATCTGATGATTATATAAATAACCAACAATAAAAATTTTATTCAGGGATTTCCTATTAAGGGTAACTTATATAAACTAATAGGATCTTAAAAAATTAAAAGATTTGAGGAAATCTGATGATTATATAAATAATAAGTATATATTCTAAAAAAATAGTAATAATTTTTCTTAACTAAGATTATATCTTAATTTCAAATAAAAATTTATTTTAACTTTATTTTTAAACAAAGCAACTTGTCAAAGTATAATATTATTACAAAATACTTTTAAAGTAATAATTTTTCTTAACTTTATTGAATGTATGATATACCTTAATTTTATTTAAGATAATATTCAAAATAAAACTAAGATAATATTATCAGATAGATTAAGAAAATAACTAATGTACTATAATATATGGAAAACAAAAATTATAGCATGTCTTTTTTTAAAGATTTTATTGATATTCAGGAAAGCTATATATAGTTACAAATTTATACCCATTAATTTTAAATAAAATAAAGACAGGTTAGTATAAATTTGGAATTATATAATATGTTAATAAAAAATAATTTAACCAATCAGCCTAATATTTTAAAGGAATAAAATTTATAAGATATATCTTTTTTGTTAAATATAGTATGTTGTTATATTAGTATTGGAGAATATGTACAATATTTTCTATAAACTGAATGGAGTAGAGTGTTGAGAGGTCTATATTTAAGGGCAAGTTGATCTACTAAAATTTAATATTATAATAGAAAACAAAATATCATAATAATACATATCAGATTTGGTCTGGGTAGGATATGCCCTTTTGATGGATAATAGAATGTGCACCTTTATAAACTATATAAATATAATTAGAATAGCATAAAATATCTGTATGTCATATTTAATTATTAGTTTTAAAAAAATTGATTACCTTTACACTTCCTATTTATATAAACTCAAAGTATTATGATGGGTTGATTATTGAAAAATGGTATTTAGCTTGTGAATCCAATTTCACCTTTTCGTAAAGCGACAAAACATATAAATTAATCATAATTCGAGATAGGGACGATACGAAAATTGACATCCAAGCTAAATAGTAAATCAGAAAATGACGTGTCGGATAAAAATATGTCTATCTCATTTCCCTTTAAATATAAATCAATAGGAGAATTGAAAAATTCTCAACTGTCTTCTAAGGATATTGAAGGTAATTTTTTTTTTATAGTGTATAATTATATATATTATGAGCAGATAAATATACAGTTGAACAAGCTATAGAAATGTAGGGTTTTGGCATGTTTCAGATTAAACTCTCATTACTCACAGGATTAGCTTGGGTAATTAAAAACAATATATTTCAATATTCAAATTTTAGTATTTTAAAAGTAATCACCCACTTAAAAATAACAAAAAAAGTTAATTAATTTTTTTACTGGTGTTTTTTTGTTCTTTAAGATAAAATGATTAGAATTGGAAATTACAATTATAATGTAAAATTTACAACTTATTTAAACAGATGTATTTTTTATATGAGAAAATCATCACATAATAAATATAATGGAAGGTTATGTAATTTAATCGTGATTGTTTTTTTTTAAAAAGTTTATTTTATATTATGCATTCAGCAGTCTTATCATATCAATCTTAGACCAGTTGACCAGTCTGAACCATCTTTTAATTGTTTTTGAGGAGTTATTTAGTTTTTATGTTCTTTTCTCTTTTTAGTTCATTTTTATTTTGAAATACTATGAGTTTGCCATAAAGGTATTTTATTGTTAAATTAAATATTGTATTATCTAATATGTATATATATATAATCTCCATAATCATAATATAATTATTTTACTATCATTTTAAAGTATTAATTTAAAGTGATTATATAGCCCAATGATTATTTTTTGTTAACTACCAGTTTGGGACACCAGGATACCCCATAATAAATTCAAAGGCTTTACATAAAAGTCTTATATTATATTTTGGTTTGATAATCTTGGCATGATTTTTAGTTTTATCATCTCACTCAAAAAAGTGTATGCAGAAAAAAACTTTCAAAATATATTATTAAAACAATCCCTAATTATAGTACCAATATAATCAAGCTCAAACTATAACACCAATAGATTTGACATCTAATAAAGAAAATGATGATTATTTTTCTATTGGTGAAACAAATGTTGCTGAGTTTAATAATACAAACGGGAGGTTTTAAATTATATTCAGAAAGTGGAAATACATTATAAATGCGAAATTATTATCTTTCAATTAAGGAAATTTTTTATAATTCGAAATTATTATCTTTCAATTAAGGAAATTTTTTATAATTATAACACTGCAATACCTTCATCAGCTTTAATTGAAAGGCTATTTAGTTTTGGCACAATGTACGCCGATACAGGAAATGTCTAATGATCAATCATTTGAAAAATTCGATTATCTATTTTAAATACTCTGATTATTATAATTAACTCAGCATTAAATATTTTATTAAATATTGATTTTCTTATTATATGAGTATGTTCTTCACAATAAATAAAAAAAAGTGTATTTTATAAACTATTCTAATTTAATTGTTAATGAATTTAAAAGTAACCACTATTTAAGATACTCTAATTAAGAAAGTATCTTTTATATTTTATCTTTTTGATATTTTGAAAACGATACTAGTATCTGTATCTAAGATTTATTTTTTTCACAAAGAATCTGTATCAATATCTAGATTGTTTTTCCAGAGAACCTGCCCAACTCTGCTTATAATTAAATAACTTATTTTATTCGAGTATTGCATAGATTCCAATTTATTTACATTTGGATTAGCTCTAATGTTTTTTTAATCATCAGCTTTTAAAAATATAGTATTGTATAAAAATTAATATTATATCACATCATAATTTTAAATCCTTATGCCTGTCTTCTGAAATTTTTGTCATATGACATTTTTTCACCTGACAAATCAACGTGATATATGACAGATTGTTTATATTCTGGTATTAACGAAAAGGATCTGTATAATTTATTTAATATTGATGCTTATATAATTAAATATTCTTTCTCTATTATATATAGTAATTGAATATTTTATATATAATTAAATATTATTTTATATAAAATTAAATATTACTTTATATATAATTATTGAATATTTTATATATAATTAAATATTACTTTATATAAAATTAAATATTACTTTATATATAATTATTAAATATTTTATATATAATTAAATATTACTTTATATAAAATTAAATATTACTTTATATATAATTAATTATTTTTATATTAGTAGTTAAATATTGCATAAATTTACAAATTTGTTTTTAATTATATTAAATCTATCAACAAATTTTAAAATATATTTTACTTTTATTTATATTTAAACATTTATATTAGCAGTTAAATATTGTATAAATTATCATATAAATATTTTATTAATTTATTAAAATTGAATAATATGTTAAAAATGTCTTGTTTGTATTCACCATCTTTCTTTTTTATGTCGCGAATTCAGCTGTGGAAATATTTAGTCCCCGAACCTTCGAGATAGGGACGATACGAAAATTATGACATCCAAGCTAAATAGTAAATCAGAAAATGACGTGTCGGATAAAAATATGTCTATCTCATTTCCCTTTAAATATGAATCAATAGGAGAATTGAAAAATTCTCAACTGTCTTCTGAGGATATTGAGGGTAATTTTTTTTTTATAATGTATAATTATATATATTATGAGCAGATAAATATACAGTTGAACAAGCTATAGAAATGTTGGGTTTTGGCATGTTTCAGATTAAACTCTCATTACTCACAGGATTAGCTTGGGTAATTAAAAACAATATATTTCAATATTCAAATTTTAGTATTTTAAAAGTAATCACCCACTTAAAAATAACAAAAAAAGTTAATAAATTTTTTTACTGGTGTTTTTTGTTCTTTAAGATAAAATGATTAGAATTGGAAATTACAATTATAATGTAAAATTTACAACTTATTTAAACAGATGTATTTTTTATATGAGAAAATCATTACATAATAAATATACTGAAAGGTTATGTAATTTAATCGTGATTGTTTTTTTTTAAAAAAGTTTATTTTATATTATGCATTCAGCAGTCCTATCATATCAATCTTAGACCAGTTGACCAGTCTGAACCATCTTTAATTGTTTTTGAGGAGTTATTTAGTTTTTATGTTCTTTTCCCTTTTTAGTTCATTTTTATTTTGCAATACTATGAGTTTGCCATAAAGGTATTTTATTGTTAAATAAAATATTGTATTATCTAATATGTATATATAATCTCCATAATCATAATATAATTATTTTACTATCATTTTAAAGTATTAATTTAAAGTGATTATATAGCCCAATTATTATTTTTTGTTAACTACCAGTTTGGGACACCAGGATACCCCATAATAAATTCAAAGGCTTTACATAAAAGTCTTATATTATATTTTGGTTTGATAATCTTGGCATGATTTTTAGTTTTATCATCTCACTCAAAAAAGTGTATGCAGAACTTTATATTATTAAATTTTTTATATAAATATATAAATTAAGAGTTTCTCAATCAGCTATTTCAAGTAGTTTTTGAATTTTGTTCAGCAATTTAGAAGACTAGACACAGCATCATTTGCTATAATATTCACAAAATTTTTCAAAAAAAATATCTTCTGATTATTGAACAAGTTAACTTAACAATATGATAGCTCCTTATGTGTTACTGATGGAGAGTAAAATATATATTTAGTACTTACATTTTATTTGTAAATCTTATAAAATAAAACATTAGTTAGGTATATATTAATACTTTCAACAATGCAGATGTTAGTATTAATATAAAATCATAAAGATTTTATTCTTTGTGTAGCTATAAGCATGAACATGCATATTTTAGATAATAATTTATAAAATATTAACAGATAACCATAACCTTCTCCTTTATTTGATGATGGGCAAATAGAGATTTTCCTTTTAATGGATGATTCAGAAATTTTCCCATTATTTAAGGAGGTATGAATACATTATACCTATATTTTTTTGACAGATATTCAGATATTTTTTTTTATTTTTATAAGGTTTGTTATAAATATTTATTACCAGAACTAAGCATAAATTATTTAGAAGATATATGTAAATAAAATATGAATTTTATAATATCTTATGAAATTTCTTTACATACTCAATAAATATATTTTTACCTATCAATATGTATATTAATCATTTATTATCTAAAATATTGAAATGAACAGTAATGCTGGCTATTAGTAGCTCTGATATTCAGATAATGTGAGTAATTGTAGAAAAAAATAAGAATTATTAGATTTTAAATTTTTTTTTGTTGCCTCAGAAATCAGTGCAAAGTATATTCTTGCTGTCCTATATGGACAATTAATAGTCTCAAGAACTGGGCTATCCCTACTTATTTGGAGCATTTTACAGCCTAACATCTATCAACTTTTAATAGAGTGGTATTACGATATAATAAAGCAGTATACCAATGGTTGTTCTAGCTGTCCTCATAGACCTAAAATAGCGCAGAGAATATTACATATAGAAGACCATTAGATTCTTGTTATTAGTTAGTTGTAGTTGATTCTTATTCAAAGTGGGTGGAGATAGCTCGTTTGAAAATTACGATATTACAACAGCCGTCACAATAATAAGAAGATCGAAGGGGTGTTTAACAAATTTGGGGTAACAAAGAAAGTTATTTCGGACAACTGTTCTCAATTCATATCACAAGAGTTCCAGTTGCTTTGCTAATCAAAAAAATTATTAATAATCAAGTCAACATTATCAAGATGAATGACTAAGTTGAAAAACGATTCTTTCACTCATGGAGTTGCGCGAGATTATAAAACAGATTCTGAAAATGTTTTAATAAATGCCTTGGAGACATATCGTATGAGCGAACATGCTGATGAAAGTCACGGTCCAGTCTTTGGTCCGGACTGGACCGATACCCTTGAACCGGACCGGACTACGGTCCTTAATAAAAAAATCGATCCAGACCGTGGTCCTAAATAAAAAGACCGTTCCAGGACCGGTCTTTTTATTTATTTAAAAAACATATTTTTTTAACCTAATTTAATTTGTTTTATCATTTTATTAAATTTAAGAGTATTATATAAACAATATAAAATTAATTATGAATAATATAATAATTAATACAAATATTTAATTTAAATAAATGCTAATGTCTTTGTTTGTAGAACTGCCATGGAAGGAATTAGAAGAGGGACTTAATGGAGGAGGTAGATCTATTCCATTCTTTAACCAAGAGCCCATACACATCAAAGCTTTTTGTTTGAAAGCCTGTTCCTTTTTTAGTGACAAGATCTCCTGCTTTCGAAAATATTTGTTCACAGGGGACAGATGTTGCTTGAATTGCTAAAAAATTTCTATCTGCTAATGAGAGGACTAGAAATCTATATAATAAACTATCTTGAATATTTACAAAATATAAAAGACCTTTCACTATTGGCTTTCCACCATACTAATATGTCATCCTTTAATGAAACAAGAGGTTCATTCAAATAGGTGTGAATTCTGCAAAATATCCATGCTTTTTGTTATTGGCATTATCTGAAGTACTGGCCAGTATATTATCCTCCAATTGATATACATCAATTACTTCTTTTATAGCTAAGGATATTTCTTCAGAAGTATGAGGAAATGGGATATGATTTATATCAAATAAAATATTTTTTAATGTAAAAGAAGAATCAATATAGTGTGCAGTAATGGCTATGAATGAAATTTTATTTATACTGCTCCACATATCTGTGGTAAAGCTTATTAAAGAATTATTTTTATTTAAAATATCTTTTAAAGAATTTCTTAGTTTCTCAAAATTAGCTGTATAAAAATTTTTAACTTTGTTTTTAGACAAGATTGTAACAGTTGAGTTTAAATATTTGGTTAAATTATGAAGACCTGGACTTTCAAAAGTCTTCATTGGCAGACAGTAGTGTTGTTAAATGGCTCGTTTTGAGCCGATTTTTAAAAAGGGCTAACTCAATATTTCGTTAAGAAAAATATTATGCAAGCCTCAAGATTTTGCTCATAGAAGGAACAAAGGTCTAGGCATATATTATCGAAATCTCGAGACTTAGGCAATATTTTTCTGGCTAAAATATTGAGTTAGCCGTTTTAAAAAATCGGCTCAAAATGAGTCGTTTAACAACACTAGCAGACAGTCCATTATTACCCATTTTATTATTAATAGGTTCATATGTTCAGTTTGAAATTTATCCAATGGTATTGAAGAAAGTGATCTTGTGCTTGTGGAGGGCATATTAAAATTAAGAGTAGATTGTGTTTTTGAGATATTTTCATCATTAGAAGTATATATTTTATGTTTTATCAGATGTCTGCTTAAGGTACCTAATTATTTTATTAAGAATAAGGTTAAGTTATTTTGACAATGAATTATTCAGACAGTTTCTTAAGAAAAAATAGAACTATATAAATAATAACCAAAATATTTTAATAATAATACTGCTTATTTTGATTAATTTATTGCTTAAAAATTTATAAACAATTATTTTGTTACTTGTTGCTGACGATACATTAAATTTGGTACTGCAGTGAACACATACTCTATGTTTTTTGGACTATAAGTAAAATGTTTCTTGGACAAACTTATGGTTTTCATATTGTAAAATAAAAATTAACAAAATCTAAAATAACTCCTCTAGAAAAATATCACATAATAAAATATACAAAAAAATTATATTAATTGAATAGTAAAGCAAACTTAAATATTAATAAAAGACCGGTCCGGACCGCATTCAGGACCGTAAAAAATAAAAAATCGGTCCGGTCTCGGTCTAAGACCGATAGGACCGGACTTGACCTTCACTACTGATGTCTCTGATCAAGGTTCTATGTTATGTCTTGGAAACATCGTATGAGCGAACACGGCGCTGCCTCTGAACGAGGTTCTATGTTATGTCTTGATTGTATGAGCGAACATGATGTTGCTACTGATCAAGGTTATTTAAAGATGATGTTAGGCAAGCAGTCGTAAGCCAGTTTCGGTTGGGTAAGACCAGATGCCCACAATAAAATAGAAAAGTCTTAAGATCTACAAAAAATAAATCACGATTCAAAATGTAAGGTAGGAGAATTTAAAGATTCGCAACCGGTTTGAATACAGAACCAAAGTACTTCAGGCTGGCGGAAGGGAATGATTGAGTGAAGATTTAATTATTCATATATTGTTATTGTGCGGATAGAACTATTTGGAAACATGCTAATCATTTGCGAAAACGAGCGGTATTATCGTGACATTATAAATAAAGGAATCTTCATGAAAAAGTAAAAGTCGGAAACAATTGATTCAATGTTAGAAGTTCTAAATTATATGATGCTATGTTCTTCACGGAATCGTAAGATGCCAAAAAGATTAATTAAGAGTGATTTTATTTAGGGAAAAGGTCAAAAACCCCGCTGTTTATAAAAATCACGTCTGTGCGTTATCGATATTTATACCGACGACACACGGCCATTTTTATTCTAATAATTGGCCATCATTACTGCTGTTATAATCGTATAATGTCATCAAAAAGAAAATGCCTAATGAAATAAAGTTGAATTTCTATCTTCACAAAAAGGCCTACATTAAACTTAAAATTAATTTTGTTTATTCTTCCGCTGGATTGACGTTGAATTCAAGAAAATTATCTTTATGTCCGGCAGATTTAAATAAAATTAGTTTTATACGTGATGACTATAAAATTACAAGATTGAATTTGAATTTATAATTAGTTAGTTTTCTTTTCAATAAAGATCTAAAAATTTTTCGATATATCTGTAGTGTATATTTTAATTTAATTTAGAAATTCTTACAAAAGTTTAATTAAAAATTTAAAATATATTGTTAAAATATTTTATCGATGCGCCTATTTATGCCGCCCTTAAATGATGACGGCTAAAAGGCGGCGCACCGCCGGCCGCCGATTAGATTTATAAAATTTTCGCCCGTAGTTATTCATGGCGTATTGATTTAAATAATATATTATAATTATAATATATTGAAATTAATAAAAATAAGCAAATATAAATATAGATAATAACACATATGATCAAATACTTTGGTCAATCCAATAGAGTGAAAGTCGTATAATTAGAAAGTGTAAAATTGTGATAAAAAAGTTTATTATTATATTTATATGGTAATTCCATATCAAATCAACCAAGGTTTCAACCCGAGCCTCTCAGAATTTTTTAAAATTTTGTATATTGCGAATACTATAAGAAAAAAAAATGAAATTTAAGGGTTTAAAGAGCGGGAAAATGTGACATTTTTGACAAAATGCACTACATTAACTTTCAAATATTTTAATAAATTAAGTTAGAGCATTAATTTAAATTTTACTATATAGCTTAATGATCTTTAATATTTTAAATTTTACTATATAGCTTAATAATGGATCTTTAATATTTTAAATTTTACTATATAGCTTAATATTGGATCTTTAATATAATATATAAAAAATATGATAAATTCCCAATTAATAACTAAAACCGGAAATGTATTCTTTCAATTTTTTTTCTTCTGTAATTTTATACCAGTCTGCTTTATATTTGTACAAAATCCTAGACTGGGTTGAACGTGGGCCTAGTTTTGACCCTTTGTATGGCTAAAATTGATCGAATTTAACATAAATATCATCATATTTAAAAATTATGTCTAAATAAAAGGCCTTTACTTTTTTATTTAAAAAAAAATATTTAAGACAGGTAGGGCAATATTTATTTAATTTTCTCTCGAAATTACTTGGTAAAATTTTCTAAACATATTTAATACTTTATTTGACTAAATAATTTCTATAATTACATGTAGTGTTATGGCTCGTTTTGAGCCGATTTTTAAAAACGACTAACTCAATATTTTAGCCAGAAAAATATGGCCTAAGCCTATAGATTTCTCTAATAGATGTCCAAACCTTTGTTCCTTCTACAAACAAAATCTTCAGGCTTGCCTAATAATATTCTAGATGAAATATCGAGTTAGCCGCCGTTTAAAAACACTAATTACATGTAATACAATCAAAAAATTTAAATATTATATAAAATTTTTAAATATCAACCCTAAGAATCTTGAATAAGTTTTGACTATCATTTTATTTTCTTCTAGGGGAATAAAGGTATAAAATAAAATTTTGTGTTCCAGATTTGTTTTACTGCCAAAAACCTGTTTTCAAGATGATTTTTCATACTTAGATATTCATCATCACAAATGTATAATTTATCTCTGATATTATTTCTTGCATACTTATATAAATCCATTATTGTCAATATAATATTATATGAAGTTGCAAGCTTGCTTTTGCTTGAGCTGCTAACCATTTATTAACCCCCTCGAAACTGTCGCAGGGACTTTTACCAGGTGCGGTTAAAAATAAATGCCACTACTTTTATCCCAAAATTATTTTCATGATTGTGTAGGTTAATAAACTTCTTTTTTTATTGGGTAACTACCCCATCAGAAAAATTATAAATTTTGGCTAATCTGCCAAATCTTTTTTTAAAGATAAGATTAATTTTGTTTGAAATAAATAAAAAGCACATTCGTTGTGCTTTGAACAACCTGATAACAAAATATACCTGTTTAATTAAGCCGTCTTAACCATAATTAATTATAAAAAGGTGAATAGTGGCCTGATTATTGGTCCAATAGAATCCTTATGCATGGTCCCGCACCACAAATGCATAATTTTCATAAAAGTTACCTAGAATTCGCCAACATATAAATCGAGTTTTACTGAGATTGGAAATAAGGATCGTTGTGAAGCTATAATAAAGAGGAATCAAATTATTTAGTATTTCTAAATAATTTACAAATTAGTTGATGGATTTTATCAGCAAGAAATGGTATATAATCTATTGAATTCACATCAAATTATAAATAAAATTACTTTAAAAAAATTAATTTATGGAAATTAACAAAATCGAATTTTGACGCATAATAATGTTCAAAACAAGTGAATTTAACCAAAGTGCTAAATTAACCACATTACACCTCCCCTCCCCTCACCTCTAAATATATATTAAAAATAATAAAGTAAGGGCCTTTCATTTATAGACCTTTGATTAATTTCAACCATATAAAGGGTTATTACTTTAGGCTTACGTTCAAACCAGTCTAGGATTTTGTACGTCTGGTATACATTTAACAGAAAAAATATATTTTTTTCTAAGCCCAGTTTCGGTTTTGTACTTCCGGTTTTGAGTATTAATTAGGTTTCTATCATGTTTATTTATATACATATTAAAGATCCATTAGCTATATAATAAAATTTAATTATTGTTCTAACTTAATTATCCTTGAAATATTTGAAAGTTATTGAAGTGCATTTCTTCAAAAATGTAGCATTTTTCCTCTCTTTAAACCCTAAAATCTTAGCGATTAAGTGATGTAGGGTGAGAATTTCTTTTCTTTCGTAGTTATAGTTAGATCAGTTAGATCTTTTCCCGAAAGTCTTATCGGCGGTGATATTTCTTTTTTTTAAATGATCGGTTGTCGGCGGCGATTAGATTTAGACAAAAAAATTAGCGGCAGAATTATAAATTTATTGGAAACACTTTTAAAACAAAATTTATGCTTTACTATGCAAAGTTCTAATTAATTATAACTATAATTTATCGGTTTTATTAAGTTATAATTATCAGGTAAAAATTTATTTTGTTTTATAGTACATAATAATGATCTTTTAGAGTTCAGAATGAGCCTAGATATGGAAAATACACGCTCACTGGGTCTGCTCATAGCCGAAATAGAACTTTTCTAGCTAATATTGAAAGTTTAGGAAGACCCAATGCTCTTATCTTCCAAAAATCGAAGATATTTTTATCACTAAATTATATAGCGAAATAAAGATCTTTTTCTAGACTAGTTGAATAGTAATTATTGTTCCAGATTTTTGTGATGAATGTTTTTGGAATCTAATATCTTAAGATAATTGAATTATGAAGCAACTTATGTGGTTTCACATTCGGTTAATTAGTCCGTGTAAGGCACAGAGAGGTAGTGTGTTGACATAAAAATTGCACAGGAGTAATATTTTTAAGGAGAAATGAATAAATAAAAATAATTTATGTATATTAAACTACTACTTGAAGATCATATTGGAAATCTATGATAAAATTTATTAAGCATATTTTGTTTAGAGATGTTATGAAAGAACTATCATATTCCTTTACAATTATATGATTTTTAATTTCACTACTAAATTAAAAAGTTAAATTTATATTTTTGGGCAGATTTATCAAATTTTTGAAGGTTCTAAGAAAATTTAGAAATTCATGCACCCATTCCTATTGGAGTTTCTCCATTTTATTTAATAAAATTTTATAGAATTTTTGTTATTGCCACTCACTTTCTAGCATTATTAAAATACCATGCCAACATGTAGTCACATTTAATTTTAGGGTTTTATGTTTTTTCCCATAAGATTTTTGATTTCCACTATCATCATCAAACCCAAAGCGATCTTCGTAAAAAGGATCATTATCATCCAAGTCTAAAATATCCATTGTAAATTATATCAATTAAAAGCATTTCCTATTTTTCGATATCGATTATACCGCTGTTTTGAATCTTAAGGCAACTATAATTTCTCTCACTTTTTTATTGAGATTTTCTATTTTATTAATTTTTTTTATTTTATCTACTTACTGCCGTTAGATTATTTAATCCATTTCCCAATCATAAATGATGGTCATATTTTTCTAGACGAACACCTCTCTTTATATTGAGTCCTGCATCCGTAACCATTTGAATTTTCTTAGACCCTAAATTGAATTCATTAACTTTATATGTCTCGGAAATAGTTTCGGAGGTATGTTTTTGAGCGACATGATGCGTAGCCAATGTATAAATAATTCGTCGAATTTTTCCATCGGCAGCACCATGTTGAACGCCGACATTTTTTGGCGGCGGCGGCCTATTCGTACAGGTCTTGTTATATATACTATTAATATACAAAATTTAAAAAAAATTCTGGGGGGGGGAGGTCGGGTTGAATATCGACTGAGAGATCAGAATAAAAAAAGAGTCAAGAAATGAATGAGTTATTAAGACAATGGAAATTTTATATAAAAAGTATAATAATTATAAACTAAAAGAATGTAAAAAAAATTAAAAAAATGTAAAATATCATATGGCATCCATATATAGATATAACATTTGACTGGTATCTCGAATCCGATTTTTTGTCGGTGTTAATTAACAGGATAAAATTTTTATTTGAATGAAAAGATTAATTTACTATTTTATTAGATGATGCAATTTCTGTAGAACGGTTGTTATAATTCGTGTTGCGACTATGTATACATGAGTAATCTTAAACAAGGGGCCGGTTCAATTGTTAAGAGATGAGGGATATCTCCCATTGGGGCGTTTAGCTAGGGTTATCCCTGCTGGTTTCAAAGTTAAAGGTATGTTTGCCTTAGTTAAAACTTGGCGAATTATGATATTTATAATTTTTTTTATCTAAATTGGCGTCTACAATGGAAATGGTGGTGACCGTTAGAATACCATAAAGCGTGAATTAAAAAGTAGTAACAATAGGACAATTAGTAGTTATATAGCAATCCATAACGTTCTTCCGTAAACATACGCAATTTTTACTTGGTATAGCCTTCAACCATTCATATTCTTTTGTTTTTTTTAGAATTTCAAACTGTTCATTGCCAAAATTTACCTATTTTGATTTTTTAAATTTAGTGTTGACTTAGTTTTAATTCTTATTTGTCTCATTCATTTCATTTTCAAGATATATTATATAAAATTGGATAATTATTGAAGATGCCAATTTTTATAATGCTAGCAGATGACAAGTCTTCTGCATATTTTATAGCCTTCAGCACTCAATTTGAAGCACTATGATACAATATAATAAAATACCTTGAATTTTTTTTCATTCAAAATAAAATTATGAACATTGCAGCGGATCGGATGTAAATTCACGGTTATTTTTTATTTTTTTGTTCAATTTTTTCCAATTATCCGATAAAATTATGCTATTGTAATTAAATGGTTCAAAAAAAATTATTAATTGTATTTAAACGATTCTCAATTTGAAACAATTTAACAATATGCTATAGTAAATTTTATCAAAAATCGTGGGATTTTTTCCATCTATATTTAATAAAAGGATTCGATTATTATGCAAACTGTGAGCAAGAAATTCGGCCGCCTCCGTCTATATAAACTGCATGGTAAAATTTGGCTCGCCTACAACACCGCCTCCCATAATCTTTTTCCTGGAATACATATCTCCTTATAAATTTGAGACGATTTCTTATATTTTAAGAAAATAATCTTGTTATTATGTTTGATTTAGATTCCATATGTGCAATTTCTTAATTTTCCTCATTCTTTACGTTATTATGGCCAATTACATGTATAGAGCCTTAAAATTTGAAAATATCGCGATTAGTTATTTAAAAATCACCTTACTGCATTAATTTGACGTTATCAATAAATATATTAGTATTTAATAATAAATAATTTATATTGAAATTAAACATGGAATATTTAATATTAATATAGTTTTTAAGTAATAATATAAATACTTATTGATCACAAATCTCAACCTATTTAATACCATTTGTAATTTTTATTTATTTTCCTTTCCTAACTTGTAACCATACTCACATCAAAGTGAACCGTTCGTGAAAACAAAAAAAAACATAACTTTCCTTTTCTTTTTCCATTGACCATCCATCACAAAAATTTACATTTTTTATTAACTTTTTCTTTACTTTCCTTGAAAACAAAAAAAACAACTGCTCGGTATATAACATAATCATAAACGATTCCCTCGTTATACCATTTAATAACTTATATTATACTCCCATCACTCTACAATGAGGATACTCGAGTATATAAAATAATAAATAAATTAATAAAATACTTTCCTCCAATGGACTTTAATACCATTTAACCGAAAGCATAAATTACCAAAACACCCCCAGTTGTTCAGTATTCAACTACTTCATTAAGTTATTTTGTTTTGTACTCCACTAATTTTATCAATTACGTGATTATTTAAATAACCAAAGGAATCTCTTCCTTTAAGGGAAAACAAAAAAAATTGTCTTTGCCCTTCAATACCCTGAGACTCAATTATAATCCCGTATAATTATAGGATGTTGAGTTCTCCCTCCGAAATATAAAAATCCCTTCATTTTCCAGGCCTTTCATAGTTTCAATTAAGCATCCTCTAATGGATTCCATTAACACTTAATCCCAAAGAAGCCTACCCCTATCTTTATGATAGTATCTTACTCCCAATACTACGCAAGTATCGTTATCAGAGTATCCGAAAAGAATCAATATTTTTATTATTCACATTTAACATATTATGCTGTATGATTCCAATAATCTAAGATTCTGGAAAAATAATCAGATAAGATTAATATTTAAGCATTTTCATATTATCTTTATCCTTTCTTACTTTCTCCTAACCTTACGTGATCATTATGTCTGATTACCGCAATTCCATTTATTAGCAAAATTTCATTTAATTTGGAACCAAGGTTTTCTACTATACGACCTTTTTCCCATTTCTTCCCTTTGTTATCAAACAAACGGGCCCATACAATTCTTCCCACAGGATATTTTATTACAATCTTATCAACCGAAGGTACACCAGTTCCATCTTTGGATTTTAAGAAATCCAACGGCATTCTGGTCCTTCTCCCCAAAAATAACTCCACCGGAGTAATTCCCTCTCGGTTTCTGGAATTATTATAATATAAATGGGCCATCCAAACATCATTACTTTCTTGTTTGGCCTTTTTAATCCAATTTTTTACGATAGCTATCATTTTCTCCGCCTGTCCATTGGAACTGGGATGATATGGTGGAGCTAATACGTGTTTAATTTCCATCGCATTACAAAAATCTTTGAAACTTTCACTTACAAAGGCCGGACCTCCATCAGACACTATTGTCTTTGGAATCCCAAATCTAGCCCATAACCTTTGTAACAATTTGATAACAATTCTAGTAGTTAATCCATGAACCTCTTCATATTCAATCCACTTAGAATATGCATCAACAACTAAAAAATACGACTTCTTGTTTAAGTCAAAGAAATCCACGTGAACACGCTCCCACGGCCTTTCAGGTCTCGGCCAATAACTGCCTGGTTCCTTCCGGGGCATAACGGCACACGAATTACATGGAATACAACTCCTTGTAATCTTTTCAATATCATCGCTCATTCCAGGCCACCATACATACTCACGAGCCCAAAATTTCATTTTATCCCGACCCTGATGTCCTGCATGCAACAATCGTACAATTTTATACCGTAATTTCAACGGAATCACGGCTCTATTACCCCGTATCAAACAATCATCCACTACGGACAATTCCTTTTCAATTTTTTTATAAACTTTACTATTATTTTTACATGGTTCTTGTCCCGTCAAAAATAATTTTACTCGACCCAATTCCTTATCCCCTAAGGTATTGCTTTTAAGATCCTCCCAATTCGTAGGACCACCCTTTAACATATGTGATAAAGAACAAATTAATACCCTGTCTTCATTCACCATTATACTTTTGTTACCGTCAAGATCCCCTTCACTGGATCCTAACTTAGATAAAATATCAGGCAAACAATTTTCCTTGCCCCTGCGATATCTGATTTCCACATTAAAACTTCCCACCAGTAACAACCAACGTTGCAACCGGGGAGACAGCATTAACTCCTTATTATCTTTTTTAAATAAATGAATTAACGGCTTATGATCCGTGTAAATTATAAATCTTTTACCGATCAAATATTCCTGACATTTGGTTAATCCAAAGATAACCGCTAGGGCTTCTTGTTCAATAACCGAATGTCTAGTTTCCACTTCCCTGAAAACTCTCGAAAAAAATATGATGGGTCTTTCCACACCATCCATTAAATGTAACAATGCACCTCCAACCCCCTTGTTTGATGCATCAACTGCCAATATGATCTCTAAATCATTATTAAAACATACCAAAATCGGTTCCTCACCAATTTTTCCTTTTAAAATATCAAAAGCATTTTTCTGTTCAATTTTCCACACAAAATGAACACCTTTCTTTAATAAACCATACAATGGAGATGCCAATTTTGCAAAATCTTCCACAAAACGATGATAATAATTTACCATTCCCAAAAATGATTGCAACTCCGCTTTATTGGTTGGCGGATTCATATTCGTTATATTTTTTAAATTTTTTTCCAGAGGTTTCACCTCCATTCCATTTATGCGATGTCCTTAGATAACTTCCGTTACCCCAAGAACACTCTTTTCCTTGCTGGCCCTCAGACCTTTATCACGAATCCGCTTGAAAACCTCTTCCAAACGTTGATTATGTTGCTCTGGTGTTATACCAGTCACCAACACATCATCCATATAATAATAAACTCTTTCTAGGCCCTGGAAAACTGATGCCATAGTGCGCTGAAATATCGGCGCTGACACACTTAATCCAAACGGTAGCCTACAAAAGGCAAATAATCCTTTCGGAGTCGTTATTGTAAATAATTTATGAATTTCTTCTTTCAAAGGCAATTGCAAATAAGCCGAAGAAAAATCAACCTTGGAAAAATACTTGGCACTTTTAAACTGGCCAAAATTTCCTCAATCCTAGGCAATGGATATTTTACCTCCACTACCCATCTATTTAACGTTACACGGAAATCAGCACATAGCCTTAACTTTCCATTCGATTTTCTAACAGGTACCAATGGTGTGGCCCACTCACTATATTCCACAGGAATAATGATGCCATCTCTAACCCATTGATTCAATTCTTCATCGATTTCCCTTTTCCACTCAAAAGGAACTCTTCGACAAGCCAAAAAGATGGGTGAAAAACCCTCTTTAAGTTTAACGTCTACATGATAATCATTTAAACGTCCTAATTTTTCTTCAAAAATTATACCATATTTTCTAACCAAAACAGGTATAGCCAGATCGATCTTTTTTAATCCATCGATTTCAATTTCCATAAATTGATCCCTATCAATTTTACCATTTATTTCCGTATGATCAGAACTGATCCCTACCCTTTCAGGAGTTTCAATAAAATTATTATTACCGACAATCCTATTTTCATCGTTCAATAATTTAGATATCCCTTCTTTCTGAAGTTCATCTCGGATATTATCCGCCATTAAATCTCCTTTATCAAATCCGCTATCAATAATAAATAAATTCCAATAATTATTATACGGTCCAATTGTGGTAATCCAATCCCACCCCATAATGGTTTCCACTGCTTTTCCCACTATCCATAAATCTAAACTTATGATAGTATCATTAAAAACCACATACCATTGAGTTTTACCCAAAACCTCAATTTCAGAACCATCGAACTGTTTTAAACACATATTTTCTTTAATAATCACGCCATTAGGCCAATATTTATAAAAATTTTCACAAGACATTATCGAAATGCTCGCACCAGTGTCAAATAGCATATCAATATACCTGCAGTCAATTCTCAAGTTAACCCTAGGACATTGACCCAGTCTATTTATTCCATCAGTCCTTAAAATTTCACAAGTTTTAAGGGGCTGATCGCTATATATTCCCTCTGAAATATGCATTTCATTAAAATTTAAATTTCCTCCTAAATTCAACTCAGAATTTCGAGGCTTTTTACTAATATAACTATATTTTTTCATAATATCCCGAGGATATTTCTCCCACTTAAAATTATCAACATTTTTTCTATTTGTATATTTCACAATGCTCCCAGGAAATCTTTCCCATTTAAAATTATCAACATTTTTTCTATTTGTATATTTCACAATGCTCCCAGGAAATCTTTCCCATTTAAAAGCATTATTTTTCATTATATTCACATTAAAACTATAATCCGTTTTAACTTTATCTTCATGATAACAAACATTTTCATTAAAACCATTAAAATTACGAGAATCCCATCTCTTTCTATTATAATATACTTTCTTAAAATTTTTATTTCCCTGTATTCCAACTGCTATATGATTACATTAGCTATCATATAGTCAGTGTAAAGCACAATTTATAGCTATATGTCCCGTCTCTTTACATTTAAAACATAAACGAGACCCATCCAAATCCGATTTCAACGAATCAACTTTATTTACATCTAGGCCTGAAATCTTTCTTACGTTGGAATTTTCTCCACTAGATTTTTGCAATGGAAAACCCATTCTAAAATTCTGTTCCTTTACAATACAGGTTTTGGCTTAATGACCCTTGTAACCGCACCGATTACAAATTATGTCCGCAATAATTTTTGGAAAACTCTTTCCATTCGAAATAATTCTATCACCGAATTGTTTCTTATCCCCTTGATTATTCATACTAATCAACCTGGATACATCACTATAAATATCTTTAATAGATTCTTTTATATCTTTTAATTCCTGGAGGATAACCACTGATCTCTCCATAAATTCCAAACGATCATCAATATTATCTTTCATCGTTTCAACCATTCCTGGTTTGCCGTTCTTGATTTCATTTAAAATTTCATTTAAACTACTTTCCAAGTCCGAAATTCTTTTAAAACAATTAACAGACACCAGAGTGTCCTTTTTCCAATTACCATATACCTTGGTCGCAACCAAAGTACATTTTCCACATAAAAATTTCAAAAGTATATATATTGAATATAGAATTATTATTAATCCTAATGTAACTAAGTGATGACCTATATCCAATTCATTAAGGTTCTGATACAAGATTTTATAACCCATATCCTTAAAGATGGCAATTTTATTAATAAAAGTAGGCTCAGAATACTTATCGAAATACACAACCATCGCATATTACAAATTTCTACTTTAAAATTACGTTATTACAAAAAGAAAAAATATTTTTCCAAACTACTTTGTTAATTAAAATTCACAAAAAAAAAATTTAAACCACAAAAACGTTATTATTGCGTTGTGTCCTAAGGTAACCTATAATATGTAAAATAAAAAAAAGTTTTATTTTTTTACCTTAAAATAATGAATACCCTTGAATTTCCAGGTTCGAATCCTGGGAGAACGGTCAACACTTTTTAAGTGTAAACTGCATACCCATAGTTGATATTGAATTGTATTAAACGATAGAATAAGTATAACAAAATACTATTTAAATTATTCAAAATTTCTTTATTTCATAAAATTATATAATTATTATTTCTTCTTTTTTTATAAATTTAACAAAAATTTTTCAATGAATTAATTTTACAAAAATATATATTTTTAAAAAAATATATTATTATAATAATTATTATCTTTTTACATTACATAATAATAATTCTTTTTTACCAATCAGATGTCTACAATCCATCTGATTGACATTTGGAGCTTATCTATATATGTATATATATATATATATATATCTATTTTTTTACATACTAAGACATATAGTATGTTACTTTTTTAGTTAAAATAGGCGAAAGTTTCCTTTTTTATACAATTACTTTTTCATACAAAGTAACTAGCTACAAAATATTACAAAATAGTAATGATAAAATAACAATAATAAACAATGATTTGTTTAGTTAATATTCTTTCTAACTCAAGTTATAACTTTTTCTTGTTTTTCATAGATGTCAGATGCCATGGAGATGATGATTTTGAGTATTTTATCACCCGCCCTGCATTGTTCATGGGGGCTTTTGGCCTGGCAAAGGGCCCTCATTACAACTGTAAGTTTAATTTAAATTAAATCTCATTTAATTTCACACTATAATTAATAAAAGTTTCTTTTTCATATTTGCTTATTCTTTTTATCTGGCATTCTCTCATTAAAGATTAGTTTTCAAATCCATAAAATTTTGCCATTAACTTGTTATTTAGTATTTTGATTTTCACCCCCTGTCAATTTTTTATTTAAATATCATGAATATAAAATGTTAAAATATCGAACCTTTAAAACTTTTCATGATGTATAAGTATTGGAGTGTATAAGCTTTAAAAAATATGTTTAAAATAATGTTTCTAAATTAGTTTTATAATTTTTTATGAAACATTGGCCGCAATTCTTTTACCGTAATTTTTATTGTATTTTATCAATATTTTAGCCCCTTACCGATACTCTATATATATAAGTGACATAAAATTTAGTATCATTTTAACTTATAGAATATCTTTTAACTTAATGTGAATGGTAGCCAAATTTAAAATCATAAGTCGCCTCTCTGTTTTCGTCAAATTTGTAACTCGTGCAATGTAGAAATAATCTATTTTCCCTAATATTTATATAAAAATTATATTCTTGATCGTGAATGAGAAACATTACAAAAGGTCACAAAATATGAATGGATTTTAATCATTAACACATTCCTAGATGGCAAAATAAGTTTTTGTTAAATTATTAAGCGTTATTTTAAATTGAGTATTTTATTTTTCCAACTTAAAATGGATATTTATAAATTATGACTTAGTATCAATTCGAAATTTTTAAGGTCTTTACATACATATCATCTGATATATTTTTAAATAATTTTTATATATTCAGGCGGTATTTGTGGGTATGATGATGAGCTCTACGTTTTGGGGAAAAATCTGCGATCGGTTCGGCAGAAAGACGGTTATTTTCTTTAAAATATTGATAATATTTTATTTAAATTACAAAAGCTTTTTTAAATTGAGCCTACAAAAAAATTATATGTATATAATATTTCATTTCTTTATAAATGGATTTCGCAAATATTTTAATTTACGACATCAAACCTTTTATTTTCAAATATAAAATCAAATAATAATTAAATAAAGAAAGGGAAAATAAAAAATCGATAAATTGATTTTGATATAAGAAGAGAAGAGGTTAATTATTATTTTGATAATTAGGTTAATTTGTAAAAACTCAACCGATGACTTTCAAAAATTGAAACCTGTCATCGATCTTAATCTGAGCTAGTTTATAAATGAACCAACTCGATTTTTTTAAATAAATCAAAGGCTTATGAAACAAACTTTTGTTTCTAATAGGGGTTAGAAATAATAATAATTAAAATTATTATCTCGATTTTTTAACCATACTTGGGTTATGGGTTAAATTATTTAAATCTTAATTTTTTTATTTATATTCAAGATTATATTAACTGGCAAAAAATTTTCAATTAAAAAAAATTTACATTTTTACACATTATATCCAAACAGAGTAGGAACAGCTACATCCTCGAGCGCCTTTATATTTCATCCTTTAATTTTATTGTAAAAATTGTTCAAAAAATAATCCTAATATTAAATATATTTGTTTTGTTATATTAATACAATAAAAATAATATTTATTTATTTAAATTTTGAAACTATATATCAGAGACCTGCAGAGGTACCATTTGTACGGCCCGGCCCAGATTAAAAAATTTTCGGCCCGGCCCGGATTTTTTTCCCAAAAATTTTTTACGGCCCGGCCCGGGCTTAAAAATTTAAGGCTCGGCCCGAATATTTAAAAATTTTTTGGGGCCCGGCCCGGCCTAGATTTAAAAAAAATTTTTTTTAGGCCCGGCTCGGAATTTATAAAAATTATATTCGACCTGGTATATTCAAAAAATTCATTAATTCGTATTTTATCATATTTTTCGGCGATTATTACATTTAATAAGCAAATATATTAGCTAATGTTGTTAAACGGCTCGTTTTGAGCCGATTTTTAAAAACGGCTAACTCAATATTTTTGCCAGAAAAATATTGACTAAGCCTCGAAATTTCGTTACTATATGTCTAGACCTTTGCTCCTTCTATGAGCAAAATTTTCAGGCTTTCATAATATTTTTCTGGATAAAAAACTTAGTTAGCCGTTTTTAAAAATCGGCTCAAAACGAGCCGTTTAACAACACTAATTTATTTTTTTTTAATTCTAAACAGATATTTAATATATTACAAATACTATGTATTTATAAAAAAAATAAAAATGATATTTTTAATAAAAAATATAACATATATATTATATATTATTTAATAATGTATTTAATCCTTTGCGTATTTATTCCATGGCAGGAAAACTATAATTTTATTATGTAATAGATACTATGAGTGTTAACTAGTGTTAACTTTCATCAAACATTATATTAATCATAACTATATATAATCATTATAATTATATCTAATTGACGAATATAATAATTCATGTTGTATAAATTTTTTAAAAAAATACGGCCCGGCCCTGCCCGGGTATTTTTAAAAAAAATTTTCAAGCGGCCCGGCCCGGGGTTTTTTAAAAATTTCAGGCCCAGCCTGGGTATATTTTAAAATTTTAAAATACGGCCCGGCCCTGGTACCCGTACCGGGCTTAGGGCCCGGCCTGCAGGTCTCTGCTATATATAATGTTGAGGTGAATTGTTATTTACATTTATTTTTTTATTTGCTTTTTAAATCATAAAACATGGAAGACGATATAGTGTTGTTATCAGATGTAGAAGATACTGATTGGATTAAATAATACAATTCTACAGTAAATATTTTTCTCTTCTAAAAGAGGTGAAACTAAATAATATTAATGAAACGAATTAAAGAGCCAAATGCTTATAATCGAAATAATTTTTCAAAAGTTAACTCCTTTAATTTGAAAAACATTTGAGAAAGTTATGATTTTCTACCACAGCATCAAGATGTGCCTGCCACAATATTATCTTAGTGGCCGCTTTAAAATTATCCATAGCTCATTTCAAAAGTGTCAGTTGTGGAATAAACAAAATATGGTCAATAATATATTAAAAAATTGGGAAGATATTGATATGCTCAAATACCACAAGATGGAATTTATGTTATTAATCTATGACATTTTTAGGCAAAATATTTAGCGAAAAATTGCAAGAACTTGATCATTTTTGTGATAATATTGGACTTATGCGCTTTAACTCTCAGGAACTTATATATCAATATAATTGTTAATTATTCGAAATTAATAAATTTTAGGTTATGGAGATTTTGGCAAATAAAGATCCTTGAGGGTGAGCTTCCTATAGATATGGATTTTTTAATTCCAACTATTTCTAGACACATTTTAAAATTAAATGATTTTTCAGATTTAGAATTTTGCCAACCTCTTATACATTCTTTTATACTAGGAATTAAAATTTTTATAATTTTATAAAAATAAATTATATATATTAAATTGCTTTATTGCAGTTAGTTATCAAGTGTTTATAATGGTGATAATATTATTACTGTCGATATTCATCCTGCATTTATATTAAATTGGGAATGGATAAAAAGGGATCTAAATATAGAACTAAACAAAAATTGATTATTTTTATAAGGAAACAAATTCCAAACACAAATATACATACTATAACACCAAAAATGCCTTCCAATAATATAGAAGATTCAGGCGCGTAGCCAGTAATTTTCTACGGCGGGGGGGGGATAATTTTTTAATATTGCAATCATTTTTTGGAGAATTAAAAATTTTATTAGAACGAATCATAGAATTTAAAACAATCATATTTGAAAATATGATAATTTCGAACACAAATAATAAAATATTGGAAAATTCAAAATATAAGAGCGAATATGATAAAATAATATAGCTATATAAGCTCCTTGTAAATCACAATAAAATATAAAATTAAACATTTTATAATGATTTAAATAGTTAATCAAAATTTCATAAATGAAAATTTAGTCTTCTTCGCTATTGCGCCAATTTTTAATAATTTGTTTTGTGTTGGAGATTAGATCTTATGAGTAAAGCTAGTTTATTCAATCAATTTTAAGATGCTGTATTTTTGTTATAAGTTTTTATTCTTGTAATGAAGAAAAGGTCCTCTCATTTGTACTTTATCATTGTCAAAATATACAGTAATTTTAATATATTTGGAAAACTTATAAAATATATTTTAAAGTAAGCAATGCTTCCACTTTTCTTGGAAATTATCTATACAAAGTGTATCTTTCATACTATTTAAATTTTCTATATCAAAATTTGATATATCCTCAGATAAGAGGGAGTTATAAGATTTAGTATTTGTAAATTGAGTAGAGCCATTTGATAAATCAAAACTCGATCATTGATTTAAGTCAAAATTAAATCCAAAATTGGAATAAAAACGGTTATTTTATAATAATCTTCAATTGAGTCCACGTTAGTATTTAAACGATTTGTTGGTCGATGAAAGTCGAGGCTTGTGAATCTCACAATCATAATTTCGCTTTAACCTTAACAATTACATAAATCTCAAGAAATTCCTGGTCGTTATTTAATAACTTGTAATATAATAATAGCATGATTCTCATAACTTCAGCCATATCCATTTTTTTGTAAAATATTGCATAAAATTGTTTAGTAAATACTTTATCGGCAGTTATATTAAATCTAATAATGTATTCGCTTCAGGTGAAATATCTGATTCAGGTGATTCTGATATTTTTCCAAGGGCATACAAAATAAGCTCTTCTAAAAAAATGCTGTAACAGCTAGATGTCGAAGATTCATCTTGTGCGGGCTTTTGCGGTGTCTTTTTTGTAGCACAAGAAGTCTCCGAAATATTATATTCAGAAAATTCTGTCTATTTGTATATCTGAACATTTCAAGTTTTCATAATATTTAAAATTTTCTTATATACTGTTTAAGGTTTAAAAAAATGTAAAAAAAACCAAACTTTATTTTCGTGAGATAAAATATTAATGTACAAGAAATAAATATTAAAATTAATTTTAATTTTGCTAATATTTAGTAGGATATAACCTACTTGAAATTGAATGCTTTGCAATTAACAATTCATAAAGCCCTTTTTTATAAACTGGTCATTGGTTTCTTTATTTGTATAGATATTTTTCAAAAATTCTTTCTACGGAGGTGGAGCGATTTCTCTCAATATAATACCCCTCTTCCTTTTCGTGCTCCTGTTGAAGACTTATTTAGTATTACTAACCAAGGTTTAGGGGAGAGCAAGGCGTATATAGGATTATGCTAAGGGTGGGGTTTTCCTCATATATTTTATTGAAGATATTTAGGTCCACTTATTGTGGGCCTTTGGCGCTATTAGATTCTTATAAAAAAATTTTTGGTTTTTACTTTTTTTAAAATGTTTTTTTTCTAAAAATTTTGAATCATAGTTTTTATTTTAAAAAGTTATTACTAATTTTTCTTTCAAATTTTTTGCAGGGGAAAAAATGTCTATTAACTAGAAACGATATTTACTAGAAGACAATTTTGTAATGGGGAGGGATTTCCTCCTTACCCCTATGGTTACGCGCCTGGGGGAGAGGATTAGTTGTTATCAAATTTAAATTTAGAAAATTCGCTTCTGTTAAGATCAAATAAAAGAATATAATTTTTTGGTGCACCCTTCTCTTTGAATAAAATATAAAAATAAATTAAAATCATTTTTAATTTGGTGTGGGAGGTTGCTCTTTTTAGAAACTCCAGAGCGGGAGTAATCTCCCTTTAAAAAATACCGTTAACTCTGTATTTAATAATTTAGCGGATTGTAATCTTTTATAAGAAATCTTTATTTATCACATCCTTTTTAAATCAATTTTAGGCTCTTCTTATGTGTTCGTTGTTCACCTTTTATTTTGGATTTTTGAGCTCATTCTCGCCCACGTTCTTATGGCTCATACTCTTGCGAGGTCTTACTGGTTTCGGTATTGGAGGCGCTCCCCAATCGTTACATTAATTTTTTAATATATATTTATATAATTTTTGACTACTCTATTATATTCTATCCACATATATTTTGAGATAATTGATGCCATAAATTTTCTTTAAGCAAATTTATAGGGAAAAAATATAATTTAAATAAGTTCGGGATTATTTAAAAAATGATAACTCTAAATATTTATTAAATCACTGCATTACTCAATTCAAGATATTATAACATTTCCATTATTAATAGTCTATGGTCGTTCAATGCATCTCTAGTACATCATATTTTATGATAAATTTTACGCTAAAATTCACACCAAATTCAAATAAAAAAAAATCTCTTTAACGTTAAAACTAATGGTAATAATTAGACCTGCATGCCGCTTCAATTTTCTTCACGCCGAAAAAGCCGCCGATTAAGATAAGCGGCGCGGTCAGACTCGCTGCCGATTTCTTATATGTCGGCGGTGCAGCGATTTGGGTCCACTCTATAGAATATTAAAAAATATCAAAAGGACAAATAAGCTAAAATGGCGAGCAATATGGCCCCTAAAGTTTGAAGTGAGAGAATTTAAAATATTAATATAATTTCCTTCAACTTTATTTTTAAACAATGCAACATATATAGTTACAAATTTTTACCCATAAATGTAAATAAATTTTATGTGCCAATAAAATATAAACAGATTTGTAATAAATTTTGAATTTCATAATATGTTAATAAAAAATAATTTAACCAATCAGCCTAATTTTTTTAAGGTCAACCATAGCTCATTTTTTTTCAATTCTAATTGTTTTGTCCCAAATTTAAATTTTATTTATTTTAATAAAAAGGAAGCAAAACATATTTTTTGCTGGTTTTCTTAATTTGCAATTTTTATCAGACCAATACCAAAAAATAAAATTTTAAGCTAAGTATTTTTAAAATTTATAAACTGACAAGATGGTGTTGATAATGTTTCTATTATATTATGACTGAATAGAGTATTGAGGGTCTATATATATGGGCAAGTTGATCCACTATAATTTTATAATAGAAAATAAAATATCATAATCATTCATATCAGATTTGGTCTGGGTAGGATATGACCCTTTTGATTTATAATAAAATGTGCACCTTTATTTACTATATAAATATAATAATTGTGTAATTAGAATAGCATAAAATATCTGCATGTCATATTTAATTAATAGATTTAAATTTTTTTTTTACCTTATACTTATATAAACTCAAAGTAATATGCTGGTTTGATTATTGAAAAATGGTAATTAGCTTGTAAATTTAATTAAAATAGGCCGTAAATGATAATCACCTTTTTTCACCTTTTCGTAAGGCGACCAAAGGCATAAACATAATCCTAATTAGATACTACGGGACGATAGGGGCGCAGCGTGTGAATTTTTATAATTATATCACGTTTACTCTTCATTTAAATGAAAATTTATATCTGAAATATTTTACACTGGCAACTTGAAACGTCACGCAAAAGCATTATGGTTAAACCATATTATCTGATATCATAGAAGAGGAATTCCACTTAAAAACAAATTAATATAGATGGTAACTCATGCTGGGACAAATGTCAAAGGAAGCGTCAGATTGGGAGATTATTACATAATTTATGCTTAGAGCATGGTCTTCATAATTTAGCTACAGTTGATGGCAAAAAAAATTTTTCAAAAATTAATATTCTGATTAAAAAAAAATTAGAGGAGTCATTTCAGCCCTCAGATATTTAGTATCCGATTTGGAATGTGAAATTGAGGTTTTGTAAATGCTTAAAATCAATTTATGAGACAAGCCATATTGGATATTGATGATTCTGATCCATACCTTTGTGAACATTTTGATATATCTGGGAAAATTGCATTGCACCAACATGCCTAATTAATACGAAAATCTTAAAATTAAATTGCCATACCCACTGGTACAGCATATTATGCTAAAAAGTATCTGAAGTAGTAACAAGACTCCTATAAATATTTTATAAATAAAATAGGATAGGATAACAATATTTGAAACTTTTTACTAACGGAATCTAGTTAACTAACTTTACACATTATTAATCCACTTAGAATGTCAGTTGAATTTCTTTCTTCCCAAAAGAAATCAACAATAAATTTAGGATTATTATTTCGTGTGAAATAGAAACACACATGCAAATTAATAAATCTGATTACTCCGATTTAATTTGTCTAAAAGAAAATATGCAAAAAAGCTTTACAATACGTTTCCAATTATCGAACTTCAAGTAATTATAATATTTTTATTAATAAAAACATATTTTAAAAATTCTATAGCAACACTATAATCATAAAATTATTTGAATATTTAAATTCGAATTCTACGGCATCATTGCAATTTTTAATTAGAAATTTACAACTTTTATAGTATGATAGAAATGCTCAGAATGAGATTCAAGTTGAAGAAAATGGGTAAATATCCAGTTCATATATAGCTAAAATAGCTCGTAAACATTCCCTTCCAAGCAATGATTATAACAACGTTAGCAATCTAGAGCAAGAATGCCATATTTTACTCAGGTAATATAGTATACAAGAGAATGCACTAATATTTTGGAAAAAAGCTACCTAAACTTCCTAGGCTTGTTAATTTAGTTAGGAAGGTTTTTTTTTACCTGCAGCTAGTACACCCATCGAAAAATCTTTTCCATCGCTGGATTAATGCTCAATACAAAAAGGACTTCTTTATGTCCCACGAATCTTGATAAAATACTGACAATATAATTTTATTAAATCTGAATATGGCAAAATCGACGCACCGCCGAACGGCGATAAATTTATTTTAAAATACCGCATCATTGAGGTATAGGCGCACAGATCTAGTTATAATCGATATTTTGCCATTTATTAATAAGAATGAAAGCACACTAGGTATTTTAAATTTTATATACCCAATTTAAAGACTAAAAATTATCG
Source organism: Gordionus sp. m RMFG-2023 (assembly GCF_954871325.1). NCBI lineage: Eukaryota > Metazoa > Nematomorpha > Gordioida > Chordodea > Parachordodidae > Gordionus > Gordionus sp. m RMFG-2023. The sequence continues at coordinate 51,368,119 of NC_088775.1, read as the reverse complement.
ATATACAATATATTTCTATAAAAAAAATTAGGATAACATTGTACTCCGAATTTCTACCGTCGAAATATAGGGCTAAATGCTTGATACTTATAGAGGTTATAATCTTTTTTAAATTTGCATTATAGGCTTCATATACTATATTAACTTGTATGATTTATGAATACTTTATCTTCAATTCATGTTCATGGTAGTCAATAATTGGTAGCACTTTTTAGGCTTTTTTTAGCCCTCCTAACAAGCTTATTAGAAGGTCTTTGGCCGGATAACATTTTTTAAAAATCATTATTTATTAAAATTGTTAACGTACTTTTTTCAGAGTGTTAAACCTTTTGATAAATAGGTTCGCTCCAGTAAGAAAAAATTATAAAGGTTCAGGTTGGGTTAAGGAATTAAATAAATAGACTTGGTTCAAAACTCCGCTAGTAATAACATGTATTTATTTTTTGGGAGAGGTTGGCAAAGGAATGTAGGAAATATTTTTTATTAATGATATTTACCGAAACGTGCATTCCCAAGTCGAAATCCCCCATATGACTATGTCCTAAAAATCCCAAGTATCATATCAGCACCGTGCCGAAACTCATGGCAACCCAGGGCAAAACTAATACGGCGACCCTTTAAAAAACCATGATTTAGTTTGAAAATTTGTATTTTGACAAAAACTAAATTATATGGTAATAACGCATATTTAAAAAGCGAATATAGTGCGTGTACCCTCTATGTAATCACAGGCTTACCATATAATCATTAAAAGCTAAAAAATGATTGTTGAAACATTTATCCCCCTCTCCCTTTTATTTGCAAAAGAGGATGTTATTTTTTGTATTTTTTTAAGTTTATTTTCATTTAGTTTTTTAAAAAATTTTTTTAATTTTACTTTTTAGGCTCTTTAATTGAAGCTAAATAGCCGGCTAAACAGCTGAATGTTCAGTAATAAAATTCTAATTATATCAATGTGTTCATTATCGATATTGATTATTTCTCGCATTTTAGATGTGTCGTCTGATGTACCTTTTTTGAAGTGTTTTAAAAGTGCCTATTTTTGAAAATTAATCATTCAACTTCAGCCCCTAAATCAAATTTGCTTCTCCCATTTTCAAACTTTTTATAGCCTATGAAATTAAAGGTTATATGGCAGGTTATAACAATTCAGTTCACTAAATCAGTTTTTACTATATTAGTCTAGTTTGTCATATTTTAAGCATCTTAAACTTGTATATAATATATAAGTTAAACATCTAATTGTTGAATCTAATTAAAGAACTCAATGAGGGGAATTTAAAGGATAACGATGGTATAAGCATTTTTTTTATCTTAAAGGAAAAGTAATCATGATATCCAAAGAGTGCCTTTTAGGCTATTTCAAAACTCGGACTTTTAAGGATTAACAAAATATAGTTATATCTAATTAATTTTTATAAATATATTTTATTTTTAAAAAATCGTAAATTAAACAATTTATAAATTTTTTTCAAATTTGGTATATATTCTTCTCCGTCGATTTCCAGGGCCAGTTTTCCCTCTGATTTTTCTTTTCCATTTTTGAAGGTCCTGAGCATCAATACACTCCAATTATTTCTATACCTAATATTGCTAGCAATTCCTTGCTAGTTTTTCTCTCTCAGAATACCCCACACATCCATCTAATCATCCTCATCTCTATTCTTTCCTATTTAACTTCGTGGGCCAGATTCATTGCAATGTTTTGCCGCCATAATTAAACAACTCCTCACATAGCTTACTTAAACTTTCCTCCTTAACTTCAGAGAGATTTTTTTATTATTTTGAATAGATGTCTGAACTTCTTCCATACTTGTCTGACCCTTGCAACAACAGCAGAATATGCACCACCATCTGCGTTTAGCATATAACCCAAATAAAAAAACTTATCCACTTTTCCCAGGGTTAAACCATTGCCAATATCCAAACCACTATTTTCTACCTTATAAATATTATGTACCTCTTTTATGCACGTTCTTCAAATAAAGGTCATCTTGCTAACATCAGACTTCATTTTTTCTCGCTATATCTATTACTTACCCATTTTTGGCATCTGGTGCATTTAATTGAATTTCTAGTAACTCCTTTCCCACATATACTATAGGGCCAGTTGCTGAATTCCTTCATCTTCAGAATATCTCCACCATTCATCACCTACATTCATTTTCAAGCCTTTACTTCCATCTACTAATTTTATCCCTAAATTCTTCTTCACTGTTTGCCATTAATACTGGGTCATCGCCATATAATAGCTCCCAGCAAAGTCCTTCACGCATTTCTCTAGCCATCTAATCCATTGATAAATAATAATGGACTCAGCACTCATTGATGAAGTCTACCTTCACTTCAAAGCTTTCACTATCTCCATCATCCGTCTGTACGGCAATTGCTTCCACTAGCCAAACATTCTTCCACACCTGATTTTCTAGTAACCACGTGTGACACCCTATCAAATGATTTTTCCAAATCAAAAAACGCATATCTAATTTTTTTTTCGTAAGATACTACTCCTGTATTTGTCTCACCACAAAAATCATTTGTCGTGCCTTTCCCTGATGTAATAATTGCTTATAAATTTTAGTTTGTTTCCTTATCCGCTTATCAAACACCCTTTCAAATACTTTCATTGCATGTTCTAATAGTGTAATAGCTCTCTAAGACCCACTATCTATAGGATCACCTTTCCTCTTGTATACTGGAATTATTATACTTCGCAAATCCTCAGGAATAGTTCCTTCTGTGACAATTTGTTTGGCTAAATTCATTAACTATTTAATCTCTAGATCATCAGAACCATTAAACATCTCTGACTCCCTTGTTAAACGCGCTGCCTTCTTTTTTCATTTTTTTTATTCCTCTCTTAATTTCGTCTTTGCCTAATTTATACCCAGGATCTTTTACCTTTGCACAACTAACATCATTATCCCATTCATTCTCTTTTTTCAAAAGTCTTTCCATTTAGATCTTTCAGGTGTTTATAATACCACAACTATCAATAACCATTTTTCCTTTCATATTTTTCAAACATTTAACACTTACCACATTTTGCCTCCTTTTTACCATTCTGCCACATTTCCCATTTCTTCCGCGAATTCCATTTCTGCATTTTTTATTCTTGCACTTTGGCTATCAATTTCTTAGCATTTCTTTTCGCCACCTTATAAATATCGTTTATTTTCTTTACGTTAATACCATTCTTTGAAACACCTCCGTTTCTCATCCACAGCTTTCACTACCTCCGGATTCCACCACCATGTCTCCTTATGTCTAGGCGGCCTTTTTTTCATCAATATACCTCAACAATTGTCCTCATCCAGGCTTTTTTCATGACTTCCCACTTGTCATTTACCCCAGATACTTGTGCCACCTCTGCCTCTCTTAGCGCCAATGTCATATTGATTTACGTCTATCACTCCATAAAATTCCAAACCTTCAGTCTTGGCACAAACTTTCTTTTGGCGCCTTAAAATGTGAGATCTCCTATCGATGCTGGTCAATACATTCCTCTCCCGCTACACTTTTACATTTTTTTCTATGCTCCTATCACATCTTTTTACTAACAAATAATCCACTGCACTTTTAGAATTACCCATCTTATAAGTCATCAGCCACGCTGATTCTTAAACATTGTATTACAAACAATTATATCCATAGCATCACTAAAATCTAAAATCCTTTACCCTTCCAGATTTCTCAAGCCGTAACTAAATCCTCCATGTACTTCTTCATAACCCTCACTTTCACTACTCGCTCCCTGTTAATTCAGATAACCAGCCAGGATAATCCCCTCTTCATTTGCCAGTCTCGATGTCATACCCAATAGACTGTCCCAAAATATATCTTTCTCTTCTTCACTTTCCAACCTGAGGAACATATGTTGAAATAGAATCCCGGGAAAAAACCCCGGAAAAAAAACCCCCGGAAAAAAATTCCCCAATAATTTTTTTTCATTTTTATAGAATTCACTTAAGACCTAATAATATAGGTATATTTTTATTTGGCCTACTCTTCATAAAAAAATTCTTAAATAAGAAAAACTGATGTTTAAATTGGTACTGGGAAAAAATGCCTCAGTAAAATAACTATGAATTGTAAAAAATTTTTGCTATAGTAAAAATACAATACCATCTTTATATATGATATTAAATAGACTAAATTTGACATAATAAGAAATGTTTATTTTATTGGTAAATCATGATTATGTATATACAAATTTTATATTTATAATAATATTATATGGGTTGACATCGAATATTGAAGGAAATCGCTTTTATAAAATCTGGAAGGCTTCGCACCCCATCACGGTATTCTTCGCAAAGTTTCTTTAGCTGAATCTGGTTGTTAGAACTCTGCGATTTTGATTTCGATGTCCAACTACCTACGCGCCATCTTTCAAGTTTGGTTTCATCGGCAGCCACCTCGCATTTCATTTTTTTAATGAGTACCCAGATAGATGGGTGTTTATTCTAAACCAGATTAGAAAAACGATGATTCCAACCTTCGCATTGGTTATTTGTTCGTTCTTCATCTCAATTCGTCGTGTTTGGGATTTAGAATTGCTTCTTATGACCTCCCTTGATACTCCATTGACATAATTTTTATCGAAATAATCAAGAATATCCTTACCATTGCTCGGAGTAACCGATCTCAGGAATGTCATTGCATTGCCCATATCACATAACGGAACTAATGCTAAGCTGTTTATCATGCCACAAAAAAACTTAATATCATCGGTCCTGTATTCGTTTTCCAGACCCAGCTTCTGAATTTTTCTATGGGTACTTTGACACAAATGGTAAAAACATCCTCTAATTACGATGTGATCCCCTAATTGGAAAAATAAATATAAATTATTAAACATATTAATAATCATACCAATGATACTCTTAACCGCGGTCATATATAATTTTTATGAATAAAATATTTTTGTAAATTAAAATTTTTTTTTTGTCTTTATATACGGTCATAATACATTTTAATATCTGTTCATTTAACTAGTTGCTGAACAATAATATTTTTTCAATATAAATTATTGCTAGTTAAATATGAGAATGTATAAAAATAATCCCAAGGGTTTTTTTTCCTGGGGGTTTTTTTCCGGGGGTTTTATTTCCTGGGGGGTTTTTTCCGGGGGTTTTATTTCCTGGGGGTTTTATTTCCTGGGGGTTTTATTTCCGGGGTTTTTTTTCCTGGGGGTATTTTTTCCAGGGGTTTTTTTTCCTATTACCGTTGAAATAATATTGTATAGCTTTCTACCAAAAATCATCTTGATAATCAATATCTGGTTATCTAGCCTTATTACTCAATTACTTTGTCCACCCATTTCTCTACAACCAAAACCTCAACACCAGCCTTACCATTGTTATATTTTATATATTTAAAAGGTCAATTTAATTGAATATTTATAGAAGTTAAATTAATAATTATAGAATAAGAATTGATAATAAAAGACAATCATTTATTGACCATATTTTTTATGAAATTTCTTAAAGATATAAAATTGGCGACGAAATAAAAAAAACGCGGTCTTAGGTCAATAAATATTAAATAGAATTGTAGATATTTTTGTTTTAAAAAAAATATATATACATTTTTAGAAATTATAGGTGATATTTCAAAAAATACATTAAACGATTCGTAAAGATGAAATTTCTTTAGATGATTATTTGGATTATATTAAATATATTTTGAATGTAAAGAATATTCCCCCAGATGCAACGTTGAAAAAATTATTCATAAATGGAAGAATAAATATAATAACAGATATAAAAAAATTTCTATTTCCAAGGAAAATTGATAATGTGGTATCGGCAGATATATATAAAATTGCAAAACAACTTTTTAAAGACGAAAGAACTGTCTTGGCATCAAGAATTGATTTTATTAGATTAAGTTGCGGACCAACAGAATCAGTAATGAGTTATTTAAATTATAAAATAACTAGCCCGTGGATGTGAATTTGAAGATAATATAGAACTACGAATTCGTGATCAATTAATCGCTGGATTAAGGATGTCGCGACTAAATAAAGAAATACGTTTAAGATACCCACATACTAGAGACGAAGAGCAACCGTTAAGCTTAAACAAGGTTATAGAAATGGCTTTAGCGACTTAATAAATAATATTAAAATGGTTTATAAAATTAAAGAGACGACTATAATGATAATAATAAACGATTATATCAAAATGATAATAATCGACAGTATAATGATAATAATTATTGCAGTGATAATTAAATATACTTAAAAAGAAAACCAGTTCAAGGTTATAGTAATACCACACAAAAAATAATAATACAAGAAACCCGTGCTATTTTTGTAATCGTTTATATGCTATTCGGAATTGTCCAGCATACGGAAAAACGTGCAGCAAATGTAAGAAATTTAACTACTTTGCCGTGTGTTGTAAAACTGGAGGAAAAATTTACGGTACAAATTACAATAGTAACGACGAAGATTCAGATTTCTCAATAAAAAACAAATACGGACAGTACCCAACAATTATGATATTAATAAACAACCATGAAATTAAAATGGAATATGATACAAGTTCAGCAGTAACCATCATTAATGCAACAATATGGAATAAAATTGGGAGGCCAAAACTTAGAATGGTTAGAGCTCCAACTCCATATGGTAACAATACAATAAAAATTATGAGAGAAGCTTATATTAAAGTTTAATTAGAAGATAAAATAAAATGGCTTCTGTTATTAGTTATAAAAACAAATGATGCAGCGCTATTTGAATTTCCATGGACTAGAGAATTTGATCTATCGTTACCAACAAAAGTATAAGTCATTATATTATGATCAGCAATAAATATAATAATAATGGTTATGCAGGCGTGAATATTAAAAAACTATATAAAGAATTTGCTACTGTGTTTGATAATATAAAACTATAATTATTAGAAAATACAAAACTAATAGCTCTACCAGCAAGAAGAGTACCATTGCCTTTAAAAGAAAAATTGAAAATGAACTGTAACGTTTGGAAGAAAATAACATAATAAAGAAAATAGATCCATCAACAATAAGATTAACCTGGAGTACTCTAATGGTAGTGGTACGTAAAACTTCTGAAGAACTACGATTATGTGGTGATTTCAAAGTAACATTGAATAAATTTTAAAAGACTATCACATTCTACTAACGTTTGAAGAATTAATCACAAAGATCATTAATGAAAATAGGTATACAACATTAGATCTAAAAGTAAAGTGCATATCTACAAATCAGCATTGACGAAGAATCGCAAGAATTATTAAATATGGTAACACCAAATGGATACTACCCTATTTACGAATACCTTTTGGTATAGCTACAGCACCAATAATATTTCAACGATATATAGACGATTTACTGGCTGACTGTAAAGATACAGCAGTTTATTTAGACGATGCTATAATCACAGGAAAAAATGATACAGAACATGTAGAAAATATAAAACAAGTCCTCAAAAAATTACAAAATGCCGGATTAAACGCCAAGACAAGCAAAATAATTTTAGAAAAAGTATCTACATAGATGTAAATGGAATTCACCGAGATAAAAACAAAATTATAGCAATACAAAAATATCCAACTCCAAAAGATAGACATGATATATCATCATTTTTAGCCGAATTACATAATAAGACTAGTAAAAATGTTAAATGGAATTGTACTAAAAAGATGATACATTATTTGAAAGAGCAAAAGGAATAGTAACAGAACAAAATACTATACAGTTTTATAAACCGGACCTCTAGTTAATATTATAAACAGATGCATTTAACCAAGGATTTGAGCTTACTTCAGCAAAAATATAATAACGGAGACGAATTTCCCATAGCATACACCTCAAGAACCTTACAAAACATATAAAAGAATTATTCTACAATAGACAAAGAAGCTTAAGCAATAATAAAAGGCGTAGAAAAATTTCATAACTATATGTATTAACGTAGTTTATAATACGAACGAACCATATCAAATAAAGATATATGGCAATAAAAGAGATTTAATATTAACAAATCAATGATTTACGTTGGGCCTATAAATTATCCGCATATGATTACGATATTATATACAAGAAAGGCGCTAATAATATAATAGCAGATGCTTTATCGCGAAATCCAATAGAGAAAAATGATGACAGAATAGCAAGCGAAAGTGAATTATATAAGAAATCTTACTTATAACACATTAACTCTTCTAGAAAAGAACTTAGAGAAGAAACCGCAAAAGATCCAATCTTAAGAAGAGTTAAAATATTAATAAATGGTACAAATAATCAAGCACCAGAATTACAAGCTTATACAAGAATTGAAATAGAAAATGACGACGGTATTTTGTTTTGGAATGGCAGATTAATCATTCCGTACTCACTTCAAAATAGAGTTTTACATATATTGCATATGGGACATCCGGGTATTACATCATGAAATCCATTACGAGACATATATGGTGGAAACAATTTGATAAAGATGTTGAAAAACTAGTTAACAGCTGTATAGGATGTCAAAAATAACGCAGAGATACGCTAGGTGTTGGTGTTACCATATATCCGTATCCGTCATCACAATCCTGGGAAATAGAAGGAAGGATAATAAATTTAAAGCTAAATTCTCTTATAATGTAGAAGAAAAAGAAAAAAAAGTACGAAAACACGCCGACCAACTACTAACAAGGTAAGAACTAGTTGAATCGAATTAATAATAATAGATAACAATATAAAGTTAGAAGAAGATAAAATTGTAGAAACAATTAAACCAAGTCAAGAAGATTTCAAAACCGATATTCAACGAGGGAACAAAAGCAAAGAAATAGATTAATAGACGAATTTGAACTTGGTAGGAAATAAAATATGTTATATTTTATATATTTTAGAAGGTTATAATATTCAGTTATTTGAATAATATATTTGTCATACAATAATATAACGTATTTATATTTAAATTATAGAATAGTATATATATGTCGTAATTTTTAAAGAGATCATGACTATCCGGGATCTTCACGGGATTTTAAGGGGTGTAAAATTAAGGATTGATAATTATCACGTTTTAATCGTGATAAAGAGGAATCTTATTTTAAAAGCGTTTTCCACGAGTTTAGTTGCGTTTTTTAATTTTCAATTTTGTTTTATATGGCCTTATGTTATAAGATATGTCTAGTATAGGGTATCAATCGATAGCTAATCAAAAGATCTATTCAACTGAAGGTCAATTTCTCCCCCATAATGGGCGGTCTAGGGGGGTAGGAGTGGGGGGGGTGTAAAAAATAATTTTTTTGATATGGGTATCAATCGATAGCTAATCAAAAGATCTATTCAACTTAAGGTCAATCTCTGTCCCATAATGTGCGGTCTAGGGGGTAGAGGTGGGGGGGGTGTAAAAAATAATTTTTTTGATATGGGTATCAATCGATAGCTAATCAAAAGATCTATTCAACTGGAGGTCAATCTCTGCCCCATAATGGGCGCTCTAGGGGGTAGGGGGGGGTGTTAAAAATAATTTATTTTGATATGGGTATCAATCGATAGCTAATCAAAAGATCTATTCAACTGGAAGTTAATCTCTGCCCCATAATGGGCGGTTTAGGGGGGTGGGGGCGGGTGTAAAAATAATTTTTTTGATATGGGTATTAAATAAAAGCTAATTTTAATATGGTTTGACTGAAAGTCTCTATTCTTGGTCTTGATCGGTATGACTTGGTCTGGGGGGGGGGGTGTTGGGGGTGTAAAAAATAATTTTTTTGATATGGGTATCAATCGATAGCTAATCAAAAGATCTATTCAACTGGAGGTCAATCTCTGCCCCATAATGGGCGGTCTAAGGGGGTAGAGGTGGGGGGAGGTGTAAAAAATAATTTTTTTGATATGATATTAAATAAAAGCTAATTTTAATATCGTTTGACTGAAAGTCTTTATTCTTGGTCTTGATGGGTATGATTTGGTCTGAAAATTGGAAATATAATATTATGGAAAGATAATTATACTACAAACTCGATATCGAAAATATTTTAACCAGACTACCTTCGTTCATTTCATATTTAATAGATAGGAAGAAGCAAGAGAATGCTTATAAGAATAAAATAAAAAAGATAAAATTTTGCATTGGGGATCACGCACTGATCCCAATAAATAAAAATGATAGATATAATCTATGCCCCAAAAATATTGAGGCCGAAATTATACATATGGAGGGCGAGAAATTATGGGTTGGAACTAATTTGGGAAAAATTGATTCCCCATTTTTAAAAACGAACATTCATAAATCAATAAAATTTACCAATTTTACCATTCCTAATAAGACTATCTCCATAATAACAGCATCAAGAAGTACATCTTGTGGTAGTTTTGAATCAATTTGCAATTGCCAAAAAAGTTGCAACAATAAGAGGTGAATAAGACGATCTCCATAATAACAGCATCAAGAAGTACATCTTATGGTAGTTTTGAATCAATTTGCGATTGCCAAAAAAGTTGCAACAATAAGAGGTGTCAATGTTTTAAAAATGGCATTAATTGTTCCACAAAATGTCACTTAAATATTATTTGTGTAAATAATAAATAATTGTTCATATATTTTAAATTAATTATCGAACAATAAAATATGTTGTTGATTATATGGCTTGAAAAAAAATATTATAATATAGATGATTTGCTTATAAAGAAGTGCAATAATTTATTACTGCTATAAGAAAAATTTATGTCATTTTAGAATTTGTGAATCGATGGTTTCAAATTTAGCCGAAATTTTGAGATTTAAAAATATTACAAATTAGATTAAGTTGCTAGCAAATAATTTTATCATTAGGCTACAATGAGTTTATAAATAGCAATGACTATATTTAACCTATAATTGTATTTAATAATGAAGTCTAAATGTATTTAACTTTTATTTAATACCCATGTTTATGTTCTGTTTAATTACTATTTGTTAGATATCCATAAAAATTCACTATTTTATGGCCAGTTGAAATATAGTATGTTTAGACTAGGCCAGAAAATCAACTTTCACCTAACTCATCTAACTCAAAAACTATTATAGATGCTCTAATTTTTTTTAAAGATTAAGAATTGAGCTATACATTGATATTAATTTTTGATTGATATATTACCTTTAAATGTTTTCTCAAGTTGAAGCAACTAGTTTTGTTTGATGATAAAACCTCCCACATCTTACAGCAAAATTTATATATTGTGTTAATTTTTTTTATCGAGATTAAAATAATTTGTGAATTAAGGATTAGGAAATTCCATATCATCATCATTTTCAAGGGATATTCCTTTGTCGATATGATCTGTACCAAAATTATTTACATTATCATACTATACTGTCGACATTTAAAAATTTTTATTTTTTTGAAATATATATTTTGCATATTTTTAAATGTAATTGTAAATTTAAATTTTAAAATAAAATAATATTAAAAGATTATGATTTATATTAATTTTTGTTATTTATTTAGTAACGAGCTACCGTTATCTCTCTTTTTATAAAAATGTTGCACGCTAAAGATATCGATACTAAAAAAAATAGCTATGGAATATCGTACTAATATAGAACACTGCATATTATATATTTCAGGTTCAGGATTGGAACCGAAAAAAGATTTAAAAAATTGTTTTATTTTCATTCTCTTTATTCTATCCAACTAGACATTTTGTTAATATGTTGACCCCCCCCCCCTCCCAGACCAAGTCATACCTATCAAGACCAAGAATGAAGACTTTCAGTCAAACCATATTAAAATTAGCTTTTATTTGATACCCATATCAAAAAAATTATTTTTTACAACCCCCACCCCAACCCCCCTCCAGACCGCCATTATGGAATAGAAATTGACCTTCAGTTGAATAGATTTTTAGATAAGCTATCGATTGATACCCATATCAAAAAAAATTATTCTTTACAACCCCCCCCCCCCTCCCAGACCGCCTATTATGGGGTAGAAATTGACCTTCAGTTGATTAGATCTTTTGATTAGCTATCGATTGATACCCATATCAAAAATAATTATTTTTAACAACCCCCCCCCCCCCCCTTTATACCACCTCCAGATCGCCCATTATGGGGCAGAGATTGACCTTGGGTTGAATAGAATTTTGATTAACTATCGATTGATACCCATAATTATTTTTTACACTCCCCCCCCTCCCCACCCCTACCCCCTATACCGCCCATTATGGGGCAGAGATTGACTTCCAGTTGAATAGATCTTTTGATTAGCTATCGATTGATACCCTATACTAGACATATCTTATATCATAAGGTCAAAAAACAACATTGAAAATTAAAAAACGCAACGAAACTCGTGGAAAACGCTTTTAAAATGAGATTCCTCTTTATCACGATTAAAACGTGATAATACTGTATAGTTCTTTATCCTTTAAAAAATGGAAATTTTAAAGGGATCCCTTTAAATCCCGTGAAGATCCCGGATAGTCATGATCCCTTTAAAAATTACGACATATATAAATATATATCATAGACCTGCAGAGGTACCATTTGCACGGCCCGGCCCGGTTTTAAATTTTTTAGGCCCGGCCCGGCCCGGCCCGTATATTTAAAAAAAAATTTTTTACGGCCCGGCCCGGATTTAAAAATTAAGGCCCGGCCCGGATATTTTTTAAAAAAATATTTTACAGCCCGGCCCGGCCAGGTTTTAAAAATTTAAGGCCCGGCCCGGATATTTTTTTAAAAAAAAATTTCAGGCTCGGCTCGGAATTTTTTAAAATTATATTCGACCTGGTATATACAAAAATTCACCTATGAGGTATTTTACCATATTTTTCAGCGAGTATTATCGCTTATTATTTAAAAAATACATGTAAAAAGCTAATATTTTGAGAATATTATATTGAATTTATAAAAATTATAAATAAAAATGGATATTTTGAGCATATACTATATTTTATATTGCATTTATAAAATAAAACTAATATTCATAAAAATGGTAATAATATTTGTCATATACTATATTTTATATTACATTTAAAAAAAAAACCTATTATTTAATTTATAAAAATGGAAAATATTTTGAGAATATAATATATTGTATTTAATTTACTATATAATTTATAAAATAAAAATAAATCGCTATTTAAAAAAATGCATGTATAATAAATAGTATTTTGAAAATATAATCTAATTGCACAATATTAATATAATTTATTTTATAATATAAATTTTTAACAAAAGAAGATAATTGTATTATATAATATTGTAAAAAAAATAATTAAAAATGTTGGATTAAAAACTTTCATGACTCAAGGTAAATATAATAAATGTATTATATAATATTGTAAAAAAAATAATTAAAAATGTTAAATTAAAAACTTTCATGACTCAAGGTAAATATAATAAATGTAATAAATATTTGACATTTTGCAAAGTAAAAAACCAGCATGATTGTCGAAACCCTATACTCAAGAAAGATATTAAAAATTCACAAATTATCATGAAGAAAGAGAAGCATATCTACCTTTTCAGGTTGAAGATTACTTCTTCTTTCTTCAAGAATTCTCCCAGTAGTGGAAAAATTCCGCTCACAGCTTGCACTTAAAGAAAGAATTGCCATTTTGCTAAAATTGGAAATTCGCTTTGATGAGCCGCCCACCACTCTAACAAATTATCCACCTTAAAAGTTTTATCTATTATTTATGTAATTATAATATTCATCATCCGGTATTGACATATTACCAGAATTACCATCGCCCCATTTGTCATAAAACGATTCAGTTTGTTTAACAACAGTCGTAATTTGACTGGACGATGGTATTTCATTTATTTCCTGAGCCTCTTGTAATTTAATATAATCTTTTATATAGTTTTCCGTCATTTTGCGATCTGTCCTTGACTACATACTTAATTGCTTGAATTTGGGACAGAGAAAAAGAGAAATAAAATGATACTTGTGTAAAACAAATTTTTCAATTAAAAAATGCTTTATATTAAGTAAAATCAATTTTATTTCTCCTTTTCGCTTTGAAAGGTATTACAAACTTTAAGAAGTGATATTCCTTTATTTGATTGTTTTGGTAAAATATATTCTAAAAATTTAGATATGAATTATAAAAAAATATATTAATACTTTGAATAAATTTGCAGGAAATTAATAATTAGATCGATCTGTGGGTTGTTAGGTAGTGTTAACCATCACCCAATATTATATTAATCATAACTATAATATAATATAATCTTATAACTATTAACTCATAATGTAAAAATTTTTATAAAAAATATTAAGGCCCGGCCCGGGTTTAACAATCTTAGGCCCGGCCCGGATATATTTAAAAAAAATTTTTTAGGCCCAGCCCGGATATGTTTAAAAAAATTTTTTTAGGCCCAGCCCGGCCCGGGTTTATTTAAAAAATTTAAAATACGGCCCGGGTTTAGGGCAGGGCCTGCAGGTCTCTGATATATATACAAGAATTGATAATAAAAGACAAATCATTTATTGACCATATATTTTATGAAGTTTCTTAAGGATATAAAAACCATTACTTCCTTGCCAAAAAAAATTTGTACTCACTTATCCTGTCAATCGTTCTTGCGCCATTACCTTTCCATTGATCTCTTGTATGCAACACACATTTATATGCCTTTTCTGTAATACATTGACCACTTCTCCCGCTCTTCTCGCCATGCTCCTAACATTCCGTGTTGCAACCCTTACTCTATCCCCCGTAAACTGGTTTCTCCACTTATTATCAAGTCGTTTATGGCCGTCATATGTTTCATTCTCACGAATCGTGGCTCCACCAGGTTTCCCATCCTTATTTTTGTCGTAGGTATATGAGGAGGCCCACTGGGTACTTTGGGCTGTACCCCGCCCATGCTTTGTTGTAATCATTAGGAAATTTGGTAGTAAGGTTTTTACAATCGGATGCCCTTCTTGACATCAACCCCTTTAAGTGGTTTTTACATTCCGTCGAGGAGACGGTGATCCTATTCTAGACAACAGGGAACCTTTTAGACCTCCATTAGCCGCCAAAAGACTTTGCCACTCCCCCGTCACAATGTGAAGATTGAATTTTGGGAGATATAAGAAACTAATGCAATTTTACCATTGGGCCTTGTTCAAAATGAATTGTATTTTGAATATTTCTTTAATCTTAGTGCCAAATTTGGACATTTTTCCGTTGACTAGTTTAGTGGGTAAGGGGTCATTCCATGTAAAATGAGCAAAAAAATCAAGATTTTCGGCCGACCCCTTTCAATTTCGATAAAAAGTTGTAGACTGGTTATATATGTTCCCATTAGATTATAAAGAAAATTTTAGCGCATTAGCAACTATATTAGCGGAGATAATCGGGGTTAAAGGTCCAAAAAACGCCTTTTTTTTCATTTTACTGATGTTAAATAATTAGTTTTTAATTTAAAACTAAATATGATCAAATATTGAATCTAATATCAATAGCTAAGTTAATAATTGATAATTATGGCGAAAACATTAAAATTAATTTTTTTTAAAATATGTGTCATCTTATGATCAGTTCAAAATTTGAAATTAATATTTCGAAATATATATGATCTTCGATTTTTAATTTTTTAAGAAATATTATCCGTTTACTATTTTTTTAAATAATTTCTTTAACAATTAGTTTGGCTGGATATTTATTTAAAAAAATATTGCGATTTATATACTTTAAAAAAATAGATAGCGCTATATATAATAGTTTTAATATGTTAAAATTCATTTTTTTTATTGATTAAAAATATTTTAATGTATAATATATCATAAAATTTGATTATATAACTTTGTAAACCTTATTCCCCTGAGATATTCGCAGGATAAAAAATTTTAATAATTTTTTTAATATTTCAATATAAATTAAAAATAATTATAAAATCGGACTAGCGCACGAACAAAAAAGCAGGATTAAAGGATTGCATGAAAATTATTAAGCGAAAAATCGAAAATCACAATAATTACCAGGCCTACCCCCCCCCCCCCTCCCCCCCCCCCCCCCCCACCGCCCACCCAACAAAGTCATACCCATCAAGACCAAGAATGTTATGAAATTCTCATTATCTTACATTATTAAAATAACCAGAGATAAAGAAAATTTCAAAGATTTTGAAAAATTTTTTAAGCAATAAAAATAACAAAATTATAGTTCTGATGAAATAAGGCGTCTCATGACTGGAATAAAAGACTGTGTATCTGTTAAAGGCGAGAAAGAATCAGTCCAAATACTTATATTAAATAATCTTAAAGAAATATTCAAGATGTTTAAGGAAGAATACCCAAATATATCAATTGGATTCTGTAAATTTGCCGAACTTAGACCAAAAAACTGTATTTTAGTTGGAGCTAGTGGCACACACACTGTTTGTGTGCGCCATTCATCAGAATGTAAAATTAATGACAAATGTAATAGCTGAAATTACAGCAGGAGAAGATTACTGTACAAATTCTTATAACTATCTTTTGGCGCAAATTATTTGTAATCCATCTCAGCCAAAATGTTATTTAACAAATTGTGATCAATGCCCTGGTATAGAATCTCTTAAGGGCCAATTATACCAGTTGTTTCAGAGAAATCGTATAGAATATGTCACGTTTAAACAATGGATCACGGTGGATAGAGCAAATCTTGAAACTATTATAAAGTCCATTGATGATTTCATCGAATATCTATTAGAAAAAGTTCAAATTTTACTGCGTCACTCATTTATAGCTAAACACAAAGTTTATTTTTGAAGAATTCCAAAGAAAATTTAAGGGGAATTTTTAACAATTCTAGATTATTCAGAGAATTATTCCTTCAATTTACTAGATGAAGTTCAGGGATTTCATTGGAACAACGTGCAGGCCACTATACATCCATTTGTTGCCTATTATAAATCTGGAGAAGAATTAAAAAATATATATTTTGTTATTTTGTCTGAATCATTAAGCCATAATACTAGTGCAGTCCACCTTTATCAAAAAAAAATTTATTAAATTCTTAACAGCCAAATTTAATTCTAAACCAGAAAATATAATATATTTTTCAGATGAAGCCGCGTCTCAATACAAGAATTGCAAAAATTTTCTGAACATATGCCTCCATAAATACGATTTTAATATTCCTGCCGAATGGCATATCTTTGCCACTGCTAACGCCAAAAATGCATGTGACGGTATCGGAGGAACTGTCAAAAGATTAGTTGCAGAGCTAGTCTTCAAAGGCCAAATAAAAATCAAATCCTAACCCCATTAGAATTATATAATTATGCTTAAGAAAATATTAATGGAATTCAATTTGAATATGTATCCAATCAAGAATATATCGAAGAGGAATTAACCCTTCGTAAAAGATTTGATTCTGCACTGCCCATTCATGGTACCCAAAAAATTTACGGGGTATTGATCAAAATAGACTAAAAACTAAAATATATTCAAATTCCAAAAAATATAATATAAAATAAGTTTCGTTTTTAAATGAGAAAATTATATTTTAAAATATTAATAGATATATTACTGTGTATATGAAGATAAATGTGGTTAGGATATATAATCGATAAAAATGATACAAATGAAAAAGTAAAATCCGATTTTTACACCCTTGTGGACCTTCAGCCTCATTTAAATTTCATCTGAAAGATGATATTTTAGTGTTGCCTAAATCTCATATTCTCTCGCTGGTCAGTCCTTCTACTCACACTAGTCGAACATATATATTATCTCCTGAAGAAATCTCAAGCTAGCCAGGCTTTGTATTCCTTTAGATGAAGTAAGATTTAATTAATTTATAAACTATCTTAATTAGGTAAAATTTGTGAAGATTTTAAAAATTTATGATCTGAATTACAAATAAATATATATAATGCACATTGTAATCGATTTAGTATGATATATATACATTAAAATATTTTTATTCAATAAAAAAAATGAATTTTAACATATTAAAACTATAATATATAGCGCCATCTATTTTTTTAAAGTATAAAAATCGCAATATATTTTTAAATAAATATTCAGCCATGCTAATTGTTGAAGAAATTATTAAAAAAATTGTAAACGGATAATATTTCTTAAAAAAATTAAAAATCGGAGATCATATACATTTCTAAATATTAATTTCAAGTTTTCAACTGACCATAAGATAACCCATATTTTATCAAAAATTAATTTTGATGTTTTCACCATAATCATCAATTATTAACTTAGCTATTGATATTAGATTCAATATTTGATCATATTTAGTTTTAAATTAAAAACTAATTATTTAACATCAGTAAAAAGCAAAGAAAGATGTTTTTTGGACCTTTAACCCCTCCGCTAATATAGTTGCTAATGCGCTAAAATTTTGTTTATAATCTAATGGGAACATATATAACTAGCCTACGATTTTTTATCGAAAGGGGTCGGTCGAAAAGTGATTGATTTGTCATGGAATGACCCTAAGGTTAATTTCTTTAAAAATATAATTTACATTTTAGAAGTTTTTGGCGGCCCTTAAAATCGTCTTTTGGCCATCCTGAGCGGCTGCCCCTCTAGCTCCTGTTCACTGCAAGGGCCTGCCAATTGAATAACTTAATATAAGGTTAAAAAAAATATTTCATTTAAGAAAAAATTGAAGATTAAACCCAATTTTTTGCAACTCTTTTACAATTAAAATTTGTCCAATCTTATATTTTGATAGTTGAAACTTTCAAAATGCTTATATATTTAAATTTAAGGTCAAGATAACTGATTTATTTTGACGTTTTTATTAAATCTTTTCAATTTCTTTAAAAACTATGATTCTCATCTGATCGGAATCGATGATCAGCGTTTTAGGAATTATCCTATTATTGTCAATTCGATTCATTTTTTATAATCAATTCAAATCTTATCTAGCAATTTAAAATATAATTTTTTTTAAATATGGAAATTTTTCACCAAACCTTTAAATTTTTAAACTTTATATAAGAACTTTACATTAATGAACCAAAGGAATTTGTATTCCGCTATCAGGCAAAATAGTACTTTTGAATACTGGTGGCACAATGATAATAAAGTAATATTTAAAAACACTATTACTCTGTTGAAATTCAAGTTGACTCTAGAACCGAATTTAAATATTTGATTATTACATTGTTACATTATAAATAAGATATTTTGGGGTTTGGGGACGTGCTTCGAAGTTTTGCTTGCTCTGATCATTATGCCCACTTTAGGTTGGCCATGGCTTTTAGCCTTCTCAAGCTTGCCCCTTCTTTTGTTCTCCTGTTTTTCATTGGTATGCCCACATTTTTACAATTCCTATATTTTATTAGAATTATTGATTATAGAATTATTTTATTTTTGAACTAATCATAAAATATGATTATTTATTAAATAAATATTTTATATCCTAAGTGGTTGCCAGAGAGCGCCAGGTATCACGTGGCTTGTAAAGATTTTAAATCGGCTTACAAAGTAATCGAACGAATAGCCAAGGAGAATAAAAGACCTTTGCCTATAGGAACTCTGGTTGGAGATGATGATGTGGTAGATCAAAACCCAACCGAAAATCCCAGCACTTTCAGTGATACCACGGTTTTATTTTCGTTAGAAATCTACCCAATTCTTTTCAACTCTCATTAATAAATTTTACATATAAAATATTCTGAAGCATCACTGTTGTTTAGGATTTTGACGTTTTATTTATCACCTATTTTAACATCCTAATTATAATTTTATGTACTTTTAAAATGGATAAGGTTAATAATTTTAATATTATTACAATAAACAATAAATATAGAAAATCATTTCTATAGAAATTTTGAACTTTTATATTTAATGCAAGATAAAAAATCAATTTTAATAAATTCTGACAAATTTTAGGCCTATCCCTTCTAGATTCAAATAATGTATTTAGGATATTATAATGCACCAATTTTAAAAGTTTTTTACGAAAGAGATCACATGCATTGCTTGGAAAAAGCTATTGCAGAGATAATGTTTCAAATACAGTCTAACTTGTCTAATTTGGGCTCTTTAAAATTCTAACAACTGCCTAATTTAACTAAAATTTTGAGTCCCAATCAAATTCCTATTATCTACTATTAGGAAATGCCTTGATAAATTCGGCTTTGCCCAATTGCATAAGACCTCTATAAAGTGGGAATTTTATATTTTGTTGCATTTATTCATTTATGAAATTTTATCATCTTTTTAAACTTATTCATGTCAAATAATAAAATTAATAAAGAAAACAAATATAATGAGTTATCGTTAATTAAAAAAATTGAGGTTATTATTTCGAAATCACCATACTCAAAGAGAATATGCTAAAAGTTTTAATATTTGTAAAGTTCACAATATTCATAATTCAAAGAAGACTTTATCAATTACCATGCAAATAAAACATATTGTATCAAATAGAGAGTATCTTATTTTATTTCACGCATTCTTTATTCTTATACTATTTTATAATAATTTTATATACAATGTTGTGATGATTTAATGAAACATATTGACGATTAAATTAAAACCCATCTATATAAAATTATAATCTTTGCAAGAATAATTAAAATAACAAAAGGAATAATAAAAGAAATTTCAATAATGCTTTGTCTATATTTTAATTATTTTTGCAAAGATTATAATTTTATATGGATGATTTTTAATTTAATCGTCAATATGTTTCATTAAATCATCACAACACTGTATTAGTACATGATGATTTAAAACCATTTAAAAATGGTTGAACATAATTTCACTCTTTACTAAATTATGAATATAACAGATGGTAAAATGCTTTTTAAAAAAAGTAAATAGCCTTGATAAATTGGGCAAACATCGGCCCCAACTGTGTCCAAATTAAATAGGTTTTACTGTAATCTATTTTTATTTTAAATATCATTTTTTCTTATATCTAAATCTATTGTTAATGATAATTTATTATGTTTTGCAAAATATCTTTAAATTGCTTTTGTACACCTATTTTTTTCATTTTATCTTGAATCTTGATATTTATTTTAGAAATTTTCTTATTTTGATAAAACAATTTTTATTTATACTGTCTACCAAACGTAAATAAGTTTTGTCCTTACAAAAGTTTGGCAAACTTCATGTTAAAGCTGCATATTAATATTAGATTCAGATTCATATCAAATAGTTTTATCTCTATTTAACTGGTGTTTTTTTATTGATTGGAAAAACTGATTGATAAATTAGTAAGTGCTAAACAGGCATTACAGTTTTATACAATTTTTATTCTGGTATGATGCCAATCGTGGTCTTTGAATTATCTGCCAAACTGATTGAAACACTAAACACGTTCTAACAATCAGTTCACTAAAAATACTATTTTTTTATTAATCTAGTTTGTCATTTTATGAGGATCTGGACTAGTAAACAGGGTAGACCGGGGCTATACTGAAGGTTTTTTTCTCTTTTGCGATAACATTTTAATTTTATTTTGATGGATATAATTATTATATTATCATTTGATAACCTCATCATTAGACTACAAAATAAAAAAAACCAGTGCCTCCTATCTTTTAAAATATAGAATGGATGCTATTATGGTATAGTTAAAAAGGGCTATTAAAATATTTTTCTAAAAAATTACTTTTTAATGAATATTCATTTATATTTAATAATCATTCCTACTTCTTACTGCATATACAGGGTAAGTTAATATAATAAAAGCAAAAAATTAAAAAAAATGTAACCATATATTTTTTTATTTTTGCATAATACTCAAAAATAAATGACGATCATATATATATATTTTTTTTCTCTTTAGCTTTAACCTTTTCTGGTGGTAAGCTCCTTCAACATCTTTCTCCACTTTATGTTATTCATACAATCTCTTTTTTCTAATTTATACTTCTTTATATTGGCTCTAACTTTATGGCCCCATTGAAGTTTTGGCCTTCCTTTTTTACGTTTGCCCATCACTTCCAAACTCTTAACCTTATTTCCTATGTAGTTCATTGGCCTTCTCATTGTATGCCCATACCACCTAAGTCTATTTACCATTATCTTAGTCTTAATGGGCACTACCTTTAAACTTCCTAGTATTCTTCTACTTCGCACCTTATCCTTTCTTGTTACCCCAGCAATCATCCTCAGCATTCTCATCTCCATAATTTGTAGACTTCTCTCGTCTGATTCTTTGGTTGGCCATGTTTCCGAATTATATAGAATAGTTGGTTGTACTATGGAACTGTAAATTTTCCCCTTTAATTTGTGTGGGATTCTTTTGTCAAATAGCACTCCAGATAAAGATCTCCACTTTGACCACCCTTGATTAATTTTACTCTTGATCTCTTTTTCTATTGTGCCATTTGTTTGTATAGTGGAGCCCAAATATTTGCAGCTTTCAATTGCCGATATCTGATATCAATACTCTCTGTTTCTCTCCTCTATCACCATATACTCCGTCTTTTCTCTATTTACTTTTAGTCCGTGCTTTTCTAGGATATTTATCTAACTCACTAATCTTTCTTTCATTTCATCCTTGGATTCGGCAAGTATCACAATATCATCTGCAAATATTATATTCCACGGGACTGTTTGAGGTATGGACTGTGCTAATACATCTATTACTGTAATGAAGAGAAGTGGGCTGAGAGCCGACCCTTGATGAACTCCTTCTGCTATTGTGAAGCCTGCTGAAGTACCTGTTGTGCTTCGGACCATTGTTGTATGGCCCATATACATATCCTGTATTATTCTTATATATTTTTCGGGAACCTTTTTGTGGCGTAGCGCCCACCATTTCTAGATCGAGAAAGACTATGTGTAGCTTTTTGTTCTTTTCCCTGTATTTTTCACTCATTTGCCTAATTGCGTGGATTGCATCAGTTGTTGATCTTCTAAGCCAAACTGAGTCTCTCCTATTTCGATTATGTCTCTTAATCTTTTTTCTATTATTTTTTCGTACAGTTTTAGACAGTGTGACATTAGTTTTATGCCCCTGTAATTTTGACAATTGTGTGGATCTCCAAATATTTTATTGTACAGATTTGTGAGGAGATGTATTCCATTTTTAAGCTTTCTATTGGAATATCATCTGGACCACTAGCTTTGTTATTTTACATATGCTTGAGGCATGCGATTATTTCTTGTTCTATTATAGGTTGTACAAGATTTTGACATGGGGAGTGTTCGTCTAAATGTAGTATGTGGAATTAAAATTGAGAAGCTCCTGAAAATATTCTTTCCATCTATTCATTATTTCTTTTTCCTTTATTATCAATCTCCCATCTTTATTTTTGATTACTTTCGGAGCTCCGTTTATATCCCTAGAATTCTTTTCTCGCTGTTTGGCTAATCTGTATATTTTATTTTGCCCTTCTTTGGTATGTAGTTCTTCTTACATGTCATCGTATGCCATAGATTTGGCCCTAGCCACCGACTTTGTAGCTATTCTCTTGGATTTTTTGTATTTTGTTTTGTCATAGTTTTTGGATTTGTACCATATTTTATAAAGGGCTTTTTCCTCCTATTATGGTTTGTACCTCTTCATTCCACCACCATAGTTCTTTGTATGATTTGTTGCCTCCCCTTGTCAAGCCTAATATCGATTTGGCAGTGTCTATTAATCTGGATGAAAGGTCTGTCCACATTTTTTCACTGACTTGTGAGGAATCTATT
Source organism: Gordionus sp. m RMFG-2023 (assembly GCF_954871325.1). NCBI lineage: Eukaryota > Metazoa > Nematomorpha > Gordioida > Chordodea > Parachordodidae > Gordionus > Gordionus sp. m RMFG-2023. Next base: position 51,344,561 of record NC_088775.1, on the reverse strand, counting down.
GTTTCAATGTTAGCATTGATTGCAAAGGCATCTGTGATTGTTTTTAATTTGCCCCATTTGATGCATGGTTCCAGTTTTATCTTGTTTTGATGTGTAAATCCATGACTAGTAGCTTGTGTTGTGCGGCGATATCTTCTCCTGGGATGACTTTACAATCTATTACATCTTTTAATCTTCTGCGAGATATTAGCATGTAATCTATCTGTGTTTTCCTTGTACCACTTTCATATTTTATTAGATGACTGTCTTTTTTCCTATAGTAGGTGTTGGTTAAGGCAAGATCGAAAGCTTATGCATATTTCAGTACGTGCTCCCCTTCATCAATCCTTTCTCCATATCCAAAACCACCATGATGCCTCTTGCTTTCCCCACATGCGCATTTAAGTCACCACCAATTATGACTAGGTCATCCTTAAGGATTTCCATTACAGCTTCATCAAGGATAGCCCTAAAGTCATCTTTTTCTTCTTCCTTGCAACCCGTTTGGGGAGCATATACTGAAAGGATGTGTAGTATTGATTGACCAATGCATAGTTTTATCTTCATTAGTCTACCAGAGATCCTGTTGACTTCTACCACTGAGGAGGTTAGATCTTGACTGAGGATGATGGCGACACCGTTCCTATTGCTAACAATTCCATTATAGTACAATTTATACCCATCTCCAATCATTAAAGTCTTCTGACCTTTCCATTTCGTCTCTTGTATGCACGCTATATCAACTTTTCTCTTGTTCAACATTGATGCCAATTCTCTCGTCTTACCTTTAAGCGTCCCCAATATTCAAACTTGCTAATCTTGTCTTCTTTGCTTTGACCTTTACTTTACTTTTCACAGGATGGAGGTCTACACCCTGCGCGTCGCTTGGAAGGAACGCCCTAGCTTTCATATTCATATTTCCGTTTGTTTCCTTCATTTTGTTTATTGGACAGGTATCCTTAGCACCCGGCTGTCCAGGCCTGTCGGTGACCGGGGTGTCATCTCTAAGCTCCGAAATTCATCTTACCATATGTCTTTACACATCAGTCATCGAAGAAAAACTTGAAAGTTTTTATGCTCCTTACCAGGATTGACCTGCGTCCTTCTTCTTCCTTCTGTTTCCAAGCATAAATCTAACCCATTAGGCCACCCCGGCGATGACGATCAAATATATAATATAACAAAACCGATTTAAAAAATACATTAAAATATTAAAAAATTGGATATTATAATTTTCGTTTTTTCTTTATGTATTCCGATTTTTTATATTCCTTTAAAATATATTTCAATATAAATTATATTTTTATAAATTTACCATTCAATGGTTCTCCTCGATAACCAATCTCCAAATATTGATGTATCTTATTATAATAACTTGAAAAATCATAAGGAATACTAAATTCATTAAGAATTGATTATTACATTATGAACGATTTCGTTTCTTGTATTTAGTCGGGGATTGATTGACCTATATTTGTTTTTTAATACCCCAAAGAAATTTTTTATTGGATTTAGTTGTGGCGAATAGAATGGCAAAAATTCTATTCGCTCTTTAAACTATCAATGAGATGGCTTTTATGGATCGATGCATTGCCCACAATAATAATTGCATCACTTGGTATGATATTAATAAGTTCTATAATATATTCTCGAAATAGTAGACTATTATAAGGTCCCTCGATGATGCGATAAATTATCACACCTTTCCTATAATATATAATATGCTTAAATTTTTACCCTTAGATGATGGGACTTTAACTGTTGGCGTAAGGTTGAACATGTAAATTTATGCCTGTCTCGTTTAAGAAAAATATTTTTTCTTTGGCTATATTCAATAAATTTGGTATATATTGACTGTGCCCGATGTGTTTCTCCTATCAGGTTTATTTCCTGCATTTTTTTTGGACCATCCTATTTTTTTAAATATATTTTCTTATAGTTCTTCATTTTTAGGAAATCCCGGAGGTAAATTTTATATAATATCTTTAATAGTGAATGTATTGTTAATTAAAAGATCTATTATTTTTCTTTCTATATTGAAGGTGTCTTTTTTTACCTCTCTTTCCAATTACATAATCTTTCAAAGGGTCTCCGATGATTTCGGGAATATTTCGAGTCTTAATTTATTAATAGACGATAAAGACATATCTATATACTTAGAGATATCTTTCATTTTCATTCGCTCTCGTACAGATAATAATTTTTTTGCTATATCTATTTTTTCCTTATTCCAGTTTTTATATTTCCTTCTTGGAATTGCCGAGATTAAATTTGCTGAATCGATAATAGAATCTTAAAGAGTGAGAATTGATAATATGGAAATTATTTGTAGCTGATATATTAGGTATTGAATTTGATAAAACAGGATCAGGATTTGATGTAAATGAATTTGTTTTATTTGTGTTACTAGATAAAATTTGTCGTATTAAACATTTGAAAAAAATATTAAACTGTATTATATAAAAAAAATTAAGTAATATAAATTTGTAAATGCAAAAAAATTACATTAAAATTTATACCATATGTATTTTTGTAGTGTTTGTTTTGTTGTTAATGGATCGTCATTTATTTTTTAAGTATTATGTAAAAATAAAGACACATATTGTTTCATTCTTTTAATTTTTTGTTTTTATTATAATAACTTAGCCTGTACATTTTTTTTTATCACATTCATAACAAATAAATACATTACAAATTTATTCAGGGATCCAAACCGAACCATTAAACCCATAAATTCGGTATTTTTTATTGAACCTAAACCGCTAAAAAAATTTCTAGCCGAACCTGAACCGAACCGCTAAAATGCCTCTGAACCTATTCGAGCCTCATGATTTTATGCTTATAAAATAATGTGTAAGTTATTACTAGTATATTGCAAAATTATATAATTATATTCGAATTGTTTTAAAGATTATTATCAATCACATTTGATGATAAATGTCAGTTATAATTTTTTTAAACTTTAGTATATTGCCATTTTACACCTTTTTAAAAATATTTTAAGCATATAAATTATAATGCCTAAATTAAATCCAATATATAAATTATTTACTTATAGTATTATAAATGACATATCAAATGTAATATTACTGATTGTCAAATAAATATGAAAGGCCATTATGGAGAAAATCTTGAGCGTCACAAAAAAAGAAACCACCCTCTAGAATTCGATAGAATTAACAAAATATCACAACAAAAGACTAATAAAATAAAAAAGTTTAAGTATTATTAAAATATGGCATAACATGGAATTAAACTTTGTTATAAGAGTGGAGGATTCTAGTGAAGGTGAATCAACCGGTTAATGTAACCTCTGAAGAGATTTAGTAGAAAGTTTTCCTTAAAAAAAGGTGTTAACAAACAAAATCTGTTAAAAAAAGCGGAAAATATTAGAAATATTTTAGTTAATTTTTCTAAAAAACCTGGGTTAAATAAAAATTTAAATATTTTAGACTATTGGAGAAATAATCGATACCCATAATTATGTAAATTGTCTGATATCTTACTAGCAGTGCCGGCTACCCAAGTTAGTGTGGAAAGATTTTTTCAAAAATTAAATTTATACTATCTCCTTGGAAATATATTAATTGTGCGGCTTAATATAAAATTTTTAAGTAAATAAGTTAAATATTGTTCATATTAAAATTATTCTTTGATATTTATTTGTTATATTTATAAGTTAAATATTATTTTATAATGTGCAATTATGAAAATGTAGGTTTTATATATGTGTTTTTTATTTTAATGATGAAATAATCAAAAATATTCTGCCCTATACATAATTCGAATATAAGCTTGAATACAAAAGTGTTCATACCGGTTTTTAGAGTTTCAAACCGAAGCCTTTTTACGAACCGAACCTTAACCTGAACTGTAATTTTATTCGAACTTGAACCAAACCGATATTCGTTTCGGTTTGGATCCCTGAATTTATTAATATAAATTTAAAATTTTGACCTTATATTAATATATATTAAAATTTTCCACTAAATCATTTGGAACTTTTTCACTGCAAAGCTAAAGTATAATATTTCCAAAGGGGGGGGGGTTGATAAAATCGCAACAAAAGATTTTAAAACTTTTAAAATAAAATATACCATTTAAAATACATGCCACAAATGAATTTAAATCATTTGTTGGAGCTTTATACCCTAACCTAAAAATTTGTACAATTCCCTCAATTAAACTATATTTAGTTGTATTTTATAATAAAGAATTCAATAAAGTAAAAATAATAAATGATTCAAAGAGTTTAATACACTTTACAATCGATATATGGTCAAACCCTACTAAGAGGGGCTTAGCCACAACACTTTCATGGGTAGGGGGATAAATTTTTATGGGGCTAGACTTTTAAACCCCCTTTTTGCCCTGCATTCGGCCGATCCCTACTATAGAAAATGAAAAATTAATATATATTGTTAATTTTTTGGTGCTCTTTATATAATTTCCTTTAAAGTTGGTTGAACAACTCCTAATTCCAAAATATGGTGATGTTTTATGCTTAATTAGTCTCTGACTTTAACCATTATAAATTATAATAGCCAGTAAAAAGTAAAAAAATAATATTAGTAACAAGATTTTGGCCAACCTTAAGATTAAGAAGTAACTGAAAACATTTATTCAGTTATTTTTATAAATGTTTATATTAGGGGTGTACAGCCGATTATCGATCCGATATCATATCTGATTTTGTATTCTGTAAACATACTAATCGTTTTTATTTATAATCTATACATCTAGTCTTGCAAACGTTCCATTTGAGTCTATTTTTATAAAAGCTAACTCACTATTTTATCCAGAAAATATTACGCAAGCCTGAAGATATTGCTCATAGATGGCACAAATGTTTGGACATCTATTAGCGAAATCTCATAGCTTAGGCAATATTATTAAAATATTGAGTTATCCGTTTTTAGAAATCGGCTAATGGAGCAATTTTGAATTACTACATACATACTCATCTCATATATATTTAATAGTATAACATCTATAATTTAACTATACTATAACTCAAGTCATTAAAATATATTATAATCAGTTATAGCTTATATTCAGGAATCTAAATATATATAAAAAGATATTTATTGATAAATCACTTATTTATTTATATAATAACTAATCTGTTTACATAATAAAGTAACAATATATGAAATTTGAATAAATTTTTTAAAAATTAAGACGCTATTTTATCGGATTTGATCGGAAAGTTTTATAATATTTGCCGATAGCCGATATTTTTAAAAGAATGAAATATCGGCCCTATTCGATTAAAACATCGGCACCTCCTTTGTTTATATAATAATTGTATATTAATTTAATCCGCTTGGTAGATATGAAGAAAAAAGAAAATTGCTAAAATGGAAAATATACAAAACTATATCTGGTGTGCTTTAATATCTAATGCCTGACTACTACTTTTTATTCATCACTCAAGTATGAGAACCACGAAAAGTAACTGAATTATAAACAAAATGAAAAATACGAGGTCACGCTATAAGCGTGAAGTGAATCAAGCAAGCTTTTAGAAACACTAATTATGAAACTTATATTAAATAGGGTTTTATTAGTATATTTTATTGCATTATTCTCTTTGGTAGTTGGCTTAAAGAGGAAAGTAATTATTGGTAAAAGGTAAAAAATTGTTAAAATTAGCTTCATGCCATAATTAAGAATATAGAAGTTCTAACTATCTGGTTTGCGTTAATATTTAGTGCCTTATTAATTCTTTAATCAATTTCGCCAGTCATGAAAAAAGTAATCCAATTATGAACCAAAAATCAACTATGATATCACCTCTGAAGCGTAAAGTTAGCCAAATCTGGAAGCATTATTTCGGATATTATGTCAATAATAAGTGCGTGCTTCAACCCGTTTGGTAGATAGTTTGAAGAAAGACATTTTTGGCAAAATAAAATTGTCAAAATTGACATTATGTTAGAAGAAAAATTATAGAAGCAATGAACAATATGTAATACCTGTTTAGTTTTTTTCAGCCAATAAATAAAAATCAGTTATAAGCGAAATAAAAATTACAGTAAATATTAGATTGAATCTTAAATCGATTCAAGATATTTTTAAATCTTATAATTCTATGATTTTCATAGATGTTATTTTTTCTTGTCAGTTAGAAGTAATTTAAATCTCATTAAACAAGATAGAATGAAGTTTCTAGAAGCACAAAAACAATTTAATAAATTAAAATATATTTTACTATTATTATCATTATAAAAAATCCTATCATCTTAAAATATGAGACTTGATATGGGTGTAGCTTTGATAATATTGTGCTTAACATTTGTTGACAGGAATAAATTTTATTTCTTCATAATGAAATTGGCAAAGTAGTTTTTTTTATAAGGAATATGACAAACTAGATAATTTTTTGCAAAATAATTACCTCGTTGGCATATGCCAAATTAGTTATTATTTTCAGTTTTAAAATGGTTTAATTTTAAAGTTGGATTTTCGTCTCCATCTATGGAGCAAATTTCTATAAAATATTTTTTTAGACTCTAGAAAGTCTTACATATTCTAATCGTATCCCCTAATGTCCACCCCCCCCCCCCTTACTCTTGCTCTCCATTCACCTATATGAGCGTTTTTCACCCTTTTTTTACTTAAAAAATGTAGATTTTCGATCCGATAAAAAATTTAAATATTATTTTTTATACTGCAAATTCCAATTCCATTTTTAAATTCTTAAATATTTTTTAGTTCATTTAAATATAAAAAATAAAAATATTTTCGCTTTCGATTCGTCCAATAGAAAAATATTTTAATTCAATTAAAACCCATCCAGATAAATGTATTGCTTGCAAAAATAATTAAAAAACATTTGCAATTTATTTTAAAAAATTTTTAAACAATATTCATTTTTGATTTTTTTCAAAACTTATAAATTATTTTTTAAAACTTTTCTTAACTTATTTATAAAGAATAATTTGACTCTCTCCAGTATCTTAGATCTTTTTACATCTACAAGTTTTTAACATTTAACATATTTTAATTATATATAATTTTTTAGACTTTTCCTTACAGGAAGGACCATCTTATTCTCAAAATATTTCACATTCAGCTTTATTTGACATAAATAATTCTTTTTCCCAATCAAAAAAGTTATTCTACTATTTGATTTTGATACCTATCCTCAACCAAAAATAAATATGGCAATTGGAGTCAGCAAAAAATCGCCCTAGCCGAAAGATGTCTCACTAATTGACGATGTAAAATTTACCACCTAATCTCAAAATGAGTGATTCGGTAATATCAAGATTCATTAAATTAATGAGATGGAGCCGGAAAAGGGTTGCAAAAGAATCCAATAGACAGAATTCCCCAAATGTTATCAATATTCGTAAAGAATATTACCTAAAAATTATGAACGTGCCATTTTAAAATTAGATGACAGGCTTCAATTCCTACATAATTTCTTACTATGGATGGACTATGGGTAAGAGGCCATCCGTCAACTCCCTTCTTGATGGCGAAAATCATATCGGTTTTATGTGAAAGAAACAGCTATAAAATTAATTTTTCTGTTGAATTCACTTATAATTATAGATAATGCTCCTATCCACTGCGCCCACATACTATCGCAAAATTATCGAAATATAGCATATCTTCCACCTTATTTTCCACAACTAAACCCCATTAAAAAAATTTTGCGTTTTGAAAAATCAATATCGATCTATATATTCCAAACCAAATAACAGAATCCATATAAGGCAATTACTAGCCTTTTGCTTATTTCATTAATTATGATTTCACAGCCTTATACTCACATACGATATATCGAAGAGGGATTCCGATCTATTCCATTGAACGACTACTTTAATAGATAATTAAACTCGATTATTATAATATAGATATATTTTTTCGTTATATTATGTGCATTACAAATAGAAAAATAAATATATTTTGATCTTTTATATAAATAAAATAAAGATTTCACTAGTCATTTTCGAAACTACAATATAAGAAAGGTAAATTTAATAGATAATAAAATAAACAATGAAAAAAATAAGTTAAAAATTATCATAATTTTACCTTAAGTTTTACCCCCCCCCCATCCCCCATTTCTTTTTTAAAAAAAGATTGTTTTAAATATTTTATAAGTTTAAATTTTTTAATAAATTGCAAATGTGTTTTTTTAAATCGTCAACATGTTTCATAAAATCATCACAATACTGTAAATAAGTTAATTTTAAAAGCTGTCAAATAATGTTATGAATCTAAAATACTACTATAGCAAAATAAATTTAAATATGTAGAATTGAACCGGGTTTTTAAAATATATAACTCAAAATTATAATCAAAAATTTTTACATTCTTTTATAAATATGACAGTTTAAGTAGGAGACTGGGGTTAGGCAAACCACTTAATTTCTTTGAAATTATTTATTTTTTTACACTCCATTATACGATTTTTTCCCAATATGTCGAAACAGTAATTGGCATAATGTTAATTTATTTAAAAAGCAGCCCGGCTCGTCCAGGATTTTTTAATTTTTTTTATGCCCGACCCATATTTATAAATTTTTAATCCTAGTCGGAAATCTTACCATTTTTTATCCCATTCCGGACCGCGTCTGCAGTTCTTATATATATATATATATGCTTTTTTGGAAGAAATTCATAAAAATGCTGCCCTGATCCATGTAGACAATTTATATTCTTATGTGGTGATTGTGCTAATAAATTTGGAGAAAGTTTCTAAATCGCGAAAATAAAAATCACTAAAATTTGAGAATCTCGCTTATATCTCCTAAAATTTTTTTAATGTAAATCTGAAATTTATATTAATAGATTACTTTATCAAAACAAAAATATAACTTTAATTAAATTTTACTATACGCAACAAATTATTTCATTTTTTATAAAAAAAATATACAAATCGCCCATGAATTGTTTATTATACTATTGACTAGTGTTGTTAAAAAGTCGAGTTTATCCTACTCAGAGTCTCGAGTCATTAGTCGATTAGAGGACCAATATTTCTATAAACTTCAGCTGTCAACTTGAGTTATCAAGTGGACGAATATTTTAAATTAGTTATTAATTATGATGGTATTTGTTCTGTTTTTTACATTTTTTTACTTTAGACTTCCAACTTGAGTCGTGAATACAAATATAATTGAGTCGACTAGAGGACGAATATTTCAGATTTATTATATTAATTAAGATAATTTTTTTACTTTAGACTTCTAACTTGAGTCGTGAATAAGAATTATATACTTGAGTCGACTAGAGGACGAATAGTTCTATGAACTTGAGTTGACTAGAGGACGAATAGTTCTATGAACTTGAGTTGACTAGAGGACGAATAGTTCTATGAACTTGAGTCGTCAGACTTGAGGACGAATATATCAAATTAGTTATTAATTAAGATATTTGTTCTATTTTTTACATTTTTTTTACCTTAGACTTCCTGAGTCGTGAATACCAATTATATACTTCATTATCATATTCCTCAATACTTATTTTATTTGATCAAATAAATTCTAATTTACAATTTTTGATTGATTACTATATTCTCAAATAATAAAATATTTTACAGGTATCTGAATATTTTAAAATTATATCTCAACCATTATTTGAATTTTATATGTGATAATAATCAAAACTATGAGATGGCCGTTTAATTTTCTTTAGCACTCCTCCTCATCTATATATATATTTAGTATTTTTATACTTCTTCTTCTAGGTAATTATTTTATTTAGTCATTAATGGTTAATAACTACTAAAATATTTAAAAAATATCTAATGTACCTGTCCAAGATACATTTCTAAAATTAGAAGAAAAAAATCAATACGTGTTTATAAAATAGCGATGAAATTAAAGAAATCGGCCAGAAAGTTCGCACCAAATTCTTATAGAATGGGGCATAGCGATACTAATTTATAAAATCTGGACATTTTAAGAAAGTTTCCTGACCGATCTCTGTAACGAATACCGGAAATTATTTTAAAACGCCAAAAATATGATTTATATTTTAATTTAAAAATTTCAAAAAAGAAAATAATATCTAATATGAATTAAAGAAAAATTTAAATTGTTACTATTACTAGATAGAAAAATAAATACAAACAAAATTTTTTATTTTATCAATTAACAACACATATTAAGTTATGTATTTTTGTTTATTTTTATATTTAAGTTTTTTAAAAAAAAGTAATATATTAAAAATAATTGTTATAGTGAATGAAACAGTGTTAATAATAAAATTAACAATAAAAGGGGGTAAACATAATAAGATTTTATTTTAATTTAAGACATATTGAAATTAAATATGTACAATCAATTAATTAAGAAGATTAATCGTTGAAAAGAAGTGTTTAAATACTTGATGTTATTTATTTATATTATTAAAAAATTAAGTAAACTGTAATTGTTGATTTTTTGCAAGAAATAAATTATTAAATGTTAAATAATATAGATTATAATCGTCATAGTTCTTATCCACAAATAAACCAATATTACATCACAATTATTCAAGATAAGAATAGTTATTTATTAAAGAGAGAATTTTTAAATATTTTAATAGTTTTTAACCATTAATGACTAAATAAAATAATTATCTAATGACTAAAGAGGGACTATAAAAATACTAAATATATATTAAAATGAGGAGGAGTGCTAAAGAAAATTCCCCCGCCATAGTATAATTTTGATTATTATAGCACGTATGCATTGGCGTACGGGGGGGGCAGGGGGACAAATTCCCCCCTCCCCCCCAAAGCCAAAATGCAGATGCCGGACATATTTTTCAAAAATATTATTTTTTATATTTTATTATATTTATTCATATCTATTTCTTTTAAAATTTTTATTACCTTTTTCATTTATTTACTTTATCAATTAATTTCATTTTCAAGTTTTCCTTGTGGCGTAATATTTATCTATTATTTTTAAATTTCCCGGTATTATAATTTTCAAATTTCTAGTCATGGATATTAGACTTTTTTTAAAAACGCTGAAGGTGAAAATCATGCCAAAAAGCAAAAAAGTATAGTATAATAATTTAATAATATTTTTAGCAATTAAACCCCCCCCCTCCTCCTCCCATAATAGCTAATAATGAAAGAATTGTTGAAAAAATAATAGATAGTCAGCATATAGAGCCATTTAAAGGTCAGTTATTCTAAAAATACATTTGGGCAGTTTTATAATAACTTAGCTGGTATTATTTAAGAAATAATTTTACATTTTTATGTACTTTTGGAGGTTTTTTTAAACACCTACTTTGAAAATGAAATGTTAATTTAATTATGTAATAATAAAATAACTGAATTTTTTAAGATTCATCATAAGTGAATCTTAAAAAATTAAAAGTAATAATTAATCTTATTATATAATTATTTTCAAAAATATAGCTAAATATAAATATGATACGTGGGCAAGGGTATGATGGAGCACGTGCAATAGTGGACAATTAAATGGGCTTCAGGCATTTATTAAAAAAAAATGCCCAACAGCTATATATGTCCACTGTGCTGCCCATTCACTCAACTTAGCAATATCGGATTCATGTTCTTTACCATTGATATCAAATTGCTTAGGTTTTTAATTATTAAATTAAATTTTTTATATTTATATCAGGTAAAATATCTAGCATCTATGAGATGTTTAGATACCCCAAGCGTTAAAATATTTTGAACAGAATTATATCTGAAACTCCTTGCCCAACAAGGAGAAAAAAATTGCAAAAAGCTTGACATCAAGCAGTAACAGCTTTTATCGAGTTAGAAGAGCCGATTATTAATACTCTTATAGAAATATCACAATGTCTGAAAAAGATATTTCTTCAGAAGCAAGCAAGTTACTGGTCAATACTTATACCAAATTTTTTTTCGCATTAGAATGTATTAATAAATTATTTAATTATACAACTATTTTATGTAATACTTTTCAAAAACCTGATATTGATTTGATTGAGATGATGAGAATAGCAGAGACAATTTTATTAGAACTCAAAGAAATTAGAGCTAATGCTGATGAGGAATTTCATATTTTATATGTTAATGTTGAATCAAAAGCAGAGCTATACGAGTTCAATATTTGTCTCCCTCGACTTGCAGTAAGGCAAACTTATCGCCAATAGTGTCAATAGAAGAATATTATAAAATAAATGTCTTTGTACCTCTTTTGGATACATTTATAACCCAAATGAAAGGTTTTTAAATCATCAAGAAGCACTTATCAATCTGCAGATATTACTTCCGCAAAAGCCCTCTGAACCTTTTTCACATGGTGATAGACTTATCAATCTGCAGATATTACTTCCGCAAAAGCCCTCTGAACCTTTTTCACATGGTGATAGAAAAAAAATAAAATATTTGAAAGATTTTTATCATGAAGACATTAATGTATCTCATGATGCTTTATTAGCTGAATGCCAACTATGGTATAAAAGATTAACAATGGTTGATATAGTCCCAAAAAATTCTATGGATGCTTTGCATCATTTCAAACATCTTTTAGATTATTTTCCCAAAATATTGAAATTATTATATATATTAGCAACTCTTCCCATTAGCAACTAATGAGAGAACATTCTCTTCTTTAAGAAGATTAAAAACGTACCTAAGAAGTACAACTTCATAAAGTAGGTTGAATGGTCTGGCCCTTTTGAATATTCATAGGCATTTGACGCCAAACACGGATCAGATAATTGAAAAATTAGCTCACTCCCAACGAAGATTGGATTTTATATTATAAAAATATGTTTCTATAATATTTTTTGTTCATTTTTTAATGTCTTAGATATTTTTCTTTTACATAAAAAATATAATTATTCATATTTCCAACATTTAGATTTTTTATATTTTATATATTAATTTTAAAGGCTCAAAAAAATTTAAATTTCTATTATGGATTATTTATTTTATAGTCATTATTAGAGAACTGCAAAGTAATTTTTTCGCAACCCGAGCCCGAATTAAAAAAATTTTTTGTCCGAGCCCGACCCGAGCCCGAGCACACATTTTTTAGTCCAACCCGACCCGAGCCCGACCCGAATAAAATTTTGCAATTTAAGTTTTAATATTATAATAACCAAAAAAAAATTTATGTGTATTTATTCAGTTCAGCCACCTTAAATAAAAGTTTATTTGACGGCCATAATCTATTCAAGATATATATTAAGTTGCATTTTATTAAATTTGTAAAAAATATTATAAAATGATTAATATACAAGCGAATTTAAAAATTATAACGATTATATAATACAATAAGCATCATTTATGCGAATATAGATATGATATAAAAGTTAATAAATATATAAAAAATATAATGAACATATTATATTATATTGACCTCATCAATATCATTATCAAAATTATCACAAAGTGAATAATTATGATATATAAATAAAGAGGCGTCCAGTTAATCTGGCTTTAAACGAGTCCTTCTATCCTCAAAGGCCCTACCTGGAAAACGCCGTTTCACTGCTAGCCGACGAAGCAGGGATAGCCAGGAATTTAAGAGCTAAAATACTTAAATTTGGAAACTCATAATGGTTTGTTTTCCACCATTTTAAAATATTATCATCATCAATACATAATTTCGGATCTAGGTATTTTTTTAGCTCGTCAACATCGGCGCTAGCATCAGAATACGCATTGTCAGCCTCCCATAGAGAGAAGTCCAAAAACGTATCTACCACCTCTGTAGTTTCTTAAGAAAAAAATATTCATTAATAATGTTAAGATATATATTTATTTTATTATTTTTTAATAAATAATTTTATTAATAATTTAACCATATTTTCATAAATTTGTTACCAGCACATCGACCCTTTTTCATATATGAGTTTAATATAGAAAATAATTTATTGCGGATACCATCAGCAGTATCTACTGAATTTCTAGAAATTGTCGTAGCATTTGGAATGATGCTTTTAACATCAATATTTCCATATATTGAACCAATTTTGGCAAAGGCAACAATCAACAAAGCCTTCCCCATGAATTATATCAAATGATCTCAAATCACGTCCACAAAACATAGTAAGCACCTCTGTGCACTCTTTTTTCAATTTTGTACAACTTTTGAGTTTTTTCGGATCAGTACCAAAAAGACTATCAATTGTTAATTGTGTCTTTTAACTCTCTGCTGTTGTACTTGTATTTGTATATACACATTTATGTCTTTTAAATTGATTTGTTCTTAAAATAATTTAATAAGTTCATATACCTGTTGTTATTGAATTATATACATAAATAAATTTGCATATAATAGAAATGACATAATTAAGCTTTTCTTTATTTTCATCATATATAAATGAAAATTTCTTCCATACATCGGATTTTCCATTAAGATTCTTCCTTACTTCATACTCCTTTGTCTTAATCTTTTCACCAATTCTTTTTAATTTTGCATCCATTAAGATAATTTTTTTAATATGGCTGTGTTAAAAAAAATATTTAAAATGACTTTAATAAATTAGATTGAAATAAACAGAGTTGGGCAGTACTGCTAATACTTGTATCTAAGATACATGATACAAGATCCCTTTATATCTTGTACTCAGTATATTTTGACATTTTTAATAAGATACTAATATCTGTATCTAAGATCCTTAATTCTGAAAAGAATCTTGTATCTTTTTCATTTTCTTGACAAAAGATACAGATACAGATTCTTTTTAATATTCATGTTTTAAATTTTACATATCACAGTATACATCTTATTTTCTTTGAGAATCTTGTATTAATTTCCTAATTTTTTTCTGCCATATTTTAAAATATTGACAACCAAAATTATCTGGAAAATTTATAACTAATATTAAGGTAGATAGATAAAAAAATAATAATACCAAAACGAAATAAGTAAAGATTATATTTTATATATAAATGTAACTTACCAATTTTATATAATATTTTTTAATTTCTAGGATGGGATGATTAACATTTATGGCAGTGAAATTTAAATTATGGAAATAAGTTCCCCTGAATCAAATCCCAATCTTAAATTTTATATGGAAATTTTTTAAAACAAATGTTATAAAAGACAATGTATAAGATAAATAATAAATAATGAATAAAACTTATCTTTAGTACACAAAATATGTCTTATCTTGTAATTCACGGGAAACACACAATTTAGTGATAAAATAGTTTGGTATCCGGTTGTTAGGTTTATAAAATAATAATTAATAATGACATGACATGTTAATATGATTGACATTTTAATCCTAAAATGTGATAAATATTAAATAATATGATTTTATAATTAATATTATAAATTATACTGACGATTTAAGATATTAATATTATTATTTATTTTCGGGTCGGGTCGGGTCGGGTTTTCGGGTCGGACAGCTTTTACAACCCGACCCAAGCCCGAACCCGAGAAATTTTTTTTTGATGTCCGAACCCGACCCGAGCCTCGGGTCGGGTCGGGCTACTGACAGCCCGTGCAGTTCTCTGGTCATTATATCCTGGTTATATCCACTTAATATTTTATAATTAAGATTTATTTAAAGTATTTATATGCCGTCGGTTATATCCGTTTAATATTTTTTAAATCAAATTTATTTTTATATACCGGTTTTTATATTTAATTTTTTATAATTCATATTAATTTAAATTTGTATATTAGAAATAGTTATTAGTCCTAATAAATTTATGCTTGATATTTTTAAATAACAATAATTTTATTTTTAAAAATTTTAATTATCCCCCCCCCCCTACACCAAATTCCAGCGTACGCTACTGCACGTATGCCTTAACTATATAAAATTCAAATAATGATTGAGATATAATTTCAAAATATATAGATATTTTATTATTTGAGAATATAGTATTTAATAAAAAAATATAAATAAAAATTTATTTGATCAAATAAAATGAGGAAAAAGATAATGAAGTTTATAGTTGGCAGAGTTGTTAAAGTAGCGCGCTATCTTTTTTGGTAGCTATAGCTAATAGCCGCTACTATTTTTAAAATATTTAATTTTTTAGCGCGCTACTTTTTTAAAAGTAGCTAAGTAGCGCGCTACTTCGCTACTTTAAAAAAATATAATCAATGTAAGTATAAACATGAAAATTTAAATATTATATCATAATTAATTATAATTTTTATAATTTATTATTTAATTTTGAAATTTAAATATATTTTCGATTTTTAATTTATATATTCAATCTGTGTTAATAATCTAAAATGGCATACGGACATGGAAGATTCAATGCAAGAAAATGTACTTAATAGCTCTAATAACGATTTCCCATTCCCTAGAATTTAAAAAATTTTAAAAATAAATATTAAAACAAAATCTGGATTCAAATTCCTGTGCTTTAAATGTAAAAAAAAATATATCATCAAATCAATCGAGTAGCTATAACCTGAAGAAACACCTAAAGGTAAATTGTTATTTTTTCATTATAATATTTATTTTATTAGACTGTTCACGCCAATTTCTATAAGGAAATAGAGAAACATATAAAAAAATTTGGTATAGGAGAATCTTCATTCAAAATGACAAATACTATCCAAACCAAATTAACTGATAATAAACATGCCAATATTTCACAAAAATTGGCTGATAAAGTAATTGTTGATTTTATTATTGACACAGTTCAGCCATTGTCCTTGGTTGATAATCCATCATTTACTATGATGATTAAAACTTTATCCCCTGGCCAGTTTTATGTCGCCAGACACTTATGAATAAAATAGCCGACAACTTCAAAGTGATGAAAGATGCTCTAATAGTAGAGTTATCAGATATATCTTATGCATGTACCACGGCAAATAGTTGGACACATAACAGAAGGTAAAAACTTATTTATATTTATAAATTGATCTGATTAAATATTTTTAGAGCTTATTTGGGAATCACAGGCCATTGGTTAGACCCTAGGACTTTAAAAAGAAGATCTGTAGCCTTAGCCCTTAAAAGGATTATAGGATGCCAGACATATGACGTACTTGCAAATAAAATTATTGACATCCACTAGTCTTTTAGGATTCATAATAAAGTTTGCAAGATGGTTACTGATAATGGGTCTAACTACCTGAAGGCATTTAGGTTATATCACAAATTTATTTATAATATTTATTTTAAGTTATGATTTTTTTGGCAGTAAATTAATCAGAATGGAATGGTTATTATATATAAAATATTAGTATTTTAATATTTCACATTATTTATAGAATTTTTATTAACTAAATACACACATATTTTAGTAATATTATGATTATCATAATTTATATCAAATTATAAATAAAATTAGTGAAATTAACTAATAAAATATAAAACAGAGGTGGATTATTTCATTAATTTTTATTGTACAGTGTCATTGAGCTAATCTAACATTTAATAAGATATGGTTATTGAATATTTTATGGATGATTAGATTTTTACTATATTTATTTCTTATTGATTAATTGCCATCAATTTATATACAGTACAGGGAATTCATTCAATGTATTCATTTGATAAAATATTTTTGCTTAGTTACATTATAATTCCTGAGGTTCAAAATTTAGAATACTAAGAAATGATTTTTCCACACCATTTTTGATAAATATTACTAGACATTTCTATTAAAACTGGATAAATAATTTAATTTGTCCTATTTAATATGAATATAGAATATTTGGTGAGGATAATGCTGAAGATGAGATACAGAATGATAGTCAACATGTATTGGAAGAGGAGAATAGGTGTTGATGCCAATGATATTAATGAGATCTTAGAAGAAGGTTTAAATTATTTTATAATACATGTTAATCTAATCAATATTCTATAGGATCTTCAACTAACTCCACAATGTTACCCAGCCATCAGAGATGCTCCTGTTATAATTTAAATTTGATAGCAACAGTAGATGCTGAAGGAGCTTTAAATGATGAAGATTTTAAAAGGGTGTCAAGATCGACATTTTATAAATGTCAAACTTTATGGAATAAACAGAACAAATCTCCTAAAAGTTCTGACATGTTTAAAAAAAATTAGGGAGGTGTTTATTAACCCCTAATCGTACAAGATGGAATTCTGTATACCAAGCAATAAAACTAATCGCTTTTTTTCTGGAGGAAAGTAGATTAGAGATTAATTATCTCTGTGATCTTGTTGAAATTGAATATATTAAAGAGTATACAAAATAATCCTAATTAATAATGATTTATTTCCATATCATATATTTATTTATATTGCTTATTTTTTTATAATCTAAACTAACTATATTTTTATATTTATAAATGTTGATTTTTATATATTATTTATTATACATTTACATTATAAGCAAAAAAAAATAAAAAAAATTTGTTTCATTTGTTTCTAAATTTTTTTTAATAAAAAGGCGCTACTTTTTTTAGCGAAAGCGGTAGCGCGCTACTTTTTTGACAAATAGCTATAGCGGTAGCGCGCTACTTTTAAAAATAGCGTTTAACAACTCTGATAGTTGGTATTCACGACTCAAGTTAGAAGTCTAAAGTAAAAAATTAAAAAACAGAACAAATATCTTAATTAATAATAATAATCTGAAATATTCGTCCTCCAATCGACTCCAATTAACGACTCAAGTTCATAGAACTATTCGTCCTCTATTCGACTCAATTATATAATTCTTATTCACGACTCAAGTTAGAAGTCTAAAGTAAAAAAATGTAAAAAAAACAGAACAAATATCTTAATTAATAATAATAAATCTGAAATATTCGTCCTCCAGTCGACTCCAATTAACGACGCAAGTTCATAAAACTATTCGTCCTCTAGTCGACTCATGTTCATAAAATATTCGTCCTCTAGTAGTTCACGACTCGAGTTCATAACTCAAGTTTATAAATTTTTCATTTAAATTCTGATGTTCATATATATTCAAGGTTTATCGATAATATTCAGGTTATAGGTGCTTTTAATAATTTGATGAATATATTCTATTCTGCTACTATTAATAATAATATCCCCAAATAATATATTGACACTTGAAAGCCGCCTCCCAATAAAACAAATATCGAATAATAGTTCCTCTATGAAATTTATTTCCTTCCAAAAAAATTATATTTAATAATATTCTAAATTTTAAATATTTATTATTTTATTTTACTTTGATAATATATTAATCCCCTATTTTGGAATATTTATTATTTTATTTTACCTTTATAATATATTAATTCCCAATTTTAGAATATTTATTATTTTATTTTAACTTTATAGTATAGTAATTCCCAATTATATATTTGCCTATTAGCGGCCTCTTCTCCGTCCTTTTGATTGTGAAGGGGAGTATACTGCACCTTAAACACTGATCATTTCGTTGAATTGATTCTATAGTGATAATAACATTGCGATATTTTCATAATTCACATCACCCCAAAAAATTCGATCAGTTCGTTGCTGCAACATTTCATAGTCCTTAAATCTTATTTTGAATTTTTTATTATATTTACTTGAGTTCAATGTAACTACAATATTTAATAGATATTATTCTTTTTCATATAAATTTATTAAGAACATAATCCTTCTAATAATAAAAAAGTATATCTATAATAAATATATTATAATAACATTTTTTTATTAGTTACCAATAAAAAATTATATAAGTTTAAATTAATAACCAATAAAAAATAATCTAAGTTTTTGATGACATCTAACTTAAAATAATTCTACAATATTTCTAAACGAATCTAAACCTTAATTAAAATAACTAACAGGCGCGTAACCAATGGGGGGGAAAGGGGGAAATTCACCCCCATCAATTTGACTGTTTTCTTAAATATCATTTTAAGCTAATAAAAATTTTACCCTCCACCCCCCCCCCCCCCCCAATCAATATTTTACAAATATTTGAATAACAATTTTCCAACATAAAACTTATTTTTTATAAATATATTTTATTAAAATTTCCTTTCCTTGTGAGTACATTAACATTATTCAAAAATATTAATAAAATGGAAAAATTTTAAGTCAAAGAGATTGAAATCAAATGGTAATTTAGTTTATTATTATATATAATTATTTTATTAAATTCAAAATTATTAGTAAATTAGAATTAATAAGTATTTTTAATATTAATTATTAATAAATATCTATAATTTTTTAAATATTTTATTTTTACTTCGATTTTGTAGAACAGAAGAAATAGAAATACAAAAGTTAAATAAGGCCGAGCATGAAAAAAAGTAATGTGTCGTTAGAAGCGATATCATTATTGAATTCAATTGATCAATCAGAGTTTATCATTGCTGCTAGTTGCATCAATAAATTATTTTCCTATAGCTCATTACTTTGTAGAAATTTACAAAAACCAAATTTAGATTTGGTTCAGGTTATTGATTTGGCAGAAAATATATGAACAGGTAGATACAATAAGAATGAATGTAGATGAATATTCTCATAATATTTATATAGACGTTGAATCGAAGGCTAAATTTTATGATATAACACTAATTAAACCTCGTCTAGCACCTGGGCAATTATTGAGATGTAAAATAAATATTGGCTTAAC
The DNA here is from genome assembly GCF_954871325.1 of Gordionus sp. m RMFG-2023. Lineage (NCBI taxonomy): Eukaryota > Metazoa > Nematomorpha > Gordioida > Chordodea > Parachordodidae > Gordionus > Gordionus sp. m RMFG-2023. The sequence continues at coordinate 51,324,124 of NC_088775.1, read as the reverse complement.
TGAAGAATATTATAAAATATCCACTTTTATCCCATTCTTAGATACTTTTTGCAAATAAAAGTACGGTTTTTAGATAAAAAACAAGTCTTTAGCAATCTTCAAGTTTTAATACCCAAAGATCCATCTTGGTTTTCTAATGCCACTATTGTTAAAATTAAATATTTAGCAAAATTTTATTCCTATGATATTGATACTGAAATAAATTTAATCAGTGAATTCGAATTGTGGTATAAATATTTACTACGTTTAGCTCTTTTACCTGAGCATGCTATTGATGCGCTCAATCGGTGTAGAGAAACCTTGGCTCAAATTCCTAATATTTTAAGTTGTTTTATATTCTACCATGTTTGACTATTATAACAGGTACGAATGCAAGGACTTTCCAACTTAAGAAGGTTGAAAACATATTTATGAAGTACTACTTCCGAATCTCTGCTAAATGGGTTAGCTCTGTTAAATATCCACAGAGATTTGGTTCCAACGTCAAACAAAATTCTTGATGAATTGGCAACATTCCCACGAAAATTAAAAATCACATTATAATTATAGTATTTAATAAAAAAATTTGTATAATACTGTATTTAGAAGTTTAAAAAAACTTGTTTTTTAAATTATTTTCTAGTCAATATTTTATAGTTTTGTTAAACGCCTCGTTTTGAGCCGATTTTTAAAATCGGCTAACTCAGTTATTTATCCAGAAAAATATTATGCAAGCCTGAAAATTTTGCTCATAGAAGAAGCAAAGGTCTAGACATATAGTATCGAAAATTTGAGGCTTAGCTAATATTTTTCTGGCGAAAATATTGAGTTAGCCGTTTTTAAAAATCGGCTCAAAACGAGCCGTTTAACAACATTAATATTTTATACACACTACTATTAGTATTTTCAATAAAAAAATTATATTATACTTATATAGTATGAGAATTTAAGCTAAGGCTAGCTTTAAAGCAAATTTTATAAAAAAAAATGACATTAAAATTTATTTCAACTTTACATTTAAAAAACTTTATTAAATATATAATAAAAAATAGGCTTGTAATATCCATTAGCACGAATTAGTAAATACTAGTTACAAATATAAATATAATTATTATTAAATTATGAATAATTTAATGGAATAGCTAAAACATAAGACCCGGCCGAAGGCCGGGGAAAAGCTGGGATAAGGGGGGTTTGCGGGCGAAGCCCCCCAAAAATCCCCCCCCCCCCCATAAGAAAATCCTGGATACGCCACTGATAACTAATTTAGATTATAGCAATTTAAAATATCCCTGCTCATAAAGTTTACTTATTAAATGAAGATACGATATTGATCGGAATAAATAATATTTAATTATAAAATATTTTAAAAATTATTTATAATATAAAAAAATTAATTAAATTTCTTGTTTTAACAAAATGGCTAAACATGCCTTAAATTTGGTGGCCCTAAAATCGTCAAATTTCGGCAGCCTGGGGCGGCGCCCACCCTTGCCTTCGACAAGGGCCTTCGTCTGATTAAAGCGTAATTTAAAAATGAATTGTTGCATGTATATAAAACTGGGTATGATATAAAGTAAATGTCTCAAAAAAGGACTTTGTAAAAAAATATAAATATTTAAAATTTTAAATTTAAGTTATATTTAACAAAAAATTAAATGTTGGATTAGATTAATGCACAAAAAATTCTTAAGAACCTGGGATCACCAGAGGGCTCAAAAAATTTTTTTAAAAATTTTCAAAATGCCTTTTTTAGCTAAAATTTTCAAAATGTTAGCTTTTTGGATATAAAAAATTTACAGGGGGCTTAAGCGCCTGCGCTCCCTCTCCCTGGTGATTCTACTGCTTAAGATAGAATAATTGCATATATATAAACTTATAAAATTATCATAAATGGTAAATTAAAAAATATAATTAAGAAGATATTATAAATTTACAAGGTGAAATTTAATCTTCTTTCGGATTGAGCTAATTTTTAATGATTTTATTAGTGCTTGGTATTAGAGGTAGGAGCGGGCCTAATTTTTTATTCACGGACCCGCCCGCTCACGATGGCAAAAAAATCACTCCCTTTCACGCTTGTTAATTTTTTTTAACCCCACCCGCTAGCTCACGAAAGACAATATTTTGATCATGCTCGATTAATTCACGGTTTTTAATTTTTTTCTAAATTTCTCAAAACTTTATTGTTAAGTTTTTTTATTTCTTTAATTCCATATTAATAACACAAAATATACCATTTATAAATCAAAATTTTTATTTAAAAAAAGAATATCCATTTTTGATTAATTGTGTTCGTCTTTTTTATAATAAGCGATTCAGTGTTAATAAAATTTTACTAACAAATTTTTTCAAAGGAAATGAATTTTCTTGCTTCCAAAACTTCAAAATTTTTGCATTTTTATTTGTAGTTGAACGATAAATCTTTTAAGTTCATTCTCAGAACTTTCATAAGTAAATATTTTCGCCTATATAGAATAATCTAGAAATAAAATGTTTTATGCAAATGTGTGCAGGATAATTTACAAAAGTTAAAATGATAGTTGGCACTGTCTTATGGATATCGTCGAATTTTAAATCATACCATTTTAAGTTGTTTTTTATATATATCTACTTTATCGTCTGTTAAAAAAACTAAGACTTGATATTTAAATTTATAAATAAGCCTAACTTATGTACTGGCTCTATAATATGTTGTCGTGTTTCTTAAGGTTTTGATTATTAATGTAATACCTTCTGAAGGTTAACAAAATTTCATTAATTTTTGTTTCCATAGATAAACTTCATTTATAATGGGGTAAGAATCGGCCCTCAGATTACCTTAACTTTCTTCGAATAGTGATAAAAAATATCTAATTGGTAAAAGATATTTACAGTAGTCGCTAATCAATTTAATTTTTGTTTTCTTAACAGGTAAACTTGTATTTTATCATATGATTTTAAGAAACTTTATATCATGATATCATTGGCGTAACTAGGATTTATCCATAGGAGGGTTTTAAACATTTTTTTGGGGGACTTCGCCCCCAAACTCCTTTTCCTCCGGCCTCGTCCCTAAAAAATATATAATATTAATTTTTCGGTAGTTATCTTTATATCATCTTTGTTAAAGTTGGCTGAACAAAATACTAATTCTAAAATTTACCAATATTTTGTGCTTTGTTAGTGTCTAACCACTTAAGTAGCTGTAAATGAAAAAATATTAATAATAAAATTTTAGCCAAATTTATGATTAATGGGTGATTGGAAGCATTATTCTGAAAATTTAATCAATTTTAGTCTTCAATTGTAAATTAATTTAACATTCGGTGTAGAAAGAAAAAAAATTGCCCCCCCCCCCCCACCTAACCATTTTTTATGATCACTCAAATATAACTTATTCTTTTTTAAAAATAAGTATTTTAATTAAATTTTTGCATATAACAAAATTTTACAGAGAATTTCATTATAGATTATATTTTTTATTAAAATACTTTAGTATAAATAACATCCCTTAATTTAACTATGTATTTATTTTATGATTATATATAATAAAATAAATTTCAAAATGTATAAATTTCATACAGATTATTATATTAAAAATTTATTGTAAATAACTATTTAAAAAAAAATATAATTACTATAAAATATCTTGTTGCGCATAACGTATTTAAAAAAAATATAATTTAACAATTTTAATTATTATCAAAATATAAATAACTCTTATTGCAAATGCAATACTTTTATTAAAAATAGTATAATATAAAAAATATATAAATATTATGTTATTATAAATAAGTTTTGCTTATAAAAATTTTATGACTATATATTATAATCATATTGCAATTTTATGATTTGAATTTATAAAGAGAGATCTACTTTTTTCTGAGATTTGGCTAATGATCTCCTTATAGATATTTAATGGGGATAATCCTTTTAAACGGTTTTCAGCGGTGCTATTTCTTATATAGGTTTTAAACCTTTTCAAAGTTAAAAAAAGCCTATTAGTGCAGGTACTAATCGGCAAGGTAGCTAAAATAAGAAAAGAATATTTTAATATTAGGCAGGTAATCTAAAATGAAATTACACATGGAAAAGGCTTGCAAGACATTTTTATACAAAATTCGACATCACAAAGTAACTTATCATACGAACCTGATAAATCTTCAGTGTAGAACTCTGAAATTTTCTTAATATCCTCTCGCGTTTCAAGTGTAATCAACAATTTAGACTCAATCAGCAAAAGAAAATAAAAGCTTGCTGTTTATTTTTATCAAAATAAAGGATTTTTCTTTAAATTATAAATTAATTAAAATTTTTATATCTAATTATTTAACAATATAAATTATATTATTATTAAATTTATAATTGTTTTTCGAAAAATATCTTTCTAGATATGCAGATCATATTTTTTCTCCATCCTCGGCTCTACTTTGCTAGAAAATATTTACAATATATCTTTATAACCCCCCCCCCCCCCCCTCCGTTATTTAATTTACTTCATATAATTTTTAATTAAACCATGTGATCATTTATAATTTTATTCGTTTTTTAAAATATATTTCATTTTGATATCGTACATATTATTTTATTTCCGTTTTATAAATAAAATTATTCGCAATAAAATGGGGAGGGGGGAGTCACCACCAATCCCCCTCCCCTGTCTACGCCACTGCATGATGTATATAAAGTTACATCTCGTTAATTATATTTTGCTTAATGAAATCTTAGCTTGCTGTTTGTTGTAGATTGCTTACACCTATATTTGGCATTTTCGAAAAATATCGGAATGGGCCGATATTTTTTTAAAACCCTATTCTGTATTTTATATTGTTTTTGGTTATTTTATAATTGTATATATTCACATAATTTTTTTTTATTTTATAAATAATTTCATAATAGAAAATTATAAAAGGAACTAATATACAATTTATTTATAATGTTTAAAAAAATAGTTTAAATTTTACTTTATTTTTTATTTTATTATCTGCAACGAGAAAAGCTCGATTTAGCCAATTTTTTTAAAACTTTTAGCCCATTTTGGCTAAAAGTAAATTATTCAAGCTTATTGATTTTTCCCACAGATGGTAGAAAAGTTTGTTCTATTAGAGAAATTTTGAGGCTCAGGTAATAATAATTTGTTAAAATTTTGATTTAGCCCTTTTAAAAAATCGGCTAAATGGAGCTATTTAACAACACAATATTCACCCCATAAACATTGCAAATATTTAAATGGAATTATTAATTTTTGGAGAATAAAAAAATAAAATGAAAGTTAGTTGGTTTTATTTTAAATAAAAAATATTTATATTTTTATGATTGATACCAAGATATATGTTAAATAAAAATCAATAAAATATTGGAATCGGATCGGTAATTTCTGGATCGGTACAGCCTTAAAAAATATAATGCATTGTTACATAATATAAGGCATGAACATGGTAACCTTTCATCATCTTTGAGTGCACTATTACATTTTATACGCATGTATAAGGTAATTGCATCAATATAAGTTATTATTAATTTTCTTTTTAATTTTGACTGATTATAATTTGAATGTAAATGATATAAGTGTATAGTGTAAAGATAATAAAATATTTTTGAATTAAATTTATTAGCAAATTTTTATTGCTGAACGAGAGTTGATAAGATTTAAATTTCATGAAATTTTATAAGATCGGGGAAATGTTGTTTATAAAATGTGTAATATTATTGTTTTCAAAAAAAAAATTAAATTTGAAAATATCTATAATATATATAAAAGCCGTGTCTCAGTCACAGTGTCATAATTTATAATATATATTTGAAAATTCATGATTTTTTACAAGCGTCTGTGGCCTAATCGACAAGAGCATCGCTTACAAATGTGAGGGGCATGGGTTTGAATCCTAGCAAAGATTTTTTTTTCTTCTTAATCTGGCAAAATTAATTAAATAGAAGATAAAATAATTAAGTGTTACATATTCACATACGATACAAAGTTTGTTGCTACTTTAAATTCAAACTATTAAATTGGTATTCTTATATTTAAATTTTTCACAACGTAATAGCCAATAGTATTCTTATAGCATCATACCATATCAAACACTCATTCATCAAAGCATCCATTAAAATAATATTTATATACATTATAAACATTTATTTATCTATTCTATCTATTAATAGTATATAAAAGCCGTGTCACACTTAAAGTGTCACAATTTATAATATATATTTTAAAAATCGTGAATTTAACAAAGCGTCTGTGGCCTAATCGTCAAGAGCTTCGCTTACAAATCTAAAGGCATTGGGTTCGAATCCCAGAAAACACGTTTTTTTAATCCAACTTGGTATTTTTTTTTCTTAATCCAACTTTGTATACTTTTTTAATTATATTAATTTCATTATTTTTTTTAATTTTAATTATTTATGTACTCAATAAAAAATTTAATTTTGCTAGATGAAGGTTTTGTATATTGTTATCATGGTTACAGATTTCGAATTTGGACTTATTAAGATTGAGTCTTTTAAAATTAGCTTCAAAATTATTTTAGGAAGAGCATCACAGATTGTTCCTGTTACAATTCCATATTTTAATCGTAATATATTTGTCGAAGGCTTTATGGGAGAGACTTTTAATAAAATCAAAATGAAACCTGTAATAAATAATAAGAAAAAGATTAATAGAATTAATTAATTTTATAATAATTTTTACGACTTTTTCACTAGAACGATTTACCACGCTGTTACTATTCTGTATTTGAAAAAAATAACACTGAAACTTTAATAAATCACAAAACCAAAAACTTATTTATTTCAAAATTTTATGTCTTGTTTATATACATTTTTTTTAATATTCAAAAAAAAATAAATTAAAAGTACATTAAAGTTCATCAAATTATAATATATTCCAAAAACTCTTTATAAATTATGATTCTCATAATTATGTCTATCATCAATTTCATTTCATCAGAAAATAAGATTCACATAATTATGTCTATCATCAATTTATTTCTTCTAATAATTCGAATATAATTATATCTAATATCTCTTTATTGCTCTAAGCTTCTAAGTCTTACCTGTTTCAGGTGTCTTGTACAGGTTCCTTCTTGTCCTTCAATTTCTACTTCTACCTTTTTTCTTCCTATATTCTTACTTACTATACCCTTCCCCCATTTAACTGGACCATCAAAAAGTAGAATCCATACTAAACTTCCAACTTTAAATTTCTCATCATGTCTATTATCCTTTTGCTTTATTTTTTCTTTCAAAAAATCTAATTCAGTTCTTGTTTTTCTACCTAAAAACATCTATGCTGGAGAATTCCCTTTGCTAGTCTTAGTATTATTATATGCTATTAATAATAAACACCATTTTCCCTCCATATTTTTCTTTTTTTAACCAATTTTTAACTATAGCTACCATTCGTTCAGCTTGTCCATTTCTTGGATAATGTGGTGGAGATAATAAATGTTCAATCTTCCATCTATTACAAAACTTATATCAAATGCTCTGCCTCTAAATGCTGGACCACCATCAGATACTAATGTCTTCATTAATCCAAAATATTTCTTTCTTTCATATTCTAAAAATTTATGTGTATTCTTTCACAAGGCACATTTGTCTCTCGCCATTTATCTTCCTTATTTCTTGCTGGTATATTTGCACACATATTACATGTTTCACAACTCTTAGCTAATTCTTCTATTTCACTATTCATCTTGGGCCACCAAATGTATTCTCTTGCTTTATTCTTCATTCTTTCTATGCCTTGATGTCCTGTATGTATTACGGCTAATGTATCTTTTCTTAACTTATTCGATATCACTAATCGATATCCTCTCAATAAACAATTGTCTTCAATGTTTAATTCACTCCTTATATTCTTAAAGGCTTTGTCTTCACTTTTCCAATCTGCATCTCCTTTCAAACAAGTTCTAATTCCTATTAATTCATCTTTTTGGATATCTCCTCTACTATTTCAAAAGTTATAGGTTTTTCTCTTGTATCTATTTTTAAAGCTCTTATAACATTACTATTTAATTCTTCTTCTTTTTCTATATATTCTAAACTATTGATTAATGGATCTTTGTCTTCAATGTCTATTAAACAATCTTTATAATATATCTGGTAAGCAATTTTGTTTACCCGCTCTGAATTTTATCTCAAAATCGAAATTACCAACTAAAATTAACCATTTTTGCAATCTTGGTGAAATCATAAGTTATTTATTTTCCTTCTTAAATAAATCTACCAAAGGCTTATGATCCGTATATAATACAAACCTTCTTCCAATCAGATATTCTTTGCACTTCGCTAGCCTGAATTTCACAGCCAGAGCCTCTCTCTCGATCGTGGAGTAATTTTTCTCAGTGCTACTAAACCGTCTCGATAAAAATAAAATCTCAACATTATCGGTCATCTTTAATAAAACTCCTCCTATTCCTTCATTAGATGCATCAACCGCTAATATAATATCTAAATTCTCATTCGGTTTCTCTACCATCTTTATTTTCAATTTTTCGAAACTTTCCTCCTGTGCTTCTCCCCATTCAAACCTTTTATTTTTCTTTAATAAATCATACAACGGCGTGGCAATTTCTGAAAAATTTTGAACAAAACGATGATAATAATTCGTTGCTCCTAAAAACGCCTGTACTTCAGTTTTATTATTTGGGGCTCTGATATTCATTATCTTATCTATATTCTTTGCAATTGGAGTAATTTCATTTCCCTTTATACAATGAAACGAGTGTTAAAAATCAACTAACAACAAAAAGGGGTAAATATAATAAAGTTTTATTTTAATTTAATACATATTGAAATTAAATATGGACAAGCAATTAATTAACAAGATTAATCCTTGAAAAGAAATGTGTTGGAAATTTAATTAAAAATAAAAAAATGTGTTATACATTTATTAATTTTTTAAATTTTTCTTAAATAAGTAAAAAATTTTATTTAATTTTTTAAATTTCTTAAATAATAAAAAAAAATGTTTAATATAGAATCTTTATTATCCAATAGTAATATTAATTTTTCCAATTTAAATGAAAACTCCCAATCTTCGTCGAGAATTCAAAGACCAAAAAGAATACACAAATATTGGAATAAAGAAAAAATAGATATATTTACTAAAATGTTATCAATGCCTGAAAGAGAACAGATGAAAATTAAAGACATTGCAAAATACGTCGAAATGTCTACAGCATCAGTTCATACTCTTACTATCCAGCAGATAATAGAAAATTTACCTCCTGGTAGTCCAAAAACGAAAACAACAATTAGCAAATATATAAAAAATATAGGTTGGTCGAAAAAAAGAGCTGGCAAGGAGCCTGATAGAAGAAAAACTCCTGGGGCAATCAATATTCGTCAAATCTACTGTGTAAAGATCTTAAATACCTAAAGATAAAAAATTATATTTCCTAGATGAAACTGGAATAAACTTGCACCTTGTACCAATCTATGCCTGGGCACCATGTCCGTCCAATAATAAAAATTCCATCCTCTAAGGTAAGCATACTTTGTACAATTGGAATTGGAGGGGTAATCCATTAAAAAATAATCGAAGGAGCTTATAATGGGTTGTTATTCCGTGATTTTATGACAGAGCTTATCCGTGTCTTACCACCAGATGGTAATGGATAATGCATCTATTCATAGAAGCCATCTTATCGATGCATATAAAGATACGATTGAATATCTACCACCATATTCACCTCAGCTATCCCATCTAAATTTTTTTTGAGTCTTGAAAAATAAATATCGAATAATAAACCCTCGTCCTAATTCAAGAGATGAAATTATTGGGAATATTATTCAGCTCTTACACGGATTTATTCCTTATGATTTTACTAACTTTTACAATCACATGCAAAGCTATTTGGAGTTGGGTTATCGCGGGCAACTGATTAATTAGGTAATCCTTTTAATTGATTTGTATTAATAATTATAATATTAACTCTTTTAATTTCTAAAAAGGTACCATCATCAAATTCGTGGAACAATATAATATTTTGATAAATTATAATTATATTTTTTATGTAAATTATTTTATCGAAGTTATTATAAAATTTTATAGTATTATCATATTTTTATCGAAATAAATGGGTGTAAAATTTCTAAATAGATTACATTTAAGATATTCTAAAATATTTTCAAATATCAAAAAGACTTTTTACAAAAAATGATTTAGAATTTTAGATAAAATTTAAAAATTATATATTTTAAACATAATTTCTTTTTATTAATTTAAAAACTATTAATCTTGTTAAATAATTGCTTGTCCATATTTAATTTCAATATGTATTAAATTAAAATAAAATTTTATTATATTTATCCCCTTTTATTGTTAGTTGATTTTTAACACTCGTTTCACTGTAATATGTCCTAAATACTATATTTCTCTTACTCCAAAAACACTCTTATTCATATTAGCTTTTAAACCATTTTCTAATATAATATCTAACACTTTAGGTAATCTAGTATTGTGTTCTTCTACTGTTCTACCAGATATCAAAACATCGTCTAAATAATACATTATTCCCTTTATTCCTTAAAATAACGCCGCCATAGTTCTTTGAAATATTAGAGCCGATACTTTCAAACCAAAAGCAATCGGCAGAATGCAAACAAACCTCTATGCGTTGTAATCGTTAATATCTTACTTGTCTTCTCACTCACCTTAATTTGCAAGTAAGCATTAGAAAAATCTATTTTAGGTAATGGATATTTTTCATTTATTAACCACTGGTTAACCGATACTCTATAGTCTATAAATAGTCTTAAACTGTTATCCGGTTTTCTTATGGGAACTATAGGTGTTGCCCATACATTATGCACTATTGGTCTTATTATTCCTTCTTTTAGCCATTTATCTAATTCTTTATCTATCTCTTCTATCCACGAAAACGGTAATCTTCTTATGCCGCAAAATTTAGGACGATAATTTTCTTCTAATCGTATATCTACTTCAAAATCTTTAAGAGTACCTAATTCTTCTTTAAAGACTTCCTTATACCTATTCAAAATAATCTTTATTTCTTTGTTAAAATTATCCTCAACAACATTCAGTTCTTACATATTATTAATTCCTTGTTGTTTGACTTCGACTGAATTTACCTCTATTGTCTTTATATCTCCTGTTTCTTTATTTCTTCTAAGTTGCTTCTATATCTAATTAAAAATTCTGGTGTACGATTTTTGAGTTCATCGAGACCTACATTTTGTTTGACTCTTAAACAAGGTAACTCAGTCTTCTCCTTATCCTCACTTCTTATTATCTTTTTAGTTATTTTGTTGTTTTCTAGGACATTTTCAAACAAAGACCACCAATTATAATCAGGACCTATCTTCTTAATGTCATTCCATCCTAAAATAGGCTCCATTTTTAGTGTCGTAATCCATAACTTTATTTCCTTATTTATATCTAACAATTTTATCACATAAAAACCTAGAATTTTAACCATGCTACTCTAATTGTCTAACTTTTATTCTCTTTGCAATGAATCTTTCTTTTGAAAAATATTTATTAAATTCTTTTACTCTTATTAAACTAATCTCGGCTCTTGTGTCCAATGAAAAGCATATTTCAATTTCACCTATTTTTATCTTAATCCTAAGGCATTTATTTTTCCTTATTATTTTTTCTAAATCGATTTTTTTCTATTTCAACTTTTCCCTATAAAAACATTTTATCAAAATTATATCTATTCAATATATTTATAATCGTTTATATTCATATCATTTATTCCTAAATTATAACTAAAATTATAAAAATCAAATATACTATTAATATTATAATTTATAACACCATCCTTATCGTTATATAGTCATTTATTACATGCTTCTTGAGCATGTCCTCTTTGACCGCATTTTAAACATACTAAATTATTGTCCAAGAAACTTCTACAATTGGTCACTATGTGGCCTTTACGTCCACATCTCGCGCAATTCAAATGTTCGGTTAATTCACATTGCCTCCAAATGTGTCCATATCTTCCACAACTGTAACACTTGACTGACCTAACATTATCTAATTGACTTATTTTATTTTCATTTTTTATAACATTCTTAATTCTTTCTAACTCTTTATTTTCTGATCTTTAAACGATGTATTTCTTCCTACTAAAGTACTCAATAACCACTTAAATAAAACAATCTTGACTAATCTTAAAAAAATTAAATGAATAAAAAAATCTAATAATATGATAAGAAATTAATATAACATAAAAAAGATTTTTTTTTAAAAAAAAAATATATATAAATTTTTTTTTTTACCTTAGTTCCAAATTTATGGAAAAGTATAAATTAGACTGACCTTCGATCTTCTAAAGCCTGGATATAATCAATACGGTACCACTGTTACAATTCCGTATTTTAATCGTAATATATTTGTCGAAGGCTTTATGGGAGAGACTTTTAATAAAATCAAAATGAAACCTGTAATAAATAATAAGAAAAAGATTAATATAATTAATTAATTTTATAATAATTCTTACGACTTTTTCACTAGAACGATTTACCACGCTGTTACTATTCTGTATTTTAAAAAAATAACACTGAAACATTAATAAATCACAAAACCAAAAACTTATTTATTTCAAAATTATATGTCTGTTTATATACATTTTTTTAATATGCAAAAAAAAATAATTAAAAGTACATTAAAGTTCATCAAATTATAATATATTCCAAAAACTAAATATTCAAATATCTCTAAATAATAATTTACAATCGTCGATACTCTTAACAATATTCAAAAACCAATTAATTATATAATAATATAATTCATATTCAAATTATCGCGTATTTATAAAAAATGGAATACGCATAAATATAACAGTTCCATCATCAAGATACCAAATATTTATATCCAAATCAAATTTAGATTTAAGATAATGGATGAGATAATAAATACCAAGGTAAAATAAACAAGGACGTTTGCCCTCTGGATCCTTTCGTCAGAATCTATGACATGTGGGATGAACAAAGGAGTTTTAATGTTACAGTATGTCTCAAGGAATTTTGAATAAACAGGAAATTTGGGATAGAAACTTTATGAAATGTTCACGAAATTTGCTATTGGAAGCATTTTTAAAGTCTACTTTGATAATAGTTACAAATGGCATGTGAAGCTATTTTGCCTTCTTCCTTAACACCAAATCCTAATTGATAAGTATACTTAATAAGTTAAGACCCTGGGTTTTGACCTGTAGCAATTATTTTTGCTAATAATCTTCTAAATAGCTCATTGCAATGGGATAGATACCACAACAGTGTTTGTGAGATAATCTGGTTCGCCTTCATTTTTGTTTCGAATCTATGATGGCAGGTCTTTTTTTAAAATATTTAGGAAGGTTTTAGCATTTAATGATTCTTTGAGAAGAATATAGATTTTATACGAAATGAGAGAGCAAAAACCATTGCGTCTGGATGTGGAAAATTTCTTAAAAGAATTGATAAATATCATAACTCACAAAAAAAATTTTATTCCATATATTCATAATATTTTTGGCCTTTTCTCTAAAAATATATAGAAATTTTGGAAAGATGAATACTGATAATCTATTCCTCTCATTTGACTATTCTGATTCATACATCGTCAAAGAAGGTAATATCCATATGGAGAAAATTCTTATTCCTTGTCATTAAAAAAAACAATTTTAAGAATAAAAATTTCCGTAATTTACGAGAAATTTATGATCACCCCCTGTAAAAATTGTGGGAAAGTTTGTCACGCCTAATAATTTAAAATATTCACACTCACGCTGGGACCAAAAAGATAGATAAAATGCCAAGTAAATTAAAAATCGATATTAATTCATATAATAAGTTAGTAGCATAATTGTTTCTGATGTGAATGTATTAAATAAATGTATATTGATATATGTATGCTATAATATCTTTCAAATTTTTTAGGCGTCATCTGAATTTTGGCTGGGGAGGGGAGAGGGTATTTATTCCTCTGCCCCCCCCCCTTCGTTACGCATACGTCTTTTTGTTCATAACCATTTCACACTTCACATAATAATAACTCCTAAAGTATTATACATAGAGAGCTACATTTTTTATTTTATAGGTGGGAGATTTGGTACTTATAATCTATAATTTGTTTTGCTTTGTTTGAAAAATATTATTCTAAAAATTCAAAATACTAATCGATTTACCCCGATCTCCATTATATATAAATGATATTGTATCTAAAGGTGTATATAAAAAAACTAAAAAATATATCTAGAAGAGTGGCTTAAAAAAAGACTTAAAATTAATAAATATCTTTCTAAAAAACCTGGGTCATCCATTATAAGACTGAATACTTTGGGAGTTAGATCGGCAGGTCTCACAGGAGATCCTCTGCATCAAGGTGAATCTCTTTACCCAGATATCTTTTGTCATACGTTCCACATGCCCAAATAATCTTAGTCTATTTCGTCGCATTACCATTCCAATCATTTCTATACCCAAACTTGCTCGCAATTCCTTGTTAGTTTTTCTCTCTCTCAGAGATACCCTACACTTCCATTTAATCATCCTCATCTCTGTTATTACTAATCTGGCTTCGTGAGTCGCTTTCATTGCCCATGTTTCGCCGCCATAAACTAAACAACTTCTCACACAGCTTACGTAAACTTTCCCCTTAAACTTCAGAGAAACTTTTTTATTAGTTAGAATAGATGTCTGAACTTATTTCATACTTGACCCTTGCAACAACAGCAGAATCTGCACCACCATCAGCGTTTAGCATGTCACCCAAATAACAAAACTTATCCACTTTTCCTAGAGTTAACCCATTGTAATATCCAGACCACCATTTTTTACGTTATCATTATAATGTAACCCTTTTATGCACCTTCTACAAATAAATATCATTCTTGTTAACATCAAACTTTCTTTTTCCCCGCTACATCTACTACGTACCCATTTCTGGCATCTGTGCATTGGATTAAATTTCTAGTAACTTTTCCCCACATACACCACAAGGCCACTTACCGGATATCTCCATCTTTCGATTTTCCCTACCAATCTTCTTTGTCTTTGCTGTATATGTATTCATTTTCAGGCCCTTTGTTTCCATTACTAATTTTATCCCTCAATTCTTTATCACTGTTGCCATTAATACAAAGTCATCTGCATATAATAACGCCCAGGAGAGTCCTTCACGCATTTCTCTAACCACCACATCCATTAGTAAGATAAATAATAATGGACTCAGCACGGATCCTTGGTGAAGTCCTACCTTCACTTTAAAGCTTTCACTATCTCCATCACACGTCCGTACTGCAGATTGTGCTCCAGCATACATTGCCATCACTGCCATAACTATCCATTCCTCTACTCCTGATTTTCTCAAGGCCCATCTAGTAAACTCGAGCGGCAATTTTGTCAAATGCTTTCTCCAAATCAACAAACGCATAATACGCTTTCTTTTCCTTCGCAAAATACTTCTCCTGTATATGTCTCATCACAAAAATTGCATCTGTCGTGCTTTCCCCGATGTAAAACCAAACCACATTTCATCAATTTTAGTTTTTTCCCTTATCCGCTTCTTCAATATTTTCATTTTATGTTCCAAGAGTTTAATAGCTCAGTAAGACCCCCAATCTAAACTATCACTTTTCCCCTTGTAAACTGGGATAAATATATTTCTTCGCCAGTCCTCGGGGATAGTTTCTTCTGTGACAATTTGATTAGCTAAATTCATTAACCATTCAATTCCTAAGTCATCAGAACTTTTAAACATTTATGATACCACCCTCGTTAAACCTGATGCCTTCCCTTTTTTCAACTTTTTCACTGTTCTCTTCATTTCGTCCTTGCCAAATTTACACCCTGGACCTTACCTTTGCACAACTAACATTATTATCCCATTCATTTTCTTCGTTCAAAAGTCCTTCCATGTAGATCTTCCAGGTGTTCTTAATACCACTACTATCAATCACCATTTTTCCTTCCATATTTTTCAAACATTTAACACCTACCACATCCAGCCTCTTTTTTGCCATCTGCTTTGCCATTCAAACCACATTTTCCCATTCCATCAGCGCTTTCCATTTCTTTAGCAAACTCCTGCCTTTTTTCTTTTTGCGCCTTCGCTATTAATTTCTGTAATGTATTTAAATAAATTGATTTTTTATATTCGCTTAAAGATACAATTTATTTACACAATTTATTTACAATTTATAAAATTAGAAAAACAATATATATATAGCTGATAATATTATATTAAATCACTTTACAATAAATTAATCAAATCATTTCATTTGGCGACGACGATTTATTTTTCAAGTCATTTTTGACGGCGACGAATTATTTAAAATAAAAAGATTAAAATTATACCATGCTTCTGAAGAAGATTGAAGAACATACTCAATTTCATATTCCAGAATTTGTCAAAGAAAAAGTTAATATTCAGGATTACCTAAATAATATAAAACATTTTAGATCGGCCCCTTATAGCCCCAAGTCGAATGGTTTGGCTGAGCGCTATATACGTACGATAACGCATTTCTTTGCTGGAAGGAGAAGTGGGACTCCGGACCAGTTAAATTTAGCGAATGTTTTAATTACACACCGAAATACTCCAGACGCAACTACCGTTAAATCCCCTGCCGAAATGATGTTTGGAAGGCCGCTCAGGACGACGTTAGATCAGTGGAAATTATCTACGAGAGAAAGGACTGAAAACGCGTTATGGAAACAAAAAAATTATAATGATAGGAACGTTGAGCCCCGTGAATTTAAAGAGAAGCAAAAGGTTTGGGTAAAAAATGAAAGGACTGCGGCATGGCATGAAGGAACAGTGGTTCAACGGAAAAGTGTGATATTGTATGATGTTGAGTCTGAGGGTATTGCAAAAAACAAGCATGCCGACCAACTGAGGGAAGCTCATGTACAAGCTAAAGAAACACCCATGACAATGACTGAGCATTTGGACATTGCAGAACATATTGGAAATACAACTCTAGAAAAAAGAGTTTCGAAACCCCCATTACGTTATTATGATGAATTCAATTTATAGTGGGGAGAACTGTAATGTATTTAAATAAATTGATTTTTTATATTCGCTTAAAGATACAATTTATAAAAATAGAAAAACATATATATATAGCTGATAATATTATATTAAATCACTTTACAATAAATTAATCAAATCATTTCAATTTCTTAGCATTTCTTTTCGCCATCTTGTAAATATCGTTATCACTATTTTCTTTTCTATCATACCATTTCCCAATAGATAGTCCCAAAATATATCTTTCTCTTCTTCAACCTGAGGATCATATTTCGAGATAATATTATATAGCTATCTACCAAAAATCATCTTGTTACCATTATCTGGTTATTTAGCCACTTCGACTACTTTGTCCATCAATTTCTCCGCAACCAATACCTCAACTCCAGCCTTACCATCATTGCTTCCTTGCCAGAAGAATTTATACTTTTTGTTTGGCAATCGTTTTTGCGCCATTACTTTTCTAACTGGTGTCCTGTATGCAGTACACATCTATATACTTCTATTACAGCGACCACTTCTCCCGCTCTTCCCGTCATTCTCCCAACATTCTATGAAACGACCCTTACTCGATCCCCCGTAAACTGGTTTCTCCACTTATTATCAGGTCGTTTTTGGCCGTCATAAGTTTCATTTTCACGAATCGTGGTTCCACCAGGTTTCCTATCCTTCTTTTTGTCGTAGGTGGATGAGGAGGCCCACTGGGTACTTTGGGCTGTACCACGCCCATGCTTTGTTGTTTAGGAAATTTTATAGCAAGGTTTTTACAATCGGATGGACATCAACCTCTTTAAGTGGTTTTTACATCCCGTCGAGGAGACGGTGATCCTATTCTAGACATATATCATAGGGGACATTTTAAACCTCCATTAACCTTCAAAAGACGTTTCACTCCCCCGCCACGATGAGGCTGAGGGTAGGATTTTGGGAGAGACTTAATTTCATAATATCTGAAAAAATTATTTTATTAGTATATTTACAAATATGTTTCAATTATTTGTTCATAATAAAGGTACTAAATATATATTTCATGAATATATTTTATAAAAATAATAAAAAATTTCGGATTCGCCTCTCATCAAAATAAAAGGAAATTTGTGAAAGAAAATATCTGATTCACCGTCATTCTTGACGGGGTATCGCTCACCAATTTCATAATATCTGAAAAAATGTTTTTATATGCACAATAAAGAATATTTCGACTAAATTTTTATACATATGTATTTGTACTTTATCACCTAAAAAATTTATTCTTGCTTAATACATTTTTATTATTGCTTCGATTCCTGGAGTTTAAAAAATTATTCTAATTTTTTCTAACGAAACTATGTGTCTCCTTAACATCCTCTTAACTACTGGCTTTATTTAAACATAACTACTGACTTTATCTAAACATTAGAGTAGTCAGCATTGCTGCTCACTCCCCACTGCGTGATGGTTGAAGATGAATTATAGGAGAGCATAGAAGGAAAAGAAACAATGAATAAAAGAAGGAAGAAAAAAAAATAGAAACAAATATATGAAAAAAATGTAATAAGCACGTATATATAATTTTATATAAGAAATAATATTTAAAATTTTACCAAAAATATACACAGATTTATCTAAAACTGAGAAAGAAGCAAAATTTTAAGAATTAGCCTGGTATATAACTGAAGGAATTTATTGTTGCCCAAATCAAATTGTCGCAGACTTGGACTTAATTTTAATTCATAAAAATATATAATACATTTATAAAAGATTATGTCTGATATATTGGAGCTTGCTTCGCTTCTTTTTTAAATTTATCTGCCGATATAATATAATTATTTTTATGTATCGACACTATTCAGAATTGGAAGCGCGCTAAAAAATATTTGAAGGAAATAATTGAGTAAGAAAATACTAAAAATTGTTTTAACTTTTTAATTAAATGAACTTAAAAATCAAACGCATCAAAATTCGTTTAAAATAATAAAAACTGTTCACCATAATTTAAAAAAAAAACAAATTTTATTTACAACACCACTTATAATTGTTGAAATATTAATCTTATATTTTATTGGGAAAATTTAAAAATAAAAATTTGTAAATATTCCTAAAAAAAACTAATATTAGTATTTAATTTTAAAATTAATGTATATTATACATCAGAGATCTGCAAAACTCGGCCTGGCCCGGCCCTTCATTTAATTGTTTGTCAGGCCATCCGAGCCAGATAAAAAAATTTACTCTACTAAAAGTCAGGACAGACCGGTTAAATTTTATCTCTATGGCTATCTATTTCTATAATAACCATTTTATAAATCAATTTTATTTTGATATCTGGAATTGAAATTAGACCATATCTTAAATTATTTTTTATGAATTTGCTGTTATATGCAGATTTAACTGTATTTTAATTATACATCTATTTAAATACAACGAAATAAGCATATTATAATTTATTTTTAAATAGTATTAATCAAAATATTAGCTTGATTAAAAAAACATGAAAATTTTAATGCCCATTGTTATTATTTATTATTTTAAAGAATATTAATTGCTAGGTCTGGCACAATTTATTATGTATGTGTCCTGTCAGACCTGTTAATATTTCATGTATTAATTGTCCTGCCTATTTAGAATTTTTTTTAAAATTTGCTGAGCAGGGTTTTGCATATATATGTTGAATGGGGGAATCCATGGAAATTCGGAATCTTTCAATTTTATATCCTTTACTAAGGGTCATTTTAAATTTGAAAAATTGATTTCATCGGTGTATTCCAGCATGTCTAGACTGCCCACATATAAATTTCACAATTTTCTTCATAAACTTAATTATTTTTAATTTATATGAAAAATCTATATATAAAAACAAATATATATTAAAATTATTTCAACAGTTCTAAGCAAAATTGTCTGAAATTCACAGTGTGGGTACTTTATTCACCTTGACTACACTTACCGCTTAAATCATATTTTTCAAATTTAAAAACCGCTCTTAGTAAATGTTTTAAAATTGACCGATTTCGAATCCTAATGAATTTCATAACTCAATACGACATATATACAGAATATTCTTATAAATTTAGGGAGTATTGTTGCGTGCGATAGCATTTTTATAAATAAAAAATTTATTAAACCTTGACAAATTATAATAAAAAAATATCTGGTCTATAATGATGCGGAAAGCGTTGTGCTACTCGTTAATAATAAAAATTTATAGAAGAATTCAAGATATTATTAGAATAAACCGGACTAAGATAGTCAAAATTCTAATTAAAATATTAGTGTAAAATAAAAAAAGACCTTCGATAAATGTAATCAAGTAATATGTGAAAATAAAGATTTTTTTAAAAATATTTTGAATATGATAACCTTAATTTTAATCGCAAATATTTTTTAACCTTTTTACTAATCATTAAACAGTGAGCCTAATAGTGTTATTAAAAAGCCCACGGGTCAATTTTTAAAAACGGCCCGGTTATAACCAAAATAATATTATGCAAGCCTGGAGATTTTTCTCATAGCTGGCATAAAATTTGGACATCTATATGATAAATCTTGAGATTTACATAATACTATTTTGTCTAAAATCTTATTCAGACCATTTTTAAATGTCGACCCAAATCGGGCTTTTTAACAACACTAAAGCCTAAGAACAAAATAGATGTGTGATTTTTAGCAACAAAAAAAATAACAAAAGTGATTTTTACTTTATTTATAAAATTTAGCATTTTAGAATAATGTTGACTGTATGGCATCCTCTGACAACCCAAATAATAGAGGTGTGCCCAAATTTTTATTAAACGATCAAAATATTTGTTTAATATCCATAAGCATATATTACTTTTTTTAAGTATGACTTAAATTCACAATCTTTTATCTGTTTCATATAGTATTAGAGCATTCCTATAATTTTTATATGCAAAATATCTAAATAACCAATTTGTAGATTTTAGATTTAGTTGCATTTATTTAATTAATTTAAGTATAATATCACCACCTACCCATATGTAATTTGATATAAGGGAATAAGAATAAATTAATTTCATCTATTTTATAAATAAACAATATATTAATTAAAGTGATGGCAAAAATTTTAATAAATAATATTCATAATTAAAATGGTAATACGATAGTAATGTTTCAATAAAAAAGATTCTAACCTTAATGAACTTTTACAAACCTTTACATTGCTGAACCGAACCGAAACTTTATAAATTTTTTTAAGAACCTTAACCATTATAATTTTTTTTATATTGAACCATTATAAATAAAGGTTCGGGCCCTGTCTCTTAATGTATTAAAATTAGAATTTCCCTGGGATTAATACAAAATAATTATTTATATTTTTATTACAAAAATAGGTTTAATTTATATTTTGTAATTAAAAATTTCGGACAGAGTTAAATAAATAAAATTGTAAGCCGTCAAATTTGTTTAATTTGCAAGGCTCTTCTCTTAAAGGCCCATCTTATACAATCACAAAATGTTTAGGAAATAGAATAATTCAAATATATCAATAATTTAAAAAAGTAATTTCGGTTTCTAAAAATATTAAGAGATTCTTAGATTTGAACTTTCCAAACTTTGTTAAAAAGCGTTGAAAAAAATTAAAAACACTAAATGACCGCAAAGTCTAAAAGTCGAAAGGCTGCATGATACGAAAGGCTAAAAAATAATATTGAAAATAAAAATAACAAAGAAAATGATTAATGTGTAATTTAATTGATTTATTGCTTTTTTTAGGAGAAAAATATTATAATAGCCATTACATTATAATATATTAAAAAAATGGAAATTTTAAGATCTTTTCAATTTTTTTATTAATTCTTTGAAATAAATTGCGGTTTTAATTTAATTTTATTAATTTTTAATTTATATTTTTAATTAAATTATATTTATTTATTTTAAAAAAATGGAATATAATATATTAATAAAATGGAAATTTTAAGATTTTTTCAATTTTTTTTATATATTCTTTGAAATAAATTGAAGTTTTAATTTTATTAATATCTTACACGTAATTTTAAGTATCTTTATATAATTCAACTCAAAATTAAATTTCCTATCCAAATATGCTTAGATGTATTTTTTTACGTTTCCGGTTCAAAAAATAACATTTTTGTCGCGAAAACGTTCGAAGAGAAAAGGCTAACATCTTAAGTTTAATTTTATAAATTTTTATATCATTGAACTCAGAATTAAATTTCCTATCGAAATATGCTTTGATGTATTTTTTTACGTTATCGGTTCAAAAAATAAATTTTAATAATTTCTTTGTGGTAAAAACGTTCGAAAGGAAAAGGCTAACATTTTAAACGCAATTTTAAGTATTTTTATATCATTCTACTCATAATTAAATTTCCTATCCAATTATGCTTAGATGTATTTTTTTACGTTTCCGGTTCAAAAAATAACATTTTTGTCGCGAAAACGTTCGAAGGGAAAAGGCTAACATCTTAAGTTTAATTTTATAAATTTTTATATCATTGAACTCAGAATTAAATTTCCTATCGAAATATGCTTTGATGTCTTTTTTTACGGTATCGGTTCAAAAAATAAATTTTAATAATTTTTTTGTGGTAAAAACGTTCGAAGGGAAAAGGCTAACATCTTAAACGCAATTTTGAATATTTTTATATCATTCTACTCAGAATTAAATTTCCTATCCAAATATGCTTAGATGTATTTTTTTACGTTTCTGGTTCAAAAAATAACATTTTTGTCGCGAAAACGTTCGAAGGGAAAGGCTAACATCTTAAGTTTAATTTTATAAATTTTTATATCATTGAACTCAGAATTAAATTTCCTATCGAAATATGCTTTGATGTATTTTCTTACGTTTTCAATTTAATAATTTCTTTGTGGTAAAAACGTTCGAAAGGAAAAGGCTAACATTTTAAACGCAATTTTAAGTATTTTTATATCATTCTACTCATAATTAAATTTCCTATCCAATTATGCTTAGATGTATTTTTTTACGTTTCCGGTTCAAAAAATAACATTTTTGTCGCGAAAACGTTCGAAGGGAAAAGGCTAACATCTTAAGTTTAATTTTATAAATTTTTATATCATTGAACTCAGAATTAAATTTCCTATCGAAATATGCTTTGATGTATTTTCTTACGTTATCGGTTCAATTTAATAATTTCTTTGTGGTAAAAACGTTCGAAGATAAAAGGCTAACATTTTAAACGCAATTTTAAGTATTTTTATATCATTCTACTCATAATTAAATTTCCTATACAATTATGCTTAGATGTATTTTTTTACGTTTCGTCGCGAAAACGTTCGAAGGAAAAGGCTAACATCTTAAGTTTAATTTTATAAATTTTTATATCATTTAACTCAGAATTAAATTTCCATCGAAATATCCTTGATGTATTTTTTTACGTTATCGGTCAAAATAAATTTTAATATTTTTTGTGGTAAAACGTTCGAAGGGAAAAGGCTAACATCTTAAACGCAATTTTGAATATTTTTATATCATTCTACTCAGAATTAAATTTCCTATCCAAATATGCTTAGATGTATTTTTTTACGTTTCTGGTTCAAAAAATAATATTTTTGTCGCGAAAACGTTCGAAGGGAAGGCTAACATCTTAAGTTTAATTTTATAAATTTTTATATCATTGAACTCAGAATTAAATTTCCTATCGAAATATGCTTTGATGTATTTTCTTACGTTTTCAATTTAATAATTTCTTTGTGGTAAAAACGTTCGAAGGAAAAGGCTAACATTTTAAACGCAATTTTAAGTATTTTTATATCATTCTACTCATAATTAAATTTCCTATCCAATTATGCTTAATGTTTCCGGTTCAAAAATAACATTTTTGTCGCGAAAACGTTCGAAGGAAAAGGCTAACATCTTAAGTTTAATTTTATAAATTTTTATATCATTGAACTCAGAATTAAATTTCCTATCGAAATATGCTTTGATGTATTTTCTTACGTTATCAGTTCAATTTAATAATTTCTTTGTGGTAAAAACGTTCGAAGGGAAAAGGCTAACATTTTAAACGCAATTTTAAGTATTTTTATATCATTCTACTCATAATTAAATTTCCTATCTAATTATGCTTAGATGTATTTTTTTACGTTTCCGGTACAAAAAATAACATCTTTGTCGCGAAAACGTTCGAAGGGAAAAGGCTAACATCTTAAGTTTAATTTTATAAATTTTTATGTCATTGAACTCAGAATTAAATTTCCTATCGAAATATGCTTTGATGTATTTTTTTACGTTATCGGTTCAAAAATAAATTTTAATAATTTTTTTGTAATAAAAACGTTTGAAGGGAAAAGGCTAACATCTTAAACGCAATTTTTATTTTTATATCATTCTACTCAGAATTATTTCCTATCCAATTATGCTTAGATGTATTTTTTTACGTTTCCGGTTCAAAAAATAACATTTTTGTCGCGAAAACGTTCGAAGGGAAAAGGCTAACATCTTAAGTTTAATTTTATAAATTTTTATATCATTGAACTCAGAATTAAATTTCCTATCGAAATATGCTTTGAT
Source organism: Gordionus sp. m RMFG-2023 (assembly GCF_954871325.1). Lineage (NCBI taxonomy): Eukaryota > Metazoa > Nematomorpha > Gordioida > Chordodea > Parachordodidae > Gordionus > Gordionus sp. m RMFG-2023. The sequence goes on along the minus strand of NC_088775.1, from coordinate 51,299,675 downwards.
GTATTTTCTTACGTTATCGGTTCAATTTAATAATTTCTTTGTGGTAAAAACGTTCGAAGGGAAAAGGCTAACATTTTAAACGCAATTTTAAGTATTTTTATATCATTCTACTCATAATTAAATTTCCTATCCAATTATGCTTAGATGTATTTTTTTACGTTTCCGGTTCAAAAAATAACATTTTTGTCGCGAAAACGTTCGAAGGGATAAGGCTAACATCTTAAGTTTAATTTTATAAATTTTTATATCATTGAACTCAGAATTAAATTTCCTATCGAAATATGCTTTGATATCTTTTTTTACGTTATCTGTTCAAAAAATAAATTTTAATAATTTTTTTGTGGTAAAAACGTTCGAAGGGAAAAGGCTAACATCTTAAACGCAATTTTAAGTATTTTTATATCATTGAACTCAGAATTAAATTTCCTATCTAATTATGCTTAAATGTATTTTTTTACGTTTTCGGTTCAAAAAATATAATTTTTGTCGCCAAAATGTTCGAAGGGAAGGCTAACATCTTAAATTTAATTTTAAAATTTTTTTATATCATTGAACTCAGAATTAAATTTCCTATCTAAATATGCTTTGATGTTTTTTTTACGTTATCGGTTGAAAAAATAAATTTTAATAATTTTTTTGTGGTAAAAACGTTCGAAGGGAAAAGGCTAACATCTTAAACGCAATTTTGAATATTTTTATATCATTCTACACATAATTAAATTTCCTATCCAAATATGCATAGATGTATTTTTTTACGTTTCCGGTTCAAAAAATAACATTTTTGTCGAGAAAACGTTGGAAGGGAAAAGGCTAACATATTAAGTTTAATTTTATAAATTTTTATATCATTCTACTCAGAATTAAATTTCCTATCCAAATATGCTAAGATGTATTTTTTTACGTTTCCAGTTCAAAAAATAACATTTTTGTCGCGAAAACGTTCGAAGGGAAAAGGCTAACATTTTAAACGCAATTTTAAGTATTTTTATATCATTCTACTCATAATTAAATTTCCTATCCAATTATGCTTAGCTATATTTTTTTACGTTACCGGTTCAAAAAATAATATTTTTGTCGCCAAAACGTTCGAGGGAAAAGGCTAACACCTTAAACGCAATTTTAAGTATTTTTATATCATTGAACTCAGAATTAAATTTCCTATCTAATTATGCTTAAATGTATTTTTTTACGTTTTCGGTTCAAAAAATATAATTTTTGTCGCCAAAATGTTCGAAGGGAAGGCTAACATCTTAAATTTAATTTTAAAATTTTTTTATATCATTGAACTCAGAATTAAATTTCCTATCTAAATATGCTTTGATGTATTTTCTTACGTTATCGGTTCAAAAAATATATTTAAAAAATTTTTTTGGTGGTAAAAACATTCAGTTGGAAAAGAAAATTAAATTTAAGATGTTAGCCTTTTCCCTTAGAACGTTTTCGCGACAAATTATTTTTTGAACCGGAAACGTAAAAAAAATACATCTAAGCATAATTGGATAGGAAATTTAATTCTGAGTTCAATGATATAAAAATACTTAAAATTGCGTTTAAGATGTTAGCCTTTTACCTTCGAACGTTTTCGCGACAAAAATGTTATTTTTTGAACCGGAAACGTAAAAAAATACATCTAAGCATATTTGGATAGGAAATTTAATTCTGTGTAGAATGATATAAAAATATCCAAAATTGCGTTTAAGATGTTAACCTTTTCCCTTCGAACGTTTTTACCACAAAAAAATTATTAAAATTTATTTTTTGAACCGATAACGTAAAAAAATACATCAAAGCATATTTCGATAGGAAATTTAATTCTGAGTTCAATGATATAAAAATTTATAAAATTAAACTTAATATGTTAGCCTTTTCCCTTCCAACGTTTTCTCGACAAAAATGTTATTTTTTGAACCGGAAACGTAAAAAAATACATCTATGCATATTTGGATAGGAAATTTAATTATGTGTAGAATGATATAAAAATATTCAAAATTGCGTTTAAGATGTTAGCCTTTTCCCTTCGAACGTTTTTACCACAAAAAAATTATTAAAATTTATTTTTTCAACCGATAACGTAAAAAAAACATCAAAGCATATTTCGATAGGAAATTTAATTCTGAGTTCAATGATATAAAAATTTATAAAATTAATCTTAAGATGTTAGCCTTTTCCCTTTGAATGTTTTTAGCACAAAAAATTTTTAAAATGTATTTTTTGAACCGATAACGTAAAAAAATACATCAACGCATATTTAGATAGGAAATTTAATTCTGATTTCAATGATATAAAAATTTTTAAAATTAAATTTAAGATGTTAGCCTTTTCTCTTCGAACGTTTTCGCGACAAAAATATTATTTTTTGAACCGGAAACGTAAAAAAATACATCTAAGCATAATTGGATAGGAAATTTAATTCTGAGTTGAATGATATAAAAATACTTAAAATTGGGTTTAAGATGTTAGCCTTGAACGTTTTTACCACAAAAAAATTTTTAAAATTTATTTTTTGAACCGATAACGTAAAAAATTACTTCAAGGCATATTTAGATAGGAAATTTAATTCTGAGTTCAATGATATAAAAATACTTAAAATTGCGTTTAAGATGTTAGCCTTTTCCATTCGAACGTTTTGGCGACAAAAATATTATTTTTTGAACAGGTAACGTAAAAAAATACATCTGAGCATAATTGGATAGGAAATTTAATTCTGAGTAGAATGATATAAAAATACCTAAAATTGCGTTTAAGATGTTAGTCTTTTCCAACTGAATGTTTTTACCACCAAAAAATTTTTAAAATTTATTTTTTGAACCGATAACGTAAAAAAATACATCAAAGCATATTTAGATAGGAAATTTAATTCTGAGTAGAATGATATAAAGATACTTAAAATTACGTTTAAGATGTTAGCCTTTTCCCTAATCCAGTACTCACAATATCGTTATACTTACTATCAATTTAGTTTTGAAAAAAAACTTAAATAGAATATACATATAATTTTAAAAATTCCATTATTTCAAAATAACCAAATATAATTTAATTAAAAATATAAATTAAAAATTAATATAATTAAAATCGCAATTTATTTCAAAGAATTAATAAAAAAATTGAAATATTATAATCCATTTTTTTAAAATAACCAAATATAATTTAATTAAAAATATAAATTAAAAATTAATAAAATTAAAACCGCAATTTATTTCAAAGAATTAATAAAAAAATTGAAAAGATCTTAAAATTTATATTTTTTTAATATATTATAATGTAATGTTATTATAATATTTTTCTCGTAAAAAAGCAATAAATCAATCAAATTACACATTAATCATTTTCTTTGTTATTTTTATTTTCAATATTATTTTTTAGCCTTTCGTATCATGCAGCCTTTCGACTTATAGACCTACCCCTAAATGACCCTTTAATAATGAATCACAAAATTTTGAACATATAAATTAGTACTACTTTTGTTAGAGCTGATTCGGGTTCCTGAATATTTCAAAATAGGTTTGGGTTCTTGGAAGTTTTAAAATTGAAGTTCTTGTGAAGTTATTCCATTTTTTTAAAATTTATAATCTAATACCATAAAAAAATAATTTTCGAATAATATCCGATTAAATTTCTATATCCTAAAAATGTAATTGCATCAATTATTATAACTTATACCCTAATTATATCTTTTTTGCACCTAATGTATCTTTATTAAGGTATTGATTAAGTTTAATGGACACCTATCTTAAAAAATGGCATATTAATTAAATTAGAATAATATTTAATAAATTATGCAATATTTAAAAAAGAATTTACTCGATAACCATAGAGGGAGGTTTAAAGATTTATTCGCCACAGATATTAGAAGAACAACGTTTTTATTATGGATAATATGGTAAATTTTTTTATATATAATATACATTATTATTAGAAGTGTATTGATATAGCTTTTAAAAGGCTGAAAATTGATATGAACCATTTATGACCTAATATTTTCCATTGTAAAAAAACTTATTAAATATTTTTTTAAATATTATATGTTCCATTTCTTGAATCCTTATCGTTTATTTAATATAATGAGCCAAATATTTTATTTAAATATGAGTTATCCTATTAAACATTTTTTTTAAAATTTCCCATGAATAATATTAACATTTTAATGATCTTCCACAAATAATAATTTGTTCAAATTTTTAAGTTAATAAACAGTAGCGTAGCCAGGATTGATCCATAGGGGGGGGGGGTTCAATTGGGGGGAGGGGGGACTTCGCCCCCAAACCGCATTTTAAAAATTTTCCAATTTTGTGCTTTATTGGTGTCTAACCACTATAGTAGCCAGCATAAATGGGAAAAATATTAGTAACAAAAAGCATTATTCTGAAAATTTTATCAATGTTTTGTCAATTGTAAATTAATTCAATCAATTCGGTGTAGAAAGAAGAATAAAATCGTCCCCCCCCCCCCAACTTCCATTTTTTATGATAACTCAATATATCTTATTCAATGTTAAAAATTAGTGTTGTTAAACAGCTCGTTTTGAACCGATTTTTAAAACGGTTAACTCAATATTTTAGCTAGAAAAATATTGCCTAAGGATGGAGATTTCGATAATATATATATAGACCTTTGTTCCTTCTATGAGCAAAATCTTCAAGCTTGCGTAATATTTTTCTGGATGAAATATTGAGTTAGCCGTATTTAAAAATCGGCCGTTTAACAACACTATTAAAAATAATTATTTTAACTAAATTTTTGCATATAACAAAATTTTGCAGAGAATTTCATCATAGATTTTATTTATTATTTATACAACAAAATAAATTTCAAAGTGTATAAATTTTATACAGATTATATTAAAAATTTATTCTAAATGACTATGTTTAAAAAAAATAGAATTACAATAAAATATGAGTAATTCTTGTGCGGTATTTAAAAAAATCTAATTTAACAATTATAATATAATTAATACAAAATATTAATAAAATATAAATAATTCTTATTAGAGATCCGCAAAAGTAGGAAAATCGGGCTGGGTTGGGTATATTTTTTAAAAAAATTCGGGCCGGGTTGGGTCAAGTCTTGGAAATTTTTTAAAATATATCTAAATATATCAATTTTATGTTAAATTTTTATGTAAAATAAAAATATTTGATTTTATTTATAAAAACTATACGCCATATAACATATATCTTTTATTTGGGGTAATTATAAAAATGAATTTCTATATTTAAATAAATTCGGGCCAGGCCGACAAAACTTTTTTTAGGGTTCGTGCCGGCAAAACGTTTTTAAAATAATTTCGGGCAGGGCCGGGTTTGAAAAATTAGGCCCGATGCAGATCATTAATTCTTAGTGCAAATGTAATATTTTTATTAAAAATATTATAATATATAAATATTATGACAAAGAATTCATTATAATTACGTTTTGAATATAAAAATTTATGACTAAGATCATATTTAGCAATTTTATAATTTGAATTTATAAAGAGAGGTCTACTTTTCTCTGAGATTTGACATTCATATAGAATCAAATTTTTATCTAGAATAATCTCCTTATAAATATATAATATTGCGAATCCATTTAAACGACTTTCACCGGTGCTATTTCTTAAATAGGTTTTTAACCTTTTTAAAGTTGAAAAAGACCTTTCAAGTGCAGGTGCTAATCGGTAAGTAGCTAAGATAAAAACAATGTTTTGATATTATGCAGGGAATCTAAAGTGCAATTATACAAGGAAACGGCCTGCAAAGCATATTTTGGTCTCAAAGAGTACTCTAATCTGTCAATATTTTTATACCAAAATTCGACATCACAAAGTAATTTATCATACGATCCTGATAATTCATCAGAATAAAACTCTGAGATTTTCTTAATCCTCTCGCGTTTCAAGTGTATTTAGACTCAACCGGCAAAAGAAAATAAAATCTGTTTACAATAAAATGTGACTAATAAATCTTTCCTTTCTTCCTCTCCGTTTTATGGCGATTTCCAGGTTTACCCGGGTAGGCCAGTTTTCCCTCTGATTTTACTTTTCCATTTTTGACGGTCCTGAGCATCAATATTTGTAAGATTCATGCTTCTCATATCCGCCGCTATCACATTTGTCCACGTCATCTTGGGTCTTCCTCTAGGTCTTGATCCTCCTATTTCCATCATTGTGCATCTCTTTACCCAATCATCTTTTGTAATACGTTCCACATGCCCAAACCATCTTAGTCTATTTCGTCGCATTACCATTCCAATCATTTCTATACCCAATCTTGCTCGCAATTCCTTTCTAGTTTTTCTCTCTCAGAGATACCCCACACATCCATCTAATCATCCTCAGCTCTGTTCTTTCTAATTTGGCTTCGTGAGTCGCTTTCATTGCCCATATTTCGCCGCCATAAACTAAACAACTTCCCACACAGCTTACGTAAACTTTCCCCTTTAACTTCAGAGACTTTTATTTGTAAGAATAGACGACATCTCTCTGAACTTCTTCCAAGCTTGTCTGGTCCTTGCAACAACGGTAGAATCTACACCACCATCTGCGTTTATCAGATCACCTAAATAACAAAACTTATCCACTTTTTCTAGGGTTAACCCATTGCCAATATTCAGACCACCATTTTCTAGGTTATCATTATTATGTATCCCTTTCATGCATGTTCTACAATAAAGGTCATTCTTCCTAACATCAAATTTCCTATTTTCCTGCTACATTTATTATGTACCCATTTCTGGCATCGGGTGCATTGAATAGAATTTCTAGCAACTCCTTTCCCACATACACCACACGGCACTTACCGGATTTCTCCATCTTTAGATTTTCCCCACCAATCATCACCTTTGTCTTTGATGCATTCATTTTCAGGCCCTTTGCTTCCATAGTCATCTTCCATTTACTAATTTTATCCCTCAATTCTTCCTCACTGTTTGCCATTTATACAAGGTCATCTGCATATAATAGCTCCCAGGGAAGTCCTTCACGCATTTCTTTAGCCACCACATCCATTACTAAGATAAATAATAGTGGACTCAGCACGGATCCTTGATGAAGTCATACCTTCACCTCTAAGCTGTCACTATCACCATAATCCGTCCGTACTGCTGTTTATGCTCCAACATACATTGCCATCACTGCGATAACCAACCATTCCCCCACACCTCATTTTCTCAAGGCCCATCAAGTAACCTCACGCGGCACCCTATCAAATGCTTTCTCCAAATCAACAAACGCATAATAGAGTTTCTTTTCCTTCGCAAGATACTTCTCCTGCATTTGTCTCACCACAAAAATTGCAACTGTCGTGCCTTTTCCCGATGTAAAACCAAACTGCATTTCATCAATTTTAATTTGTTCCCTTATCCGCTTCTCTAACACTCTCAAATACTTTCATTGCATGTTCTAAGAGTTTAATAGCTCTGTAAGACCCGCAATCTAAAGGATCACCTTTACCCTTGTATACTGGGATAATTATACTTCTTCTCCAGTCCTCGGGAATAGTTCTTTCTGTGACAATTTGATTGGCTAAATTCATTAACCATTCAATCCCTAAATCCTCATAACCTTTAAACATCTCTGATACCACCATCGTTAAACCCGATGCCTTTCCTTTTTCCATCTTTTTCACTGCTCTTTATCTCGTCCTTGCCAAATTTACACCCTGGACCTTCTACCTTTGCACAACAAACATCATTATCCCATTCATTTTCTTCATTCAAAAGTCCTTTCATGTAAATCTTCCAGGTGTTCTTAATACCACTACTATCAATCACCATTTTTCCTTCCATATTTTTCAAACACCTTACACCCATCACATCCTGCCTCTTTTTTGACATCTGCTTTGCCATTCGAACCATATTTCCAATTCCATCAGCGCATTCCATTTCTTTAGCACCTCGTGTCTTTTTTCTTCTTGAGCCTTCGCTATTAATTTCTTAGCATTTCTTTTAGCCATCTTCTAAATATCGTTATCACTATTATCTTTGCTATTATACCATACTTTGAAACACCTCCGTTTCTCATCCACAGCTTTCGCTACCTTCGGGTTCTACCACCAAGTCTCCTTATGTCTAGGCGGCCCTTTTGTCCATCCACATACCTCCTCAGTTGTCATCACCCAGTCTTTCTTCATGGCTTCCCACTTGTCATTTACCCCAGATGCTTGTGCCACCTCCGCTTCCCTAATCGCCAATGTCATATTGAATTGACGTCTAGCACTCATCCTTGAATTTCCAAACCTTCAGCCTTGGCACTAACTTTCTTTTAGTGACCCTGGCACCTTTAAGAGTGAGATCTCCTACAACTAGTCGATGCTGATTTATACATTCCTCTCCCGGTATCACTTTCACATTATTTTACTATACATCGGTCACATCTCCTTAATAACAAGTAATCCACTGCACTTTTGGTACTACCCGACTTATAAGTCACCAGCTTCTCGGATTCTTTCTTAAACATTGTATTACAGACAATCATATCCATAGCATCACAAAAATCTAAAATCCTCTCTTTTTCCTAATTTCTCATGCCGTAATTGAACCCTCCATGTACTCCTTCATAACCCTCATTACTCGCTCCCACATGTCCATTCAGATCACCAGCCAGGATAATCCCCTCTTCATTTGCCAGTCTTGATGTCACCCCCAATAGACTGTCCTAAAATATATCTTTCTCTTCTTCACTTCTTCCAACCTGAGGAACATATGCCGAGATAATATTATATAGCTTTCTACCAAAAATCATCTTGATAACCATTATCTGGTTATCTAGCCTTCTCACTTCGACTACTTTGTCTACCAATTTCTCCGCAACCAATACCCCAACTCCAGCCTTACCATCATTACCTCCTTGCCAAAAGAATTTATATTTTTCGCTAGTCTTGCCAATCATTCTGGTCCCATTTCTTTTCCATCTAGTCTCTTATATGCAGCACACATCTATATGCCTTCTGTGCAATACATCGACGACTTCTCCCGCTCTTCCCGTCATACTTCCAACATTCCATGTCGCGACCCTAACTCGATCCCTCGTAGACTGGTTTCTCCACTTATTTTCAGGTCGTTTATGGCCGTCATAAGTTTCATTTTCATGAATCGTGGTTCCACCAGGTTTCCCATCCTTCTTTTTGTCGTAGGCGGATGAGAAGGCCCACGGGGTATTTTGGGCTGTACCCACCCATGCTTTGTTGTAACTAGAGAACTGCAAAGTAATTTTTTCGCAACCCGAGCCCGACCCGAGCCCGAATTAAAAAAAATTTTTTGTCCGAGCCCGACCCGAGCCCGAGCACACATTTTTTAGTCCAACCCGACCCGAGCCCGACCCGAATAAAATTTTGCAATTTAAGTTTTAATATTATAATAACCAAAAAAAAATTTATGTGTATTTATTCAGTTCAGCCACCTTAAATAAAAGTTTATTTGACGGCCATAATCTATTCAAGATATATATTAAGTTGCATTTTATTAAATTTGTAAAAAATATTATAAAATGATTAATATACAAGCGAATTTAAAAATTATAACGATTATATAATACAATAAGCATCATTTATGCGAATATAGATATGATATAAAAGTTAATAAATATATAAAAAATATAATGAACATATTATATTATATTGACCTCATCAATATCATTATCAAAATTATCACAAAGTGAATAATTATGATATATAAATAAAGAGGCGTCCAGTTAATCTGGCTTTAAACGAGTCCTTCTATCCTCAAAGGCCCTACCTGGAAAACGCCGTTTCACTGCTAGCCGACGAAGCAGGGATAGCCAGGAATTTAAGAGCTAAAATACTTAAATTTGGAAACTCATAATGGTTTGTTTTCCACCATTTTAAAATATTATCATCATCAATACATAATTTCGGATCTAGGTATTTTTTTAGCTCGTCAACATCGGCGCTAGCATCAGAATACGCATTGTCAGCCTCCCATAGAGAGAAGTCCAAAAACGTATTTACCACCTCTGTAGTTTCTTAAGAAAAAAATATTCATTAATAATGTTAAGATATATATTTATTTTATTATTTTTTAATAAATAATTTTATTAATAATTTAACCATATTTTCATAAATTTGTTACCAGCACATCGACCCTTTTTCATATATGAGTTTAATATAGAAAATAATTTATTGCGGACACCATCAGCAGTATCTACTGAATTTCTAGAAATTGTCGTAGGATTTGGAATGATGCTTTTAACATCAATATTTCCATATATTGAACCAATTTTGGCAAAGGCAACAATCAACAAAGCCTTCCCCATGAATTGTATCAAATGATCTCAAATCACGTCCACAAAACATAGTAAGCACCTCTGTGCACTCTTTTTTCAATTTTGTACAACTTTTGAGTTTTTTCGGATCAGTACCAAAAAGACTATCAATTGTTAATTGTGTCTTTTTACTCTCTGCTGTTGTACTTGTATTTGTATATACACATTTATGTCTTTTAAATTGATTTGTTCTTAAAATAATTTAATAAGTTCATATACCTGTTGTTATTGAATTATATACATAAATAAATTTGCATATAATAGAAATGACATAATTAAGCTTTTCTTTATTTTCATCATATATAAATGAAAATTTCTTCCATACATCGGATTTTCCATTAAGATTCTTCCTTACTTCATACTCCTTTGTCTTAATCTTTTCACCAATTCTTTTTAATTTTGCATCCAGTAAGATAATTTTTTTAATATGGCTGTGTTAAAAAAAATATTTAAAATGACTTTAATAAATTAGATTGAAATAAACAGAGTTGGGCAGTACTGCTAATACTTGTATCTAAGATACATGATACAAGATCCCTTTATATCTTGTACTCAGTATATTTTGACATTTTTAATAAGATACTAATATCTGTATCTAAGATCCTTAATTCTGAAAAGAATCTTGTATCTTTTTCATTTTCTTGACAAAAGATACAGATACAGATTCTTTTTAATATTCATGTTTTAAATTTTACATATCACAGTATACATCTTATTTTCTTTGGGAATCTTGTATTAATTTCCTAATTTTTTTCTGCCATATTTTAAAATATTGACAACCAAAATTATCTGGAAAATTTATAACTAATATTAAGGTAGATAGATAAAAAAATAATACCAAAACGAAATAAGTAAAGATTATATTTTATATATAAATGTAACTTACCAATTTTATATAATATTTTTTAATTTCTAGGATGGGATGATTAACATTTATGGCAGTGAAATTTAAATTATAGAAATAAGTTCCCCTGAATCAAATCCCAATCTTAAATTTTATATGGAAATTTTTTAAAACAAATGTTATAAAAGACAATGTATAGGCTAGATAAATAATAAATAATGAATAAAACTTATCTTTAGTACACAAAATATGTCTTATCTTGTAATTCACGGGAAACACACAATTTAGTGATAAAATAGTTTGGTATCCGGTTGTTAGGTTTATAAAATAATAATTAATAATGACATGACATGTTAATATGATTGACATTTTAATCCTAAAATGTGATAAATATTAAATAATATGATTAAATAATATGATTTTATAATTAATATTATAAATTATACTGACGATTTAAGATATTAATATTATTATTTATTTTCGGGTCGGGTCGGGTTTTTGGGTCGGACAGCTTTTACAACCCGACCCAAGCCCGAACCCGAAAAATTTTTTTTTTGATGTCCGAACCCGACCCGAGGCTCGGGTCAGCCCTTGCAGTTCTCTGGTTGTAACCATAGGGAAATTTTGTAGCAAGGTTTTTACAATCGGATGCCCTTCCTGACATCAACCTCTTTAAGTGGTTTTTACACCCCGTCAAGGAGACGGTGATCTTATTCTAGACCCAGATCACAGAGAACTTTTAGACCTCTATTAGCCGCCAAAAGACGTTGCCATTCCCCCGCCACGATGAGGCTGAAGGTAGGATTAATAAAAATGTATCAATAAGGGGAGTAAAATTATTTATTTTATAAAAATCCTCAATCGTAGAGGCATAAATATTTAAGCGATTGGACTATCTAGAAACTACTCTAGGTTTAAAATTTTTAATCCCAAACATATTAGCGATCACCTTTACTTTCTCATTATATTTCCCAAATTAAATGATTTTTCTTTTATTTAAAAATTATAAAAAATTAATTAAAATTTTTTAATTAGTTTGACAATATAAATTTTATTATTAAATTTATAAATATCTAATTTAACTATGCCAGAAAAATTTTCAATATATTTTTATTGTTATTCAATATTACATATAATTTTTAATATATATTTTTAAACCATGTTATCATTTAAAATTAAAAATTTTTATTTGTTTTTTAAAATATATTTTCATTTTCATATCGTATATAATTTCATTTATAAATTGAAACCATTATTAATACTATATTTAATATACATTATAAATATTAATAATATATTTAATATACATTTTAAATATTAATAATATATTTAATATACATTATAAATATTAATATATTTAATATATATTATAAATATTAATAAATAATATTTAGTATACATTATAAATATTAATAATATTTAATTTACAATATAATAAATAGATCTCAATAAATGTTTATAGCTTTCTTCTGCTTCAACACAACACCAATTATGGCCTAAAAAAATAATTAGGAATAAACTAAAGCAGGGTTTACCTTCGCAATAGCTAACAAGGCCAAAATAATGTTATCATGGGTATTTGGTCTCTATTTTATTTTAATAAAAGAGTAGACATGATTTACAACAAACTGATTTACGTTTTTGCCTAGATAAAAAAATATTTACAAAATCTGTTGCTAGATGTATTTGACCAGAATTCATTCTCTTTTATTGAAAAGGATGATTATTTTTGTTTTAATAATATGCCTTTTAAAAATAATGAGACTGATGAAATTGAATTGAAAATTAGAGGTCTGCAATATGGACGGGCGTGGTCGGGCTTCTAAAATATTACCAACATTGGTGGGTGGCGGGCGGGTTTTTAATATTTAAGTTACGTGAATTTTCTATTTTTCAGCGAAATGAGCAGAACAGACTTCAATTTATTAAAAATAAAAGTTTTATTTCATAATATTGCATATTATATATGCTTAATTAAAAGAACATTAAAATAATTTTTAGGCGGGCGGGTGGGTTAAACATGATTTATTATGGGGCAGGGCGGATAAAATTTTTTTTAAATTTAAAAGTGGGCAGGCGAAAAAAATTTAAAACAACCAGTGGACAGGATTTTTGGCTAATAATCTGTCTATTACAAACCTATTGGAAATATTAAATTATACAAAACGATTTATCTTTACGTCAGCGACTTATATAAATACATCAAAGAAATTTTTCTAAAAGTATAACATTATTTTGCCTTCTTCCGCACAGTTGAATAGATATTTAACTTTCAAACCTCAATATGTAAAATAGGCATAGTTTGCCACATGTTATTTGAGAAATTAATAATATTAAAAAAATATAGACTGTATAAAATTTTTAATGTAGTCTATATATTTCTTATATACGAATTATTATATTGTCCTAATAAAATACTTTTTAATATTTTTTAACAATTTTTTATCATATATAATCATAATTGTAATATACTTAGACATGTCCGCCGCCGGTGATTTTTGACTACGCCGACGCCGCCGCCAAAAAAGTGTCAGCGCTCAACACGCCGCCGCCGATGTAAAAAATCGGTGGTGGCGTGATATATATTTTTTATTAATAAAAATAATATTATAATTTATTTATGAATTGTAATTGTAATTGAAATATTAAATATTTTTTAAATTATTAAAATATGCGATTTTATTTTTTAAAATTAATAAATATTATTTGATATAAAAACATTTGATTTGTAACAAGATGATATGTTATTATTAGGCTAGAATTGAAATATTATTGTTATTTTATTCTTTTAATCTTTGATGTTTTAAATCTTTTTTATAAGACCATCAATTATTATATAAGGTGTAATACGATATTTTCTTAAAATCTACAACTCATATAATATTTATTTTTCCTCATAAAAGGATATTTTAATTAGATTTTATTTTATTGCCATTATAACATATATAAACATAGCTATTAAATAGAATGGAGAAACCGGATCTCAAATTATTTAACCCCGATTGGGACCTGGTGCATGAACTTTTGAATTTTCTTGTAACCTTCAAAAAACTGTTGAATTTTTATCCGCCAAAAAAGGATTTTCTATAAATTTATACTTATTATTTCGTAGTGAAATTCAAAATCATTTAATCATAAAAGAATATGATAGTCCTCCCATAGCATTCATTCAACAGAATATGCTTACTAAATTTGATCATAGATTTCCAATAACCCATCCTCAGGTAGTATTTTAAAATACATAAATTAGTTTATTTTTAATATTATTTCTCTTCGTTTTGTTTTTTTACATAGGTGTTAGGAGCACTTTTAGATCCTCGTTTTCAATCTATAAATATAGTAAATGAATATTTAAGGAAAAAAATATTACTCCGGTGCAATTTTTATGTCAGCACGCTACCTCTCTGTTGTCTTACACGGACGAATTAACTGAATGTGAAGCGACTTAAGTTGCTTCAGAATTCGATTATCTTAAGTTATTGGCTACCAAACATTCATTATTCATAACAATAATCTAGAACAACAAGACTATTTAACTAGTCTAGAAAAAGAGTGTCATTAATTATTTTCGCCTTATAATTTAGAGATAAAAATGTCTTAGATTTTTGGAAGATCTTTCTAAACTTTCAATATTAGCTAGAAAAGTCCTGTGCATTCCAGTTACGAGCACCCCCAGCGAACGTGTATTTTCCATAACTGGGCTCACTCTGAACTCTAAAAGATTATCATTATGTCCTAAAAATCTAAATAAAATGATATTTATACATGATAATTATAACTTAATAAAATCGTTAAATTATAGTAAACATTATAAAGCATAAATTTTATTTTAAAAATGTTTCCAATGAATTTATAATTTATGTTAAAAAATATTTAGCGCGGCCGCCGATTTTTGTGGCAGCGTCTAAATCGATTCCCCCCCCCCGCCAGCTGATTCCTTTAAAAAAAGAAACGCCGGCGCCGATAATAATGTCTGCGCACAGGTTTAAATACACTACAGTAAACGCCCTATAGGGAAATATATTATGAAATGTAGATAAATAGTTTTCTTTAGCATTATGTCTAATTTTTTAACACAATCCAAGAATATATTATTTCACATTATGTCAATTTTTTAAAGTATTTTGAAGTATATGTATCTAGATCAGAAAACCTTCATTGGCCGGGCCTGTCTGCATACCATCTAATATTATATTTTCTACCGGGCCTAGCTGTGCTTGTCTTTTTGAAATTTTTTTTAATGGGCCAGGCTTGGACCTAAAAAAATTTTCATTTAAATTTAGCTTATTTAAAACAGTTTATAACTTAAAAAATATTGCAATTTTTTTGTTCTAATAATGATAGATTTCAGTGAGCAACAAAATGATTGCCTATGCACTGAAATATTGTTTATTTTCATTGAATACAATAAATTAAATTTTTGGATATGGACTTAGGCAAAATTTTTGAAACTTATTATCGGTTTGGGCCGGGCTTGGGAATTTTTTTTAATATTAAATACTGTCCGGACCGGGCCTTGTAATTTTACGGCGCTTTATCAAAAAATTCAGGGCATGAAGTTCTTTGATCTAGATATTTTTTTTTATTAAGTATATAATTTTGAAAAGTATCTTTATCTATCTCTAGATACTTTAAAGAAAATTTGCCCATCTTCTTTATACGGATAAAAATAACTTTTACCTCCCTTTGATATCAAATCGGATTGTCCAATTAATCAATATTGGCCGAAGTCTTTGAAAAAATTTGTTATAGAGTCGATCATCGGTACATCCTTTATAATCATGCAATTAAAATTCTAAGATGAAATCTATTCCACACTCTTCTAATTTTTCTATACTAATTCTCTCTTCATTAATTTTTGTTTCTGACACTCTTCTATCAACGCTATAGGTTTTACTATATATCCACTAAAAAAATTCTCTGGAATCTTAAGGGCTCTAACGGGATAGTTATAAGCAAAATTATATTATTTGCATAAATTATTCTTAGAAAAATTGTTAAATATATATTTTTTAAATTAAATAAACAACTTAGGATGGTGAATGCCTTTTCTTATTATGGAATTGTTTTGATGACGACCGAATTGTTTGAATCCGGTGACAAATGTCATGGTTTAAAAAAAAATTTGTACTTGTTATTTTAAACATTAGGATGAAATTATTTTTTCCTAATGAAGAATTGTTACACAGGAGACGAACCATTATTTTTTACTTTCAATTTTAAACATTTGATAATTTCTAAAATACTTTTAGGAAACGCATTTTTATGTTATATTTGCTTGAACATTCTCAGAAATGTAATTTTTGTTTAGTTTAAAAAAAATTTAGAATTGATCTGTAATAAATTTAGCTGATTTTAATTATAAAGCAAAAATGAACTTTTTTCTCTTATGAAATATACCATCACAAATAAAATAAAGATTAAACGTTAAACCTATATTGTTTATTGGATATATTAAATTTGTTCATATTAACATGATTCTGTAATTAAAATTATTAAGGTGGCTCAGGCAAACAATTATCGCAACCTTCGTGCTTATTGGATTGTCACCCTTTACAAAGATCTGATTACGTTGATTTATTGTGGACCACATTGGCTGAATTCCCAGGTTATTTTTTTTATTCTTTAATTCATCTCCATTCTGGGAATTTATTTAAATTTCTATACCTCCCCTATCATTTAAGATGTTATATAACTTTTAAGGATTTTAGTTCATTTCCACAACTGTTTCCAGCTACCTTCCTTATATTAAAGTGCTATGATATTTTTCAACAACTGTGAATAACATATAGTGATTTATTAAAGAATACAGATAAACTTTCTAATGCACCGGTTGGACCAAGATTTTTGCCCAACTTTGAAAGCTGCCTAATTTACCAAGACTTTTTACTTTTTTAAAAACATTTTACTATCTATTATATTCATAATTTAGCAAAAAGTGAGATTATGATCAACTATTTTTTTAATTTTTATTAATTCATCAAAGTCTTGAGTAAAAGTATGTTTGTATATGTTATCGTTAATGTTTTGTTATAGGCCATAGGCATATCCAGGATTTTCCTATGGCTTTTTAGCTAGATTTTGGAAAGCTTTTATCCGGTCTTTGGCCGGGTCATAAATATTATCTATTCTATTAAACTATTCATAATTCTTATCAAGATTTTTAGGTTTTATTTAATATTTCACGCTTATGGATATTTAGAAAAGAAATAAAGATTATAACCCAATTTTTTATTATTTTAATTTATGTATATATTATATTTAATTTTTTTTTAAAATGTAGAATTGGAATAAAGTTTAAGTATTATAATTTTTTTTAAAAACTAGCTTCAGCTAAGAAAATTCTCATACAATATAAGTAGAATAAATTATTTTATTGAATATACTAATTGTAGTGTGTATAAAATATTGACTAGAAAATAATTTTAAAATAAGTTTTATTAAATACTATAATTATAATGTAAATTTTAATTTTCGTTGGGAATTTGCCAATTAATCAAGAATTCATTTGGCGTAAGGAACCATATCTTTGTTGATATTTAAAAGAGCTAACCCATTTATCCTAGATTCGGAAATACTATTTTGGAAATATGTTTTTAATCTTCTTAAGTTGGAAAAGGTCCTTTCATTCGTACATGTTGTAATAAGTAAACATGCAAGAATATAAAACAACTTCAAAATATTTGGTTCCTCACACCGATTTAGCGCATCAATATCATGCTCAGGCAAAATAACAACGTAGTAAATATTTAAATCGCAATTCAAATTCACTAATTAGATTGATTTTCTAATCAATATCATAGAAATATAATTTTGCTAAATATTTTATTTTATCAATAGTAACATTAGAAAACATGGAAGTGTCTTTAGGTAATAAACTTTAAATATTGTTAAATACTTTTTTATCTCATGCTTTTATTTGCGATAAAAAAGTGTCCAAAAATGGGATGAAAATTGATATTTTATAATATTCTTCAATTGAACCAACATTTATATTGCATCTTAATAATTACCTAGGTGCGAGACGAGGTTTAATTAATGTTATGTCATAAGATTAGGCTTTGGATTCAACGTCTATATAAATATGATGAAAATATTGACTACATTCATCCTTATTGTATTTAACGGTTCGTATATATTTTCCTCCAAATCAATCATTGAACCAAATTTAAATTTGGTTTTTGTATATTTCTACATAGTATTTGAGGTAAAAAGATAATTTATTATCGCAACAAAAATAAATTCTGACTGATCTATAGAATTTATTATTGATATCGCATCTGAAGACACATT
Organism: Gordionus sp. m RMFG-2023; assembly: GCF_954871325.1. Classification (NCBI taxonomy): domain Eukaryota; kingdom Metazoa; phylum Nematomorpha; class Gordioida; order Chordodea; family Parachordodidae; genus Gordionus; species Gordionus sp. m RMFG-2023. The sequence goes on along the minus strand of NC_088775.1, from coordinate 51,281,280 downwards.
ACTATCGTGCTATTGAATAATTTCATTTAAAGATATTTTGATCCTTTCTTCCAGTTCTATAAATGCCGAAGCTGGATCATAACGTAAAACCCATCGAGTATGGTATATTTTTTAAAATTTTTGAAAATGGATTTCTGGTTCATTTATTTATATAGTTCAATTTAAAACATTTCACCACTTCGGATATTTAAAAAAATTACAAATTTTGGATATAATTGCTAAAAATAAATTATATCTATTTTTTTTAAGTTAAAATACCCATTACATTGCTTATAGAGAAGTTAGAGCACATGAATTGCAAAATTCAACGAATGATATGTCAAGGGAACATAGATAGCGGATGTGTATTTAATTTAATATGTGCTTTGACACCATTTAAATGACCACTCATAGCTGGGGAACATCAACCTTGTCTTCGCATTAAATTTTTATTTATCTTATACTTCTTTAAATTTAACAAAATATTTTAAGAGTAAGTTTAATGTTGAAAAAATTATAATTAAATTGTTGCAAAAATTTAACCTGGAGGGGGAATTTTTTTATTAGCTTAAAATGATATTTATAAAAACTGGCAAATTTTCCATGGGGGGGGCTTGGTTACGCGCCTGTTCCCGACAATGTGTGCATTGTCTGATTTTTTCCGGCAATTCTTTATAGTGGTCGGCAGGCTGTATGACTAAATACTGCATTGCTTAAAACAATTAATCATAATCAATCAAAATCTTATTATATAATTCTATTTTTATTTAATATTTCGTGATTTGAAACCGACCCTTTAACTAAATGCTTCAGTGTTATGCCTGAAGAAATCTTTATTTTTGCTTTATACTTGTACATTAACGTGTTAAGCATTATTCCAAAAATTATTGTAAAAATATTGTGATTTAACGATTGCCGAGCTCAAACCCGACCACTTACTAAATATTCGTTTATCCAAATTTGCTTGTAATATCAATTAAAAAATGATAATTTTTGTTTCATATCTTTATAAATACATGAAAAACATTATCCCAAAAAATATTAAAAAAATATCGTGATTTGACCGATTGTCAAGCTTAAAACCTTTTCTCAATATATCATCAAAAATATTCAAAAAATAATATAAATATATATAATTAAATGAGGCTCAGTTATTTCCTAGTATTTTCTTCTCTATTTGATATAATTATTTCCTCATGTATTTTGAAAAATATTTAACAAAATAGAAATTATGAATAATAAATTAATTATAATATTGTATTTGTATGCGATATTAATAAAAAAATTAAAAAAAAATTGATATTTATATGCGATGTAAATAAAAATATTTTTAAAAAATTGGTATTTGTATGCGATATGTATAAAAAATTAATTTCTGAGTTGATTATATGATGGAGTATTTAATGATTAGGATGGGATGGAACAGTATGTCTGATACAAATATCTATTGTAAAATTAAAAGATTGATTTGATATATATATAATATATATGAAAAAGAGTAATACGTTTAGGGCCTTAATTTTCAATTTTAATATTGATACTGTCCTATTTTTTTTTATTTTAAAGGTTTTTTTTTTTTAGAAATTTTAGGTTTTAAAAGTATTAGTTCACCGCATGATGACATAACCTTTTCTTTTTCCAGTTTTTTACTACCTTTTATTAAATTTATTTACCTCATTTTTTTTATCTTCCTCACTAAATTTCTCCCAAATTGATAAATCTAAGTGAAATGATTAATACCCCTCAGCCAAGTAATATTCTCCTTTCCCTATCAAAGCTCTTTCAAGATCTTCTTGTATTTGTACCTTATTATTTATTATATCATAAGTTAATAAAATGACGTGATTTCCAATTAGTTTAACTTTTAAAAACATTCACAATTGTTGTTAGTTCATAAATCACTTATAAATTTATTTTTAATAGGAAATAAACATAATTGCACAAATTCTTTTCTAAATAAATGTTAATATGTTTTATAAAAAAATAATAGTGATTAATTTCGCAAAATTTAAGTAAATTATTAAGTTTATCAAAAAAAATATATCATCAGAATTGGAAATACCATGCCATTGTTTCCAAAAATTAAAGATATTGTATTGTTTCTTATTACTTCGGGAACCACCTCATTATCTCTTAAATAATTTTTAATATTTTCTTTTGGAACCCCCTCTTTATCTCTTAAATAATTTTTAATATTTTTTTTATATCTTGTGCATAATAATTGCACGGTATTCAGAAAATTTTGTTTTATGGAGGTAAGTAGAGCCTTGTCATCATCTGTTTTAAAGATTATATTATTTTTATTAAATAGGTTTTTTTTACAATTTCCTTTAAATCTGAAAAGAAAATATTATAAGTTTGTTAACCTGCATTCCCATACAAATAAAGTGGGCCGAGAAAAATTGGATAATCCTTAGTAGACCCCAGGGATCCAAGCCGAAACGAATATCGGTTCTGGTTAGGATAAAAATAACGGTTCAAGGTTCAGGTTCGGTTCGCAAAAAATAAAAATATCGGTTCGGTTCGAACCTCTAAAAACCTGCTTGAACACTTTTGTATTCAAACCTATTTTTTTAAGTAAATTTTTTTCTGTGTATATTTTTATATTAATATTAGATTGGTTCTTTTTCCCAGAGATTCGAACCAAACCCGGAGAATAACTGGGTTTTTGAAAAAAAATCGGAACCCGAAACGAACCTGAACCCCGTTTATAAAATTCCCCAAACCCTGAACCGAACCCGGAAATTTTTTGAAACTGGTCTTCAAATTATGTATAAGGAAAATTTTTTTTTATTTCATAATTAAAATAAAAACACATAAATAAAAACCTTCATTTTTATTAATTGCACATTATAAAATAATATTTAATTAATAAATATAACAAATAAATATCAATGATTAATTTTAATATGAACAATTACTTAAAAATTTTTTATTAAGCCGCACAATTAATATATTTTCAAAATTCTTCTCACTCAAATTACATATATAAGGAGATAATATAAATTTAATTGTTGAGAAACATATTTCCACACTGGGTAGCTATCATTGTCATTATGATATCAGATTTGATGTGCCATTTATAATATTATATGTAAATAATTTATATATTATTTATTTTTTCTCTACACATTATAATTTATAAGCTTAAAATATTTAAAAAATGTTCTAAAATGGCAATATACTAAAGTTTATAAAAGTTTGACTGACGCTTATCAATCAAATGTAATTTATAATAATTTTTAAAATAATTAGAATATAATTAAAATTTTTGCAGTATACTAGTAATAACTTAAACATTATTTTATAAGCATAAAATTATAAGGCTCGAACCGGTTCAGAGGCTAGTGGTTCGGCTAGAGACGAGTTCATTTGAAGAAGGATACATCCAGTGGCGTATCCAGGATTTTCTTATAGGGGGGAAAAATTTTTCAGCTTTCCCCCGGCCTTCGGCCGGGTCTTATTTAGCTATTCTATTAAATTATGAATAATTTAATAATAATTATATTTCTATTTTTAACTATTATTTACTAATTCGTGCTTATGGATAGGATATTACAAGCCTCTTTTTTATTATTTCAAGTTAGGTATATTATATTTAATAAAGTTTTTTTAAATGTAAAGGTTTATTTATGTGTTGAAATAAAGTGTAATGTCATTTTTTTTTAAATTTGCTTTAAAAACTAGCCTCAGCTTAAATTCTCATACAATATAAGTAGAATATAATTTTTTTTATTGAAAATATTAATAGTAGTTAAAAATATTGACTAGAAAATAATTAAATTAACAAGTTTTTTTTAACTTCTTATCAAATACAAGATTTTTAATTATTTCGTTTGTCTTTGGAACCAAATCTCTGTGTATATTTAACAGAGCTAACCCATTTAGCCGAGATTCAGTACTTCGTAAATATGTTTTCAACCTTCTCAAGTTGGAAAAAGTCCTTTCATTCGTACATGTTGTAATAGGCAAACATGCAAGAATATAAAACAACTTCGAATTATTAGGAAATTGAACCAAAGTTTCTTTACACCGATTGAGCGCATCAATAGCATGCTCAGGTAAAATAGCTAAACGTATAAATATTTATACCACAATTCGAATTCACTGATTAAATTTATTTCATTATCAATCTCATAGGAATAAAATTTTTCTAAATATTTAATTTTACCAATAGTGGCATTAGAAAATGAAGAAGGATCTTTGGGTAATAAAACTTGAAGATTGCTAAAGACTTGTTTTTTATCTAAAACCCGTACTTTTATTTGCTATAAAAAAGTATCTAAGAATGGGATGAAAATGGATTTTATAATATTCTTTAGTTGAGCCAATATTTATTTTCATCTCAATAATGGCCTAGGTGCTAGACGAGGTTTAATTAGTATTATATCATAAAATTTAGCCTTCGATTCAACGTCTAGATAAATATTATGAAAATATTTATCTACATTCATTCTTATTGTATCTACCTGTTCATGTATATTTTCCAATGTTCCGCCAAATCAATAACTTGAACCAAATCTAAATTTGGTTTTTGTAAATTTCTACAAAGTAGTGAGCTAAAAATAATTTATTGATGCAACTAGCAGCAATGATAAACTCTGATTGATCAATTGAATTCAATAATGATATCGCTGCTAACGACACATTACTTTTTTTCATGCTCAGCCTTATTTATAAATTATCGTTTGATTTCAATCTCTTTGACTAAATATTTTTCCATTTTATTAATATTTTTGAATAATATGTTGGAAAATTGATATTCAAATATTTGTAAAATTTTGATTGGTGGGGGGGGGGGAATCTGGGGGGTGGGGGTAAAATTTTTATTAGCTTAAAATGATATTTATGAAAATAGTCAAATTTGCGATGGGGGGGGGAAATTTTCCCATTTCCTCCCCATTGGTTACGCGCCTGGATACATCATAGGCACAATATCTTCATTTTTTATCCCTTTAAGAATTTTGATAGCCATCTCAGGAGATGGTTTGTCTTTTGAACTATAATGATAAAATTTTAATATAAATTATTAATTATATACCTTACCTAATTAAATACTGTAGGAATATATTAGACATTTTTAAAACAAAAATATGATTTATAATTATATAATAATTTAAAATTTTAAAAGCTATTATTTAAAATTATTTTTTTGTTTATGATTTATAACGTTCACTTTTCATTTTTTTCTTTCTAGGATGATGCCATAATATATTTTAAAAAATTCTAATTTTTTAAAAACTTTATAATTTAAATGACATTGAAAAATACCAGGCGCATAGCTAGGAATTTTTACCGAGGTGAAGGGGGAGGGGGATAATTTTTTTAATATTTAAATGATTTTTTTTGAAGCATTAAAAATTTATTAGAACCAATCATATTTGAAAATATGATAGTTTCGACAAATAATAAAATATTGGAAAATACAAAATATTAAGTGCGAATAATAAAATATTGGAAAATACAAAATATTAAGTGCGAATAATATAATACGGTTAAAAAAATTATATAAACCGGTATGTAAATCACAATTAAATATAACATTAAACATTTTATAATGATATAGAAAGTGATTCAAAATATCATTCGTAAATGAAAATTTAATCTTCTTTGCTATTACAGCATTTTATTTTTATAGTTTGCTTTGTGTTGGGGATTAAATCTCAATGAGAAAAATTAATCTATTAAATCATTTTTAAGATATCGTACTTTTGATGATATATAGTAGACAAAAAATTAAATATTTAGTAAGTGGTCGGTTTTAAGTTCGGCAATCGGTCACGATATTTTTTTAATATTTTTTGGGATAATGTTTTCCATGTATTTATAGAGATATAAAACAAAAATGAACATTTTTCAATTGATATTACCACCAGCAAATTTGGTCAATCGAATATTTAATAGGTGGTCGGTTTTGAGCTCGGCAATTGGTCAAATCAAAATATTTTTTTAGAATAATACTTAACACGTAAATATACGTTTATAAAACAAAAATGAAGATTTTTCCACAGATAACGCAAGCAATGCAGTATTTAGTCATTGGGTCGGTTATCGGTCAAATCACGATATTTCTAAAATATTTTTTAGGATAATGTTAGGATTATGTTTTGCATGTGTTTATAGAGGTATAAAACAAAAATGAATATTTTCAGTTGATATCACTAGCAAATTTGGTCAATCGAATATTTAGTAAGTGGTCGGTTTTGAGCATCGGTCAAATCACAATATTTTTAAAATAATTTTTGGAATAATGTTTAACACGTAAATGTACGCGTATAAAACAAAAATAAAAATTTTTTCAGGGAACGCCAGCCAGGTTTTCGAACCAAACCCGAACCCGGAGAAGAAAGCCCAGGTTTTTGGGGAAAAATATGAACCTAAACCGAACCTGAACACCGTTTATGAAATTTTCAAAACCACGAACCGAACCCGGGAATTTTTGAACCCGGGTTCAACCAGGTTCAGTGTATTGTTTAAATACTAATAATTTATTTGACATTTTATAATATTTTCAAATTTCTAATAAGTGAAGTGTTAATAAATTTTAAACAACTTAATTCATTTACTCCATTTTTAAATTTTATATATTTATTCTCAAAGATTCCTATTGGATTATTAATAAATTTTAAACAATTAAATTCATTTACGCCATTTTAATTTTTAACTTATTCTCAAAGAATATTAATTAGAGGAAAATGAAAGTGAACAAGTTAAAGTAAAAATTATTATATTGGATATTGTTAATTTAAAGAAATACGTCTAAATAAAAATTTTTAAATCTATACATGACTATGCTTTGTATTTTTAACTAATTTTGCCTATTAATAAAATAAAAGATTTATATTTTATACCAAATTTATGTCTAGTTTTATAATTATGATTTACATATAGAATATGTTTTTTTTTCAATTCAAAAATTCTTAAACCTGAGCTGAACCTGAAGCCAAACCCGGGTTCAAAAATATTTCCCTGAACTTAACCCGAACCGAACCCACCTATTTTTTTTAACCTTAAACCGAACCCGAACCGAATCCGGGCAAATATTTTGCCCGGCTTGCATCCCTGACGCCAGCAAAGCAACATTTAGTCATTGGGTCGGTTTCAAATCAGTTATCGGTCAATTTACGATATTTTTAAAATATTTTTTGGGATAAAGTTTTGCATGTGTTTATTTTATAGAGATATAAAACAAAATTGTTAATTTTTTAATTCATACTACTCAGAGACCTGCAGAGGTACCATTTGCACGGCCCGGCCCGGTTTTAAATTTTTACGGCCCGGCCCGGCCCGGTTATTTTTAAAAAAAAATTTCAGGCCCGGCTCGGAATTTTTTAAAATTATATTCGACCTGGTATATACAAAAATTGACCTATGAGGTATTTAACATATTTTTCAGCGAGTATTATCGCTTATTATTTAAAAAATACATGTAAAAAGCTAATATTTTGAGAATATTATATTGAATTTATAAAAATTATAAAACTGTTATTTATAAAAATGGATATTTTGAGCATATACTATATTTTATATTGCATTTATAAAAATAAAACTAATATTCATAAAAATGGTAATAATATTTTGAGCATATACTATATTTTATATTGCATTTAAAAATAATAAAACTAATATTTAATTTATAAAAATGGAAAATATTTTGAGAATATAATATATTGTATTTAATTTACTATTTAATTTATAAAATAAAAATAAATCGCTATTTAAAAAAATGCATGTATAATAAATAGTATTTTGAAAATATAATCTAATTGCACAATATTAATATAATTTATTTTATAATATAAATTTTTAACAAAAGAAGATAATTGTATTATATAATATTGTAAAAAAATAATGAAAAATGTTGGATTAAAAACTTTCATGACTTAAGTTAAATATAATAAATGCAATAAATATTTGACAGTTTGCAAAGTAAAAAACCAGCATGATTGACGAAACCCTATACTCAAGAAAGATATTAAAAATTCACAAAATATCATGAAGAAAGAGAAGCATATCTACCTTTTCAGGTTGAAGATTACTTCTTCTTTCTTCAAGAATTCTCGTAGTGGAAAAATTCCGCTCACAGCTTGCACTTGAAGCAGGAATTGCCAATTTTGCTAAAATTGGAAATTCGCTTTGTTGAGCCGCCCACCACCCTAACAAATTATCCACCTTAAATGTTTCATCTATTTTTTTATTTATGTAATTATAATATTCATCATCGGGTATTGACATATTACCAGAATTACCATCGCCCCATTTGTCATAAAACGATTGAGTTTGTTTAACAACAGTCGTAATTTGACTGGTCGATGGTATTTCATTTACTTCCTGAGCCTCTTGTAATTTAATATAATCTTTTATATAGTTTTCCGTCATCTTGCGATCTGTCCCTGACTATATACGTAATTGCTTGAATTTGGGACAGAGAAAAAGAGAAATAAAACTTGTGTAAAACAAATTTTTCAATTAAAAAATGCTTTATATTAAGTAAAATCAATTTTATTTCTCCTTTTTCGCTTTGAAAGGTATTACAAACTTCAAGAAGTGATATTCCTTTATTTGATTGTTTTGGTAAAATATATTCTAAAAATTTAGGTAAGAATTATAAAAAAATATATTAATACTTTGAATAAATTTGCAGGAAATTAATAATTAGATCGATCTGTGGGTGTTAGGTAGTGTTAACCATCACCTAATATTATATTAATCATAACTATAATATAATATAATCTTATAACTATTAACTCATAATGTAAAAATTTTTATAAAAAATATTAAGGGGCCCGGCCCGGGTTTAACAATCTTATCTGATACTACTAGCAAATTTGATCAATCGATATTTAGTAAGTTAACTGTTTTGAGTTCGGCAATCGGTCAAATCATATTTTTTTAGGATAATGTTATACACGTAAATATAAGCAATGGAAACAAAAATGAAGAGATTTTGATCAAACCCACAATATATGCCTTTTTCTATTATTTTTCGATTTTAAACTTACTCATAATTTAAATTTCAAAGAAACCTGCCATTTTTTTTTAATTTTTAGGTTTTCCACATATATTTACACCAAAATATAAAATAAGTACTAAACAATAATCATTCGGTTTCCTAAAATGATATTTTTATATTTATGCATTTAACGCCCTCTTATGGATATGTTTGTTTGTTATAATAAGTTAATAAATATATTTTTTTCGCCATTAATATAATAAAAATAGAATTATATATTATTTGATATTAATTAAATTATGAATAATTGCTTTTTAGCAATGCAGTAATTAGTCGTGCCAGTCAGCAGGGTGATATTATTTCGGCAATGTACTATTTTACAAATTATTTTTTAAGACGAATTTTTTATTTATAAATTTATTTTATAGATAAATTTTTTAAATATATTTTTAGAAGATGATTTATTTTGATATTATATTATTTTAAATATTTATTTTAGATGGTTTTTTACCTTTTCTAATTTATCTTACATTATTTATTGAATATATTAATATATTTTTTAGAGTTAATTTTTTATATAGTGAATTCAATGATAAATCAACATGAGTTTCAACCCCACCCCCTCAGATATTTCTAAAATTTTTAAAATGGGGCATTTTGAGCAAAATGCTTTCCCATTAATTTTAAATATTTTTGGATCAAATTTAGCTAGAAGTGTTATTTGAAGATTTTTATATAGCCTCATTTTATGGTAGGCCCTTTAAAGTCATATAATGTTAAATATTATTTAAAAAATTTAAGTATCAAAAATCGGAAATGGTCGTAAAATCAAATCGGCATTTGTTTTCTCTCAAATTTTTTACGGGGTTTCTTTTCCGAAAGTCCTATTACCGTTTAAAATTTTTTTAATGAAAAAAATTTTAAATGTCTTAAAAATAAAAATTATGACCATTCACCTAACTATGATGCATTGTCACAGAAATTACATTGCAACATGTTGAATTATTTATTTTTACCAATTTTCGTTAAATAATTTGAAAGAGAATTCGAATAAAATTATGACTATTGCTATCTTCATAGAAAAACCAAAAAAGCTAAAAACTCTAATTAAATTTATTATATATTTGTTACATCAAATTTTTTTAAGATATATTTTGAAAATAATTCTCAAAAAAAACGATCAGTATATCTCATGGGATTTAACCCACAGGATTTTTTACAAACGAAATCCTCAAAATATAAAATTTTAATGAAAAAATTACAATGGATTTTTTACAAAAAAAATCTTCAGAATATTATAAAATTTTGGTGATCAAAAAATTAAATTGGATCCCACGAGTTTTTTTACAAAAAAACTTGAAAAGCAAAAATCTTTGCATTTCAAACTATCTCAAATAATTTAGAATATATTTAACAATGGCATAACATACTGTTTTCACACTAAAATAAGGTTTGTTTTTGACGGTATTCATAATCGAAAGTTTAGGAAGGAAAATTACGATAGCCATAGAGTTTTTCGCCTTTTCAATTTTCGTTTTCCTGCTTAACATTTGCAGCAATAGGTTACCGAGTTTTAATTTAATATACATATTATTCTATAATAATTAAATTAAACATAAGATGTCGGATAGTTTATTTTGGAGCTTATATTGTAAGCAATAAATGCTTTATAATAGGTAATATATCTGCTTCCATATCAGTTCAGTGAAATTTTTATCGCGAATGTTTATTATAGCGAATAGAATTTATAGCTAAAATTATATAGCAAAGTCATTATCGCGAAATCAAAATCGCGCAGACAATATAGCGAAATATTTCATGAAATAGATATCATGAAGTCAGTATCACAAATCAACTAATATAAAATATTAAAATTGTCGAAGCAAATGGATATCGAGTTAATAAGTCCGTGTGGGATAGATTCAGATAAGAATATACAGGGTTTCCCATTCAAAAGAGGAAAAGGGTCAATCAAAAAAAGAAAAGTTTCAATCAAAAAATTAAAGTCCCAAAGGCTTAAGAAATAGTGTTGTTAAACGGCTCGTTTTGAGCCGATTTTTAAAAAAGACTAACTCAATATTTTAGCTAGAAAAATATTGCCTAAGCCTCGAGATTTCGATAATATATGTTTTGACATTTGTTCCTTCTATGACAAAATCTTCAGGCTTGCGTAATATTTTTTTGGATGAAATACTGAGTGTTTTTAAAAATCGGCTCAAAACAAGTCGTTTATTACAGTAGGAAAAGTTCTATCAAAAAAGTAAAAGTGTCAAACAAAAAAGAAAATTCAATCAAAAAGTAAAACTCACAATCAAAAAAGGAATATTGTTATTTTTTTAAATTTTTTTTCTTAATTAAATTTTTACTTTTTTTTATTATTCCATCTTGTTTTGTTACTAACTTTTTGCGATCTTTTTCTTAATCTTTTGTCAATTTTATTTCTTCTCATTTTTTATCATTCATGTATTTTTAAAAATAAGTCATTTATTTTCCCTGTCATTTTTCTTCATTTTTCTATTTTTATGTCTAATAATTCATTTACATTTATTTTTTATTCTACATATAACAATTTTTGACTTTTTGTGATTTTTTTTCTCCTTATATTTTTTTTTATATTAGAGTTAATTTTTGTTTTTCTTTGGCAATCAAATTTTTTTTATTAATATTTTTTGCATTTCAAATTATTTCACTATAATTAATGAATTAAATTAATCATTTGGTTATAATGTACCTTTGTAATATTTAAATAAGTTTGAACTATAATACCAAACGATAAAATTAATAAAATATAATCATATATTAATTCTTATTTTTGAAATTTTAATATTTATACTAGAAGTATTCAATACTTTTGTGCAAGTAAATAATTTTTTTAAAGTATTATTAATACTATATTCTTTAATTTATGAATAATTAAATGTAAAAATGAGGTAAATTTAATAATCTCAAATTTTTTTGTTTTTAAAAATAAAATCACGAAGATCAATAAAAAATTAATAGTGCAACAAAAACTCCAATAATTGACTCGTTAAAAAATGAATAATATCATAAAATAGCATCATGTTTTAAAGTAAGCTATAAAACAATTACAAATATAAAATACTCATATCTCAAAAAGGAATAAAATATAGTTTGCCCAAAGGCGGTTCAAGTGCACGCAAGAAATTACATCAAGAACAGAAAGAATATTTAAATTGTATATTGATTGCACATTACCTTAAAAAAGTTATGTGGAATGATTAAATAAAGATATATATATCAAAAATACGTATCAACTATCAAGGTTACTTTAATGATTTGGGTATACTTTTAAAAGGGTATCACTACGTTCAGTTAGAGAAAATGCATAATCAAATATCGGGATTCGCATAGAATTCGCGAATTGGTTTGCGAATAAGTGAAATTTATCTTTATCGATGAGAACGGATTTTCAATATCAATGATGCGGTTATATGAATTATTAATAATGTCCTAGGGATAAAAATAATTAATTATACCATCATTTCTGCTCTCACGATTGCGGGAATATTCAGATTCTAAGATCATGATGGCCCCTGCGCTCTATACTTTTGCAATTTTCTAAATGAAATACTAAATCATTTTGAAGAAGGTCATATGATGAATATGATCTTTGTGATGAATAATGTTCCATTTCATCATAACCATACAATTAGAATATCGATAGAAAGATGAGGGCATACAATAAATTTACCACCATACAGTTCTTATCTTAGTCCCATTGAAAATGTATGGAAGTATTTTTTCAGAGATCAAAATCTGAGATCTGAAGAAAATGCAAGGAAATTATTAATGATTAATATAAATTTTTGTTTCACTATATATATATATCAGAGACCTGCAGAGGGACCATTTGCACGGCCCGGCCCGGTTTTAAATTTTTTAGGCCCGGCCCGGATATTAAAAAAAAATTTTTACGGCCCGGCCCGGATTTAAAAATTTAAGGCCCGGCCCGGATATTTTTTAAAATTATATTCGACCTGGTATATACAAAAATTCACCTATGAGGTATTTTACCATATTTTTCAGCGAGTATTATCGCTTATTATTTAAAAAATACATGTAAAAAGCTAATATTTTGAGAATATTATATTGAATTTATAAAAATTATAAAACTGTTATTTATAAAAATGGATATTTTGAGCATATACTATATTTTATATTGCATCTATAAATAACTAATATTCATAAAAATGGTAATAATATTTTAAGCATATACTATATTTTATATTGCATTTAAAAATAATAAAACTAATATTTAATTTATAAAAATGGAAAATATTTTGAGAATATAATATATTGTATTTAATTTATAAAATAAAAATAAATCGCTATTTAAAAAAATGCATGTATAATAAATAGTATTTTGAAATATAATATAATTGCACAATATTAATATAATTTTTTTTTTTTTTTAATTAAAATAATTTTTATTTATCAACAAATAAACATATTATATGATATAAACCAATTCTAGAAATTTTAAGAAATTTAACAACCAACAACCAACGACTTCATAATACAAGGTATAATAATGGGAATATAATTAGTGCAAATGATAATACGGGGAGGAAGGGGGGGGGGTAATTTTAAAAAAAAAAGGGAAGAAGAAGAAAATCTAGATTCATCGGGCTCCTCGGGGAATGAACCTATGAAGCATGTGAAATTAGATTTTATAATCTGAATTCCTATGCGTTGACGTAAGTAGACGCCTTCTTTTGGGTCTCCTGATTTTGTTCTTAAGGTTCTGCCAATCTTTTTAATCAGGCTAAGAGCCTGACTTCCAAGAGATGTTAAGGTCGTCGTGACAACTGGTACGAATTTATACTCATCTGGAATATCCACATATTTATTTGTTTTAAAATCTTCGTGTATTTTAAAATGTCTTTATTGATGTTGGAGGGTGAGAGGGGGTCAACGCAGGAGAAATCCCAGGCTAGAAATCGGCCATTCTCCCAGGGAATTTGTGTAATTCCATCGGGTCGTCTCCCATCCGTAAAGAGACCTGAGGGTTCTAAAGTGGCAGGAAAGCCTGCTGACTGTAAAGCTCGTTTTATGAGAGCATTACATCTGTTATGCCGGATCGAACGTCCACTGCTAAAAATGCATTGGAGGCAATGACGACCAGTTTGACTAACTGGCCTTTTGCACTTGGCGCACTTATATGAAACTGAGGTTGTTGCATTTAATCGAATGGCTACAGCAAAACTGAATTCTTGATTTGAAAGTTCGAGATCAAGATTTTTAGAGGGGATGGCATCCAAGTATTCATGTCCTGAACCTTGGTTGAGGGAAGCTAATAGGGCATGATCTTCAGATTGCAGTGTCGAAAAGAGGTAATCAACGGACCTTGCAATCATCGGATTATCCCAATCCTTTTGTTTATGGGAGGCTGGTGGTAGACATTCATCTCCAACTGAGGCTTTCCAAATGACATAAGCTTCGTCAAGCAGTGCATCTGGCAAGGTCAGGTGATCAGTTATTATTTTGGAGCTTGCCAATCTGGACGAGATGAAACCACTAATTGATAAGGCTATGGGTGATCGTAACCCTAAGCCTACTTTATTGCAGGGGAGAGTGGCTTGATGCCACGAATTGGAGTTAAATTTGAGGTTAGTTATTTTTTCCATGATGTTTTTAATTATGGATTCATATGCTCTTAAGGGATTAGGATGTTTAAAAACAGCAGTAGACCGTAGAGCATATAGGATCTTTGGTATATTGAAGAAATTTTTAATTAAGAAGAAAGATTTATGCGTGGGAAGTTGCATAAGTAGACCCTCCATATTGTTCAAATTATTCGAAGTAGCCTGGAAAAAGGCTTCAACTGCTAAGCAACCCCCAACTGGTGAGCCAAGATGTGTTAGTTCTTCGGCCATAACCTCTTTAAAGGCGTGACAGTTGCGAGATTGAGAGGTGAGCTGACAGAATTCTGTTTTGTCGACGTTTAAGAGAAGGCCTATGTCTGGCCCATCCTTTTGCAAAATTTCTAGGGCTTTGTCTATCTCTTCTGGGCTTCCGCTTATAATCCCGTCATCTATGTACCAGATATGAAGATCTAACAGGCAACTGCTTTTAATTTTTTTAACTAGATTGTCTATTCCTAAACAGAATAATATCGACCCTAGAGGATCACCCTGTTGAATTCCTTCTGAAGAAGAAAGCCTATATTCACCATATTGTAAGATGGAGGGATTCGCATAGCAGCTTAAAATGTAGCTGGAGTAGCATGGGAAGCTATTGATAAAGGATTTTAGGAAGACGGATCGCTTTATTGTGTTGTATGCATTGTAAAAATCGATTTTAATCAGGTGTTTATTTTGAGGATTATTTTGTAGATATATTCGGGTTATATGAGCGGCAGACTCGCAGCCGCCTTTGACACCAACCCCTAGTTGAGTTGATGTGAGAACTGTAGAGACCTTCTCATTGATTCGAGCCGAGATCAATTTTGATACTAGTCTTCTAAAAAGGGTGCCTATGGCAATTGGGCGCAAGTCTTTGTTTGGTTTTGTAAGAGCTATTAGTTTTGCTCCAAACATAATTGGCTGGGCGAAGATAGGAACGTCACCATGTAAGATCCTGTTACAAAGGAGAGTTATACTGTTGAGTAGGGTAGTTTGAGAATTTAGAAGAGGGATTGTTAGGTCTTGAAGATATATCGGTCTCATGCCTTCAAAACCATGTGCAGAATCTTTTTGGAAGGTTGAGATTGCTTTTCTCACTTCCCCTGGGGTAAATTCTATTGGATAAGATGTGGGATTTAAACCAGGAAATTCAGTTGAAGATGCCTGATGTGTGGGGTGCTTCATAGCCAATCGGGTATAAGTTTGAAAATTAATGGGGGCTAGTGTGTCTGATGAAGAGGCCAGACGGAGTGCTCCTTTTATATCTAAATTATCGATTTTTTTTCCAACTAAATTTACTTTTATCTTAAAAGGATTTATGGATAACTTAGGTGTGGAAGTTATGTCCATTGAAATGTTGTCTAGATCATTCAACCTGTTCTTAATTTGTTGAGTGAGGGACAGCTTGCTTTTGTCAGTTGGAACCTGAAAGGCATGGAAGCCAAATAAGAGAAACTCTTTCCAGTGCTGTGGGGAGTTAAAATTGGTTAGAAGGTTATTAATAGTTTTACTATATGATTTAGCCGCAAGAAGCCTGGCTCCCCGGGGGATTCTTGAGATAATATGAGATTTAGGTAAATTTGTAAATTCATCGGAGAAGGAGGGTATTGGTAACTCATTGGAAGTATAGGGTGAGTCCTCATTAACAGATAAATTATTAATTGTGGTGAGAGCTGGGATATGTGAAGGGGATGTTAATGTTAAATGCAATAGAGAAAATGGAGGGGGGATAGGATCTGTAAAAGGTGACTGATGTGATAAATGACACAAGTTACCACTTTTACCGTGCTTCCTTAGGGTTCCGTTTTTGTTGATTAAGGTATTTAGCCCACAGTTTGGACATTTTTTTTTAATTGGGATATGTGTAGAAAGGGACATTTACGTTTATAGGGGGAGGGGCAAGGTGGGAAAGGGAATTGAAATTTTTGTGTTAGTTTTTCTTAGAGGAAGGGGAATAAGATGGATATATATAAATTTAAAAAAAAAAATAATTTTTTAAAATAAGAAGAAAAAAAAAGAACTCGAAATAAAATTGTTGAAGTTTATCGTTAAATTGATTTTATTTTAATTAAATGGATGTTAAGATTATGTTATTTAAAAAAAATTAAAAATATAAAAATAAATAAACAATTAGAAATTAACATTGACGTAAATGGTGGTAAGTAAAAATGGTGGATAAAAATATACTTAAAATGAAGCAAAATTTTTCATGGAAGAAGGTAATGTTATCAGTGAAACAAAAAAAAGGGGGCACGGAAATATCCGATATGAGAAGGGAACTCATTTTTTTCTTTTTTGAGACTCTGAAGAATTATCGATTGAGAAAAGATAAATATAATTTGAATTATTTGAGAGATTAGTGTAGTCATCTAGATATGTTTTCGCAAATAATTCGGAGAATTAATCAGTTGACTATCGCTTTGGTTGAAGATAGACTATGGTCATCTGTAAAGGGCTTGTAACCATTCGGTTTTATAATGTTTATGCCGAATAATTAAATCGAATAAATAGAATTAAGAATACGAATGATCGATATAGTCCGGAAATCCCGAATATTTAATAAATATTGCAATATATCGGTAGAAATAATTTATTTTATAAAATAAATTTTTAACAAAAGAAGATAATTGTATTATATAATATTGTAAAAAAAAATAATGAAAAATGTTGGATTAAAAACTTTCATGACTCAAGGTAAATATAATAAATGCAATAAATATTTGACAGTTTGCAAAGTAAAAAACCAGCATGATTGACGAAACCCTATACTCAAGAAAGATATTAAAAATTTACAAATTATCATGAAGAAAGAGGAGCATATCTACCTTTTCAGGTTGAAGATTACTTCTTCTTTCTTCAAGAATTCTCGTAGTGGAAAAATTCCGCTCACAGCTTGCACTTGAAACAGGAATTGCCAATTTTACTAAAATTGGAAATTCGCTTTGATGATCCGCCCACCACTCTAACAAATTATCCACCTTAAATGTTTCATCTATTTTTTTATTTATGTAATTATAATATTCATCATCGGGTATTGACATATTAACAGAATTACCATCGCCCCATTTGTCATAAAACGATTCAGTTTGTTTAACAACAGTCGTTATTTGACTGGTCGATGGTATTTCATTTACTTCCTGAGCCTCTTGTAATTTAATATAATCTTTTATATAGTTTTCCGTCATCTTGCGATCTGTCCCTGACTATATACGTAATTGCTTGAATTTGGGACAGAGAAAAAGAGAAATAAAACTTGTGTAAAACAAATTTTTCAATTAAAAAATGCTTTATATTAAGTAAAATCATTTTTATTTCTCCTTTTTCGCTTTGAAGGTTATTACAAACTTCAAGAAATGATATTCCTTTATTTGATTGTTTTGGTAAAATATATTCTAAAAATTTAGATATGAATTATAAAAAAATATATTAATATTTTGAATAAATTTGCAGAAAATTAATAATTAGATCGATCTGTGGGTGTTAGGTAGTGTTAACCATCACCCAATATTATATTAATTATAACTATAATATAATATAATTTTATAACCATTAACTCATAATGTAAAAATTTTTATAAAAAATATTAAGGCCCACCCGGCCCGGTTTTAACAATCTTAGGCCCGGCCCGGCCCGAATATGTTTAAAAAAATTGTTTTTAGGCCCGGCCCGGGTATATTTAAAAAATTTAAAATACGGCCCCGCCGGGTTTAGGGCCGGGCTGCAGGTCTCTGATATATATATATCCAAATTGTAATGAAATAATTTGATATGCAAAATATACTTATAAAAAAATTTTTGTCTCCCAATGAGAAATAAAAATTAAGTGAAAATTAAAAAATAAATTATTTTAAAAAAAAACAAAAAAGAATAATAAAAAATGAGAAGAAATAAAATTAAGAAAAGATTAAGAAAAATAAAGATTCAAAATAACTTAAAGAGATTTCAAAAGTTAGAAATAAAATAAGAAAAAATTAAAAATTTAAGAAAAATTGACAAGAAAAAAAATTATAAAAAAATAACCATTTTCCTTTTTTATAACACTTTTCTTTTCTTTTTGGGACTTTTCATTTTTTGATTGATATTTTTCCTTTTTTGAGATAGATGATTTATATTATTTTCAAAGCGAAAAACTAAACAGTTATAAATTGGAAATCGAATGATTTATTTCCAACATTTTCCTAATCTTCTCTTTCTTCAGAAACAATTACATAAAACGTTTAGATTCTCCGGGTTTCGATAAAAGAACACAATTTTATAGAGAATCTTAAAAAATGAGAATCCCTTTTATTATTTACACGAATTAAAAAAAATTACTTAGCAAATCATCTATGATTTTTAAAAATAATTGAGAAAATCAGTAAGGTAAGTTTAAACTTGTTTTAATGCGGAATTTTTTTAAAATATTTCAGAATATTTTTAAAATTTACTCTTAATCGCATTTTTTGTCATTTATGTATAGGGGGGGGGGGGGGTATTTATTGGAGTAAAAAAACTGAGCCTAAATTCCCTCTCCATACAGCCATGAGTGAGAGAGACCATTTTTGGTCATATCAGATAAATCTCACATGCTTACCTGATATAGAATAATTGACAAAAGATCCTTCAAACCCTTTCGCGCCCGAAAATTTCCCGTGAACAAAAAATTTTTTTTCTTAAAACTGAGTTAAACAAAACAGAAATAACACATTTTCAACGTTTTTTTATTTAAAAAAGGGTATATATATATAGAATTATGAAATGTTACCAATTGTCATCATTGGGATATTCATATGTAAAGAAATATACAATTAGAATTATGAAATGTTACCAATTGTCATCATTGGGATATTCATATGTAAAGAAATATACAATTAGAATTATGAAATGTTACCAATTGTCATCATTGGGATATTCATATGTAAAGAAATATACAATTAGAATTATGAAATGTTACCAATTGTCATCATTGGGATATTCATATGTAAATAAATATACAATTTATTTTGAATGATAAGAAATAAAACAAATGCGATTTTTATTTAAACATAAAGATATTTTACATTTTATACATTCAAATCTTGAATAACCATTTTTGCAGTTCTTGCATCTTTGTCTGCTAGCCGCCGATGACTGTTTTATCTAATCTAATCTCTGTGATTGGATGAAAACTATTCAATTTCCTTCTTTTTTCAATCTTCAAAGTAGGTACCTTTTTTTCACCATTTACCTTTCCAACCATCATCAATCCTTTAGCTATCCGAGCTTTAAATACTAAAAGAGATACATGTTTACTATTTATATGGCATCTATAGAGCAACCATGAATTTGCTACAACAGGAATCTAATAAATGAAAGAAAACTCGCATATAAAAATGCTTCCATTGTCAGTTCTGTAGAGTTCAATTAACATATCATGGAGATCTACCCCGCCCATACCACCGTTATAGTCTTGAATTATGGCTGGAATTTCAACATTGGAAAAACTTATCAGATACCGACCATTTTGTTCTTGATATAGGATTTATTCCCATAAATGATGATATGGTGATAATCGATTTGTTATCAAACCATTTGCAAATTATAATATTATTATTAGAATCTTATAATCAAGGGACCCTCTTCCTTTTTTCTTTAGGATTCTATCATCATACAGGTGGCATCCCGAAAATCGATTAGATATAAGGGTCCCCGACACGATAAAGCCATTATCTTTGAGAGCAACTGCTAAATTATACGAAGAAAATAAGTTATCCATGTAAATTTTATGGTTTTTATGTGGGGGAACAGTTTCTAATAGTTGTATAACGATATTTCCGCTAATTCCCTTCGAAGTTTTTTTTATATTTGTGGATTTTCCTAAATATATTTCGAAATCACATAGCATTCCAGATGATCCACATAAAGCGAAAATTGTAATTCCCCATTTATGCGGTTTTGAGCTAATATTGTTTTAATCCATCTCCCTCTGGTATATTTATATGTTGAGGTCATCTAAAAATTATTTATAAAAATTTTAAAAATAGTATAATAAAAAAAAATTCCCACTTTCTTAACCTTTTGCAAATATTATATTGGCTTTCTAAATGGAAAATAACCTATATTCAATTTTTACTATATCATATTTTTAATATTTAATTTAAAAAAATTATAGAAAAAATTACATTATAAAATCCCAATGTTACCAATTTAGATTTCCTTCAAAAAATCATATAAATAATAGTTATTGTTAAATTTTCTTTTACTAAATATGAAATACTAGTAAAAATCTATTATAAAAACATTATATACCTTTGATTTATATATATTTATATAGAATGGTTATCGATGTAAAAGTGTAAAAATTTTGGCGCGTAAAATACCTAACCTTGAACTTGTATTTTGATATAATAAAATTATGATTTTGACAGGTTAATGATAAAACATGTAATAATAAATATTGTTTTGTAAATTCATGCGTCTAAATAGCAAACATGAGTTTTTTAAATATAAAAATTTTGATGACAAATGATCTCACTGGGCGCGAAAGGGTTCGTTGCTTTTATGATTAAAGGAACTCCTAAGGGTGAATTATTCTAATATATTGCTTTTATTTTAATAAATTTTTTCACAATATATTTATATCTTGTTAACGCGCTCAATAACTTCGCGCAAACACATTCATGGTAAAAAGTTCGCCATAAAGGGTTCGCGATTTTATCTTTGCTATAAATGCTTCGCCGAATTGGATTCGTGATAAAATTTCGCAAAAAAGTCTTTATCTATAAAAGTCTCGCTGATTCAGATACGAATATATATAGCTAACTGAGTAGATGTTTCAATCATAATGCTCACTTTAAGTTTTATTTTTCAAATTGGATATTTAAAATAAAGAGCCATGATGACAACTTTCATTTTTATTGCTCGCACAGTTATATCCGCAGGTTTTCAGGCTACTTATGTGTACACTCCGGAAGTAAAATTTATTTAAATTTTCCTATTTTATAAGTGTTTTTCAATTTAAACATGAGTTAGATATATTATTCACAAAATTCAAATATTTTTTTGAAATTGAAATTTAAGACCACTAAAGATTCTTATAATGTTATGACCGCTTTATTTAGGTATATCCCACGACTATAAGGGCATTGGGCATAGGTACTTGCAGCATGATGGCTCGTGTAGGTGCTATTCTTACTCCTTTTGTAGCTCAGGTAACCTTTATCAAAATAATTCGTTAATAAAATTATATTTAATTATCAGAAATACATAAAAATATGTCATGCTGTGTGAAAGAAATATAGTTTGAGATATATTTGAAGATTACTTCTGTAATATAAGGTGTCTACTATAAATGAAAAGGGGGGGGGGCTAATTTGCGATAAAATTTTTTTTGACGGTGGTTTAAATCTGGACGTGTTGCCTCGAAATTATACATACTATTAGGGTTATAAAAGTATAACACCCATAGGAATTAGACAAATGAGTTGATTATACCCAGAGTTAGGAACCGTTTTTAGTTCTTGACCAAATTCTGATAACGTATTTTTATGTCGTAAGATCATATCAAAAATATATTCATTTTTTTTAAATATTAAAATTTTTTTTACAATGAAATTACAAATTTAATTTTTTAATGATCATTTAAAGAAAGATTCTTAAAAAAATTCAGGTGTTATTAAAAACTTCTGTGAGATCTGCAATCGATATTTATGCCGCTTCGAGCATTATCGCTGGTATATGTTCCCTTCTTTTACCCATAGAAACTAAAGGCCGTGAAATGAAAGTAATTTTTAGCATCTGCTCAAACTTAGGATTTTTTTATTGGATAAGATATTTGAATTAACTATTTTAGTGCCCAGCAGGAATTGAGACAAATCACGTGGTTGTAAAAACTTTAGTTTTAAGGCCAAATTATGATGTAAAAAGCACAGTAACACGAATTTTAATACTTAATCATATTTTCAATTACTGCTTTTTATTTGAAATTTTACAAGTATATATCAACGAACAAGTATTACAGTTTATTTTAAAAAAAATCATTATTTTATGACAGGATACAGTTATGACTCGATAGAAAACATTCCATGGAGCATTTTTTTGTTGTGTTTAAACCATTAATTGAAATTAAAGACAAGTCGCTCTTTATTCTTTATAAATATTTTGCAAAAAAAACTCAGAAACTTGCCCAAGAAACAATTTGATATTATCTTTTATCTCCAATGGTCTTTAAAAATTATTATAACAATTATATTTTACAATTATTTACCATATGATTTGTGTACAACATTAGACGAGGCAATATATTTATTTATAACTTATTATTAAAATGCATAAATAGACGTTATATATATTTTATTTGCTTAATGACAATTGTTATTTATTTTAATGATATTACATTATATTAATATTTTGTGTTCTTCATGTGTTATTTATATAATAAAATTTAATTTAAATGATCGAAAAAAATTTAGTATATTTACATATATTGTTCGAATATTGTGCTTTCGAAAACTCGTATATTATCAGAATTTTGCTAATAAATTATATTTTCTATATAGATAATTTATTTACGGTTTTATTAAAGTCTATTTCATAATGTGGAAGTATTATTTTACACTTATACTCGTTCTAGATTTACTTACTTAGGAACTAATTATATCATTTTTCCAAGCATAAAATATTAATTTTATAAATCGATTGTTTTTAATGTTAGTATCTCTATATTTTTCAAGTAGTCTTAAAAAATAAGGAAGTGATAAAGAGAAAGAATAAAATTCATTTATAAAGATATATCTTTGGGGCTCTCCATTTAACCTTTCGAGATATTGTAAATGATAATACAGCATATATTAATCTTTGGATGACAAAACTTACCTTATTATCTTCTTAATTTGATAGATCCACTGTTAAAGCATTCAAAATAGCAAATTATATGATAGTTAATAGACTTTAATATAAGATTATTATATTGAATTTTTTAAAATAAATATTTAATATTATGAAATCCATTTTAGTTAATAGCCTATTTATTAAATTTTTCTAAATCAACTAAGTTTTATAAGTTATTTTCATTAATTTGAAAAGCTAGACAGAGTTTGCATTTGCCTGATCCTTCAGAAAATGATTTTAAAGAGTAGGATTTGATTATTGGATGAAATAAGTTTCCACATTGTGGTACTTTACCCTGCACTAATAGTTATCGCGAATTCGTGGCGGAGAATACAAAAATACAGCGTATTTTATATAATTCACCCCGAATTCGTGCTAACTATGAATGAGGGTTTAAATAATTTTTTTTTTAATTTTTCAATAATAAACCCATAATATAATTGGGCATGTCCTTAATAAGTAGAATCTAAATAAAGATACTAAGATACTTGTATCTTTTGCTAAATGAGAGTATCTTAAATGCAAGACACTTTATTCTTCTTCTCTATGGAGATTTTCAGGTTTACCCGGGTAGGCCAGGTTCCCCACTTATTTTTCTTTTCCATTTTTGACGGTCCTGAGCATCAATATTTGTAAGATTCATGCTTCTTATATCGGCCGCTATCACATTTGTCCACGTCATCTTGGGCCTTCCTCTAGGTCTTGATCCTCCTACTTCCATCAAGGTGCATCTCTTTACCCAGTCGTCTTTTGTCATACGTTCCACATGCCCAAACCATCATAGTCTATTTCGTCGCATTACCACTCCAATCATTTCTTTACCCAATCTTACTCGCCATTCCTACCCACACATCCAGAGTTGTATATTTGCTCAAAGATTTTCAAATACCCACACATCCAGAGTTGTACATTTGCTCAAAATAGAAAGATCAAGATCGTAAAATTTGAAGATCTTTTATTTTTAAAAAATTTTGAATCTTTGAAGATCTTTTATTAAAAAATATTTTAGATCAACCTTCTTCATATTTTATAATGTTATAGTAAATATTATTTTTATGATATTATTTTTTGAAGTAAATGGGTTAGTAAGCATGTTCGATTAAAATAGAGAAATCATTAAAGATATACCGACAATTTTCATAATCTTTATTTTTTTTTAAACTTTTTCTTGATATATATGGTTAAAAATTAATATTTAAAAGAAAATTAAATATCAATAAAGATGCAATGTACCACGTGAATATGTACCACAGGGAAGTGACAATTGTCATAATCGTTATTTTTGAACTTTTTTGAATTTTTTTAAGACAAATGGGTAAAAATAGATATTGTTAACATATTAAATTAAAATTTCAGTGACGATGTCCTACAGGAAAGTGACAATTGTCATAATCGATATTTTTGAACTTTTTTAATTTTTTTTAAAGCAAATTGGTAAAAATAGATATAGTTAACATGTTAAATTAAAACTTCAGTGAAGATGTACCACAAGAAAGTGACAAATGTCATAATCGTTAATTTTAACTTTTGAATTTTTTTAAGGCAAATGGGTAAAAATAGATATTGTTAACATATTAAATAAAAATTTCAGTGAAGATTTACCTCAGGAAAGTGACAATATTTTAAAAACAATCAAAAAAGTTCAAAAATAACGATTATGACAATTGTCACTTCCCTGTGGTACATATTCACTGAAATTTTAATTTAACATGTTAACAATTTCTATTTTTACCTATTTGCCTTAAAAAAATTCAAAAAGGTTCAATAATAACAATTATGACAATTGTCACTTTTCAGTAGTACAGCTTCACTGAAATTTTATGTTAACAATTTCTATTTTTACCTATTTGCCTTAAAAAAATTCAAAAAGGTTCAATAATAACGATTATGACAATTGTCACTTTCCTGTAGTACAGCTTCACTGCAATTTTAATTTAATATGTTAACAATATCTATATTTACCCATTTGTCTTAAAAAAGTTCAAAAATAACGATTTTGACAATTGTCACTTTCCTGTGGTACATCTTCACTGAAATTTTAATTTAACTTGTTAACAATATTTATTTTTTCCCATTTGCTTTAAAAAAATTCAAAAAAAACGATTATGGCAATTGTCACTTTTCTATGGTACATCTTCAATGAAATTTTATTTTTACATCTTAATAATATAAATTTTAACCTATTTCCGACACAATAAATCAAATAAGTAAAAAATAACGACTATGAATTGTCACTTTTCTTTGTTACATTACATCTTCATTGAAATTTTTATATAAATTTTTTTTTAAATATAAATTTTTACCCATATATGTCAAAAAAAGTTTTAAAAAAATTTATAGTAAATTATTATTTTTTTGATATTATTTTTTGAAATAAATGGGTTAGTATAAGCACATGTTAAATTAAAATAATGTACCGACAATTTTCATAATCGTTATTTTTTTAAAACTTTTTTTGGCATATATGGGTAAAAATTTATATTTAAAAATTAAATTAAAATTTCAATGAAGATGTAATATAAGTAACACAGAAAAGTGACAATTGTAATAATCGTTATTTTTTAACTTATTTGATTTATTGTGTCGTAAATAGGTTTTAATATATATTATTAAGAGGTAAAAATAAAATTTCAATGAAGATGTACCATAGAAAAGTGACAATTGTCATAATCGTTATTTTTGATTTTTTTTGGATTTTTTTAAAGCAAATGGGTAAAAATAGATATTGTTAACATGTTAGACTAAAACTTCAGTAAAGATGTACCACAGGAAAGTGACAATTGTCATAATCGTTATTTTTAAACTTTTTTGAATTTTTTTAAGGCAAATGGGTAAAAATAGAAATTGTTAACATGTTAAATTAAAATTTCAGTGAAGATGTCCCACTATAAAGTGACAATTGTCATAATCGTTATTTGAACTTTTTTGAGTTTTTTTAATATATAATATAGAAAACTGACAATTGTCATATGTAATATTTTTAAACTTTTTTAAAATTTAAACAAGGATAAAATAAAGATATTTTGAAAATTATTTATTATTTCAAAATTATTGAACATATATATTGATAACCAGGTTTGTTGTTAGAACGGTCCTACCTTATCTAATTTTTAAAAATTACCGTAACCAATCTAATTTTTTTTGATAAAAAATATTGGCTCAACATGTTTCTTAAATCTTTGATGGCTTTAGATTATAAGATATTAAAAAGTGGCGACTTCTAACTTCTATAATTTGAGCGTTATTTAAGTAAAAGTCGTGCTTTTACAATTTACAACGACATTAAATAGCAAGCCTTTGCGAGCTATAAGGCACAGGTCAAATTTGTATCACGTGTCCAGATTTTTAAAATATATTTATGGATTGTCAAATTCTTGGTTTTAACGAAATAAAACACCTGACCTAACATATTCAATTGGGTAGATCTAGTTTTTTTTTATTTTGAATATATTCTGCATCTATTATATTTTACTCTATCAATTAGCTCGCGAAAGGCAGTTTTAATTATATATATTTATTGTAAACCTACCAAAGTTCAATATTAACATCGAAATATTTCTCCTTTTAAAATTCAACCGATACCTTTTGAATTTATCATATTATATAAACCTTTATGGTGGGACCGTTCTAACAACAAACTTGGTTACAATATATATTTTCACTAATTTTAAAATAATAAATAATTTTCAAAATATCTATATTATCCCTGTTTAAATTTTAAAAAAGTTTTAAAATATTACATATGACAATTGTTAGTTTTCTATGTTATATATAAAAAAATATCAAAAATGTTCAAAAATAACGTATATGACAATTGTCACTTTCCTGTAGTACATCTTCTAAAATTTTAATATAATATGATAAAAATATATATTTTTACCCATTTGCCTTAAAAAAATTCAAAAAGTTAAAAATTAACTATTATGACAATTGTCACTTTCCTGTGGTACATTTATACTGAAATTTTAATTAAACATATTAACAATAACATCTTCACTGAAATTTTAATTAAACATGTTAACATTATCTATTTTTATCCATTTGCCTTAAAAAAATTCAAAAAAGTTTAAAAATAACGATTATGACAATTGTCACTTTCCTGTGGTACATCATCACTGAAATTTTTATTTAATATGTTAAAAAAATACTTTTTTACCCATTTGCATTAAAAAAATTCAAAAAATTTAAAAATTAACGATTATGACAATTGTCACATTCTATGGTACATCTTCATTGAAATTTTAAATTAACATGTTAACAATTTCTATTTTTACTCATTTGCCTTAAAAAAATTCAAAAAGTTTCAATAATAACTATTATGACAATTGTCACTTTCCTGTAGCACATCTTCACTGATTTAATTTAATATGTTAACAATATCTATTTTTACCCATTTGTCTTAAAAAAGTTCAAAAATAACGATTATGTCAATTGTCACTTTCCTGTGGTATATCTTCACTGAAATTTTAATTTAATATATTAACAATATCTTTTTTTACCCATTTGCTTTAAAAAAATTCAAAAAAGTTTAAAAATAACGATTATGACAATTGTCTCTTTTCTGTGTTACATTACATCCTCATTGACATTTTAATATAAATTTTTTTTTAAATAAAAAATTTTTTAAAAATAAAAGATCTTCAAATTTTACGAATTTTTATTTTGAGCAAATGTACAACTCTGCTTTGCATACATCCATCTAAACATCCTCATCTCTGTTCCTTAATCTGGCTACGTGAGCCAATTTTATTGCCCACGTTTCGCCGAAACTAAACAACTCCTCACACAGCTTATGTAAACTTTACTTAAACTTCAGAGAATTTTTTATTAGTTAGAATAGATGTCTGAACTTCTTCCATACTTGTCGGACCCTTGCAACAAGAGCAGAATCTGCACCACCATCTGCGTTTAGCATATCACCCAAATAACAAAACTTATCCACTTTTCCTAGGGTTAATCCATTACCAATATCCAGGCCATCATTTTCTACGTTATCATTATTATGTACCCCTTTTATGCACCTTTTACAAATAAAGGTTATTCTTGCTAACATCAAACTTTCTTTTCCCGCTACATCTATTACGTACCCATTTCTGGCATCTCTGCATTGGATTGAATTTCTAGCAACTTTTTCCCATATACACCACAAGGCCACTTACCGGATTCCTCCATCTTTCAATTTTCCCCACCAATCGTCACCTTTGTTTTTGTCTTTGCTGTATATGTATTCATTTTCATGCCCTTTGTTTCCATAACTAAATTTATCCCTCAATTCTTCCTCACTGTTTGCCATTAATACAAGGTCATCTGCATATAATAACTCCCAGGGAAGTCCTTCACGCATTTCTCTAGTCACCACATCCATTACTAAGATAAATAATAATGAACTCAGCACGGATCCTTGATGAAGTCCTACCTTCATCTCAAAGCTTTCACTATCACCATAATCCGTCGGTACTGCTGTTTGTGCTCCCATACGCCATCACTGCGATAACCAAATTCCTTCACACCTGATTTTCTCAAGGCCCATCTAGTAATCTCGCGTAGCACCCATTCAAATGTTCTCCAAATCAACAAACGCATATTACAGTTTCATTTCCTTCGCAAGATATTTCTCCTCTATTTGTCTCACCACAAAAATTGCATCTGTTGCGCCTTTCCCCGATGTAAAACCAAACTGTATTTTTTCAATTTTAGTTTGTTCCCTTATCGGCTTCTTTAACACCCTCTCAAATATTTTCATTGCATGTTCCAAGAGTTTGATATCTCTGTAAGACCCGCAATCTAAAGGTACACCTTTCCACTTGTATACTTTTATTTCTTCGCCAGTCCTCGGGAATAGTTCCTTCTGTGACAGTTTGATTGGCTAAATTCATTAATCATTCAATTCCTAAATCATCAGAAATATCTCTGATACCACACCCGATGCCTTCCCTTTTTTCATCTTTTCACTGCTCTCTTTATTTCATCCTTGCCAAATTTACACACTGGACCTTTTACCTTTGCAAAACTAACATTATTATCCCATTCATTTTCTTCGTTCCAAAGTCTTTCTATGTAGATCTTCCAGGTATTCTTATTACCACTACTATCAATCACCATTTTTCCTTCCATATTTTTCAAACCTTAACACCTACCACATCCTGCCTCTTTATTGCCATCTGCTTTGCCATTCGAACCTCATTTCCCATTCCTTCATCGCATTTCATT
The DNA here is from genome assembly GCF_954871325.1 of Gordionus sp. m RMFG-2023. NCBI lineage: Eukaryota > Metazoa > Nematomorpha > Gordioida > Chordodea > Parachordodidae > Gordionus > Gordionus sp. m RMFG-2023. The sequence continues at coordinate 51,251,646 of NC_088775.1, read as the reverse complement.
TCTTTAGCAAACTCCTGCCTTTATATCTTCTTGCGCCTTGGCTATTAATTTCTTAGCATTTTTTTCGCCATTTTGTAAATATCTTTATCACTATTTTCTTTACTATTATACCATTTTTTGAAGCATCTCCGTTTCTCATCTACAACTTTCGCTTCCACCGGGTTCCAAATAATCCACTGCACTTTTGGTACTACCCGACTTATAAGTCACCAGCTTCTGTTATTCTTTCTTATACATTGTATTACAGAATCATATTCATAGCATCACTAAAATCTAAAATCCTTCCATCCAGATTTCTCATACCGTAACTGAACCCTCCATACTCCTTCAAAACTATCACTACTTGCTCCCACATGTCCATTAGATCACCAGCCAGGATAATCCCCTCTTCATTTGCCAGTCTTTATGTCACCCCCAATAGACTGTCCCAAAATATATCTTTCTCTTTTTCACTTTTTCCAACCTGAGGATCATATGCCGAGATAATATTATATAGCTTTCTACCAAAAACCATCTTAATAACCATTATTTGGTTATATAGCCTTCTCACTTCGATAAATTTGTCTACCATTTTCTCCGCAACCAATACCCCACCTCCAGCCTTACTCGATCCCCCTTAAACTGGTTTCTCCACTTATTATCAGATCGTTTATGGCTGTCATAAGTTCCATTTTCATGAATCGTAGTTCCACCGGTTTTCCATCCTTCTTTTTGTCCTAGATGGATGAGGAAGCCCACGGGGTACTTAGGGCTCTACCCCGTCCATGCTTTGTTGTATCCATAGGGAAATTTTGTAGCAAGGTTTTTACAATCGGAGACCGTTCCTGGCATCAACCCCTTTAAGTGATTTTTACACCCCGTCGAATGATCATGTTCTAGACCCAGATCACAGGGAACCTTTTAGGTCTCCATTGCCCGCCTAAAGACGTTGCCACTCCCTCGCCACGATGACCCTGAAGGTAAATAAAATGGCATTTTATATAATTTATTTCAAGAACATAAAATAAGTATATAATCAAGAAAAAGATTAATCAATCGAAATTTTTAAATTTTGAGAACCATAAAAAGAAGCCGACTATTATAGACAAAATGAAAACCAAGACATCACACTTTAAAGCAAGCTTCTAGAAACACTAATTCTGAAACTTATCAAACCATTAAGTAGTGTTTTATTAGTGCATTTTATTGCCTTATTCTGTTTATTAGATTTATTAAAGGGTAATAAATTATTGGTAAAATAAAAAAAATTAGCATTATATCAGAACGAAGAGAATAGTTGTACTTAGAGATCTGCATCTGGTCTAAATATCATTAGGCCTGGCCAGAAATTGAAATTTTTTTTGTCATTAGCCTAGGTTCGCCTCAAAACAGTATATTCGAACCCCGAGAAGGGGGGTCGGGGTTTGCTTTAATACTTAGTGTCATCAATTCTTCATCAATTTCCCAGTCACAAAAAGTAACCGAATTACAGGCAAATAAACAGTATGGCAAAACTTCTGGAGCATTATCTAAAATCTATATTAAAAATTATTGCGCATTTAGTATTTCAGGCCGGTTGGAAGATATTTTAAAGAAAACCGCATTAAAAATTTTTTTTATAAAGCCTTAATAGTACTTCTAATTTATCAAAATAAATAAAAATTTGTTTAAACAAAGTCTTATATGTTGGATTTTCAATTACGTAAATAATGATTCATATATTGGTAAGATGAAGATAATTCTCCGGAAAAAAGTCCCATTTCTGAAGAGGGTAGCTTTAAAATTTTTTAAAAGTGATTATTAAGAGAATTATCTTCCATGATTATTTATATTAATATTAGGGTTTCCCAACCGAAAATGGAAAGGTCCTATCAAAGAAAGAATAGTATCAATCAAAAAATGAGAAGTCTGACAAAAAAGGAAAGGGTCCGATAAAAAGAAAAGTAACAATGGCTTAAAAAAAGGTCCCATCAAAAAAGATAAAATTGTCAATCAAAATAGGAAAAGTACCAAAGTCTTAGGAAAAGGTCCCATCAAAAAAGGAAAAATTGTCAATCAAAATAGGAAAAGTACCAAAGGCTTAGGAAAAGGTCCCATCAAAAAAGGAAATTCATCATTTTATTTAATTTCTCTTGCATTTATATAACCCTGAATATTTTATTTTTAATTTTTTGCGATCTATTTGAGTCATATTCAATCTATTTTTCTATTTTCTAAAAAAAATCCTCTATTCGTTATTTTTTCTGTCATTTTTCTTCCATTCTCTTTTTTTGTCATTTTCCTTTTTCATCCTATGTAACAATTTTTTTAAACTTTATCATTTTTTTATCCATATATTTTATAGGGTTTCTCCTCCAAAATAGAAAAATCTCTATCAAAAAAGAAAAAGTGTCAATCATATAAATGAAAAGGTTTAATCAAAAAAGGAAAAGTCCCATAGGCTTTGGAAAAGTACTTATCAAAAAAGGAAAAAGTCTTATCTTAAAAATGAAAAAATCCGATCAAAAAAGGAAAATTTCTATTCAAAAAATGTAATTCATTATTTTTTTAAATAATTTTTTTTGGTCATTTTTATAACCCTGAAAAATGATTTTTATTTAGTGTTGCAAACGAACGCGTTCATGAACGAAGTTCGTTTTTTTGAAAAAAATGATAAACGGCGTTCCTTTTATTTTTGACGAACTTTGAACGTGAACGCGTTCCTTTTTTGACGAATGCGTTCGAATTTAACGTTTGTTCAATTTTAAAAACACTTTTTATTTTTATTTATTTGAAAAATTTAATATTAATCTGAATTTTTTAAGAAAAAAGTCTCATATTTTATAATCAGTTTTCATTTTTCACATTTCAATTTTTTGACACGCCATTATTATAGTTCATTAATTTGAATATTATTGTTTATATTTTAATTTAATAGATTAGCATAAGAATGGATATTAGTATTTCATCATCATCTGATTCTGAAAATTCAAAATCAGATGAATTAACATTACCATAGCCCTTTGACCCCAACAATAACGATAATAATTTTAAAATTAAAAAATATTAGTGGCCTAAAATATAGTCAACTATTAATAGACGCAGTATTAAATGGGATTAATAAAAGGTATTAAACCTATCACTCTCAAATTAATTACATATATTTTATCTTTTTAAAGATTTGAACACATATATGAAGATCAATATGTTCTTTCTGCAATTATACATCCAGTATTCGAACTTCAAGAAAAACAAGTGTTATTAAAAATTAATACGAAAAAATTTTTGTAAATAAAAATTAATACGAAAAAATTTTTGTAAATAAAAATTTCTTTATATTATCAAAATACAACTATTATTTTTTAACGTGGCTAATATATTGTGTTAAAAAATATAAGACATTTATTTATATTAAATTAAATTATAAAATCCTTTTTTTTTGAAAGTGAACGTGACACTTTCGATTTTTCTCTATGAACGTTGAACGCGAACGCGTTCGATTTTTTAGAAGTGTTTACAGCATATTTTTATTAAATTTTTGGTTATTTTTAATTTTCTTTCTTATTTTATTTCTAACTTTTTTCGATTTCTTTAAAACTTTTTTGATATCTATTTTCTAATATTTTCTTAAATTTTTCTTTTCATTTTTCATCACTCTTTTTTTGTCTTTTTAAAGATAATTTCTTTATTTTCCCTGTCAGATTTCTTCAATTCTTTGTATATCATTTTTAACCATTCTTATTTTTCTTTTTCATCCTACATAAGACTTTTTATCATTTTTCATTCGGATTGCACCATATCCATAAATATTTTTATATGAAATGATTAAAGAGAGATTTGATGTAGAAATATCATAAAATAAGGTGTCAAGGTTACTATTTAAATTTAGATATAGTTTTAGAACTACGTTCAAATAGTGAATATTCCACATCAAATATCGAGATTCGTAAAAAATACACAATCTGGTTTGTGGATAAAGCCTATTTAAAAGAAATATTTATTTTATCGATCAGAGCAGGTTTTTAATATCAATGAGATATATAGATGTTCACTAATAAATATACATGTGCGCCGTCGGTGATTTTTTGACGACGCTACTCGACTAATTACAATATTAAACTTGTTAATTTTCAATTAATAAATGATTATATTAATTTAATTATGGTTATAAAATAATTTATTAATAAAAATCAATTAAGCTTCAACTGTTAATGCTAAATTATTTAGGCATTATGAGTGATATTGATATTTTATTGCATGCTGATATAATGAGTATAATTTATATGTATTAATCTAATCTAATAAATAAAATTGCACTCATTTAATAAAATTTCAGATAGTCTTATTAATTTTTTAAATAATAAAATATAATTTATATGTATTAATCTAATCTGATAATTAAAATGGGTACGAATAAATACTGTCTTGCTAAACTGTCTTGTTAAACTGTCTTGCTAAACTGTCTTGCTAAACTGTCTTGCTAAAAAGCAATTAATCATAATTTTTTTTTATTTTACATAAATCAATTATTAATTAATTAAAAAATTGATATTAAATGTCAAATAATTTAAAATTCTATTTTTACTTAATATTATTGGAAATAAAATATATTTGCTAGCTTATTACAACTAATATTTTATTTTTCAATTACAAAATTTAACAAATTTATATCCATAAGAGGGCGTTAAATACATAAATATGAAAATATATTCTTAGGGAACCAGAATAAATATTGGATAGCGTTTTTTTTGTATTTGGGTGTAAATACATGTGAAAAACCTAAAAAAAATTTAAAAAATAGAGGTTTCTTTGAGATTTAATTAATGAATAGGTTTAGAAGCGAAAAATAGTAGAAAGTTTGTAAGGAACATATTGCTGGCGTTATTGATCAAAATCTCTTCATTTTAGGTTTATACGTGTATATTTAGGTGTTAAACATTATCCTAAAAAATATTTTGAAAATATTATGATTTGACCGAATGCCGAGCTTAAAACCGACCAATTACTAAATATTCGATCGACCAGATTTGGTGTTAATATTATTTGGAAAATAATCATTTTAGTTTATTTATCTATAAATACGTGCAAATCATTATCCTAAAAAATATTTTAAAAATATCGTGATTTGAAAGAAAACCGATTTGAAACCGGCCCAATGACTAAATACTGTCTTGCTAGCGTTATACATGGAAAATTCTTTATTTTTGGTTTATACGTGAACAATAACGTGTTAAGCATTATCCTAATTAATTTTTTAAAAATATTATGATTTGACCGAATGGCGAGCTCAAAACCGACCACTTACTAAATATTCGATCTACCAAATTTAGTAGTAATATTATTTGGAAAATGTTCATTTTTGGTTAATTTATCTATAAATACGTGCAAATCATTATCCCAAAAAATATTTTAAAAATATCGTGATTTGACCGATAACCGATTTGAAACCTAAATACTGTCTTGCTGGCGTTATACATAGAAAATCTCTTCATTTTTGGTTTATACGTGTATATTTAGGTGTTAAACATTATTCTAAAAAATATTTTGAAAATATTATGATTTGACCGAAGCCGAGCTTAAAACCGACCAATTACTAAATATTCGATCGACCAAATTTGGTGTTAATATTATTTGGAAAATAATCATTTTTGGTTTATTTATCTATAAATACGTAAAATATTTTAAAAATATCGTAATTTGACAGAAAACCGATTTGAAACCGGCCCAATGACTAAATACTGTCTTGCTGGCGTTATACATGGAAAATTCTTTATTTTAGGTTTATACGTGAACAATAACGTGTTAAGCATTATCCTAATTAATTTTTTGAAAATACTATGATTTGACCGAATGGCGAGCTCAAAACCGACCACTTACTAAATATTCGATCTACCAAATTTGGTAGTAATATTATTTGGAAAATGTTAATTTTTGGTTAATTTATCTATAAATACGTGCAAATCATTATCCCAAAAAATATTTTAAAAATATCGTGATTTGACCGATAACCGATTTGAAACCGAAATAGTGTCTTGCTGGCGTTATACATAGAAAATTCTTCATTTTTACTTTATACGTGAACAATAACGTGTTAAGCATTATCCTAATTAATTTTTTGAAAATATTATGATTTGACCGAATGCCTAGCCTAAAACCGACCACTTACTAAATATTCGATCTACCAAATTTGGTAGTAATACTATTTGGAAAATGTTCATTTTTGGTTAATTTATCTATAAATACGTGCAAATCATTATCCCAAAAAATATTAAAAAAATATCGTGATTTGACCGATAACCGATTTGAAACCGAAATACTGCTTTGCTGGCGTTATCCATAGAAAATTCTTTATCTTAATAAATATTTTATTTTTTATCTATTATATAATATCATATTAATCCAAAAAATAAAATATAATTTTATTAAATTAATGTCGATAAAAGACATTTGATACAATAATTATACCAAAAACAAAAGTGAAAAATAAATATAATTAAACGAGGATCAGGTATCGCTAGTATTTTTATCTATATATATCAATTTCCTCACATATTTTAAAAAATATTTAACAAAATAGAAATTATGAATAATCAATTAAATTATGCGATGTAAAAAAAAATATTTAAAAAAATTTGGTATTTGTGATGATATGAATAAAAATTAAAAAAAATTAATATTTGTATGCGATGTCAATAAAAAAAATTTTAAAAAATTTGGTATTTGTGACGATATGAATGAATAAAAGTTACAAAAAATTAATATTTAAAAAATTTGGTATTTGTGACAATATGAATAAAAATTTAAAAAAAATTAATATTTGCATGCGATGTGAATAAATTTTTTTTTAAAACTATGATTAGGATGAAGCATTGTTTCGATACAAAAATCTATTGTAAAATTAAAAAATTGATTTGATATATATAAAAAAGAGTACGACGTTTAGGGCCTTATTATTTTTCAATTTTAATTTTTTTTTATTGATACTGTTCTATTTTTTTTTATTTTAATTTTTTGACATGGTTTTTTTAGAATTTTTAGGCTTTAAAAGTATTAATTCCCCGCATGATGACATGACATTTTCTCTTTCCCGTTTTTTACTTCCTTTTATTAAATTTTCTACCTCTTTTTTTTAATCTTCCTCACTAAATTTCTCCCAAATTGATAAATCTATCTGAAATGACTTATACCCCTCAGCCAAATAATATTCTCCTTTTCCTATCAAAGCTCTTTCGAGATCTTTTTCTTGTATTTGTACTTTATTATATATTATATTAATTAAATTACTTGATTGCCAATTTGTATAACTTTTAAATACATGATTCATGGACTCACAATTGTTGTTAGTCCATAAATCACTTATAATTTTATTTTTTATTGGGATAAACACATGATTGTACAAATTCTTTTCTAAATAAATGTTAATATATTCTATAAAAAAATAGTAGTGATTATTTTCGCAAAATTTTCATAAATTATTAAGTTTATCAAAAAAAATCTCATCAGAATTGGAAAATATCAAGCCATTGTTACCAAAAATTAAAAATATTATTTTATTTCTTATTACGGGAACCTCCTCTTTATCTCTCAAAAAATTTTTAATATTTTCTTTTATATGTCTTGTGTTGTGCATAATAATTGCACAGAATTCGGAAAATTTTGTTTTATGGAGGTATGTAGAGCTTTTTCATCATCTGTCCCAAAAATTAAATTGTTTTTATTAATTAGATTTTTTTAAAAAATTCCCTCTAAATCTGAAAATAAATTATTATACGTTTGATAATCTGCATTCTCATGCAAATAAACTGGGCCGAGAAAAATTGGATAGTCATTAGTAGACCCAAGTTTGATAGACTTATGCTTAAAACTGATGCAGTAACATATGAATCACTGAGATTAAATGTACGATCGAAACCAAGGATTGATGGATTATTTTCTGCACACATATATTTTATATTTTTTATCATTAAGGGTGTATAAAGAATAATAGAAGTAATTTTATTTTTTTTGTATTACACTTTGTACAAAAGTGTGCTTTTCAATATTAGAAATTATATTTAATATATTATCAGAAAAATTATTTGAACAAACTATTTTATTTTTTCGATTGATATTATATTTTACATTTCGGAGCTGCTTTATGAGGACTCGTTTTAAAATCATTATTTATAATTAAATTTTTATATAATTTAGGAATTTTTTCAGTGTTAATACTTTTCTCAATTTCCCTTAAAATAGTTGGATGGGTACGTATATACTCTTTTTCATATTTATCTTCATTTATAACATTTACTGGATAAAAACCTAGATATTCAACTAAATACACGTTTTTTAAATTAAGTAGAGGTATTATCAAATTTATTTAAAATACTAATTTTTCTTTTATAGTTTTCATCCCTTTTTAAATAAGTATAATATATATTATATATAAACATGTAACTTTTATCTGGTGATTTAATTATTATGTCATATATAGGTTTATTATTCCTCCTAGTATACTTGCAAAGGCAATTATTATTAAAAACATATGGGCCTAATATATTATTTTTATCTAAGAAATAAATATATTTTTTTAAACTGGATTTGACGCTACTCCAAGCACCACAATCATCAACATATGCATTGTGATATCCAATATTTTTTATATTATTAGTATTATTAATTATATAATATTTATTATTTTTGATACCTATTGGTATAGAATTTAAAATATTTTTAGGATCTAGTAAAAGCTGTATTACCTGTGTAGTCTCTATAAATGAATTTTTTAAGATGATATCACTACTATCGCATGGTAAAAAATTTTTATTTTGTGAAGAGTTTGATGATAAAATGTTTTTTATTGAAAAATTAGTGAATTTTTGATTATTAGTATATTTATTATCATTAATTGGGAAAAATTTTATATTATTTAAATTTGATTGTAAATTCATGCGATTCTTTAATAGATTTATTATCATAATTATCATTAATTGGAGAAAATTTTATATTATTTAAATTTAATTTTATAGGTATAAATTTAGGCGATTCGTTAATAGATTTTATATCATAATTATCATTAATTGGGGAAAATTTTATATTATTTAAATTTGATTTTATAGGAGTAAATTCATGCGATTCATTAATATATTATCATAATTACCGCTGATATCATTAATTGGGGAAGAGTTTGTATAATGTAAATATGATTTTATAGGTATAAATTTAGGCGATTCGTTAATAGATTTTTTATCATAATTATCATTAATTGGGAAAAATTTTATATTACTTAAATTTGATTTTATAGTTATAAATTTAGGCGATTCATTAATAAATTTTTTATCATAATTACCTCTGATATCATTAATTGGGGAAGAGTTTATATAATTTAAATTCGATTTTTTAACATTATCCGTAATAGTTATAAAATCATGGGATTCATTAATAGATATTGTATCAAATGAACTGTCAATATTAACTATTTTATCATGTGGGTTGAAATTAAGCTTTTGTAAATAAATAAAATGATTTATAGAAATATTTAAAATATCATTGGGTATACTACAAGATGTCCACATTATGTTAATTTTTATATCAGAACATCTGCTAACATCCCGACCATATATATCAAGGGTATAAGGACTTGGGCTTAATAAATTAAATGATAAAGGGGGACAAAAAGATTTAATAGGCGTATTTAAAGCACCACTTAAAACAAAAATAATAATCATGCCTGACCAATCCCCTATTTTAAGTATGTTATTTAAAGTATGATTATAAGAATAAAATAAAATACGTTCTCTCATGGAAACTGGTACAATATAATTAACATTTTGTAAATCATAAAAGTCTCTATTGAGTATGACCTCGATTGCGGCTATAATACTTAAATAAATGCGGTACGTTTCTTCACCGAAAATTGCTAATGACACAGCACGATATAGGCAATTTCCATCACCAATATTTTTCCTTGGTGAAAATCTTAATAATGTAGTTTGTTTTTAAAAAAATATTCATTATTTTTTAAACAATTAAAAATGATTCAAATAAAAGTTTAATATAGTTTATATTATCTAATCAATATTCATATAAAAGCAGATTTTCCTTTTAAACGGCCTGGCCGAATTTTTTTAAAAAAATACCAACCCGGGTAAAATTTTTATTTTACAAAATTTTTTGGCACGACCATTGTCTTTTTTATATTTTAAAAAATTAAAACATGGCCTGCTACATATACCCGGGGCCAAGGTTAAAAGTCTCTGATTGTTTTTGTAATATATATATATATTTATATTTACTTCAACAATATTGTTGGTTGAATTCTCTCTAATATATGCTTAGTAGTTACATCAACATACCCGATTAATCCATTTGAAGAATGATACATCATAGGCACAATATCTTCACTTTTTATCTCTTTAAGAAAGAGCCACCTCAGGAGATGGCTTTTCTATTAATCTAATATAAAATAAATTTTTAATTTTTATGAAATAAAAAAATAACAGGTTCCCGAGAATTTTCGATGGAGGTGAGGGGAGGGAGGATTTTTTATAGAAATTATCTTTTTTGGATATTAAAAATTTATTATAATTAAGATTATCTGAGCTCGGTATTCGGTTATATCTTAATATTTTCAAAAAATAATTTAGGATAATGCTTATCACCTTATTGTTAACTTATAAACCAGAAATGAAGAATTCCACATGGAGAGCGCCAGCAACGCAGTATTTCGGTTTCAAATTAACTAAAAATGAACATTTTCCAAATAATATTACTACCAAATTTGGTAGATCGAATATTTAGTAAGTGGTCGGTTTTGAGCTCGCCATTCGGTCAAATCATAATATTTTCAAAAAATTAATTAGGATAATGCTTAACACGTTATTGTTCACGTATAAACCAAAAATAAAGAATTTTTTATGTATAACGCCAGCAAGACAGTATTTAGTCATTGGGCCGGTCGGTTTTCTGTCAAATCACGATTTTAAAATTTTTTTTGGGATAATGATTTGCACGTATTTATAGATAAATAAACCAAAAATGATTATTTTCCAAATAATATTAACACCAAATTTGGTCGATCGAATATTTAGTAATTGGTCGGTTTTAAGCTCGGTATTCGGTCAAATCATTATATTTTCAAAATATTTTTTAGGATAATGTTTAACACCTAATTATACACGTATAAACCAAAAATGAAGAGATTTTCTATGTATAACGTCAGCAAGACAGTATTTCGGTTTCAAATCGGTTATCGGTCAAATCACGATATTTTTAAAATATTTTTTGGGATAATGATTTGCACGTATTTATAGATAAATAAACCAAAAATGATTATTTTCCAAATAATATTAACACCAATTTTGGTCGATCGAATATTTAGTAATTGGTCGGTTTTAAGCCCGGCATTCGGTCAAATCATAATATTTTCAAAATATTTTTTAATAAACCAAAAATGAATAGATTTTGATCAATAACGCCAGCAATATGTTCCTTACAAACTTTCTACTATTTTTCGCTTCTAAACCTACTCATTAATTAAATCTCAAAGAAACCTCTATTTTTTAAATTTTTTTTAGGTTTTTCACATGTATTTACACCCAAATACAAAAAAAGCGCTATCCAATATTTATTCTGGTTTCCTAAGAATATATTTTCATATTTTAACGCCCTCTTATGGATATAAATTTGTTAAATTTTGTAATTGAAAAATAAAATATAAGTTGTAATAAGCTAGTAAATATATCTTTTTCCCAATAATATTAAGTAAAAATAGAATTTTAAATTATATGATATTTAATATCAATTTTTTAATTTATTAAAAATTGATTTATGTAAAATAAAAAAAATGTTTTGAAAAATTTAAAAGATATTATATAATCAAATTATGATTGATTATGATTAATTGCTTTTTATCAAGACAGTTTAGCAAGACAGTATTTAGTGATACCGAATTAAAATAGCCATTTAATAAAAATTTATATACTCTAATTAATTTTTAAATAATAAAATAAATCTACATATAATACTTAATAGAATTATAAAAGAAATCGTTCAAGGGGCTATAAAAAAATTATTTTTAGTTCAGGAGGATATTAGGAAATCAGTAAGAAAAAAAATTTTTCGTTTCAGGGGGGTATTCAAATTTTTTAGGGGACTATAGCCCCTGCCCCCCCCCCCGTGATGCTACTAAATATCTGGCTTTTTATGCACAGAAGCAGCTAATTTTATAACACCTATTAGGCCAAATATATTTTATTTAAATTCAAATGAAACAATTCCACAAAAGCTTGCCTTTTTACAGAAACTTTTGCCCAGGATTTTTGTTCCTAATAAAAGGGGGCGTGTTCTATATTATATTTATTATTTTTACGTTAATTGGTTATTATCGCAATGCTGTCAAGGATATATTGTATTTTTATATGAAAAAGAGAAAATGTCAAAGATGTAATTTATTTTTATATGAGAAAGAGAAAAACTAGATCGTGTTTATTTGGAATATATTGATTATATATTTTTTTTTATTATTATTAAAAAATGTGTGTTTATTTTTTTTGTTTATATCGTGAAAAAGAAATAGAATTATTATTATATAATATATATTAAAAATTGCGATATTTTTGTAATAATATTATTATGTATTTTTTAGTTTGAAAAAGTAAGAAATAAAAATGTTGTTTAAATAAAATATTGTGTGTCAAGTATAATATAAAAAGTCTAAGTATAACATAAAAAGTCTAAGTATAACATAAAAAGTCTAAGTATAACATAAAAAGTCTAAGTATAACATAAAAAGTAAAAAATGAATATATATATATATATTAAAAGTGAATGTATATTTTAAAAATATCGATGGCTCTAAAAAGAGCTTATAGTAAAAATGTTCCTAAAAAACAGGTATAATTATGTTTAAAAATTTCTAATTGGAGTTTTTGTTTAAAAAAATTGACTCGCGTTTTTCGTTTGTAATGTTAAAAATTTTACGTGCTAAAATTTTTTTAAAAAAATATGTGGATTGTGAGAAATTGTCATTAGTTGAAATGACTATGGGTTGAAAAATAAAGTTATTTAGTATTGAGTATTTATTAATTTTTTTATTTTCCCCGCTAGTAAGAAGATTTGAATTAATTGATGAGGGAAAGGAAGAGACACAGGTTGCGTCCCTAATTAGGGATTTCTTTTTGAACCATGGGGTGCAGGTTAAACCGTCAGGTCTGAGAATAAAAAGTTCGATAGAATAACGTAAAAGTGGTGTCGTGTAAAAAAGACATTTATAATTAATTCGGCATAACCACTTATTACCATTACCGATTTTAAAGTTGGAAGATAAGAAAAATTTTGATCAATGTCCAAGAGTAAAAGTAAATGTAGGAAATAAAGAAATTTCGATGTTATTGGATACAGGGGCAACAATATCTGTAATGGGGTATGATGAATTTTACAAATTATGGTCGAATGAACCCATAATTAAAGATAAAATGAGGGTAAAACAATTGAATTGTTCAGAAATTATGGTATTGAGAAAAGTAAATTTACCGGTTATAATAAATAAAGAAATAATAAATTTGGATCTTTGGGTATTGGAAAGAAAAATTGATACAGTTCTGGTATAGAATTGGATATCGAAATTTGGATTAGAAAATATTTTGTTGAATATATTTCAAGGGAAAAATGATAATAAAAATATTGAAGTATTAAAAAAATCTGTAAAAGAGGTAGATGTTAAAATTTGGGAAATAGGGTGATGAAAGATGAAATTTTAGAGAGTATAAAAATTGAGTGTACGATAAATAACAATCAAGGAATTTGTGATAATAAAGAAAATGAATTTTTGGAAAATAAAATGCTAAAAAGTGGTGAAACTAAAAATGTTTTACATAATTCTGAGGAAATTCAGAAAAAGGAAAAAATGAGTGATAAAATGGGTCAGGAGAAACTTGATATTTTGGATAATAAAATTGACATAAGTATAACACCTGATACCGATATTAAAAAAAATATTAATGTGGAAATTAATAATATTTCAGTTGATTTGGGAGTTGATAATATTTAGAAAATCAGGAAATTAAAAAAAATATTGATTTGGAAATTAATATTTCGGTTGATCAGTTGATAATGTTTCGAAAATTAGTGACAAGGATTTTAAAGGAGAAATAAGCAATGAATTAATTGTAGCGGAATCGGTGTTGAAAGGTAATGATATGAGAGGTGATAAAAATTATAAAGAATCAGATTTAGAGTTTGAGAGGATATTATAGGATGAAAATAATAATACCAAAAAGGATTTGGATATTAATCAGTTAGAAGAAAGAGATTTTGAAAGATGTAAATGTCCGGTGTTGGATATTATACCAAAGAAATTGGTAAGAAAAAAAAATTGAGGACAAAGGTAAATCAAAAGTTGAAGATTTTGCAAAAAACAGTGATGAATTTGGAAATTAAATATGGAGAAATTTTTGATAAGAAATTGGGTGGATTGGTAGATTATGAGGTAAATTTAGGTTTAAAGGAGGGATATATTCCGCAATATTGTGCAGTGCGTAGAGTACCATTTGAATGGAGGGCTGAAATGGAGAAAGAATTGGATAATTGGATACTTGAGGAAAGAATTTGTCCTATTGGATATAGTGAATTGGCAACGTCATTAGTTCCAGTGAGAAAATCTAATGGACAATTAAGAATTTGTGCAGATTTCAGAGTAACTCTTAATCCGTGGGTAGTAGAGGTAAAATATCGTTACCAAGAATGGAAAAGATTTTGGTGAACTTTAAGGGGGCAAAATATTTTTCGAAAATAGATTTTTCATGTGCATATTTACAATTACATATGAAAGAATGTACAAGGAAATTAATTATTTACTTTTTGTCGGTTACCGTTTGGGTTGAGTGTACCAGCTCAAATTTTTCAGCGTACGATGGCTGCAGTTTTTCAGGGTTTGGAAGGAATTTTTTATTATATGGATGATGTTTTAGTGACGGGAATAACTGTTGAGCAACACAATCAGAGATTGGAGGAAGTTTTCATAATATTTAGATATAAGGGTTTAAAAGCGAGTCGTGAAAAGAGTGTTATGGGAGTAACTGAAGTTACATATTTGGGGCATAAGATAAATGGGACGGAAGTAAAACCGATGGATAAGAATTTGATGAGTATAGCAAATATGCGTAAACTTGTAAACAAATCTGAAGTTCAATCTTTCATGGGAATGATTAATTATTATCATCGATTTATAGCGGATTTTGCTTGAATATCTGCACCTTTGTATGAATTATTGGAAAATGTAAAGTTTGAATGAAAGGAGGAACAGGAAGTATCATTTGAAAAATTGAAATTGAAAATTAGTGAAGAACCTGTTATGGTATGTTTTAATAGTGATTTGGAGGTAATTTTAGCAGTAGATGCTTCCAACAAAGGAGTGGGAGGAGCTCTGTTACATGTGATTAAGGGTATGGAAAGGCCGGTAATATTTTTCTCGAGAGTAGAGATGTAGAAACGAGATATTTGGTGATAGAACAAGAATCAGTGGCGGTTTTTATGGATTAACATATTGGGAGAAAATTTATGGTTTACAAGGATCCTAAACAGTTGATATATTTGTTTAAAAAGGATAATTGGGAGTTAATGATGTCACCAAGGCTTCAGCGTTGGTTATTGTTAGTAGGTAGTTTTGATTTAGAATTGAAATATAGGCAGGGAAAAGAAAATCATTTACGATGTTTTATCGAGATTAGGAGTAGGTGGAGAGAATAATAGTAAAGTGAAGAAAATCATTTACGATGTTTTATCGAGATTAAGAGTAGGTGGAGAGAATAATAGTAAAGTGGATGAAAAAGTTGGGGAAGAAGCATTGATTCGGATATTAACAGGAAGTTTTAAGGGTAGTCCAACTACGTGGAAGGAAATATAAAAATATACTTTAAAGGACAGGCAGGGAATTGGATTTGATAAAATTATGTTTAACAGGACGTGGAATGATAAAGTGAATAAATATAAAATTATAGAGGGGGAATTGATAATAATTGATGATTGTTTAATGAGAGGAAATAGAGTGGTTGTATTGTACCCAGAAGATTAAGAAAAAAAGTTTTAAATATGTTACATGCGGGTCATCAAGGAATAGCAAAAATGAAATAATGGGGAAGAGAATATGTATGGTGGCTGGGATGAATGAAGAAATTAATAATTTGGATAAAAGCTGTGAAATTTGCAGTGCCTGGTCTAATATGCCCGAAAGAAAAGGGTTATAGTTGGCCAAAATGTAGAGGTCCTTGGGAAAGGGTCCATTTAGATTTCTTTGAATGGGCAGGAATAAAATTTATTTTGAGTGTGGATGCATTTTCTAAGTGGATTGAATTTGAAGAGGTGTATAGTTTGACCAAGGGAATAGTTATAAAACATTGCAAGAATATATTTTCGAAATTTGGAATTCCAGGTGTTGTAATTGTTGAATAAGAAGAAATAAATTTAATATAATGCATAAAATGTCAGTTATTTTCTGACAGGGGAATTAAGTTTTCCTTGGGGGAAGAAGAAGAGATAATGATCACGGGGTGTGTTTCATTGTTTAGAAAAACCCCTAGTTGGAGATTGGGAGATATTGGATAAGATGTCAGCTGTGGATCTTTGGATGTCAGCTGTGGACCTTTGGGAAATGAAGAATTGGATAATTATGATTTATTATATTATATTTTTCTACATATTATATATTAGATTGTGTTGTTTTATTGGGAATAAAGATAATTTTGAATAAATGGGTTATGTTAAAGATGGATCGTCGTTAATGATCAATGTTATATAATTGAGAGTAAAAGGCATTTTTGTTATATCTAAGTTAACTTGTAAGACCAGGTATAATAATGTCGGATGGCGGGCCGGCTTTTGTAAGTTCGATATTTAAGGATTTTTGTTGTAAAATAAATGTGAGACATATAATGGCACCAGAGTTGTACATTTGCTCAAAATAAAAAGATCTTCAAAGATCTAGATCGTAAAATTTGAAGATCTTTTATTTTTAAAAAATTTTGAGCAGCGATCTTCAAAGATCTTCATATTTTATAATGTTATAGAAAATTATTAATTTTATGATATTATTTTTTGAAGTAAATGGGTTAGTAAGCATGTTAAATTAAAATAAAAATTCAATAAAGATGTACCGATAATTTTCATAATAGTTATTTTTTTTTAACTTTTTTTGACATATATGGGTAAAAATTTATATTTAAAAAAAAAATTATATTAAAATTTCAATGAAGATGTAATGTAACACAGAAAAGTGACAATTGTCATAATCGTTATTTTTTAAATTATTTGATTTATTGTGTCGCAAATAGGTAAAAATTTATATTATTAAGATGTAAAATAATATTTCAATGAAGATGTACCATAGAAAAGTGACAATTGTCATAATCGTTATTTTTAAACTTTTTTGAATTTTTTTAAAGCAAATGAATAAAAATAGATATTGTTAACATATTAAATTAAAATTTCAGTGAAGATGTACCACAGGAAAGTGACAATTGTCATAATCGTTATTTTTGAACTCTTTGAATTTTTCTAAGACAAATGGGTAAAAATAGATATTGTTAATATATTAAATTAAAATTTCAGTGAAGATGTACTACAGAAAAGTGACAATTGTCATAATCGTTATTATTGAATCTTTTTGAATTTTTTTAAGGCAAATGGGTAAAAATAGAAATTGTTAACATGTTAAATTAAAATTTCAGTGAAGGTGTACCACAGGAAAGTGACAATTGTCATAATCATTATTTTTGTAACTTATTTCAATTTTTTTAAGGCAAATGGGTAAAAATATATTTTTTTAACATATTAAATTAAAATTTCAGTAAAGAAGTACTATAAATTGTCATAATCGTTATTATTGAACCTTTTTGAATTTTTTTTAAGGTAAATGGGTAAAAATAGAAATTGTTAATATATTAAATTAAAATTTCAGTGATAATGTATCACAGAAAAGTGACAATTGTCATAATCGTTAATTTTTAACTTTTTGGAATTTTTTAAGGCAAATGGGTAAAAATATATATTACTACAAGAAAGTGACAATTGTCATAATCGTTATTTTTAAACTTTTTTTATTTTTTTTAAAGCAAGTGGGTAAAAATAGATATTGTTAACATGTTAAATTAAAATTTCAGTGAAGATGTAAACAGGAGAGTGACAATCGTTAATTTTTAAGGCAAATGGGTAAAAATATATTTTTTTAACATATTAAATTAAAATTCAGTGAAGATGTAAATAGCTATTTTTGAACTTATTTGATTTTTTTTATATATAACATAGAAAACTGACAATTGTCATATGTAATATTTTAAAACTTTTTTAAAATTTAAACAAGGATAAAATAAATATATTTTGAAAATTATTTATTATTTCAAAATTATTGAAAAAATATATTGTTAACCAGGTTTGTAACCCCATCTATACCCCATCTAATTTTAAAAAATTACCGTACCCAATCTATTTTTTTTAAATAAAAAATATTGCCTCATCATGTTTCTTAAATCTTTAATGGCTTTAGATTATAAAATATTAAAAAGTGGTGCCTTCTAACTTCTATAATTTGAGCGTCATTTAAGTAAAAGTCGTGCTTTTAATATTTACAACTACATTAAATATCAAGCCTTTGCGAGCTATAAGGCATAGGTCATATTTAGATTACTAGTCCAGATTTTTAAAATATATTTATGGATTGTCTAATTCTTGGTTTTGACGAAATAATAAACCTGACCTAACTTATTCAATGAGTTTTGTTTATTCTGAAAATATTTTATATTTTTTTTATTTTACTCTATGAGTCGCGAAAGTCAGTTTTAATTATGAATATTTATTGTAAACCTAGCAAATAGTTCAATATTAACATCGAAATATTTCACCTTTTAAAATTCAACCCATACTTTTTGATTTAAATTTTATTTAAAAAATGATATCTTCTAACTTCTATAATTTGAGCACTATTTAATATTAAGTATACATGGAATTTTTTTTAAATATATCTAAATTTATCAATTTTGTAATGAATTTTATTTATGAAACTAGACGCCATATTGAGTAATTATAAAAATTTTCAATATTTAAATAAATTTAGACCGGGCCGGTCCGGCAAAATCTATTTCAAAATATTTCGGGCCGGGTTTGAAATATTATGCCCTATGCAGATCGCTATTAATGATATAATATTAAAAATCTTTTGAAATAATAAATTATTAAAATCTTTTGAAATAATAAATTATTAAAATCTTTTGAAATAATAAATTATTAAAATCTTTTAAAATAATAAATTATTAAAAATTTATTTATGAAATAAAATGAAATTTTCAAAGGATTTTATCATGACAGATTATTAATTTTTATTGTTCTTCATGGCGATTTGCAGGTTTATCCGGGTAGGCCAGTTTTTTCCCTCTGATTTATATGTAAATTAAATTTTATAGCAAAGTTTAAACACTCTTCTATAATTTGGGAAAGTTATGAGTATTTATTATATCTACATATTATTTCAATCATGATTTGTTAATTTATATGGAGCTTAAACCATAAACGTCAATTATGGCACTTAATAAGTTTTAATATTTCATATATATATAATTTTTTATTAAAGTAGTATTAATATTTTTTAATATATATCAGACACCTGCAGAGGTACCATTTGCACGGCCCGGCCCGGATTTTTTTTTAAAAAAATTTTTTGGGCCCTGCTCGGAATTTTTTAAAATTATATTCGACCTGACATATACAAAAATTTACCTATTCTGTATTTTATCATATTTTTCGGCGAGTATTATCATTTAATAAGCATATTAGCTAATGTTGTTAAACGGCTCGTTTTGAGCCGTTTTTAAAAACGACTAATTCAATATTTTCGCCAGAAATATATTGACTATGCCTCGAAATTTTGAAACTGCTCCAATATACCAAAATATTGAAAGCATTGATATCAACACCAAAATTAATGATTTAATATATGGTCAAAAATTGCCATCTGATCAAAATATTTTGCAATATTGGCAATCAAAAAAATTTCAGGATCCGGAATTATATGCCCTCTCGCGAGTAGTTCTAGCTGCTCCTTGCTCTCAAGTATCTGTTGAAAGATCATTCAGTGCTCTAGGATTGATCTTTACATCGTTACGAACAAGATTATAGAAATCTATATTAAATGATAAACTTAATAAATGTTTATTAAATAAACTTAATAAATGTTTATTAAATAAACTTAATAAATGTTTATTAAATAAACTTAATAAATGTTTATTAAATAACGTTATATTTTGATTTTTATTATATTTATATAAAATTTTTATTTGTATATATTATATCATGTATTATTTAAATAAATAAAATCATTTTAAATACTAATTAAAAAATGACGAATAATTGAAGCACAAAATAAAATTGTTACCCAAACTCTTGAAGTACTGAAAAAAATCAAAATTAGTTTTACTTTACACACAAATACTTGTTTTAAGTACTCAAATTTTTAAAATGACTGAGGTCTTCATAGTCCCATCTTTCCTTTGATGAAAGATAAATTTGTTTTTTTAAATAATGTTTTTGAGAATTTTATATAAATATAAGTGCTAAACTGTTCGATTTTTTAAAAGGACTAAATTTAATAAAGAAAAATACTAAATATATTTGAAAGGAAAAAATTTAACTTTGGTTCGGAGAATTATTTTAACTATTATTATTACCTAAACCTCGACATTTCGCTGATAAATGTCCAAATTTTTGTGCCATCTATGACCACAATCTTAAGGCTTACATAAAAATTAAGGTTTAACATGCCGAAATAATCTATTTGCTAAGAGTGGTTAGAATAAACTTTTAGAAGAAAATTAGTACTATTTTTAAAAATAAATAAATACCAAAAATTAAGTATACTTTAAATATATAATGTAATTATTTTTTTGAAAGGAAAAAAAAGCGTATCGTCCCGTAGTCTCGAATTATTATTAATTATACGTTTTGTCGCTTTACGAAAAGGTGAAAAAGGTGAAATTGAATTTACAAGCTAAATACCATTTTCAATAATCAACCCAGCATAATACTTTGAGTTTATATAAATAGGAAGTATAAAGGTAACCAATTTTTTTTAAACTATTAATTAAATATGACATGGAGATATTTTATGCTATTATAATTACATAATTATATTTATATAGTATAGTATATAAAGGTGCATATTCTAATATCAATCAAAAGGGTCATATCCTATTAGAACCAAATCTGATATGTATTATTATGATATTTTGTTTTCTATTATAATATTAAATTTTAGTAGATCAACTTGCCCATAAATATAGACCTTTCAATACTTCATTCAGTCTATAGGAAATATTGTACATATTCTCCAATACTAATATTTCAAATATTATCTTAAATAAAATTAAGGTATATCATACATTCAATAAAGTATTATTACTTTAAAAGTATTTTGTAATAATATTATACTTTGACTATATTATTTGAAATTAAGATATAATCTTTTAAGGAAAATTATTACTATTTTTTTTTAACAAAATATAATCCACTAATACCTGTTCCAGATGGCTATGCCTAATCACTTTTAAAAGCATAAAGACTATAATAGCTTTACTGCTTACTTTATATGCACAAATAAACCATGCCTTGGATGCTGGATTGTTAAGAACAATTTATTTACTATGTCCAAAGAATGCACGAGTATATTAATTATAGATAAATTTTATATTAATATATTATAGATGCAATCTGCCTTCAAAAAAATTATTTTTCTGTAGGATGCCAAAATAAAACCTCAAATATTCTTTTAATTTATCTTTGAAAAAATTTACAGATCATTTTGATTTATCCTTACAAAATTCATATCATCCTTTAACATTATTTACCTTTTTATTAAAGCTTCCATTTCATATGCAAGTGTAGGATGCCAAAGTAAAACCTCAAATATTCTTTTAATTTATCTTTGAAAAAATTTACAAATCATTTTGATTTATCTTTATAAAATTTATATCATCCTTTAACATTATTTACCTTTTTATTAAAGCTTTCATTTCATATGCAAGTATTGGGTGTCAAAGTAATACATTAATTATATCTTATTTACAAATTATTCACCATGTAAAATACAATATATTTACTATATCAATTATAAAGCTATTCAAGATGATATTCCTATTCTCACCCAAAGCTGTTGTCAGTGAAAACAATTATGCATCAATTCCATGTAAAATTCAATATAAATAATATTCATTATATCAATTTAATTGCAATGGTATTCAAAATTTATTTTCTTTTTAAATAGATCAATCACCATTCAATTTTCAAGATTTATTTTTTTTAAAAAAATCAATTTATAAATTAATAAAATCAAAATATAATAATGACTTTTTATATTCTAATAAGTATTTATAGATTAATGATAAATTAATATATTATAAATGCCATACAAAACATTGTAAAGGGAGGGGGATTTTAAATACTCATTTTATAATGACACAAAAGCATATTGATCATAATGATGAAGAAATATATAATACACTCATCATGATCAATATGCTTAAAACAGAACTTATGTTAAATAAAAATATCAGTATTAGAAAGACATACAGAAAGGTTATGAGAGACAGAAAACTTGATCCTTTCTGTATGCAAAACCCCAAAACGTTACTTACCTTTTTATCAGTTAAATCCATTATGGGACGTGTTATTCAATTAACACGACCCCCCCCCCCTTCCCCTTTGAAATGGTGATATTATATTAACCCAAGAGCACACAATTACCATGACTGGAACTAATTTTTTAGTTCATAGTTGTGATGATAAAAAATTGTTAATATTTTCTACAAGATCTCTTCTTTCACGCCTTTGTTTGGCTGAAAAAAATTTTTTGGATGGAACTTTTAATTCCTCCCCTAAATTATTTTATCAATTTTATACTATTAATATTTTAATTAACCATACCTTAATTGTATGTGTTTATATATTATTGCCTAATAAATATATAAATACTTATATAAATATTTAATTTATTAAAAAATTATTGTTTAACTTTAGGTTTAAATTTTTCCCCAAAATATGCGACCATTGATTTTGAAATTGGCGTATATTTAGCCTTAAAGTATGTTTTCTCAAACATTCTTGTCAAAGGCTGTTATTTCCATTTTTGTCAATGTATCGTTAGGCGCATTCAGTAATGTGGTCTGACCATGATAAATATACAAAATAATGATATAAAAAAATTTTTCCGTATAATTATGGCTATTCCGTTTTTATTAGAGCGAGATGTGCCATATATTATGAATGAACTAAAAATACAAGCTGATTCTTTTGGGTTGTATTCTATATAAAACTTTTTAGATTATTTTGAAAATACTTGGATTAATAGTAATGCAAGATTTAACTACCAAATGTGGAATACATTTGATGTTAGGGGTGAAAGGACAAATAATCATGTCGAAGGTTTCCACAAATCTTTCAAAGAATATTTTCCTTACTCTCATCCTAACATTTATCTTTTTATTGACACTATAAAAATTATAGAACAGGACATGGATCTTAAATTATTACAATTAGATGATGGAAGTAAAGTTAGAGAGAGAAGAAAAATATATTACAAAATAGACAATAAAATTAGGGAAAATATATTTCTTATACTCCTATGAAATATTTAGAAAAAATATCAAGATATTTATATTCAAAAAAATCTAATCACATTTAAGTTTTTTTTTAAACTACAAGGTCTACTTTTGCCATATATTCTTTTTTCACGATTTTTCCTCCGTCATGTAATTATTAATTGTTCAATAATTTTCATGTTGTCAATAAAATAACAGCTATTAGTCTAAGTATTTATATTTTAGTCGGGTCATACAGAAGTGGTATACGCCAATTACAATATTTATGGTCGTTCTTACATTTATAGCCTAATTTTATATTGTATTTATCCACAATTTTTGTGATTTTTTATTTATTTATTAACGTTTTGTATTGCATTTATGCGCATTTTTTATCCAATTATTTTTTTCTGTATTTAACGTTATTCGTATATTTATACTAAATGATACCCTTATAAATAATGTATTATAAGATTATATATTTATTTGTGAAATTAATATTATTTAATAAAATAAAAATATATCCTTTAATGCTAATAAATGTGTAACATTGCAATAAGTATTAATCCAACGATAAAAAATTTATTAAGTGATTTCCTACTAAGTTAGGTAACTTATATATATACTAATAGAATTTCAAAAAAATTAAAAGATGTGAGGAAATCTGATGATTATATAAATAAGTATAAATCCAACGATAAAAAAATTATTCAGGGATTTCCTACTAAGTTAGGTAACTTGTATATACTAATAGAATCTCAAAAAAATTAATAGATATGAGGAAATCTGATGATTATATAAATAAGTATAAATCCAACGATAAAAAATTTATTCAGGGATTTCCTACTAAGTTAGGTAACTTATATATACTAATAGAATCTCAAAAAAATTAAAAGATGTGAGGAAATCTGATGATTATATAAATAAGTATAAATCCAACGATAAAAAATTTATTCAGGGATTTCCTACTAAGTTAGGTAACTTATATATACTAATAGAATCTCAAAAAAATTAAAAGATGTGAGGAAATCTGATGATTATATAAATAAGTATAAATCCAACGATAAAAAATTTATTCAGGGATTTCCTACTAAGTTAGGTAACTTATATATACTAATAGAATCTCAAAAAAATTAAAAGATGTGAGGAAATCTGATGATTATATAAATAAGTATAAATCCAACGATAAAAAATTTATTCAGGGATTTCCTACTAAGTTAGGTAACTTATATATACTAATAGAATCTCAAAAAAATTAAAAGATGTGAGGAAATCTGATGATTATATAAATAAGTATAAATCCAACGATAAAAAATTTATTTAGGGATTTCTTAGTAAGTTAAGTAATTAACATATACCAATTAATCATAAAGCAATATATTATATAAACCAATATATATTTCTATATCTAAATATATTATAAATAATTATAATTAAATTTATATATGAAATTATATTCAATATATAATTAAATTAATATATGAAATATATTATAGTAACTATGTTAATAATATTAACTATTATATTAAATTTAAATATATTGTTTACATTATATTAAATACTACAAACAATCATATATTTAATTATTTTATATATCAATTAATTAAATATTTAAATATATTATAAATATTTATAATTAAATTTTATATATGAAATTTAAATATATTGATTACATTATATTAAATTTTTTATATATCAATTAATTAATTAATATTTAAATTGTATTATTTACTTTATTAAATTACAAATTTCTAATAATTCGTTATTAATTTAATATTAATTTAAATTATAAAATCTGTCTCATTTGTAATAACCGATTGAAATTTATTGGCGGCCATGTTTTAATTTTATATATATTTACGTGATACGTGATATAGAACGTTTACGCCCTCTAGTTGTGGATACAACAGAGCTACGTTAGGTTTTCCTCAATATCCATCTAACTGGACAAATTAAAAGGGGATAAAAATGAGGAGCCCTTCACACGTTTGTGGGCAAGCCGCACGTACTTGTACGCGTAATAGTCCAAGGACTATTACTTAAACGTCTATGGGCTGATGTGGAAAGGACAAAATAAGCACAGCCCACACCCATAAGATGCTTATATACATAATAGATTTTAAAGGCAAAGGGGGACCTAACTTTAAGATGAGAAAAATGATAGCAAATAATAGATGAAAGGAAAAGGGAGCAAAAGTAAAATAAAGAAGATAAAACAAAAATAAAAATAACCTGTGTCAGGGAGCAGTTTATGAGAGGTTCAAATAATTTGATTTGATCTTCAACAATTTATTTATTGATTTCTTATCCTTATTCAACCTTAAAAACTGATTCGTGTTGAGGTTTAAATCCAAGATATCCTTCACTGCCCTATAAAACCATAAAGTTTTATAATTCCCATAGACTTTGCCGTTGAATGAGTATAACCAATTTATCGCCTCCAGGACCAGGCTACTATTTGTGTGATTCCTCAGAATGTGAGCAAAAAAGGTCAGACGTTTCTTTTTCAAAGCCACTTGCACTAGTGTGTGACGTGACCTCCGCCAAAGGTTAACATTAGAGATAATGTTAGGGTAAAAAATGCCGTTTATTATCCTAAGACATTTGTTGACGAACACCTGTAACCTCCTGATCTCTGTTTTCGTAATCTCCCATATATCACCGCCGTAAAGGAGAATTGGGATGATTGTGGAATTGAAAATACGTAACCTAGTGTGAACCGATATCTCCCTGGATTTCCACAGTTTGAAATATTTGTAAAAAGCAACCCTTGCATTATGAATTCTAATTTTTAGTTCTTCGTGACAGCTACCCCTAATGTCCATGTTTACCCCAAGATATTTATGGGAGGACACCACCTTGACCAACTTTCCCCCAACCATCCAATCAACCAATGGGGGCGCATGAGATGAAGGCATAATCACCGTCTTATCGAAGTTTATATCCAATCCAACCCTTAAGCTGAAAGAATTTAGTATCAAGACTAGATTGTGGGCCTCCTCCAAGCTCTTGGCGATCATAACTAAGTCATCTGCATAGCAAATCACCCTATTTTCCAAATACCAAGGCTCATTGAGTCCAAGTTCTAGAAGATTTGCAGCTCCCAGCGAATCAATAATTATTTTATTCATATCTATGTTAAACAACAGCGGGGAGACGACACACCCTTGTTTTACTCCTTTTTTAGTTCTAAAGGGGGGAGAAACTTTATTACTAATTTTAAGCGAGGCGAAGAGATTACTGTAATGTGTCTTTAGAATCCTAATGATGTTTCCGTCAATGCCACATCCTTCTAGGATTGCCCACAAACAATCATGAATAACACTGTCAAACGCTCGCTTAAAATCGACGAAGATAAAATAGAATGGTAATTTATATTTGTCACACTTCTGTATTAGTATCTTTAATGCCAATATGGGTTTATTAATATTCCTATTTGGGCGGTAGGCACAGATGTATTTGGACAGAATATTAGGCGTAGTCGAAAGAATACGGTTTTTTAAAAGAATCATAAAAACCTTAGACACGACGGATGTGAGAGCGATAGATCTGTAATCCTTAAATTTAACAGGATTTGGAGTTTTGGGGAAATTATAAAAAATTGTCATATTCCAGTCGGCTGGCATCTTCCCCGTAACCCAAATCCTATTGAACAACCCCATCAAGAGCTGAGAAACCTCTGAGGGGGCAGCTTTCAGATGTTCTCCTAAGATATTATCTGGACCTGGAGTTTTATTGTTCCTAAGTTTTTTAATGGCCCTAGATATTTCCACCACAGATAAGTTAGCCTCAGAAAGTACTGCGCTACGGCTAGGGGATGGAACTACGACTGGTCTCCTTGAATCAAAGGAGACCATATAATGGTCTACCCATAGTGCCATCTGTTCGTCCGGGTCGGTAATCAATTTATTATTGTCCAGCCTGATTGAAGGGAGAGGCTTGAATACTTTTGCACTACAGAAAAGCTTGAGCTTCTTATAGGCATCAAAAGTTCTATTTTCTCTCATGTCCCTTTCAATCTCGAAAGCCTTCTTTGCTATATATATCCTTCTGTCCCTCCTAAGGAGTCTATGGATTGACGTCCAAAGGGCACCATCGCGTCTATCAAGCGACCTAAGTTCAGCTATCAAACGGACTGTGTCATCAGATAACCATTCATGACGACTCGGGGGAGAACCAATGATGTTAGGAAGGTCATTGCAGGCTCCAGAAAGAATACTCTTGAAAGATGATCTACACACCTCCGTAGAAACATACCCTGATGTAGTACGACGTGCTGTCGTCCTGTCTCTTAAGTTTTGGCCAAATATCAACTTTACTTCAGGTCGTTGTAAATTTTTAGCATTAGATGTCCAGGGAGAAAAACTGGGCTGAATAGATGTAGCATTAGTTGACCGGGGAGAAAAGCTGGGCTGATTAAATGAGGGGAGGCGTTGGGAGTTTCCCCATAAATTCTTTAGTTCGCTTTGATTAACTTGTGATCTGAAATACTTATATTCCGCGATGCTTTTACATCAGTAAACCAACCATGAATGTTGGAAATGAAAAAGTCGATTTGAGAAGTAATATTATTCCTTCTATAAGTTAAAGTATTACTTTCATTATGAAATAAGAAAGTACTTTCGATTTTTAGGGAAAAACTCCTGCACAGCTCCAAAAGCTTTCTACTATCTTCGCGATTTGGTTGGGGAATGGCCGCATTCCCAATTACTCCATCATGTATGTAAAACTCCTCCTTCCCAATCCTGATATTCAAGTCTCCCAAAATTATCCAGTTACGGCTCTTAGGAAGAGATCATACAATGTTTTCAAGATGGTCTAAAAAAATCTCTCGCTTCAACCTTTAGGGGCCATATTGGTCGCCATTTTAGCTTATTTGTCTTTTTGATACTTTTTAATATTCGAGACAGCGGACCCAAATCAAAAAAAGTTAACTAAAACGAAAAGTATATAATATTTTGGGGTAGGTCTATAAGTCGAAAGGCTGCATGATACGAAAGGCTAAAAAATAATATTAAAAATAAAAATAACAAAGAAAATGATTAATGTGTAATTTGATTGATTTATTGCTTTTTTTACGAGAAAAATATTATAATAACATTACATTATAAGGTTACTGCCACTCTCGGGGGGTATATTATTTTTATTTTATTTTTTTGTTATTTTTTAATATTATTTTTTTATGTTATTTTTTTTATGTTATTTTTTTATGTTATTATTTTATGATATTTTTTTATGATATTTTTTTATGATATTTTTTTTTATCAATTTTTATTTTTATGATAATTTTTTTTATCAATTTTTTATTTTTAAGTTATATTTTTGAGAATTTTGCATACAAATTTAATTTTTTTTGTGGTAAAATATAGGAATTATTAATTCCGCATATTTAAGTTATATTTAGGAGAATTTTGCATACAAATTTAATTTTTTTTGTGGTAAAATATAGGAATTATTAATTCCGCATATTTAAGTTATATTTAGGAGAATTTTGCATACAAATTTATTTTTTTGTGGTAAAATATAGGAATTATTAATTCCGCATATTTAAGTTATATTTAGGAGAATTTTGCATACAAATTTAATTTTTTTTGTGGTAAAATATAGGAATTATTAATTCCGCATATTTAGATTATATTTAGGAGAATTTTGCATACAAATTTAATTTTTTTTGTGGTAAAATATTTAAATTATTTTTTCTACAAAATGTTGTATTAGGGGTAAAAAAATATAGAAATTCTTAATTCCGCATCGTTTATATATAAGGGAGAGAGGGGGTAGGTAATGGGTCATTCATTCTCGAAATTTTTTTGATCCTAATGACAGATCCATCCACACCCAAAAAGTCGAAAGGCTGTGGCGGGATCTAAAAACAAACTACAAAAGACATGGGGATCGCGATTATATTCATGAATATCTTCTTGAATATAGATATTTTAGAAAATATAAATCGTTAAATCGTTCTGACATTTTCATTCATTTTATAAATGATTGTATTAACTTTAATAATATATTTATTCAATGAATAAAATTGAGTATTTAATACTATATATCGTGTATAAATTTGAATACTATATTTAATTGCGTCATTTAATACTATATTTCGATTTAACCCTTCACTAGAAAGGTTAAAAATCACTTAAACTTCAAAGGTGGGGTCAATAAAAATTTGTAGACCTAAATAAAAAATATAATTTGTAGGCAAAATTCTCCTATAAAAATAATTTAATTATTTTACTACAAAAAAAATTAAATTTGTATGCAAAATTCTCCTAAATTTAACTTAAATATGCTTACCACAAAAAAAATAAATTAGTATGCAAAATTCTCCTAAATATAACTTAAATATGCGGAATTAATAATTCCTAAATTTTACCACAAAAAAAATTAAATTTGTATGCAAAATTCTCCTAAATATAACTTAAATATGCGGAATTAATAATTCCTAAATTTTACCACAAAAAAATTAAATTTGTATGCAAAATTCTCAAAAATATAACTTAAAAATATAAAATTGATAAAAAAAAATATCATAAAAAAATATCATAAAAAAATATCATAAAAAAATATCATAAAAAAATATCATAAAAAAATATCATAAAAAAATATCATAAAAAAATATCATAAAAAAATATCATAAAAAAATATCATAAAAAAATATCATAAAAAAATATCATAAAAAAATATCATAAAAAAATATCATAAAAAAATATCATAAAAAAATATCATAAAAAAATATCATAAAAAAATATCATAAAAAAATAACATAAAAAAAATAACATAAAAAAAATAACATAAAAAAAATAACATAAAAAAAATAACATAAAAAAAATAACATAAAAAAAATAACATAAAAAAATAACATAAAAAAAATAACATAAAAAAAATAACATAAAAAAATAACAAAAAAAAATAAATTAAAAAAAAAATAATATACCCCCAGAGAGTGGCAGTAACCCATTATAATATATTATAAAAATGTAAATTTTAAGATCTTTTCAATTTTTTTATTAATTCTTTGAAATAAATTGCCGTTTTAATTTTATTAATTTTTAATTTATATTTTTAATTAAATTATATTTGGTTATTTTAAAAAATGGATTATAATATTTCAATTTTTTTATTAATTCTTTGAAATAAATTGCAATTTTAATTTTATTAATTTTTAATTTATATTTTTAATTAAATAATATTTGGTTATTTTAAAATAATGGAATTTTTAAAATTATATGTATATTCTATTTAAGTTTTTTTTCAAAACTAAATTGATAGTAAGTATAACGATATTGTGAGTACTGGATTAGGGAAAAGGCTAACATCTTAAACGTAATTTTAAGTATCTTTATATCATTCTACTCAGAATTAAATTTCCTGTCTAAATATACTTTGATGTATTTTTTTACGTTATCGGTTCAAAAAATAAATTTTAAAAATTTTTTGGTGGTAAAAACATTCAGTTGGAAAAGGCTAACATCTTAAACGCAATTTTAGATATTTTTATATCATTCTACTCAGAATTAAATTTCCTATCCAATTATGCTTAGATGTATTTTTTTACGTTACCGGTTCAAAAAATAATATTTTTGTCGCCAAAACGTTCGAAGGAAAAAGGCAACATCTTAAACGCAATTTTAAGTATTTTTATATCATTGAACTCAGAATTAAATTTCCTATCTAAATATGCTTTGATGTAGTTATCGGTTCAAAAAAAAAATTTAAAAAATTTTTTTGTGGTAAAAACGTTCGAAGGGAAAAGGCTAACATATTAAACACAATTTTAAGTATTTTTATAACATTGAACTCAGAATTAAATTTCCTATCCAATTATGCTTAGATGTATTTTTTTACGTTTCCGGTTCAAAAAATAATATTTTTGTCGCGAAAACGATCGAAGGAAAAAGGCTAACATCTTAAATTTAATTTTAAAAATTTTTATATCATTGAACTCAGAATTAAATTTCCTATCTAAATATGCTTTGATGTAATTTTTTACGTTATCGGTTCAAAAAATAAATTTCAAAAAATTTTTTGTGGTAAATACGTTTGAAGGTAAAAGGCTAACATCTTAAACGCAATTTTGAATATTTTTATATCATTGAACTCAGAATTAAATTTCCTATCTAAATATGCCTTGATGTAATTTTTTACGTTATCGGTTCAAAAAATAAATTTTAAAAATTTTTTTGTGGTAAAAACGTTCGAAGGGAAAAGGCTAACATCTTAAACGCAATTTTAAGTATTTTTATATCATTCAACTCAGAAATAAATTTCCTATCCAATTATGCTTAGATGTATTTTTTTACGTTTCCGGTTCAAAAAATAATATTTTAGTCGCGAAAACGTTCGAAGAGAAAAGGCTAACATCTTAAATTTAATTTTAAAAATTTTTATATCATTGAAATCATAATTATATTTCCTATCTAAATATGCTTTGATGTATTTTTTTACGTTATCGGTTCAAAAAATACATTTTAAAAATTTTTTTGTGCTAAAAACATTCAGAGGCAAAAGGCTAACATCTTAAGATTAATTTTATAAATTTTTATATCATTTGAACTCAGAATTAAATTTCCTATCGAAATATGCTTTGATGTATTTTTTTACGTTATCGGTTCAAAAAATAAATTTTAATAATTTTTTTGTGGTAAAAACGTTCGAAGGGAAATAGCAAACATATTAAACCCAATTTTGAATATTTTTATATCATTCTACACAGAATTAAATTTCCTATCCAAATATGCTTAGATGTATTTTTTTACGTTTCCGGTTCAAAAAATAACATTTTTGTCGCGAAAACGTTCGAAGGGAAAAGGCTAACATCTTAAATTTAATTTTAAAAATTTTTATATCATTGATCGCAGAATTAAATTTCCTATCTAAATATGCTTTGATGTATTTTTTTACGTTATCGGTTCAAAAAATAAATTTTAAAAATTTTTTGATGGTAAAAACATTCAGTTCGAAAAGTCTAACAACTTAAACGCAATTTTAGGTATTTTTATATCATTGAACACAGAATAAAATTTCCTATCCAATTATGCTTAGATGTATTTTTTTACGTTACCGGTTCAAAAAATAACATTTTTGTCGCCAAAACGTTCGAAGGGAAAAGGCTAACATCTTAAACGCAATTTTAAGTATTTTTATATCATTGAACTCAGAATTAAATTTCCTATCTAAATATGCTTTGATGTAATTTTTTACGTTATCGGTTCAAAAAATAAATTTTAAAAAATTTTTTGTGGTAAAAACGTTTGAAGGTAAAAGGCTAACATCTTAAACGCAATTTTAAGTATTTTTATATCTACAGAATTAAATTTCCTATCCAAATATGCTTAGATGTATTTATTTACGTTTCCGGTTCAAAAAATAAAATTTTTATCGGGAAAACGTTCGAAGGGAAAAGGCTAACATAGTAAATTTAATTTTCTTTTCCAACTGAATGTTTTTACCACCAAAAAAATTTTTTAAATATATTTTTTGAATCGGTAACGTAAAAAAATACATCTAAGCATAATTAAATAGGAAATTTAATTCTGAGTTCAATGATATAAAAATACTTAAAATTGCGTTTAAGATGTTAGCCTTTTTCCTTCGAACGTTTTGGCGACAAAAATATTATTTTTTGAACCGGTAACGTAAAAAAATATATCTAAGCATTATTGGATAGGAAATTTAATTATGAGTAGAATGATATAAAAATACTTAAGATTGCGTTTAAAATGTTAGATTTTTCCCTTCAAACGTTTTTACCACAAAGAAATTATTAAAATTTATATTTTGAACCGATAACGTAAAAAAATACATCAAAGCATATTTCGATAGGAAATTTAATTCTGAGTTCAATGATATAAAAATTTATAAAATTAAACTTAAGATGTTAGCCTTTTCCCTTCGAACGTTTTCGCGACAAAAATGTTATTTTTTGAACCGGAAACGTAAAAAAATACATCTACACATAATTGGATAGGAAATTTAATTATGAGTAGAATGATATAAAAATACTTTAAATTGCCTTTAAAATGTTAGCCTTTTCCCTTCGAACGTTTTTACCACAAAAAAATTATTAAAATATATTTTTTGAACCGATAACGTAAAAAAATACATCAAAGCATATTTCGATAGGAAATTTAATTCTGAGTTCAATGATATAAAAATTTATAAAATTAAACTTAAGATGTTAGCCTTTTCCATTCGAACGTTTTCGCGACAAAAATGTTATTTTTTGAACCAAAAACGTAAAAAAATGCATCTAAGCATAATTGGATAGGAAATTTAATTATGAGTAGAATGATATAAAAATACTTAATATTGCGTTTAAAATGATAGCCTTTTCCCTTCGGACGTTTTTACCACAAAAAAATTATTAAAATTTATTTTTTGAATCGATAACGTAAAAAAAATACATCAAAGCATATTTCGATAGGAAATTTAATTCTGAGTTCAATGATATAAAAATTTATAAAATTAAACTTAAGATGTTACCCTTTTCCCTTCGAACGTTTTCGCGACAAAAATGTTATTTTTTGAACGAAACGTAAAAAAATACATCTAAGCATATTTGGATAGGAAATTTAATTTTGAGTTGAATTATATAAAGATACATAAAATTACGTGTAAGATATTAATAAAATTAAAATTTCAATTTATTTCAAAGAATTAATAAAAAAATTGAAAAGATCTTAAAATTTCCATTTTTTTAATATATTATATTCCATTTTTTTAAAATAAATAAATAAAATTTAATTAAAAATATAAATTAAAAATTAATAAAATTAAATTAAATTAAAACCGCAATTTATTTCAAAGAATTAATAAAAAAATTGAAAAGATCTTAAAATTTCCATTTTTTTAATATATTATAATGTAATGGCTATTATAATATTTTTCTCCTAAAAAAAGCAATAAATCAATCAAATTACACATTAATCATTTTCTTAGTTATTTTTATTTTCAATATTATTTTTTAGCCTTTCGTATAGGTCCGTGAAGTTGGCCCCGCTATTTTTGATTTTCAATGGTTTATCAGTTGGTGTGATTAGTACCCGATTTGTACCGATTGGACCGTTTTCAGTTCGATTTGTACCATCACCGTTTTTGAGATATTCAAAGAACAAAATGGGGGGTCAACTTCACGACAGCCCCCCAACTTTTGAACTTAAAAATAAAAAGTGAATAGGTCGATAGAGAATGATTTGTACCGATTTGTACCATTTTCAGTTCGATTTGTACCATCACCGTTTTCCAGCTATTGACCGTTGAAAATATGGCGCCAAAAATAAAAAACTTAACATTTATTTTTATAAAAAATTTTTTAACGTACAACGGTAGAGAATTTTTTTCTCTTCCTAATGATGCCTCAAATTAGCCTTTATCTTCATTATTTATTTCGGAAATCAAATTTTAAACCTTATATTATAGCGTGAAGTTAGCCCCCCCCCCCCAATATTCAAAATATGAGATTTTTCAAATTTTTAAAACGGGATTGATTTGTACCCGATTTGTACCGTTTCAAACTCGATTTGTACTATTACCGTTTTCCAGCTATTGACCGTTAAAGAAATGGCGCCAAAAATAAAAAACACTCAACATTTATTTTTTTAAAAAATTTTTTAACGCACAACGGTAGAGAATATTTTTCTCTTCCTAATGATGCCTCAAATTAAGTTTTATCTTCATTATTTATTTCGGAAATCAAATTTTAAACCTTATATTATAGCGTGAAGTTAGCCCCCCCCCCCCAATATTTAAAATTTGAGATTTTTCAAATTTTTAAAACGGGATTGATTTGTACCCGATTTGTACCGATTTGTACCGTTTCAAACTTGATTTGTACTATTACCTTTTTCCAGCTATTGACCGTTAAAGATATGGCTAAAAAATAAATAACACTCAACATTTATTTTTTTTAAATTTTTTAACGTACAACGGTAGAGAATTTTTTTTATATTCCTAATGATGCCTCAAATTATGCTTTATCTTTATTATTTTGGAAATCAAATTTTAAACCTTGGCGCCATATCTTTAACGGTCAATAGCTGGAAAACGATAATAGTACAAATCGAGTTTGAAACGGTACAAATCGGGTACAAATCAATCCCGTTTTAAAAATTTGAAAAATCTCAAATTTTGAATATTGGGTGGGGGGCTAACTTCACGCTATATAAGGTTTAAAATTTGATTTCCGAAATAAATAATGAAGATAAAGCTTAATTTGAGGCATCATTAGGAAGAGAAAAAATTCTCTACCGTTGTGGGTTAAAAAATTTTTAAAAAAAATAAATGTTGAGTGTTTTATATTTTTGGCGCCATATCTTTAACGGTCAATATGGAAAACGGTAATGGTACAAATCGAGTTTGAAACGGTACAAATCGGGTACAAATAAATCCCGTTTTAAAAATTTTATAAAATCTCAAATTTTGAATATTGGAAGGGGGCTAACTTCACGCTATAATATAAGGTTTAAAATTTGATTTCCGAAATAAATAATGAAGATAAAGCTTAATCTGAGGCATCATTTGGAAGAGAAAAAAAAATTCTCTACCGTTGTAAGTTAAAAAAATTTTTTAAAAAATTAATGTTGAGTGTTTTTTATTTTTGGCGCCATATTTTCAACGGTCAATAGCTGGAAAACGGTGATGGTACAAATCGAACTGAAAACGGTACAAATCATTCTCTATCGACCTATTCACTTTTTATTTTTAAGTTCAAAAGTTGGGGGGCTGTCGTGAAGTTGGCCCCCCATTTTGTTCTTTGAATATCTCAAAAACGGTGATGGTACAAATCGAACTGAAAATGGTACAAATCGGGTACTAATCACACCAACTGATAAACCATTGAAAATCAAAAATTGCGGGGCCAACTTCACCTCTTTCGTATCATGCAGCCTTTCGACTTTTAGACCTTGCGAATATTTTGGTTATTGCTTAAGTCGAGGGGTATATTATTTTTTTTTTATTTTTTTTTTTTGTTATTTTTTTTGTTATTCTTTTTATGTTATTTTTTTTGTTTTTTTTAATGTTATTTTAAATTAATATAGTATTATTTGGTGATAATTTATTTTGTGATAAATTTTTAAAATATTGTTGCATATTGTTGCATATTGTTATTATTTAGTGATAATTTTTTTTTGTGATAAATTTTTAAAATAATGTAGCATATTTTTATTATTTGGTGATAAATTTTTAAATTAATATGTATTTTTTCTTTTAAGATATTTTAAAATATTTTTTTCTTTTTTAAAAATATTTCTTAATTCCTAGGGAGGGAAGGAGGGTAGAAGAATTGTGATGAGTCAATTTTATTCATTAAATTGAAATATATTCTGATAATCTAAGCAATTTTAGGAAAATTAGCATAAAATCTTAAATTTTGTATTTATTAGGGGTAAAATAGACCCTATCTTTAAATTCTAAGTGATTTTTTTAACCTTTGTTGGGAAGGGTTAATTCGAAATAAATTGAAATATATTATTGAAATTTATACAAAATAAAAATATCGAAATATAGTAATAAAGGAGTCAATTTTATTCATTAAATTGAAAAATTGTGTTAAAATGTATACAGTCATTTATAAATAGAATAAAAAGATCAAAGCGATTTAATAATTTATGTTTTCTAAAATATCTATATTCAAGTAAATATTCATGAATATTCTCTCGATCCCCATGTCTTTTATAGTTTTCCTTAAGATCCCGCCACAGTCTTTCGACTTTTTGGGTGTGAATGGATCTATCATTTGGGTCAACGAAGTTTCGGAAATGATTGACCCTATAATGGAAATAATTTGTTTGATCCAACCGATTATATCTAAGATAAATAGATTTAAATATATTACTACTTTTGGTTTACAGAAAAATATATTTACATACCCTAACCATGAGTCAGTCATTATCGTGGAATCTTGCATAACATTATCTTTAACCACACGCAGTGTGGTATCTTGATCCCTCGTTGTTGTTGCACTTAGAAATATTTCATCCGTCTCGCGACATATGCCACCGATGATCCATATAGCCTAGGAAATCAAATGCCGGCCACGATTATATTTACGGTTCCACACATGAGTTTCGTCTATTTCGATAACTCTGCCAGGCCCCAGATCTTTGTATGATTCGAAGCTATATGGAACCCACATACCTTGCGAAATTTTTTAAACCTATATAAATTAAATATAAAAACCATATTTTACTTTAAATTACCATCCAGGAATTGCATTCCTATCAAAATCCAATTCCTTCGAAGCACTTAAAATTTTACGGCCTAAAAATAATTTTGTTCTTTAATATTTTAAATAATTACTACTTATATACAGGTATACTAGTCTTAAAAATTTCCCAACGTCCTGAATCCCTTCAAAAATAGAATCTAAAAATTTGTCATTTATGATATAAAATTAATATTACCTTTCCATATCGAATATGATCTACGACATCTATTGCATCGATATCGCAAACTATTCTTATTTTTTTCTACCCGCATTATGGAATTGTAACAAGTATGCTCTATTCCTAAAGGGATTAATTGATTATTAAGGCAAAATTGATAAGTTGTTTCAACAGTATTAGTAAACACACCTAGTGTAAAAATATTCATTTTAAAAGAAAAAAACGGAAATAATATTAAGTTAGTATGGAAGGAATCATATTATATATATAATCTAATAATAATCGGAACTACAACTACGAATTATTTCTTTAAAAAAACAATTTTTTAAAAAAATATGTAGACACAATTCTTTTACCTACCTCCCCTCCCTAGGAATTAAGAAATATTTTTAAAAAAGAAAAAAATATTTTAAAATATCTTAAAAGAAAAAATACATATTAATTTAAAAATTTATCACCAAATAATAAAAATATGCTACATTATTTTAAAAATTTATCACAAAAAAAAATTATCACTAAATAATAAAAATATGCAACAATATTTTAAAAATTTATCACAAAAAAAATTATCACCAAATAATACTATATTAATTTAAAATAACATTTAAAAAAAACATAAAAAAAATAACAAAAAAAAAAAAATAAAAAAAAATAATATACCCCTGACTTAAGCAATAACCAATATTTTTTTGTTTTTTTCTTTCAACAAGGCAGGGAGGGAAGGGGTAGTAGAAAAGAAGTAATATATAAATAAAATAAATTTCAAAATCTTCTGTGCATTTCAAATAAAATAGAAGGCGAAGTGAAGTTTTTCTTTTTATTATAAAAATAATTATTATATTAATGGCCATGGTCTTAAAATTTTTAAGAAATCCCCCATCATTATTACCTTTATTCTATGCATCCGTTAGTATTGAAAACGGATGATTGTTTTTAGATCTTTTATAATATTTGCCCTTAATTTAATTCATTTAAAATTTTACGAGTTTCAATATAAGATTTATAAAATCCATAAAAGAAATGTATAGTTATTTAAATTCATATTATAATTATACTTAATAAACTTTCTAAAAATTGAATTTCTGTTGTGGGTAATTGATCAATGAATATGATTGGTTAGTTGGATTATTAACAAATACTACAATTTTTTTAAATATTTTAAAATAAAATTAATTTAAAATTTTATATTTGTTTTTAAAAATATTTTAAAAAAATTTAAAAATATATTGAAAAAATTTTAAAACGTGAGAAAAAGTGTGAGACTAAGTGTGATTATTTTAATTTACTCAAATAAAGTGAGAAAAGCGTGAAGTGTGAGAAAACGTGGGCAAGTAAAAAATTAGGTATGAAATCGTGAGAATCACGGCTAAATCGTGACATCTGGCAAACCTGTATATATTACAAACTAATAGTGCTGTAAACATTTTTTTAAAAATCGAACGCGTTCACGCTCACGTTCAAATTCAAAAAAAGGAACGCGTAAAATTCATGAACGCGTTCATGCGTTCAAAATTTTATAAATTTTTTTTAAAATTAATATATAAATAAATGCCTTATATTTTTCAACACAATATATTAGCCATGATAAAAAAATAATAGTTTTATTTTGATAATATAATTATAAATACAATATAATAGAACGATAAAAAAATAAATTTATAAATTTTTTTTCTTAAATACTAATATTAAAATGCCTTATTATAATTAACTATATATATATTATGTAATTATTTTTACTTAGAACAATTAAAATAAATTATTAACTGGCTATATAGTTATACATATTATATAATATAAAATAATTAATGTTACAATCAGATGTCTTTTTAAATTGGAGCTTGAAGATGTTGACACTGATATAATACTTTTTGGACACATTTTACATTTGGTAACTATTGAATTACCTTTTGATTTTAAAACAGTGAAATATTTTTGATATTTGGGCCATGGTAATTCTAATTCATCTAATATTGAATTTTGATTTTCAGAATCTGATGATGAAATATTTTTATCCATGCAAATGCTAATCTATTAAATTAAAATATAAAATATTCAAATTAATAAACTTTAATCTTATATTCTCTAGCAGTAGCACGTTATGGTACGTTAATTGCAATATGAAAGAGGAAAAAGTAAAAACAGCTGATTAAAAAATATAAGACTTTTTTGTTAAAAAATTGCATTAAATATTAATTTTTCAAATAAATAAAAATATAAGACTTTTTTGTTAAAAAATGCGGATTAATATTAATTTTTCAAATAAATAAAAATAAAAAGTGTTTATAAAATTGACGAACGTAAAATTGAACGCGTTCATCAAAGAAAAGGAACGCGTTCACGTTCAAAGTTCGTCAAAAAAAAGGAACGCCGTTCATCACCTTTTTTCAAAGTTCGTTTACAACACTACAAACTAATATATAAAATTGAAAAAAAAAATTTATTTTAAAATTTTTCAATGTTGTATTGTAACCCAAGATTTTAAAATTTAATACTAATTTTTTTTCCTGTGGAGCTAAATATTATAAAAGATGCACGTGGAAAATTTAATATCATCAAGTTCTGGAAGTATTGTCTATTTAATATTTATAACATTTTATGTAGATTGTGAGTCAGGTGATGATTAGAAATATAAATTTAATTTATTTGCATTTAGAGAAAATAGAACTGTTAGTTTCATACATACCAAAAAAGTATAAGAATATAGTGTTGCTTTCTACACACTACATTATGATAACAAAATTGATGCATCAACTGGTGAGTTTAAAAAAACCAGAAATTATAACTTTTTATAATTTAACAAAAACTGGAGTTGATACAGTTGATCAACTATCCTCCATATATTATATATCCAATCCAATAGATGACCATTGACCATTTTTTATACTATAGTAAATATATCAATAATAAATGTACTGATAGTTTATAAAGCTAATAATTTATCGAATATAAATATTTATAAATTTATTAGCAATGGAACTGATAACACCATATATGATCAGCAGATCTGAGAACCCTAGTATATGTAGATTATTAAGTAACAACATTGGGGATGTTCTCAATATAACTGATGAAACATATTCCATCAAATAAAAAGGGAAGATGTTATGATTTTCCAAGAGTGAAGGACGTAAAAACAACATTTATTTGTTTAAATTGTTAAAAATTCATTTGTAAAGATCATATGCATACATTTTGTCGTGAATGTTAGAAACATTGATTTAAAATATATAATAAAATTTGCATTTTTTAAATTTTTTTTGGTGATAAAACTATAATTAAAGGAAGGTCTCAGAAAAAATTTTTTATTTCAGCAACTTTAGTAAAATTTGCATAACCTTTTTAGAAGTAACTATTTATCTAAGATTTTGTATTTACTATTTCCAATAATATTTTAATATATATTCAAAATTGTAGATCTCAAATTTTAATATGTTCTGAGATATAGCTTATCAAAATTTGGGATAAAATAGACCCCATCTTTGTAGTTAACGGATTTTTTTCCACCTTTGTAGTAAAGGATCAAAAAGTGTGGGTTGAAATTTAAAAGGAGAAATATTTCGATGTTAATATTGAACTATTTTCTAGGATTACAATAAATATTCATAATTAAAACTGCTTTTCGCGACTCATTGATAGAGTAAAATAAAAAAAATAAAAAATATTTTCAGAATAAAAAAAACTAGATCTGCCCAATTGAATAAGTTAGGTCAGGTTTATTATTACGTCAACCAAGAATTTGACAATCCATAAATATATTTAAAAAATCTGGACTCGTAATATAAATTTGAGCTATACCTTATAGCTCGCAAAGGCTTGCTGTTTAATGTCTTTGTACATAGTAAAAGCACGACTTTACTTAAATAATGCTCAAATTATAGAAGTTAGAAGGCACCACTTTATAATCTAAAGCTATCAAAGATTTAAGAAACATTCTGAGCCAAAATTTTTTATTAAAAAAAATTAAATTGGGGACGGTTATTTTTTAAAATTAGATGGGGTAGGACCTTTCTAACAACAAACCTGGTTAACAATATATTTTTTTAATAATTTTGAAATAATAAATAATTTTCAAAATATCTTTATATATCCTTGTTTACAATTGTCAGTTTTCTATGTTTTATATAAAAAAAAATCAAAAAGTTCAAAAACAACGATTATGACAATTGTCACTTTTCTGTGGTACATCTTCGCTGAAATTTTAATTTAACATATTTACAATATCTATTTTTACCCATTTGACTTTAAAAAAATTCAAAAAAGTTCAAATTGTCACTTTCCTGTAGTACATCTTCATTGAAATTTTAATTTAACATGTTAACAATAACTATTTTTATCCATTTGCCTTAAAAAAATCCAAAAAAGTTCAAAAATAACGATCATGATTTTCACTTTCTTGTGGTACATCTTCACTGAAATTTTAACTTAACTAACAATATCTATTTTTACCAATTTGCTTTAAAAAAATTCAAAAAGTTCAATAATAACGATTATGACAATTGTCACTTTCCTGTGTAACATCTTCACTGAAATTTTAATTTAACATGTTAACAATAACTATTTTTATCCATTTGCCTTAAAAAAATTCAAAAAAGTTCAAAAATAACGATCATGATTGTCACTTTCTTGTGGTACATCTGCACTGAAATTTTAACTTAACTAACAATATCTATTTTTACCAATTTGCTTTAAAAAAATTCAAAAAATGACAATTGTCACTTTCCTGTAGTACATCTTCACTGAAATTTTAATTTAAATAATAACTATTTTTATCCATTTGCCTTAAAAAAATTCAAAAAAGTTCAAAAATAACGATTATGACAATTGTCACTTTCCTGTGGTACATCTTCACTGAAATTTTAATTTAACATATTAACAATATCTAATTTTTACCCATTTTCTTTAAAAAAATTCAAAAAAGTTCAATAATAACTATTATGACAATTGACTTTCCTGCAGTACATCTCACTGAAATTTTAATTTAACATGTTAACAATAACTATTTTTATCCATTTGCCTTAAAAAAGTTCAAAAATAACGATTATGACAATTGTCACTTTCTTGTAGTGCATCTTCACTGAAATTTTAATTTAACATGTTAAGAATAACTATTTTTATCCATTTGCCTTAAAAAAATTCAAAAAAGTTTAAAAATAACGATTATGACAATTGTCACTTTCGTGTAGTACATCTTCACTGAAATTTTAATTTAATATGTTAAAATTATATTTTTTTATATATTTGCCTTAAAAAAATTCAAAAGTTAAAAATTAACGATTATGACATTTGTCACTTTCCTGTGGTACATCTTCACTGAAATTTTAATTTAACATGTTAACAGTAACTATTTTTATCCATTTGCCTTAAATAAATTCAAAAAAGTTTAAAAATAACGATTATGACAATTATCACTTTCCTATGGTACATCTTCACTGAAATTTTAATCTAACAGGTTAACAATATCTATTTTTACCCATTTGCCTTAAAAAAATTCAAAAAAGTTCAAAAATAACGATTATGACAATTGTCACTTTCCTGTGATACATCTTCACTGAAATTTTAATTTAACATGTTAACAATATCTATGCTTTAAAAAATTTTTCAAAAATAACGATTATGAATTGTCACTTTTCTATGATGCATCTTCATTGAAATTTGATTTTTACAACTTAATAATAAAAATTATAACCTATTTACGACACAATAAATCAAATAAATTATACACTTTTTTGTGTTACTTACATTACATCTTCATTGAAATTTTAATATAGATTTTTTTTTAATATAAATTTTTTTTTTACCCATATATGTCAAAAAAAGTTTAAAAAAAATAACAATTATGAAAATTGTCAGTACATCTTTATTGAATTTTAATTTTAATTTAACATGCTTACTAACCCATTTACTTCCAAAAATAATATCAAAAAAATTTTAATAAAATTTTACTCGTTGCTCCTTTTAAAGTAAAAGATCTTCAAATTTTCAGATCTTCAAAGATCTTGCTCAAAAATCTTCAAAGAAGATCTTTAGTACAACTCTAAATGGCACCACCATATCATCCCTCGAGATGGTGGCGATTGTAAAAAGTTGGTAACATAAAGAAGCGAAAGCTGAGTTGTGGATAGCGCAGTATCATAATATTGCAGTGGGAAAAGATGGTAAATCACCGGCTGAAAGAATGGTGGGAAGAAAAATTAATATTTTCCAAGATATATTGAAACCTTT
Organism: Gordionus sp. m RMFG-2023; assembly: GCF_954871325.1. NCBI lineage: Eukaryota > Metazoa > Nematomorpha > Gordioida > Chordodea > Parachordodidae > Gordionus > Gordionus sp. m RMFG-2023. The sequence continues at coordinate 51,207,485 of NC_088775.1, read as the reverse complement.
TGCTATGGATGTAAGAATTGAAGATAATGTTATTTTGAAATATGTAATTAATCAATTAGTATGGATTAGGATGTATGGAATAACTAGAAAATGGGAGAAGGGAGTGGTTATAGGGAATGTCAGCAATTAAATATTTAAGGTTAAATTGGAGAATAATATTGAAGTAACGAGGCATCGAGATCAACTGAAAACAAGGGCATAAATGTGTAGTGAAATTAAAAATTTGTATTGAATAATATAAAAATTTGGGAAATATATATGTAGGAGAATTGTAAATGCTCATTATTTTGTATTGAATAATAGAAAAATTTGGGAATATATATATAGGAGGATTGTAAATGCTTATTATCTGAGTAATCCAATTGTAAAATTTTATATGAATTAAAAGTTTGGTAGTTCTTATGGAATGAAGGAAATAATGTATTAAATATTAATATTGTAAAATTTGATTAAATGTTATTGATAATGTTGTTAATGAGAAAATTGTGAAAATAGTTGCTTTATTTTTTAAAAAAAAACGTATAGAAATAAAATCTCTGAAGCGAATGGGAGATGTGATTCTCGTAATTTTGACAGCGCTTATCAAACAACGCCGGCCAATAATATTAATCATAATTTTTTATAAATTTTTGGAAAGACTTTAAATTAGGTACATTTATTAATAATAATCATGTTGTGCCCAGTTTTATAATACCATCTCTACAGCAGGTCACCGATATTTAGGATAATCTCTAGTGCTGTAAACATTTCTAAAAAAAACCAACATGTTCAAATGTGTTTCAAATGGTTATGGTATTAGAAAGGTCATTGTATTAAAGTTTAACTTGATGTAATTTTTTTTATTTATCGTTTGTAGGAGAAGGTTGGAAGATAAAATGTTTATATGAGTTGGGATTGTAATGAGTTTGTTAATGTGCAATTTTTATTGAAAATGAAACCGACAAAGGAATTAAAAGATTAAGTTGTTTGTTATAAAAAGTAACTAATTATTTGAAGAATAAGAGTTAAAAGTAGTAGATCGTAAAAAGGAAAAATGGTAAAACTTGATAATTTTGTTAAGCAGTAATGAGAAGAGAAGAAACGTAAATTGCGAAAAGTCAACTGGTAGTAAAATAGGAAAATAATTGGAAATATAATGATAAGAGAAGAAAGAAATAATAAAATGAAGATAATAATGTTGTTGTTTTGTGTAATGGTTCCTAAGTAAAAAAGGGGGTATTGTGTGAATTAAGGAAATATGTTGTTAAAGATTTTTTTTTAAAGTATTTTTATTAAAATTTATTTAGGAGAATATTTTATTAAAGTTTTTTTTCTTAAAAATGTTGGATTAAATAAATTCTTCGGTAAGAGAGAAATTAAAAAAAAGGTTGAAGATAATTTGTGATAATTTAATAAAAATAAAAATTGTGTACATAAATATTTTAACACATTATACTAAAAATTCCATCGAAATTATCCAATAAGATGTTGTTTAACTGCAAAATATATTGATAATAAAGAGGCAGGATAATCTTTAATAGACAACAACAAATCAACTAAACAATCTTGTAAAAAAATAAAATTGCCCTTTGACCAAGAATAGTAATACAGTAGCAAGATGACAACCAACAATAACGTAAAACAAAAAAAAGAGGCAAATTCGATATAATAGAACATCAATGATATAAAGTTTCGCTCAACGTCTATATCAAGAGAACGTCAACGATATGAAGTTTCGCTCAACGATATCAAGAGATCTTCAATGATGCGAAGTTTTGGATCAACGATAATGCTATAACGGATATTATTGACGAAGAGTTTAAGAAATGATGCAAGAAGAAGAATCTAAAGAAAAAAGAAAAATTCTTAAATTATAGTTATGGGAAAATGTGGCATGTATTACCTTGAAAAGAGGGTACATGTTAAGTAATTGTTTATTATTTTTTATTATTATTAAAAAATGTGTGTTTATTTTTTTTGTTTATATCGTGAAAAAGAAATAGAATTATTATTATATAATATATATTAAAAATTGCGATATTTTTTTAATAATATTATTATGTATTTTTTAGTTTAGAAAAAGTAAGCGTGACGATCGGAGTGTATATAGAATTTTTGGGATTAGGAGATAGTTCTTTAATAGAAAGAACGCTTGGTGGGCTGGGAGGCGAGATAGTGTACCGCCATAAGGGCTATCTCTAGTAGAGTGTCGGCGAAGAACTTGACAAAGGACTCGTCTTTACCCACTGGAGATCCGAGATGTGTTAAGAAGTTCAATGGTGTATGATTGAACATAGGATCATAGTTAAGGTCGATGATTCCAAGAGGACAATATTCGCTCTTGTCTTGATTGATTCGCAGTCCCAAACTGCTCTCGCTGGATTTTATTATTTCGACCGCCTTCATAACTTCGCTGGGTGAGCCGCCTAGTATACCATCGTCGATATACCAGTTATGGAGGTTTAGTTTACATTGGTCATTTATGCCTTGTATTAGGCTATTAATGCCCAGACAGAATAAAAAGGAGCCTAGAGGGTCACCTTGTTGTATTCCACTACTAGAAGGAATCAATCGGTCTCCAAATTGAAGATGCGATGGACTAGCATAACAATCGAAGATGAATTGCGAGTATTCTGGGTAAAGGGTAAGGATGGGATTAAGAAACACTGTACGTTTTAGAGAGTTAAAAGCGTTTGAAATATCTTAATTAGGATATCGTCACTGGGGTCTGTTTGTAGATACATTCTGGTCATGTGTAGGGATACCTCACATCCCCCTTTTACGTTGACTCCTAATTGATTAGGGCACAGGTGATTGGATACTGTGAACAATATTCTGCTCCCTACTAGCTTTGCGGTTAATCGGCGCCAAGTGGTCCCAATAGCGATAGGGCGAATATCTTTATTAGGTTTATGGAGGGCGATGAGTTTAGCTCCATAAAGGAGTGGAATAATGGCGGGTGGTAAGCCTCCAGCAAGCATACGGTTGATGAGTTGAGTAATTTTTTCCAAAACGTCGCATTGTTGTGTGATGTAAGGTGCGGTTAGATCCTGTCGGAATATTGGGTGAAACCCATCAGCCCCCGGTGAAAAATCGCGTTTGAAGGAGAGAATAGCCTTTTTAACCTCGCTTGAGGTAAAAGTGGTTCCAATTAGAGGAGCTTCGGGGTAAGACGGTATTTCGTCCTTAAGATCGTGTGGGTGGTGTTTTAGGAGAAGAGCTTGATAAGTTGTTTGATCGTAGGGAACTTGCTTATTGTCAGATGTTGCCAGTCGTATGGCGGATTTAACATTCAGGTTATCCAGCTTTTTAGATATAAGCTTGGCCTTGGTGAGTAGGTCATTTTTGTGATTTTTATTTTTATCAGTGTCATCACCTTTAAAAGATGTGGAAAAGTGATTGATGGGTAAGGGGTAGATAGTAGCATCCATGATTTGCTGTGTCGGAGATTTTTTGCTGGCAGGATCAGGAACTTGCAAGGTAGTAAAGGCAAATGACAGAGTGTCTAGCCAGTGTTTTATGGAAGAATAATTATTTATCAAGGAAGTCAAGTTCTTTGAGAGGTGTTTGGCAACTTGAAGTCTTGCTCCCTTAGGTATTCGTGAAATCACAAATGGTTTTGGTGTGACTAAAAATATTTCTACATCTGTGGAGTCGGTTGGATTGAAAGTGAGAGCATTTTCGGCGGTTGAGGTGGGGACTATTGGGCTAGTAGGCACATCAGTCAACGTGGGAATGGTAACTATAGCTTGTGCGAGGGCAAGGGCAGAAAAGGCATTTAGGGTTCGAAGGATAGCTGGTGATAAGATGGGAAGCCCAGATTGAGGACATTTTATCTTCTGGTTTCGATGAGATGGCAATAGCCCCAATTTGGTTACTTTAACGAGTTTATTACATAAAGGGCAGTTAGATTTGGTAGAAGCTGTGCTGAGGTCTGGTAAGTTCATGAATTAAAATTTTTTTATCAGTTTAAGAGTGAAAATGTTGGATATTATTTTTATCATCAAATATGGGTTTCTTGTGGGTTGGTATATTAAGGAAGTTTAATGAGTTATTTTTTTGATTTTTGATAAGATTTATTCAATATTTGAGGTTTGATCATGGAAGATGATTTACTCATAGTATAATTATGTACAAGTGATCATATAGAAATCCCACTTTCAATATCATTTTCTGGATAAATATTTGGTGAAATATTATTAACTGAATAAATGTTTGGCAATTTTTATAAGATTTAATCAATATTTCAGGTTTGATTATGGAAGATGATTTATTCATAGTATAATTATGTGCAAGTGATCATATAGAAATCCCACTTTCAATATCATTTAATTTTTGTATTTATTTGAATTCATATTAGTTTGCAGTCTAGCTTGAAATATTTAGTTCATGAAGGGGTTTTTGCAATAGTAAGCTGTAGAGTCTATATTCTTCTAATACAATGTAATTAACTATCAGTCATATTTTTGGGTTGTCAAAGTTTTGTATCATAGCATAATGATGTGCAAGTGGTCTTATAGAAATCACATTTTCAATATCATTTTCTGAATAAATGTTTGGAAGAGAATTATTTTCTGTTGGCAATTATTTTATTTTTTTGTGAAATATTCAGTTTCCCTTTCTGCTTTTATAGCAATATTAGATTGCTTTAAAGAATTTGAATCAATAGTATAATTAGATAAGAGATTAAATGTATTATCCTTTTAAAGTGTGAATATTGATTGTGTTTTGTATATTTAAATAAAATGTTTGGATGACAATTTTATAATAGTCAACAGTTTTTGGTAAAATAAGGGTAAATTGTAAAGATTGGTAAGAATGATAGAATTGATAATGTAGAGTGTTATGTTAGGATTAATATAAAAGAACTTGTTGGTTATTAATTGATGTATAATAATTGAGGATGATTGGTAATCTAAAAGTAAAGGAAATATTAAAGGAAAAAGTATTTACTTAAATTTCTTGTATTATTAATCTACAATTAAATTTTGATATATAGGAATTGTATAGATTTCATTGATGCAAAATTATGAAAGAGGACTGAATATTTTATTTCAATATTTACTAGAAACTTAAAAAACATTTTTAGAACTATTCACTTTGAGATTTGGATAAAAATAATTTTTCAATATACTAAATTTATTCTCCTATTATTTTAACATTACTAGAAGATATTGAGTTATATCCCTTGAAAGTGTTTAGTTATATTTTAGCGTGATAAGCATTTTACGAATGTTAAGCATATATAAAATAATATTTTAATTATTACAGGGTACTTAATATTTTTTATATATTAATTATAAATATATTATGGCGTAAAAGAGATTAATTCTTATATTAGATGAAGATACTTAGAGATTTGAGAAAATATATTTAAAATTCTCCTATTAGTTTAACATTAATAGAAGGTATTGAATCATATTTATTTAACCCATAATTTAAATTGAAATAGTTTAATTATATTTTTTAGAGTGATATAAGCATTTTTAACTATGTTTCACGTATATATAAAATAATACAATGCTGGAAACTTAATATGTTTTATACACTTATTATAAAAATATTTTATCGTAGGAAAGAGAGATTAATTAATTTGGATAAAAATAATTTTTCAATAATCTAAATTTATTCTCCCATATTGAGTTATAATTATTTAATCCTTAATATGCCTTGTAAGTGTTTAGTTAAATTATAGCGTGATAGGTATTTATATAAATTGATACTTAAATATTTACAAGAAACTTAATATTTTTTAATAAATATATTATGTCCTAAAAGAGATTAATTCCTTTAGAAAACTTTAGAACTAGATACTTTGAGATTTGGATAAAAACTATTTTTCATTGATCTAAATTTATTCTCCACTAATTTTAACATTACTAGAAGGTATTGAATTATAATGATTTAACCCTTAATATCCATTGAAAATGTTTAGTTATATTTTAGCGTGATAAGCATTTTTACGAATGTTTTAAGCATACATAAAATAATACTTCAATATTTACAGGGAACTTAATAATTTTTATATATTTATTATAGATATATTATGTTGTAAAAGAGATTAATTCCAATATAGAACATCTTTAGAATTAGATACTTGGAGATTTGAGTAAATATATTTAAAATAATTAACCCTTTTATTTTATTTTCTTAATCATTTTTAATTAAAAATTTAAAATATATAACTACGTTTTTATTAATTTTTCTCGTGGAAATAAACAACATTTCCTTTAAAAAATGGTATGATAGCTTTTTATATTTTATAATGTTTAATTTTTAACAGACTGTTAAACGGCGTAATCATGGAAGAAGCAAAAAAGGAAGAGGGCATGTAACATCTGTTAGGTGTACCAACTGTGCTCGATGTGTACCCAAAGATAAAGCTATTAAAAAATTTATAATTCGAAATATTGTCGAAGCAGCGGCAGTTAGAGATATTCAAGCTGCAAGTGTATATTCACGTATATATTTATATTTAATTTTTTGTACTTATATTCCTTAGCATATATTTTGCCCAAACTATATGCGAAATTAAATTATTGTGTTTCTTGTGCCATTCACTCGAAAGTGGTTAGGAACAGATCTAGAGAAGCTAGAAAACTTAGAACACCTGTTAAAAGATTTCCCATGACAGGAAGATCCCAAGGAGTACAACCTAGAAAAGGTATATCATTTACTTAAGTGATGATAAAGTTGATTCATTCCTTAATTATATTATGGTTATTCAATGAAAATTTTGTATATTCTACAATAAAATTTTCTTACCATTAATATAACATGATTCTTTTCCTTTCTGATATTTTATGCCTTAAATTTAATAATAAATTTACAATTTATCTAGTGTGACAACAATATGGATCATGAAATTGCAAAAATTATCCTATTTTAAATTACATCTTATATTTTTTATATAAAATTATAAAATATAAGTCTAGATATATATATTGCTTCTTATTGATGAAAAAGATAAACACAAAATTTATTAGCATTTAGTTTACATTATTTTAAATTTGTAAGGAATGAATTACAAAATTTGATAAGATAAACTTGAGAATAAGAATTTTACTTACTCTTATTCTATAAAAAAAATACAATTTTGTAAATTCTGATAGACTGTTGTCAAATTGAATAAATAGCTCACTGAGATGCAATTTAGCTCAAATTTATTTTAAATTGGCTGCTATTATTTATTACTCCATCAGAAGAATATAAAAAATTGTAACCACTTTGGTTTTGATGAAATTAGATATTTTTATATTCTAGAACCTATGTATATTGTTGCAAGAAAATAGCCGTGCTAATATTATCTACTCCCCAATGACTAATCAAGCCTAGCTATATGGCTCATTCAATAGAATTTAGACTAAGTTGACTTAGCTTAGTCATTGAGCACACTATAATTTCAATTGATTATGCTAATACAAAATGTTTAAGATAATAATATCATATGCCAAAATTTTACAAAATAGGTTTTAAAAAAATCTTAAAATATTAGGACCAAGTTATTTGATAATCATGAAGTTATTTTTTATTCTTTAATAGAAAAATATAAATTTCAATATTTCTCCAGGCCCTGCTCAACCATAAATGGCTTATATTTTCAAAACTTACAACCCAAATTAAATTTTGGATAGATATTTTAAGAAAAATTGAATGACATTACTGAAATTTGAATAGTAAACATTTTCAAGTAATATAAATTTTACCATTTTTGGGTTCCTCTCAAGTACTAACTAGTTATAAAAAATTTTTGTGGCTATTAAAATTTTTGGAAAATATTTAAAAAAATTAAAAAATAATCTTTTTTTAGAACACTTTAGGTTGCTGATATATGGCAGGAATGTTTATGATCTTTATAAACTGTTTAATCAAAAAATTAATAGTTATTTAGTTTAATTAAAATTTTTATTAATAAAAAATATAATAAGATGGCAGTAAAATCATAATATAATATATTTAGTAAATTGTAATAGAAAATAATAAAAATCTTTGAGTATAATGAACATGACATCCTGCAGCATATATGAGTAAACAGCCCATATGGATATGATTATTAGGATGCTATCAAATAAACATTTTAAAAATTTATATATAAATAAAAAATACCTCTTGTCTTTATTGTATTCTATTTTGTGCTTATTACAGTGAAATATGTTTATTAAATATACAAAAAAGGGTATACAAAGTAAAATTTTATATTAATTTATTAATATTGGTCACTAGTTTTTTTGATCTTTGAAAAGTCATCTAAGATTTTACATTTAAATATTCTATATCTTTTTTCTAAAAAGTCTATTATGAAGAAATCAAACATATTTATTTAAATTATAGGTACTAGTGTTGTTAATTAGTTGACTAAAAACTTTAGCGATTAGTCAACTAATTTGGTCGACTAAAACGACTAATTAAGTTGACTAAAACAACAAATATAGTCGACTAAAACAACTAATTTAGTCAGAATAGTCGACCCATTTAGTCTACATGCTTGATTAATTTAGTCGACTAAATCAATTTTTTGAGCCTAACTCAACCTAACCACTGTATAGTCTGGGTTAGTCTAGTTCTTCCGAGTGCTTGAGATATCGAGAAGATAAACCAGAAAATCACAAATCTCATATTTGTTATTTTTAATAATTTTTTGTTTTTCTTAATTTTTTTGGATCAAATGAAGTTAAATTAATATTCAAATTAGGTTGTATCATAGAAAAGTGACAATTGCCATAATCGTTGTTTTTGAAGTTTTTCGAGTTATTTTAAATTAAATAGGTAAAAATATGTTTTGTTGTTAAAATAAAATTTCATTGAAGATGTACCATAGAAAAGTGACAATGGCCATAATCGTTATTTTTGAATTTATTTAAAGTAAATAGGTAAAAATATATATTGTAAAGATGTTTAAATAAAATTTCAGTGAAGATGTACCATAGAATGATAATTTTCATAATCTTTATTTGAATTTTTTTAAAACAAATAAAAATACATTTTGTAGAGATGATAAATTAAAATTTCAGTGAAAATTTACCATAGAAAAGTGATAATTGTCATCGTTATTGAATTTTTTTAAAACAAATTGGTAAAAATATTTATTGTAAACATGTTAATTAATATTTCAGTGAAGATATACCATAGAAAAGTGATATTTGTCATAATCGTTTTTGTGAACTATTTTGAATTTTTTTAAAGTAAATAGGTAAAAATATATATCGTAAACATGTTATATTAAAGTTACAGTGAAAATGTACCATAGAATAGTGATAATTGTCATCGTTAATTATTTTAAAACAAATTGGTAAAAATATTTATTGTAAACATGTTAATTAATATTTCAGTAAAGATGTACCATAGAAAAGTGACATTTGTCATAATCGTTTTTGTGAATCTTTTTAAAGTAGATAGGTAAAAATATATATTGTAAATATGTTAAATTAAAATTTCAGTGACCACAGAAAAGTGACAATTGTCATAATCGTTATTTTTGAATTTTTTCAAAGCAAATAGGCAAACATTTATTGTAAACATGTTTAAAATTTCAATTAAGTACCATAGAAAAGTGACAATTGTCATATTTTTTATTGAAACGAGCTGACTTAGTCTACGCCCGTTTATCTTATTGGGCGAGCTAGCTAAATAATATTAAAAATTGTGAATAGACGGTTAAAAATTTTTTACTTTTATTTGTTTAAAATTTATTAGGTAAACATTGAAAAATATATGCTACATAAAATTTTAACATTTTTAATACCAAAGTACAGATAACTGTTATGGATGTTATATTTGGGAGAAGCTTAAAATATTTCTTAGATTTGATTTGCATGGAAGAATATAATATCTAGTTGAATAAAAATATGATTTTCCCGTTTTCCCAAAAGAAAATTAAATTTTAAATGCAATGTTTGAAATAGGTAGCATCCACGTCAAGATTAAATACAACAGAAGAGTAGATGAGGTTAATAGAGGAGAGCACACTTTAATTACATAACAAAACATTTGAATTTGAAAGTAAGCTCGGGCCTAATTTTATTTAAAATAATCTGGTTTGGGCCAGGCTTAATATTTGAAAAAAATTCAGGCCGGGTCGGGTCGGACCTTGGTAATTTTTTTAAATCTAAATTTATCAATTTTATATTTAATTTTTTATGTAAAATAAAAATAATTGATTTTATTTATTGAAACTAAGCGACATAACATGTCTTTTATTTTGAGTAATTATAAAAATTAATTTTTATATCTAAATAAATTCAAGTCGGGTTGGTATATTTTTTTTAAAAAAATTTTGAATTCGAACCGGACCTGCAAAACTTTTTCAAAAAAATTTTAGGGCCGGGTCGGCAAAACTTTTTTAAAAAAAATGTCTGGCTGGGTTTGAAAAATTAGGCTCGATGCAGATCACTATTGTCAATATAATTTTTTTTTCATATAATAAAATATCAGGTCCGTGAAGTTGTAAGAACGATGTAAGGATCAATTAACAAAACCTATGCCATTATTTAGAGTCTTAATTGATCCTAATTGATCTTCAAACCAGACATCAGCAGAATTAAAGGTTTTTGAGTTATAAGCAAAATAATGAAAGTGCGAAGATTTGCAGCTCTAAGAATGATTTGAGGATCAATTACCGAAACTTATATCATTGTATAGCCCGTTAATTGATCCTAATTGATCTTCTATACGGAAAGCAGCAGAATGAACCGTTACTGAGTTATGAGCAAAATAAGAAAGTGTTTGCACTTTGCCAAAACCGAAAATATAAAAGATTACGATCTGAAACTTGGCAATTATTTAAGCTTTAATTTGTGCGTTAATAATATCCAAACCGGATATCGATATCACTAACCGCAATTGAGTTATGACCTGTTTTTATAGCGTGAAGTTGTAAGAATTTTTTTAAAAAGTGAGGATCAATTACCAAAATATATGCCAAAGTGTGGTGCGTTAATTGATCCTCCAGAATCTTTAAACCGCATATCAACAGAATGAACCGCTCGTGAGTTATAAGCAAAATAAAAAGGTTTTGGCACCTTGCCAAAATTAAAAATTTAAGCAATCATTTTTTTAGTTATAGCCAATATTTAGTACCTTAATTGATCCTCCATATTCTTTAAACGGAATGTCAAAAAAAATTAAAGGCTATTGAGTTATAAGCAAAATAATGAAAGTGCGAAGATTTGCAGCTCTAAGAATGATTTGAGGATCAATTACCGAAACTTATATCATTGTATAGCCCGTTAATTGATCCTAATTGATCTTCTATCCGAAAAGCAGCAGAATGAACCGTTACTGAGTTATGAGCAAATTAAGAAAGTGCTGGCACTTAGCCAAAACCGAAAATATAAAAGATCACGATCTAAAATTTGGCAATTATTTAGGCTTTAATTTGTGCGTGAATAATTTCCAAACCGGATATCGATATCACTAACCGCAACCGAGTTATGACCTGTTTTTAAAGCGTGAAGTTGTAAGAATTTTTTTAAAAAGTGAGGATCAATTACCAAAATATATGCCAAAGTGTGGTGCGTTAATTGATCCTCCAGAATCTTTAAACCGCATATCAACAGAATGAACCGTTCGTGAGTTATAAGCAAAACAAAAAAGTATTGGCACTTTGCCAAAACCGAAAATAAAAAAGATCATGTTTTGAAACTTGGCAATTATGTAGTATTCAATGCGTACATTAACAATCACCAAACCAGATGTCGATATCACTAACCAATACCGAGTTATAACCGTTTTAAAAACGTTAAATTGGCGGAAATATTTAAGCTGTAAGAACGATTTGAGGATCAATTACCGAAACTTATACCATTGAATAGCCCGTTAATTGATCCTAATTGATCTTCTATCCGGAAAGCAGCAGAATGAACCGTTACTGAGTTATGAGCAAATTAAGAAAGTGCTGGCACTTAGCCAAAACCGAAAATATAAAAGATCACGATCTGAAATTTGGCAATTATTTAGGCTTTAATTTGTGCGAAAATAGAATAATATGTTTATCTTCGTCTTCAGATGATTCTTCAACCGAAAATTATAACAATAAATTTAAACTAAGCATACTTAATGGCAAATTTTTTAAGTACTTCAAGATGATCATAATAAAGAAATTCATCGTGACTTTGGTATTGCGAAAAAGATTTAGCAACTGTTACAGATAACGGTTCTAACTTTAAGAAAGCTTTCAAGGAGTTTGGATATTCTATGGAAGCTGTAGAGAATGACCTTGACAACAATGATGATGAATGTATAGAATTCGAAATCATTGAAAATATTATTTAATACTTCTTTAAAATTTATTATATATTGTAAATTTAGTAAAATTTTTATTCAAATAAAATTATTATTTGTTTATTTAAGGGTCTAAAGAAGCCTCAATAACATTGCCTCAACACATTCGTTGTTTGTGCCATACGATAAGTCTAATTGCCACAACAGATGTCGAGAGAGTTATTATACTAACATTTCTAAAATTCATCATCCTGCAATAGCTAAATGTACTAAGCTGGAATGCAAATAATAGGCCTAAAACTGCAGAACTTATCAAAGCAGTTTTAGGAAAACAATAAGTTACGCCTTGTTGCACTAGATGGAATAGTTTGTATGATAGTCTTCATAGTTTATTAAAATTTAAAAGCGAACTTCCTAAATTATGTCAAAAATTAGAATTTCCTAAATTAAGAGATATTGAAATTCAATATTTAGAAGAATATTGCAATATAATGGCCCCATTGGCTATAGCGATTGACAAAATACAGAGTGAAATCAACTGCTATTATGGAGAATCAGCTCCAATTTTAAATGTCGTTAAAAAAAATTACAAATTTAATTCAAACCAATCTACAATTTTGCAAACCATTAGCTGTTGCCATAGAAAATTATTTAAATAAAAGATTTAAAAATATATATGATTTTGATAACAATTTTAAAAGTGCATTTTTGGCAACTATTTCTCATCCCTATTTTAAAAATCGTTGGATTGATGGTGAAAAAGAAAAAAAATACCTTCAGGATTTGTTATTACATGAAGTTTTAATTGTTTTTAAAAATAATATTGAAATTAATACTTCAACAAAATCTTCAATTGATGAAGATGATGATTTGCCTTAAAAGTACCACATCCAATTCTAATAATTCAATAAATGATATTGAAATAGAGGTCCTAAATTATATGAAAGATGACAGGCGGAGTATAAATATGTTAAATAGTTATAAATATGAAATATTTATTAAATATAACACAATACTACTCTCCTCAGCTCCCGTTGAAAGATTATTTAGCTTTGCTAATATGGTTAATCAAATCGTCAAAGATTGAACGAAAAATTAATAATATTAAAAAATAATGCTGATTTATGATGCTGATTTATTATTATTTACTAATTATATAATTATTAAATGGAATATCGCATTATCTTTTATGATAAATTTGTTATTTTCTACAATTTATTTTAAATTTTTTTTATAAATTTATATTATAGATAAGAAAATAAAGCTTTTATCTTATATCTTATTGAAATTTTTCAAAAGTATCTAGTATCTTGTATCTTAAATACAAAATTTTATTAAGTATCTGTATCTGTATCCGAATACAATTTTCTGAAAATTTGCCCAACCCTGGCGTGGGGGCGTTGTGTTCTAATTAATTACTGTTATTGTGTTTACAGTGAAGAGGGGGATATTTTTCACCAGATGTTAAAACAAAATAAAAGGATACTATTATATTTTTATTTTAATCATACTTAAACATTAATCTATGTTAAAAAAATTTTAAACAACTTTTTTAAAAAAAAAAACTTTTTAAAAAAAACATATTTTTTCACATATCATTTACGTAATTTAATATTTTTGTATATTTAATTTAATATTAATTAATTTTTCAATCTTATAATGTTTAATATAGACCACATTCTTTATAATACATCTCCTTTACTCTCAAGTACTTCTGTAAATTATTCTTTGCCAATCTCAGATGGGAATGATATGGAAAATTATCAATCACAGTCTAATATTTCTGCAAATAATAATTCTTTAGCAACTATTAATGAAAATATAAATCATTCTCAAATATCATCCATTCCTAAACCCAAAAGAACATACAATTGTTGGAACAAAGATAAAATTGAAATGGTAATGAAAATATTAGCAATGCCAGAGGAAGAACAGATGAAGGTTAAGGACATTGCTAAATTTGTTAATATGTCGAAGGCATCAATACATAAAATAAAGCGGGATACATTTCCAGAAATTATTGGTGAGCCCCTAAAGGAATTCTCGCTTAAACAAAGGGGGAGAAAAATTAAAGACACAGCAAATATTGAAAGGCAAATTATGGATTTGCTAATCGACAATAATACCTTCACGGTGAAGGATATAATTGAGAATTTGCCCTCTGGTTCTCCAAAAAATATTGGAACTATAAGGAAATATATTAAAAACATCCGATGGTCCAAAAAAAGAGCTGGGAATGAACCAGATCGCAGGAATACACCAGGAGCTATCAATATTCGACAGGTGTATTGCCGCAAATTGCTGAACATCTCCAGAGAAAGACTCTATTTTCTCGACGAAACAGGCATCAATTTTCATGTTGTACCTGTCTATGCTTGGGCACCACTCAACGTTAGACCATCAATAAAGGTGCCACCCTCAAAAGGGAAAAATGTAAGTGTACTTTGCACTATAGGAATTTGTGGAGTTATACATTATAAAATCATCGAAGGATCATATAATGGTATGTTATTCCGAAATTCATTAATGGATATTATTAGTATATTACCACCAGATGCCATATTAGTTATGGACAATGCGTCAATACATAAAAGTCATCTAATTGATGACTATAAAGAGAGAATTGAATATCTTCCCCCATACTCACCACAATTAAACCCAATTGAAAATTTTTTCGGGGTTTTCAAAAACAAGTACAGGTCATTAATTCCCAGACCAAGTACAAGGGAACATATAATAAATAATATTAATCAAATAATGAATCAATTTATTCCATATGATTTTACAAATTTCTATAATCATATGCAACATTATTTGGAGCTGGGCTATCGTGGACTACCTCTTGACTAAAGTAATCTAATTATATAATAAATTACGATTAACATTTTTTAATATTTATAGGTACTACTTAAGCAAGCAATTTATGACTATGAACTATCATTAAATATTTCATATTTTATTAATTAATATTCATGTATTAGTGTAATTACGAATATATTTCTTATTATATATAATTATATGTATTACATATACGAATTGAATAAAATATTAAATTAAAGTTATGTCTCAAATATGATAAAATAAAGTGAGAGAAAAAAACTATTTTAAGAAATAAAAGATTCTGACTAAGATCTTACAACTTAAATGAATAATTTATCATTATATTTAAAATTATTCTACATAAAATATCGTTAACTAAGTAAAAGAAAATATGTGATGACAAAACTTTTTATATTTTTTTATAAAAATTTTTTTTTATGTAAGTGTGACATTTAAAAAAGTTGTTTAATATTTTTTTAACATAGATTAATGTTTAAGTATGATTAAAATAAAAATATAATAGTATCATTTTATTTTGTTTTAACATCTGGTAAAAAATATCCCCTCTTTCACTGTAATATCATTTTTTTCTATAATTAATAAATATGCTAGAAATTATTTTTTTATTAATTATAATGTTTAATTAATTTTAAATATTAACCAGATGTGTTAATAAATCAATCTTTTTCATTAACTAAAATTCTTTTAAAAATCATAAATAAATATTCCATCGTAATTAAATTTGGTAAGATTTTTAAATTTTATTTTTTAAATTATATGGGTACATTTAGTACAGGGGAACGTTAGGACACTCTGATTATAATTTGAGCTATTATTTATAAGACTGGAAATTTGAGCTTAACATAGATAATTACGTCATACATGATTAGCTAAAAAAAATTTGAAAAATATTTAGTATTTTAATTTTTACAGAAGAAGTTTTGGCATACCAAAATTAATATAAAATATTTGCCTTTACCGTTTCAAAAATCATAATAAATAGATTTTAGGAAAGTTTAAACCTATTTCCCAATCTGGCAAACTTTTGGAATCAAGGTTGATATTTATAAAGTTAGTGGGCTCGGTCATAGTTGGTCAAAGTAAGTTGGGACACGCCATTTTAGCTCATTTTATAATTTTATTATTAATTTAGTATTTTGAATAATGAATAATTAAATACTTATCTTTCACTATGTTTATGATTAAATGAAATTTTTTTTTACAATTTTTTTTTCTCAAAATAAATTTGCTAAATTTTGCTAAAATTTTTTTTATAGTTATTGATTATGAATTACACTATCAATAAAATCATATGTGTCATATCTAGTCTTACTGGATTATTGATTTTAAATTTTTAAATTTATTTAGACCTCTATTTCACGAGTGTCCCAACTATCACATATGTGTGTCCCAACGTACACAGAGTCTGTCATAGTTGGGGCAAAAAATTAAATTTTCTAAAAAAATATAATCTTTATAAAATATATATTAATTATTTCAAATAGCCAATACTTCTGGGATTCAGAAGATGTTTTAATTATTACGATAAGTCTATTAATATTAAAATTATTAAGGTTTAAAAGTGTCCCAACCATCCCCGCTCTATTATCATTCAATAAGCAGGCATATTAGCTAATCTTGTTTAACGGTTAGTTATAAGCAAAACAAAGATAAATTTTTATCGAAATGTTTTTTTACAAACTCAAAAAATGATATAAATATACATGTGTTCATAACATAAAAAAACTATTTTCATTCTTAACTTCTTTGACGTTCGTGTTAATTAAAGTTTAAAAATATCAAAAATTTTTACAAACACCCTATAAAAATTTACAAATATTGTTTTTAATTATAAAAAAAATTAACCAGCTCCCACATGTGATTAATAAATCTAGTGATTTCTTAAAAAAAATATATTTAATTAACACATTAAGAATAACTAAAATTTTTAAAGCATCTAATCAAAATATCAAGAAAAAATTTTTTTTTTCGTACTTAGACTAGAGATCAGTCCGGCCCGTACCTTGGTTTATTTTTTAAAAAATATATGGGGGCTGGATCGGATTTAATATTTTCTTTAAAAAAATTTAGCTGGTACCTGGTCTTGGAAATTTTTTTAAATATTTGAATTTTACGTTATATTTTTTATTTAAAATAAAAATATTTGATTATACTTATATAGCAATATCTTTTATTTTGAGTAATTATAAAAAAATTTCTATATTTAAATAAATTCAGGCCGGGTCAGCAAAACTTTTTTAAAAAAATTTGGGGCCCAGCCGGGCTTGAAAAATTAGGCCCGATTTATACCTTTCTTAAAGAAAATATATTAAACAACCATTTCCATTACGTCACCAAATTCCTCTTACATTTACAATTATTCATGCAAAAACTAAATTCAGACTCCCTCCCATTAGCTCCAGTATGGCCATTTAATCCATAATGGCCAAGATTTTAGTTCTGATAAAAATGCTCAATTTTTTAAATTATATAGCGTAAA
The DNA here is from genome assembly GCF_954871325.1 of Gordionus sp. m RMFG-2023. NCBI lineage: Eukaryota > Metazoa > Nematomorpha > Gordioida > Chordodea > Parachordodidae > Gordionus > Gordionus sp. m RMFG-2023. The sequence continues at coordinate 51,189,967 of NC_088775.1, read as the reverse complement.
GTCCAAATATTATATTATGAATAAAATCCGTCAAAAAAATAACAGTAGATATGGAAATCTAGCCTGGGGCATATCTGCACCACATTAATATAAAAAATAAAAATATGCTGTGTGATGCTATAAGATAAAAAAACAACGATCTTTATTATTACTTTGAAGAAATTCATAATAGAAATGAGAAATAGTTATAATTATGAAAATTCTCATTCTCTAGTCTACGACTCAAGTTTCTAGTCGATTTAAGGATATAGACTTGAGTTCACGACTCGAGTTCATAACTCAAATCAATTTGGTCAATTTTTTCGACCCAAAATTTGGCTCAAGACTCTTTCGATTAACAACACTAGGCTAAAAATCTTATAATTTTCAAATTTATAGAAATTAAAAAAAAATATATAATATTGTTAAACGATTCTATTTGTGCCCATTTTTTAAAACGGCTAACTCAATATGTTCCGAAAAAATCTTAGCAAGCCTGAAAATTTGTTCATACATGGTACAAAGGTTTGGACATTTATTAGACAAATCTCGAGGCGCAGTCAATTTATTTTGGCTAAAATATTAGTTAGCCTTTTTTATTTTAAAATCGGCTCAAATCAAGCCCATTAACAACACTAATAATATGGTATTTTATAAAATATTTCCCCATATTTTTTAAAATATAAATAATTTCTGAGGATCAAAAAATTGGAAATGGGAAAAATAATAAGTGAATGAATATAATACATTGTTTTATGATACGAAATTTATATATATTTTTTATTCTTAACTTTTATAGACAATAATGGCGTTTTAAAATATTTGGCCCCGGTCGGGTATCGAAATTTTTTTTGTTAGGGCCGACTCTGCCCTGATATATTTAAAAAATAATTATACGGCCCGCCCTGTGAAAACCAGGGATGCAAACCTGGCAATCAAATTGTAATAAAAAAAAATTTATTTTATTAAGAAAATTCATTTCAGTTATTCGAATAAGTCGAATCGAATACAAATGGTAGATTTTATTATTTGTACCTATTCAAATAGCTTTCACATTCGATTCGAATTCGTTTTTGAAAAGGACTTATCTTTATGAATATTTATCAATATATCTTCTAGATTATAATGGCATCGCCAGGGAGACAGCCAGCGGTGCCACTTCCAATTCTAAAATCTATCTTTTCTAAATACAAATTTGAGATTCAACAAAATCTAAACCACTCGTCAGCAACAATCTGGAAGATAATAAGCAAGGAGTTATTAGCTATGATGAGCCCAAAACTACTCTATAATTATGCCTCACAAAATCGAAATAATTGTCTAGATATTTTGGAAATACAGAAAGAAGTAAATATATCATTATTTATATATATATATCTTCTGGTGAAAGTTAAATAAGGTTAATTTTGTGATTTCACTTATTTTAATTTATGTAATGATTTTAACTGCCCCCACTGCATTTAATGAAGATGCCCTAGAAATCTATCATTTTAGCTTATAAATCATAATATATTTAATTATTTCTTGTTTCAATTATATAAATTTTAAAAAAGTTGTTTTTTAAAAAAATATATTTTTTTGCTACGTAAAGAATAACACCCTCCCCACCCCTGGTAATGTAAATCTTGGTAACAAATATAGAAAATAGATATTTGCAATAATCTAACCTAACCAATAAGTTTGCAATTTTTAAAAAAAATAATCATGTGGGAACATGGTCGGGACTAATAAATTTTGGCCGCATGGATATTTTTAATAAAGATGAGGAATAAATACTTTTTTATTTTATTTTATAAATATATTAAAATATTTCATATTTGTATAAGGTAAATATTATTGATCCGAATATGCCTGATAGTCCCTAGTTAATAATACAATTAATATCTTCTTAAAATATAATAAAATATGATACATAGAGATCATGGAGAGTCGGCGCAAACGGCTTGTCAGTTCAGCGATTTTTATTTAAAAACCAGACATGTTTAGACATTCAAATTTAGTGATATAATTTACATTGGTAAGCGGAAAATAAATCCCCGGAAAAAAAAATTCCCGAAAATAATTGCCCAGGAACAAAATCCCCCCCAAAAAAATATCCCCTGGAAAATAATTCCCCGAAAAAAATATCTTAGGAAAAAATTCCCATAGAAAATTTTTCCCCGGAAATAAATTCCCTATTTTTTAGATTTTAAATTAAATATAGAGGAAAATCAATTTCCGGAAAATTATACCGGGAAAAAGATCCTCGAATATTTTTTTTTAAAATTATCAAAAATAACCCTGCCGCTTAATAACGAAAATATTTCTAAAAAATTATAATCAGTATTTTCTGAAAGTTAAGTATTTATTCTCGACACGTTTGAGGATTTTTTTTAGCATTATTTATGTTTTAATTCTAAGCGATATAGGGCTGTTTAAAATATGAGACATCTCGGAAAGAAAACATGATAGCTTTTTATAGTAATAGATGTAAATTATGCGTGCAATTTAAAATTGAAAAAAAAAGGTGAAAACAAATTTTTTCCTAGAAATAGGGAGATTATTTCCATAATCTAGTTTTAATATATATTTCAATTAATATATTTTTGAAGACAATGATTTAAATTTTTAATATATTTTTAAAAACTTCATGGAAAATGATTAATAATTTGTGTAAAAATAAATATTTTTTTATAATAATATTTTTTTAAAATTAAAATTTGATTTTCAATAATAATATCTAATAGTAGATGATAGGATTTAATTTCGTTGATTTTCTCGAAAATTTAACATATTTTATTTAGGGATTTTTTTTCCAACTTTGTTAATTTTCTAAAAATAATTTAATATTTTATAAGGAACAAAAACTAAGGGAATTTTTTCCGGGGAATAATTTTTTAAGAATTATTTTCCTGTGATTTTTTTGGGGGGAATTATTTTACGCAACCTCTGGTTGCGCTATAATTACCTAATGTATATTACTAATAGTAAATAACTAACAAAAATAAATTTATATAATGTACAACTTTAATAACGAAAAAGAAATTTAGAAACAAAAAAATATATATATTGACAATAGGTACGTCGTTTACCTTTGTATTCATAGAAATATTTGTATTTGTGCCCAAGTCTGGTGCTTAAAAAATTTAAGGCTGGGGTTCGTCCCGATGTATTAGTGTAATTACTATATATATTTACATTATTTATATTTTATGTAATATATCACGACTTTATTATAATACAGGAACACAAAAACATTGATATATGAAATATTTACTATTTTAATATGATTTTAAAAAATATTTTTACATTATCCTTAGGAAAAATTCCCCGAGATTATGTCGTCAGACTCAAGTGACGACGGCGAAGATAATGTCAAAGTAAAAAAGGATATATTTGAAATTTCTATGACAGGGGAAGAATGGAATCAAATATATCCGAATGCGGATAACCCAAATCGGTTAAAAATGGGTTGGACCCATGTGCTTGAAAAAATAATTTCTAGTCAATTGAAAATACCCTGTTTATGGGTATTTTCTAATAATTATGTATCTCTAAATTCAATATATTTAATAAAAATTAAGGCTTTTTGTAAACAATGTTCAGCTGTGTTATTAATTAAAAAATTAAATACTTTAAATAATATATATATAAAATTTATATGTGAAATATATAATTATAAAACAGAATTGCATAATAATATTTATAAAAGACCATTAAGTGGGATAAAAAGGGAAGAGGTTGCTAATGAATTACAAAAAGATTTAGCCATAAACTGGCGCTTGAAAAAAGCAAATGAAACCATGGAATATGGTGAATTGGAACCTAGAACTTTATATTCCTTGGATGTCCTACGTAAATGCAAACAATCCATTTCTAATAAATATAACATTAAATCGGATAGCGTAATCAATCAGTTATTATATCTAAAATATACTCAACCATATTTACCCAGTATAATCAATATATCCTGTGACAAATTTTTTATGCACTACTGGTTACCAGAACAAATGATAACTTTTAATAAATATTGCCAAGATACTAACGTATCCATACTACAAATAGATGCCACAGGGACCTTAGTAAAAAAAATTAAGTCGACCTTATGATCAAACATCTGGGCATATTTTTCTATACATAGGAGTAATCGATTTAAAAGTAAAATCTGGGCAAATACCTGTAGTTCAGATGTTATCAGAAGCCCATGATATTAACCACATTTCACACTGGCTGAATGTATGGGTGCATAGAGGTGCTAAAATACCTAAAATTGTTGTAACTGATCATTCATTAGCTTTATTGGGGGCTGTTGCCAGATCGCTAGCAAATTTTATTGATCTTAAGTCATATATTGAATATTCATTTAATATAATATTAGGTCAAAAATTGCTGACCCCTAGGATATTTATTAGAATAGATTATGCTCATTGTATCAAACTAATAAGTAGATGGCCTAGTTTATATAAAAAACCTCGTTTATTTAGAGAATTTTATATACGTTCCGTTGCAATGCTAATAAAATCCGCTTCCTTTAAAGAGGCGGAAATATTAATAGAATCCATCCTCATTGTATGTAATAGTGAATTTTGTGGGATCGAAACTTGTCCTGACATTACGCTGAATGCTAAAAAATATCTAAAAAATATAATCTCTGGAATAGAAGATATAGACATTAATATATTAGATGAACTCGAGGATGAAATATCCATTGACTTAAATGTATCTAGTAATATAAATTACTGGATAGAAAGTATTAAAAATAAAGCCATATCTAAATGTATCATATCATAAGAAGAAAATTATTTCTATAACCCAGAAATAACTATAAATTTATGTAATTTTTTAAAGACCTATCCTTTATGGTCTAGTATTATGCAACCACATTATAATTATGGACAAGTTACATCTTCTACATCAAATGTTGAAAGTTATTTTAATAATTTGAAAAATAGAACATTTAAATCCGTAATGTTACCTATTACTATTGATAAATTTTTCTGTAAACATTTTGATGAGATAAGAGGATTGCTTACTATAGCTGAAGCGTCCCGAATCTCTAATATAATTAAGGAAAAGGATACTGTACAAATTATTATACCACAAGAAACAGACAATTCACAAATTTCTAAATTTAGTAGTTTAAATGAGGGAGAAGTCTCTGATGATGAATATCAATTAATTGAAAATTGGAAAGGTTTAGTAGATCAACCATCCATAAAAGAAACGTACTTCATATTATGGAGCACATTGCCCTGAAATATTACATGTAATTGAAGGGACCAAGATTAAATTAGGCATGTTGAAAAATGGGAATCTTACCACAATAAAGAGACCTTTAAAACTTGGATATAATAGATATATAATCAGTAATACATGCCCTATTGATAGTTTATCACAAGCAGTAGCAGTAGCCTACTGCGATAGCAAATTATATAAAGCTTTTTTTGACAATTTAGAAAATAGTATATTTAAAGAGTTTATAGAATATTTTGTTTCGCATGGGGCCAATAATAATACTTATAAGATAAGGTGTGATTTATTATTAAAATTATTCGATAAAACTAAGATTAGTAATGGTTTCTATAGATTGTCTTGCGAATCAACAATATATTATATTATAGAAAAATGCTATAAAGATATATATAGTGTAACCGATATTTTTAAATGTAATAATAAAGAATGTTTACGACCGGAAAATTTCTTAGAAATAATATGTTTACCAATAAATTTAAATATAATAAATAATACAGGTTTTGAAAGTTTGGATATTGCAATCCAAGATGCTTTACCTCTTTTAACATACTGTAAATCCTGTAAAATGCCGGACCCTTTATCTTTAGTCCATAAGTACCAATTTCATGAACAAGTTATCTACAGGCTGTCAAAGTTCTAAATTAAATAATTTCCCTAGATTTATAAATTTAGGTGATACATTATATTTTTTAAGAGCTCTTATAGTATTTATACCTCCTGCTGTTTCTTCAGGAATTGGTCATTATATATGTTATTCCAAGCGGTTAGATGGAACATGGGAAATATATAATGATCTCTCAAAATCTATTATATATAAAAATAATGATTGCCAAGATGATGTTATATGTCATGCTATTTTATATACCATATGAATCATTCATAACAATCATCCATTGTTGGCATTCATTACTAATATATTTATCATGTTAAATTTAACCTTTTGGAATAACATATTTAATGATCTATTTGTGATGAAGCAGGAGATATAAAAAATTAAACTAGATATCCCATTAATTTATTTAATTTTGAACTTCCACCACACCTACTATTTTTATTTATAACTTATGTATTAGGGATATGGGATACAGCATTTTAAGTAATTTACACAATGTTATCTGAGATTATGCATCTTGAATTAAATAATCAATCTTTATAAACATCACATTGGTAAGAATATGATTTATAAGAAATTCTCCAGTCGTTACATTTAAAAAATTGGTACAGTATAAGTATGTTTATAATATAATTCTATAATATTGTTGATTCATAAGACAATATAAATAAATCATTACTCCTTAGGTTTATCAAACAATTTTAGTATTAAATCACAATTTTGCGAAATAATATTCTATCTTTGAATATATTATTTCCTAAATTATCAAAAAACATTTTATATGATTTGCTACAGCAGGCAATTGCTTCTGCTTGTTATTAACTATTAATAGGACATGTATTGATGATTATATCTATGATTTGTGGTAAGATTTTTATTTTCAACAAATTAATTTAATCTTGGTAACTTTAATTAAACTTAATATTTAAGAGCAATGTGCACTTAGGTTTTTTTATGGATTAATTATCTGCCAACCCTTCCCATTTTTTATTAATACAAATTCATCGACACCTTTATCCTGAATAAAATTTCATTGCTATATTTAAAAATTTGTAATATTTCTATTTCTTGTGGTACATATTTTTTCTATCTCCTTAATTATATAAGAGATGCTAGATGTCTCAGCGACAGTAAAAATCCCTATTATTTAATCTAACGGTTAATTTTATCAATTGTCATGCATAAGCAACAATTACGAATTTAAATCATCTAATTTTAAAATTAATTTAATAACTTCCAGCATTTGATGGCTGTAGTTTGTTCTTAATAATAATGTGATTGCATTATCTGGATCAAGGACAGATCTTTAAAAAATTACATAAAATACGAGGTTATAGAAATATATTTCTTCTTTTCATATGATACATTTAAATATAGCTTTATTTTTAATACTTACTATTCAGCAATGAAGATTGCTAGATATATCTTTTAATCAATTATTCTTTCATCATCAGGTTCATCTAATATATTAAAGTCTCCAGAGATTACATTTTTAAAATATTTATTAGCATTCAGTCAGGACAAATCTTAATATAACAAAATTCACTATTCAATAAGGAAAGATTCTATTAACATTCTTAAGTTTAGCAACGTAAAATTATCTAATTAAATATTACTTTTTATATAAACAGGGTAATATATTTATTAATTTGATACATCGAGATTTTTATCTAATAAAAATCCTAGGAGTATGTTGTCATAATATTATATTTTATAAATATACACTATATGACCTTAGATCAATAAAATTTTCTGGAGGTCTAGAGACAATCTCCAATAAAGTTAAGGGATCATCAGTTCAATTTTTTGTAATTTACCTCCAAAATGTACCCTTTCATGCAGCTTTTTGAAAGTATGGTTATTATCATGGCTTTTGATAATACTTGCACTATGGCACATGCCCTGATTTTTATTTTAAATCTATTATATATATGTATACGAAAATATTTCTAGATGTTTAATAATATGGTCTATTTATTTTTACTAAGGTATATGAAATCTATTTGTATGAGCGATATTTATTTAAAGTTATCATCTGTTTTTGTAACCAATAATATATAAATAATTTATCATAGGAAAAATTGATTATAATGGGTAAATATAGTTTGTGTATATTTTAGATATAATAATTGGTATAATTGTAATCCGATTTAATGATAGTTTTGCCTGCGTATTCATATGACTTCTAAGGAATATAGATTACTGGTTTCGAATTCAATATTTCATGGTTTGATTTGTTTAACACATCAGTTTCGAACTAAATCTGACTTAGCACTTAGTTCATTTTTATCTCAATAAGCGGTCTATTATAACGATAATTATGCAACATTTTAAAACAATAATTCACACATAAATTATATATATATAGTATAAATTTTTTTAATCCTTAACACCTCTGAACTGAACACTGTTTACAAAAAAGCAAAAAAAAAAGCAAAAATAAAAGCAAAAAAAAAGCAAAAAAAAAAAGCAAAAAAAAAGTTTAAAAAAAGCAAAAAAAAAAATAAACAAAAAAGATAAAAAAATTATAAAAAATACGAAAATAAAACCACTAAATCGCCAAATTTAAAATCGCCAAAACATCATTCACACCTTGCAGATTCGCCCTCAGATAGGGTCAAGGCCTGTTTGCTGACAACTGAGGGTAAATAAATTATTCATAATAAATCATTTTATTTTAAATTTTCAAGCTGCAACAATACCAAATCTAACTTCCTATTCTATTATAATGTAATTAAATAATTTTTTGGAAGCAATTTAATTTTTTTATAGCCGATCCCATTTACACCATGCAGATTCGCCCTCAAATAGGGTCAAGGCCTGCTTGCTGACAACTGAGGGTAAATAAATTATTCATAATAAATCATTTTATTTTAAATTTTCAAGCTGCAACAATACCAAATTTAACTTCCTATTCTATTATAATGTAATTAAATAATTTTTTGGAAGCAATTTAATTTTTTTATAGCCGATCCCATTTACACCATGCAGATTCGCCCTCAGATAGGGTCAAGGCCTGTTTGCTGACAACTGAGGGTAAATAAATTATTCATAATAAATCATTTTATTTTAAATTTTCAAGCTGCAACAATACCAAATCTAACTTCCTATTCTATTATAATGTAATTAAATAATTTTTTGGAAGCAATTTAATTTTTTTATAGCCGATCCCATTTACACCATGCAGATTCACCCTCAGATAGGGTCAAGGCCTGCTTGCTGACAACTGAGGGTAAATAAATTATTCATAATAAATCATTTTATTTTAAATTTTCAAGCTGCAACAATACCAAATTTAACTTCCTATTCTATTATAATGTAATTAAATAATTTTTTGGAAGCAATTTAATTTTTTTATAGCCGATCCCATTTACACCATGCAGATTCGCCCTCAGATAGGGTCAAGGCCTGTTTGCTGACAACTGAGGGTAAATAAATTATTCATAATAAATCATTTTATTTTAAATTTTCAAGCTGCAACAATACCAAATCTAACTTCCTATTCTATTATAATGTAATTAAATAATTTTTTGGAAGCAATTTAATTTTTTTATAGCCGATCCCATTTACACCATGCAGATTCGCCCTCAAATAGGGTCAAGGCCTGCTTGCTGACAACTGAGGGTAAATAAATTATTCATAATAAATCATTTTATTTTAAATTTTCAAGCTGCAACAATACCAAATTTAACTTCCTATTCTATTATAATGTAATTAAATAATTTTTTGGAAGCAATTTAATTTTTTTATAGCCGATCCCATTTACACCATGCAGATTCGCCCTCAGATAGGGTCAAGGCCTGTTTGCTGACAACTGAGGGTAAATAAATTATTCATAATAAATCATTTTATTTTAAATTTTCAAGCTGCAACAATACCAAATCTAACTTCCTATTCTATTATAATGTAATTAAATAATTTTTTGGAAGCAATTTAATTTTTTTATAGCCGATCCCATTTACACCATGCAGATTCACCCTCAGATAGGGTCAAGGCCTGCTTGCTGACAACTGAGGGTAAATAAATTATTCATAATAAATCATTTTATTTTAAATTTTCAAGCTGCAACAATACCAAATTTAACTTCCTATTCTATTATAATGTAATTAAATAATTTTTTGGAAGCAATTTAATTTTTTTATAGCCGATCCCATTTACACCATGCAGATTCGCCCTCAGATAGGGTCAAGGCCTGTTTGCTGACAACTGAGGGTAAATAAATTATTCATAATAAATCATTTTATTTTAAATTTTCAAGCTGCAACAATACCAAATCTAACTTCCTATTCTATTATAATGTAATTATATAATTTTTTGGAAGCAATTTAATTTTTTTATAGCCGATCCCATTTACACCATGCAGATTCACCCTCAGATAGGGTCAAGGCCTGTTTGCTGACAACTGAGGGTAAATAAATTATTCATAATAAATCATTTTATTTTAAATTTTCAAGCTGCAACAATACCAAATCTAACTTCCTATTCTATTATAATGTAATTAAATAATTTTTTGGAAGCAATTTAATTTTTTTATAGCCGATCTCTCATTTACACCTAGCACATTTGCCCTCATAACATATTAAATAATTGATAAAACAAAAAAGAAAAAAAATGATAAAAAAAAACAAATGAAAAAAGAAAAAATGATAGAAATGAGAACCAAGTATTATATAGTTAAAATAATTTATAATCTTTATAGATAGCTTTCTAACGGATATTACACAATATCCGTTAATCGAATTGAATAACCAGGGATATTACACAATATCCGTACATCGAATTGAATAACTGAGAACCAAGTATTATATAGTTAAAATAATTTATAATCTTTATAGATAGCTTAAATATTACACAATATCCGTCATCGAATTGAATAACTGAGAACCAAGTATTATATAGTTAAAATAATTTATAATCTTTATAGATAGCTTGGATATTACACAAATCGAATTGAATAACCAGGGATATTACACAATATCCGTACATCGAATTGAATAACTGAGAACCAAGTATTATATAGTTAAAATAATTTATAATCTTTATAGATAGCTTTCTAAGGGATATTACACAATATCCGTTAATCGAATTGAATAACCAGGGATATTACACAATATCCGTACATCGAATTGAATAACTGAGAACCAAGTATTATATAGTTAAAATAATTTATAATCTTTATAGATAGCTCTCTAAGGGATATTACACAATATCTGTAAATCGAATTGAATAATCAGGGATATTACACAATATCTGTACATCGAATTGAATAACTGAGAACCAAGTATTATATAGTTAAAATAATTTATAATCTTTATAGATAGCTTTCTAACGGATATTACACAATATCTGTAAATCGAATTGAATAACCAGGGATATTACACAATATCCGTACATCGAATTGAATAACTGAGAACCAAGTATTATATAGTTAAAATAATTTATAATCTTTATAGATAGCTTTCTAAGGGATATTACACAATATCTGTAAATCGAATTGAATAACCAGGGGTATTACACAATATCTGTACATCGAATTGAATAACTGAGAACCAAGTATTATATAGTTAAAATAATTTATAATCTTTATATATAGCTTTCTCAGGGATATTAGATAACGTTATGATCTTTTCCCTGATCTCGGGCCTTCCCGTACCTACAACAACAACCTGACGATTGGATGAAATCTCAATCAATTCCACATATCTCCTATGAAATATCCAAGGGTACTCAAGCCGAAAAATTTAAACAACATTAATTAGAACACAACGCCCCCACGCTTATAATAAATATATATCGTGATTATAACAAATATATATTACTATTCGTACATAATATTATTCACCATTCCTTCACTATTATATTACATAAAAAATCTTCGACTTAGATTAAAATATAACGACAAGTACAAAAGCCATAAAGGCCGATATACTTGGCTAAATTAAATAATACATAATTTTTCTAGATAGCTACTTGTAATTCAAGTTTACTTACATTCTTCTAATATTTTTTAAAATAGTTAAGATCTATCAATAAAATAGGAATATACTTTTATAAGAATAATATAATAGGCTTTAGAGCTTTATCATTGGCCTTTTAAACGATAAAATTTAATAGGACAGTGCATATATAATTTCAGTGGAATAAATTTGACCTTGAAACATTTAGTAAGCTCATAAAAAAATTTACAATGATTAAATAATGCCAAAATTAATAGAATGTCTGTCGCTGCACTAGATTTTGTTTTAGTGTACCGTAATTTGTTTTTATTAATTTTGTTATTAACTTTTACATTTTAATTTCGGCTATTAAACTTCTTGATATCAACGGAGAACTAAAAAATGAATATCCATAATTTGTCAGGTCGAAATTTGACCTTGAAATATTTATTGTTGATAAACTCACTTTCCTTTAATTTTTTTGACATTCCGTTTGAAGAATACGGAGGATCAATTAAGGTACTAAATATTGGCTATAACTAAAAAAAATGATTGCTCAAATTTTTAATTTTGGCAAGGTGCCAAAACCTTTCTATTTTGCTTATAACTCACGAACGGTTCATTCTGTTGATATGCGGTTTAAAGATTCTGGAGGATCAATTAACGCATCACAATTTGGTATAGTTTTTGGTAATTGATCCTCACTTTTTAAAAAAATTCTTACAACTTCACGCTTTAAAAACAGGTCATAACTCGGTTGCGGTTAGTGATATCGATATCCGGTTTGGAAATTATTAACGCACAAATTAAAGCCTAAATAATTGCCAAATTTCAGATCGTGATCTTTTATATTTTCGGTTTTGGCTAAGTGCCAGCACTTTCTTAATTTGCTCATAACTCAGTAACGGTTCATTCTGCTGCTTTCCGGATAGAAGATCAATTAGGATTAATTAACGGGCTATACAATGATATAAGTTTCGGTAATTGATCCTCAAATCATTCTTACAGCTGCAAATCTTCGCACTTTCATTATTTTGCTTATAACTCAATAGTCTTTAATTTTTTTGACATTCCGTTTAAAGAATATGGAGGATCAATTAAGGTACTAAATATTGGCTATAACTAAAAAAATGATTGCTTAAATTTTTAATTTTGGCAAGGTGCCAAAACCTTTCTATTTTGCTTATAACTCACGAGCGGTTCATTCTGTTGATATGCGGTTTAAAGATTCTGGAGGATCAATTAACGCACCACACTTTGGCATATATTTTGGTAATTGATCCTCACTTTTTAAAAAAATTCTTACAACTTCACGCTATAAAAACAGGTCATAACTCAATTGCGGTTAGTGATATCGATATCCGGTTTGGATATTATTAACGCACAAATTAAAGCTTAAATAATTGCCAAGTTTCAGATCGTAATCTTTTATATTTTCGGTTTTGGCAAAGTGCCAACACTTTCTTATTTTGCTCATAACTCAGTAACGGTTCATTCTGCTGCTTTCCGGATAGAAGATCAATTAGGATCAATTAACGGGCTATACAATGATATAAGTTTCGGTAATTGATCCTCAAATCATTCTTACAGCTGCAAATCTTCGCACTTTCATTATTTTGCTTATAACTCAAAAACCTTTAATTCTGCTGATGTCTGGTTTGAAGATCAATTAGGATCAATTAAGACTCTAAATAATGGCATAGGTTTTGTTAATTGATCCTTACATCGTTCTTACAACTTCACGGACCTTAAAATATCACATTTTGAGTTTATATTTATTATTTTAAATTTTATATATTTTAGAGCCTAGCTGGCACCATTATATTTTTGTATTTTTTTAAATATTAATATTTTAGAAAATAAATGATCAATCCCTCCCCCGTCTCTCTCTCCCATTGTTATTTAAAATTTGTAACAATAATTTAGCAATATTTTTTGGTTCTTTAAATTATTTCAATTAATTATAAATATTATATTTATTATTTTAAATTTCTATGATTATATAGCGCCTAAATGGCATCAGTAAGTTTTTGTTTTAAATTTTTAAAAAAAATTTAATTTTAATATAAAAAAAACTTTTATTTTAATTTTTATTTAAAAAAAAATTTAACAAATTTTAAATCTATATATTTTTTTCTTTCTATATTTTTTGTATTGGTAACCGCGTATTTTTAATAAAAATATCTTTATATTATGGGTACGTTTATTAATAAATTGAATTAAATTAAATGTGTCTTCCTTTGAATTTTTTTATAATAGAATAATGCAGAATTTTTAGTTATTGTTATAAGGGATATTTAATCCTAGAGAAAAAATGTGAATTAAAATTTAAATAATTTTTATAGACTTTTCGTCTTGCCCCGCCCATATAAATAATTTAAAGCTCGCTTCCATATAAAATTTAAATATGCCCATTCTTCAAATTTTTTAAGCATATAATAACATAAATGATTCAGTTTCAACGCTACACCCTTACTAAAAATTTCATAATTTAGTAAGCATAAAAAAATATTCGAATTAAATTATGATCAAAATATTTATAATAATATAAAATTATACATATTTGTTATTATCATGCAAATAGAATCTAAATTTTTTTGTGTTCAAAAACGTTCCTATTTTTTTTACAATACCATTTAAAAAAAATTTAAATAATATTTATTTATTTTTTAAATGTTTTTTTTTATTTGAATTACATGATTTTTAAATAAAAGAATTAAGATAATATATAATTTTTACGTTGATAAATCTTATTAACTTTCAACCTTTGCGCAAATAAACAAGAATACCTTCTAGTTCAATCTCCACTAAAAGTTCTCATTCAACTAACGATCCTATTTTTTCCACGTCTATATTAGCTCTCATCCTATTTTTTATAATTTTTAATTTACTGAATGTTCTCTCGCAAAACTTGTGTAAATGACAAAATTAAAATAAATTCATATGTCAAAAATAAATTTGTATATGCACTTGAGTACATATTAAATCTTAAGAGTTTCATACACGCATATTAAACAATTGACATTTCACATTCTGAGTTATTATCTTATTGTACTTTTTCATTAGACTCCTCACCTGCACATACGATATCATCGTCCGTTGCATTTAATTTTGCTATTAAATCTTTGAATTCACAGACAAATGAACACAATTCCTTACGTAATTTAACACTCAATATATTTGCCAATTGTGTCAGTTTTTCCAAGGCCTTTTCAGAAATACCTTTATTTTCACCACAATGCGTAGGATGTAAATATTGCACATTCAAAATAAGCTCTCTTTTCGCAAAAAACCGTTCTGATATTTATAATTTGATCAATTATAGGACTAAATACTTCGAACCTATAATTGCAAATCAAATCCATCAAGTTTTTTTTTATCTCATTAATTTTTCCGACGATAACATCCACAACAGTTATTAATAATCTGGTATTTAAAAAAATTTATGAAGCATATTATGTTTACCTAGTAAATTTTAAATAACAAATAAAAGTTGTTTGTTAGCCCGCCCATTTATCAAATTTTTCAAAGGTCCGTTAGCACTTTTTAAATTATTTAGCTAGCCCGCCCAATTAGATAGAAAGGCATGGGCTAAAAACCAGATCATTTGGGCAAAAAAATTAATAATATTTTAAATAACGATTATGACAATTATCATTTTCTATAGTACATCCTCACTGAAATTTTAACTTAACATATTTACAATAAATGTTTTTACCTATTTGCTTTGAAAACATTCAAAAAACAAAAATTACGATTATGACAATTGTCGTTTATAATATCACATTTTTACCAGTTTGCTTTAAAAATTTTCAAAAAAGTTTAAAATAACGATTATGTCAATTGTCACTTTCTATAGTACATCTTTACTGAAATTTTAACTTAACATGTTTACAATAAATATTTTAGTTCGCTTTAAAAAAGTTCAAAAATAACGATTAAGACAATTGTCACTTTTCTGTGGTATCTTCACTGAAATTTTAATTTAACATGTTTACTATATATATTTACCATGTTTGCTTAAAAAAAATTCAAAAAAGTTAAAAATAAATATTATGACAATTGTCACTTTTCTGTAGTATCTTCACTGAAATTTTAATTTAACATGTTTACAATAAATATTTTTACCATGTTTGCTTTAAAAAATTCAAAAAAGTTTAAAAATAAATATTATGACAATTGTCACTTTTTTATGGTGCATCTTCACTGAAATTTTTATTTAACATGTTTACAATATATATATTTACCAGTTTGCTTTGAAAAAATTTATAAAAGTTCACAAATAATGATTATGACAATTGTCACTTTTCTATGGTACATCTTCACTGAAATTTTAAAATAACATGTTTACAATATATATTTTTACCTATTTTATTTGAAAAAATTCAAAAAAGTTTACAAATAATGAATATGACAATTGTCACTTTTCTATGGTACATCTTCACTGAAATTTTATTTTAACATCTTTACAATATATATTTTTACTTAATTACTTTAAAAAAATTTAAAATAGTTAAGAAATAACGATTGTGACAATTGTCACTCTTCTATGGTACATTTTCACTGAAATTTTATTTAAACATCTTTACAATATATATTTTTACCTATTTACTTTAAAAAAATTTAAAAAAAGTTCAAAAATAAATATTATGACAATTGTCACTTTTCTATGGTAGGGGAAACCAGGGCTAGTCGGCGCAATTTTTGTCAAAATCATCATAGCTCCGAAAATAATTATATAGAATCTTACAAAATACCAATCGATACCTTAAACATCTGTCTATAAATATATGCTGTTATATTTTTTAAATTAGTAAAATTAATTTTTTGAACCTAGTAGCCCAAAACCCGTGGTTAATCGGTTCATCGATGGGGCTAGTCGAATCAAGTGGCTTATTAGGCTTCCTATGAGACAAAAAAATTTTTTTTCAGATTTTAATATATAACTATAATTCTTTATTTATATAATGTTCTATTTACAATTATAGCAAATAAAATAACAATTTTTTTTGGAACAGGATCCATGCGCCCAACCTTTACATACTCTACATTGAAACCAATCTTCAAAATTATGGATATTTTTATAATCCTGTTTACAAATAATACATACATCTTTGATTAAATTTTTAACAATATTTTTTTTTGGTTTTTTATTCTTCTCTTTTAAAAGAACTTCCCTCTTGAATGGGGATGAGGTCAAGATCGCGACCTTTTTTTTCCTTATTACTTTATTTTGCGAATTATGAGAAATAGGGATCGGTATAGATGATGGGCCTGGGAGATTAATGTTTGAAGGGATAGGAAGATTAATAGAAGTAAATGAGGGGCTAGGAAGAAGGAAAAATTTTGGGAAAGGAATCGATTGATGAGCTAGGAATAGACATAACTGAGAATCTGAAGGATGATTTCCAAGACTTTCTCTTAATAAAAACGAATTTGATGAAGGAATAAAATCCTCCTCCTGATAAATATTTTCATTATATGGGTGTATTCCACAAGATTCAAATCCCTTTTGAATATTTCTTGAGGAGGCAAGGTAAAATATACTTTCTAATAGAGGGAATATCATAAAGGGAAAAAGATATCCTACGATGATTTCGCATCCACTAATCTATACCATTATTATAAAAAAAATTTAAAGATCCATATACTGTCTTGTCTAAAGGCTGCAATTTATGAGTGCAGGGTGGAGGAAGTATATCCCATTATTTATACTATATTGAATAGCATGATAAGATTGGTGTGATATATGATTATCCAAAATAAGCAAAATTTTATATTTCTGGCTGCATCTGGTATGAGAAACAATATGACTTAAAAACATTATAAATTCATCCTTTTGCATCCACCCTGATCCGTTGGATGCACCAATACATCCCTGAGGACCGTCTTTAATAAAATGATTATAAAAATTTTTTCGTGGAAAAATAAACATTGGGGGGAGATAATTCCCTAAGGCATTAACAGCCAGTGCCATTGTCACTAGAGTGCCTCGCTCTGCAGAAGTGATGGCTCCCGACTTGTTTTTGACCCTTCTGCGCAACAATTTTTGATGGATTTTGCACTGTTGTTAAGTCTGTTTCATCCATATTATAAATTGACATAGGTCTTAATTCATGTTGATCTAGTATTCCCTTGTATAGATTAAAAAAATATGGAACAGCCTCTTGATTAAAACCAGCAGCTCGAGCTAAACTAGTAGCCTCAGGAGATCTTAGAGATAATCTTGGATTTCTTCTCATAAATGAAGGAAACCATTCTTCACCAGCCATTTTATTAATTGTTCATGATTTGGGTAGTTTTTTGTTTAATTGAATTGCATGATAATAAGCTTGAATCGTTATCGAATGTATAAATATTTAAATAATAATATTATAATTTTTTAAATACCTTTTTAACGGATAAATTATAGAAGGTCTTTAATAAGGTAATCAACAATTTTATTTTCTTCATCATCATCAAAAAATTTTTGTTTATTATTTCGGCCTATCTTGGGCATAGTTCCAGAAATTTTATATTTTTTATAGTATCTTAAAAAATTTGTTGTGGGTATGCTTAATAAAATAAATTTATTCAAAATTTATCTAATTTTATATTTAAATATAATATCATATGACCTTATTATCAGGTCAAAATTATATCATGATAACTAAAATTTTCATATCCAATAAAATGTATTAATTTAAATCATATTTATTGTCAATTATAATAGAAATATATAAAAATATATGTTTGATAGATATAATTCATTTTAAATAATTGATCTTATTATTAGACTAAAATTTATATACTAAAAATGTATGTTATATCTATGACAATATATAATAACAATATATAATAACAATATATATTATAATATCACTATATATATTATAAAATATATATTATATTATCACAATATATATGAAGATTTTAGTTTGCAAGATATTTATTTAGGTCTGATATATTAAAATTGAAATGTATATTATGAAAAATTATATTAATGAATTTATATAATAATTATTATACACTACATATTATATTATATTTTAACATGTAATTGATGATACTTTTCTTGATGAGTTATTATTTTCATATAGTTTAATAGCTTCTTCGTAATCAGATTTATTAAAAATCTTTAGATTTTGAATTTTGCAGATATATTTACGTACCATTATATTATAAAAATTAATTGATTTATTGCGCCGACAAGCCATGATTCAACTAACCTCAATGATGGTAATATTACTAATATGATCTTAACATATATTTAAGCATTAGATATCAATCTGAAACTTTCCCAAATATTAAAATAGATATTTAACTTTCATATAATGTCCATTTTGTGTCATGTTTAAACTTTTAATTTTTAAATTTAACCTAATAATATTAAGTGAAAATATTGTAATTTTCACGTCAAAAACATGTCATAATAGATAAAAATTTAAATAGCTAAATATTATAAATTATTTTTGTCCCCAAATATGGATATTATAGAATTCTATTTTAAAACTAAATTTCAACTTTTAATCGTTACTGGTTTTAAAATAAAATCCTTTGAACCGACAAGCCCCTTGCGCCGACTAGCCCTGGTCTCCCCTACATCTTCACTGAAATTTTATTTTAACATCTTTACAATATATATTTTTACCTATTTACTTTAAAAAAATTCAAAAAAGTTCAAAAATAACGATTATAACAATTGTTATTTTTATATGATGGTACATCTTCACTGAAATTTTATTTTCACATCTTTACAACATATATTTTTACCTAAAAAATTCAAAAAAGTTCAAAAATAACGATTATGACTATTGCCATTTTTATATGGTACATCTTCACTGAAATTTTATAGCATGTACAATTTATTATTTTACCGTCGCTTCAAAAAAATATTACAAATAACAATAATGATAGATAAATGTACTAGACTAACTAGCCACACTAACCCCGATTATACAGTTATGCAGGTTCGGTTCGGCTCAAAAATTTGATTAGTCGGCTAAAACGGGTCGACTAAGCTGACTAAAAGGGTCGACTACTTTAGTCGACTTAATTTGTTCTTTTAGTCGACTTAATTAGTTTAGTCGTTTTAGTCGACTAATAGACTAATTTAGTTGCCAAAGTTTTTAGTCGAATTTTTCGACTAATACTATTAGTTAGTCATCTGTTAGTCGACTTAATTTAGTCGATTAACAACATTAATAGGTACTTAATAATTTTCATTGTCCAGTGTGATGACATTTAAATATTTTTTTCAATAATCATATAATTTTTTTTCTTATTAAGTTTTTAATATTTGAAATTTTAAATGCATTCTATTTTGTAGCCATCTTCGATAAAAACATACTATAAACTTATAAATTCGATAAAATAATGAATACGTAAAAAGTATAATAAAAATTTATTAAAACATTTCATTCGTTCCTTGACCTCGATGATAGTAATTTTTTATAATATAAAAGAATTAAAATTATTAATACAAATCAATTATTTGAAAATTACTTAATTAATCAGTTATATGCTATAACCCAACTTCAAATATTGTTGCAAGGAATAAATCCATGTAAGTGCAGAATAATATTCCCAACATTTCATCTCGAATTAGGATGTTGAAAATAATTTTGCCAGCTCTTTTTTTCACCAACCCATATTTTTGATATATTTCCTAATCGTTTTTAAATTAGTTACATAAATTTATTTAATATATTTAGAAATAATCATCCCTCGACAAATATTGCAGATAGAAATCCTGAAATCCCTATTTCCCAACCTCATAGGATTTTCCATCCGATGTTTATCATTCTTTTCAGATAATTTCAAAACATACACTGCTCATTCTTTACTATTTCAGAGACCTCTTTGATTGGGCCCTTTTTTTAAAAAATATACTCAGACTGGGCCTAAAATTTTTTTTAAAAAATATACGAGTCTGGCCTGAATATGTGAAACTCGGGCCAGACCGAAAAACTTATAAAAATAAAATCTGGGCCTGGTCGAAAATATTTTTTAAAAAAAATCAGTACGCGCAAATGGTACTTCTACAGGTCTCCGATTGATTTCATGAAAATGAAGATATTTAGAGATTTTCACCTTTGAATGATGAAAAATTAAGTTTATTTTATTGTCTATGAATTTAACATCTATTGTACTTTTATTGAAAAAAGCAGAGTTTTACAATAAATCTTCTCTGAAGATTTTTGATCAAGATTTCGCTCAAAAATTTAAATATTTTTTATTTCCAAAAAAATGAGCAACTGTCTTGAAAGATCGAGAATTTTTTTATAAATATTTTTGATCAAAGATTTTTGTCTTAAAACGTTATATTAAAGTAAATGAGAATTAATATATATACTCCATCTAAACATGTTAAATTAAAATTTCAGTTTAGAAAATGTTTTAATTGATGCAAATGGGTAAAAATATATATTGAATTAAATTAATATTTCAGTAAAGATATGCCGCAGAAAAGTGACACTGTTATAATCGTTGTTTATAATTATTTTTCTCAAATGGGTAAAATATATTTGGTTGGGCAAGTTCGAAAATAAATGTAAATACATTTCAAAAAAAGTATTTATAAATACTAATACGTTTCAATAAAGTAATTTAATAACCCTAAAAGCAGGGTTTCGAACCGTTTAGTATAACGGTTCGGTTCGTTCCGGTTTTTAGTTTAAAATTTTATAAAGGTTTTGTTCCATTTCGGTTTTTTTAAAAAAAATCATATCGGTTCGGTTCGGTTTATAATTTATAACGGTTCTTTTCGGTTTGTTCCGGTTTTCATAAATTTAATTTAAAAAAAAATTAATCATTAACCATGTATATATTAATTTTAGAGAAAAATCTTTTTAGTTTATAATTTCTTATTTAATTTATCCATGATAATCTAATAGATATTTTTATTAAATTTAGGAAATATAAATTAGACAAATTGGTTTTTTTTTATTTCATAAATAAATAAGATAAAAACAAACATGCGTAAATACAATAATCAATAAAATAATATGTATACTATACTATTTAGGTTTAAAAAGAGAATTCGTACGGATAACTAAAATATTTTCTAATATTTCAGGATTTAATTTAGTTCTCTGCGCAGAGAGTATAAACTTAAGGCTTGAAAATGCTCTTTCTACGGAGACCTGCATAGCTGGAACTGCTAGCACAGTTATAGCTAACTTATAAAGTTCTGGCATACTATTCTTTACATTTTCCCAATAATTCAAAAGATTAGTATCTTTTTCTAATCTCTCTATATTATCAAATGACCGAATTATATATTCTATTTCTATACATTTATTATAATTTTCGATGCCCTGAGAATTATTCTTATTAAGACTTTCATGCGACTTTAATAAATCTTCAAAATCATCATCTAAATTATCCTTCGAATACGAACACGTAGGCATAGTATTTAGAATTTCAATGTTCTGATTATTTAGATTTTGTATCAAGTTCCAAGTTTTACAAAGATGTTTTCTGGCGATCTCTCTTTCTTCAAAAGTTAAAAATACATTATATCTAGGGTCGAGATAAATAGCAGAGCAAAAAACTTCATTTTTAAAATTTATTTCTCGTGCTTTCATCGTAGAAACTAAAAGTCTGGCAAATGGAGTGTCTATTTTACTCGTTTGCATGAGACATTTGATCCACGCAGCATATAAATCGCCCATTGTCAATTGTTCACTTTGTAAATATTTTGTTAAAACATAAGCTGGATATAAAGCTTTTAATATGTCACTAATTATTTCCCATTCATTCTCTGATAAACATTTTTCGCGATCGCTTTGGAGCGATATTTCTTGGCAAAAGCTTTTTAACTCTAGTAATCTCTCCAACATTAAATAGATAGAGTTCCATCTTGTGCAACAATCTATTAGTGGTTTTTTCAAATTTAATTTTGAGAGAATAGCCATTGTTGTCTGATTTCTTATTTTTTGCAGATGTTTCTTGCTTTATTTATAATGACAATTTCATTTGAATTTTTAATGCAATCATTAATTGCTAATTGAAATGTATGTGAAGCACATCTAACACCTATTAATATGGATAAATAATCGTTAAGGTCATCATCTTCTTCATCGTGTAGTATTAATAGCTTAATTAACTTAATCATATTTGCTGCATTATCGGTGGTTATTGTGTAAATCTGCTCAATTTTTATTTCATATTCTTTTAAAACATCTAGAATAATTTTTTTAAGATATTCTGATGTGTGTCGTTCTTTAATCACTTTCATGCATAGAGTCCTTAATTTTATTTTTCCGTTATTTATAAATTGAATATTGATCCCCAATATAGACCTATCATATCTAGTTGCTATATCTAATTTTAACGAAATAAGTTTTTGATATACTTCCTTTTTAATATTTTCCGAAAAATCTAACGCCATTTTTTAATATTGCGTATATTTTCCGAATTGATAGTTAAATTTCCACCCAACCCTATAATTATTGGATCTATAATATTTCGAAATGTTTTGTCGTCAATTGATTTTATTGGCCTACCGTGAACTGTTATTAGCTCGGTGCAGGAGCGGATTAAAGTTTCTTTATTTATATTGATTTGTATTGTAATAGTGTTGGACTTAAAAGCATCTTGGATTGTATTATACTGGTTTGCAGTTTTCGTTATTTGAATTTTTTTAATAGTCAAATTTTCTTTCTTTTATCTTAATAATTTGAATTCCCTATTGTGGAATCTTTCTATATGTCGTTCAAGATTTTCAGCAATGTCTCCAGTTAAGATCTTACCACAATCTTCTATTTTACAAATAGATTGATTTTTTATGATATCTAATTTAAAATAGGAACGCACAGGATTTGACTTTTCCTGAACCATTTAATAGATAACTAAAAAGCTATATGATGATAGATGAAAATCTTTTATTATATAAATAGAATAAATAAAAAAGCTTAATAGAAACAATTTTACCTTAATTTTTATTTTTTTTAAATAACTTGGATTATAGAATTTAAATGACAATAAAAAATGGTCAGCAATAATTATTTTAATTATATAATAATTTTTTATTTATAAAAATCATATTTTTTTTTAAATTAAGAATTCTAATATTTATTGTTAAAATAATATGTTAGTTAGCATTTACCATTATCATATATGCAAAATAAAAAAAAATATGATTAAAGAATGGCATTTATAATGAATATTTTTTTAAATCTGTATTTTTAAATAATAAAAATCTTACTATAAATCTTCAGTTTAAATAAGTTAACTAACATTGCATTAAATTATTTTATACTTTTATTTATTTGTGTTTTATATTAAATAGACTTACATTTAAAAATAGGAATTACATTTTGATGTTAAACTAAAGATAACTAGTATAGTTTAATTCAAATTACCCACTCTGATATATTCTATATAAACTAAGATAAACTTTTTTTGAATATATCAATTAATAAGAAATTATTGTAAAACAATATTATATAAAAATTGGTCAGTACTTTATTTCTGTTAGATGTTAATATAATATGACAGAATAGGTAATTTAAGTTAAACTATAGTATTTATATTTAGTTTAACATCAAAATGTAATTCCTATTTTTAATTCACTGTAAGTTTATTTAAATATAAAACACATTAATAAATAAATAAAAGTATAAAAATAATTTAATGCAATGTTAATTAACTTATTTAAACGATTTATAGTAAGATTTTTATTATTTAAAAATACAGATTTAGAAAAATATTCATTACAAATGCCATTCTTTAATCATATTTTTTTTATTTTGCCGATATGATAATGGTAAATGCTAACTAACATATTATAATAATAAATAATTTATATTAGAATTCTGAATTTAAAAAAACAATGATTATAAATAAAAAATTATTATATCATTAAAATATTGCTGACTATTTTCATTAAAATATTGCTGACTATTTTATTTATTGTCATTTAAATTCTATGATCCAAGTTTTTATAATGAGATAAAAAATTTAATTTAGCCAAGAATAATTATGTCTGATTTTAAGATATCTTATCTAATTAACAGATAAATTGTCTAATCTCTTATAAATTAAGTATTTAAAGAAAAAAGAACAAACCTGGTATTATTTGATATATAATGTTGATAATATAAAAATATATAATTTGATATATAATGTTTATAATATGGAAATATTTAATTTGAAAAGAAATCACCAATTTAAAAAATGCCACCAAGGGAAATTAAAATTTTAAATTTAGGTTAATAATTTAAAATTAATTATTTTTAAAACCATTTTGAACCGGTTTAAACCGGTTCAAAATATTTATAACGGTTCGGTTCGCTCTTTTAATATTTTCTTCATAACGGTTCGGTTAAGGTTACGGTTCAGAAAATCATAACGGTTCATTCCGGTTTTGCGGTTCGGTTCGAACCCCTGCCTAAAAGTTCCCTCATAAAAATAATATGATGCAACACGGTATTAATTTTTTATTGATTCATGCATAATATAACATACATCACCATTTTTTTTTAAAATTTAAAATGAAGGCTCTCTCGGGTTTCAAATTCATATCATTGGCACTTTAGGAAAACTTTCGAAACAGTTTCCATTTTTATTTAGACAGTGGTGCATTGCATGTTTGTATGACCACCTTGTTATTCTGTGATAACTTTGTACTACAGAAGGTACACTTTCGGGAGTTTGGATATGGCCCATAAGCCAAATAAAACATTTTACTTTCATTTTGGATGAAACGAAATTTTCATGGAATTCAGGTTTAGAACTCCAATAATCTTTGTAATTCTACATAGTTTTAGTTCCAAAAAGGTATATGACGACATAATAATTTTCTCATTTCTGTAGTTGTTCCTTGATAGGGTACACCTTCGGTAGGTAGGTCCGTATTTGAGGATCAATTAACAAAACCTATGCCAATATTTAGAGTCTTAATTTATCTTCAAACCAGACATCAGTTGAATTAAAGGTTAAGAAGTTATGAGCAAAATGGAAAGTGTGAAATTTTGAAGTTTGAGGATCATTTTCCGAAACTTGTACCATTGTGTAGCCGGCTAATTATCCTAGTTGATCTTCTATCTGGACAGCAGCGGAAGGAACCGTTACTGAGTTATGAGAAAATAGAGAAGTTTTGGCACTTTGCTAAAGCTGAAAATATAAAAAAAAATCATTTTCTGAAACTTGGCAATTATTTAGTATTCAATATGTACGTTAATAATTTCCAAACCGCATATTCGTATCACTAACCGTAACCGAGTTATAACCGTATTAAAAGCTTAAAGTTGAAGGAATTATTTTTAGAAAGTGAGGATCAATTACCGAAAATTATGCCAAAATGTAGTGCTAATTGATCCTATAGAATCTTTAAACCGCATACCAGCGGAATGAAACGTTCGTGAGTTATAGGCAAAATAGGAAGGTTTTGGCATTTTGCTAAAATTTAAAATTCGAGCAATATTTTTTAGTTAAAGCCAATATTTAGTGCCTTAATTTATCCTCTGTATTCTTCAAACGGAATGTCAAAAAATTTAAGGAAAGTGAGATATCAACAAAATAAGGAAAGTGTGAGGAAAAACTTGAGGATCAATTACAGAAACTTATACCATTGTATAGTCCGTTAATTGATCCTAATCTTCTATTCGGAAAACAGCGGAATGAACCATTGCTTATTTATGAATAAAAAAGATCATGTTCTGAAACTTGGCAATTATGTAGTATTCATTATGTACGTTAATAATCTCCAAAGCGGATATCGGTATCACTAAACGTAACCGAGTTATAACGTTTTAGAAACGTGAAGCTGGCCGAATTTGAGGATCAATTATCGAAACATACCATTGTGTAGCCCATTAATTGATCTTCTATCCGAAAAGCAACGGAATGAACCGTTACTGAGTTACGAGCAAAATAAAAAAGTGTTGGCACTTTGCCAAAACCGAAAATAAAAAAGATCATGTTCTGAAGCTTGGCTATTATCTAGTACTCAAATTGTGCATTAAAAATCTCCAAACTGCATATCCGTATCACTAACCATAACCGAGTTATATCCGTTTTAAAAACGTTAAGTTGGCAGAATTATTTTTATATAGTGAGGATCAATTACCGAAAATTATACCAATGTGTACATCGTTAATTGATCCTCCAAAATCTTTAAACCCTATACCAGAGGAATGAACCGTTCCTTCCGTATTCTTCCGGATCAAAAAAAATTAAAGGAAAGTTAGTTATCAACAATTAATGTTTCAAGGTCAGATTTAGATCTGACAAATTATGGATGCATTAAGTATGAAACTATATCATTTTTTAATGCTCCTTTGATAGCAAGTGCTTTAAAAAGTTTAATAGCCGAAATGAAAATGCAAAAGCTAATAACAAAAAAAAGGCGATACACCAAAACAAAATCTATAGTAGCCACAAATATTCTATTTTTGCCATTATTTAGTGATATAAATTTTTTTTATGAACTTATTAATATTTAAGGTCAAATTTTTACCTCAGAGATTATGGATGCACTGCCCTATTAAATTTTTACGATTTGCGAGGCCAATAATAAAGCTCTAAGGCTATTATGTTTCTCTTATAAAAGTCTATCCCTTTGTTATTGATAGATCTTAACATTTAAAAAAAAATATATTCGAAGAATATAATATTAATTTTGAATTACAAGTAGCTATCTAGAAAAATTATATATTATTTAATTTAGCCAAGTATATCGGCCTTTATGGCTTTTGTACTTGTTATATTTTAATCTAAGCCGAAGATTTTTTATGTAATATAGAAGGAATGGTGAATAATAATATGTGCGAATAGTAATATATTAATCAGTATAGAAAACAACAATGAAGGTAATTTGTTATAATCGCGATTTATAAGCGCGGGGATGTTGTGTTCTCATTAGAGATCTGTTCTTGCAAAAAAAATATATTATTTCACAAAATTGAATCATAGGGGAGAGCAGGCCTAGTCGGCAGAAAGGGCTTGTCAGTTCAGCGTATTATATTTAAAAACCAGACATGTTTACAAATTTAAATTTAATTATATAGCATTATAATATGTATATATGAGGCTAAAAATATTTTATAAACATTAGTATAATTTTTTATGATAAATGTTTTTTTAGTTAAAAATCAAAATGTTTTATCACGACAATATTAAGGTAAAATATGAATAGTTTAAAAAAAAATAAAATTTACATTAAATGAAATCAAAAACCCTCTTTTCGAAATTCTTTATATATTTTATACCTTTTTCTCAAGATTGATTCTAGTAAAAGTATTTTTTGCGCCAGCAAGCTTTAAACCTGCGTCTTGTAGATTCAATTATATTATTAAGTCTCTCATAAGATAATCAATATTTGTATTCCATTATTTTCATAGACAATCTATTGATAGAAATATACATTATAAAATAATTTTTTTTTATTTTTTCCTAATTCTATTACATTAGCATATATAATTAATTTAAAAATACTTATTTAATATTATTAAATAATTATATATTTTTAGATATAATTTAATTGATCCCACTAGCCATGAGTCTACCCTAGTTACCATTATAATTCATATCTTGTTATATTTAAACATGCTATATAAATATGAAACCTTCTTTAAATTTATACAAGTTGTCAAGTATCACTTTAATTTATCATTCCCATCACCTATAAAAAAAACTGGGATATAGTGTTCAAGAGAGTAATTGTATTTATAATTATTTAATATTTTTTAAATTTTCCATTTAATTCATTAATTAGTATTACAATCAAGTAGGTTTTTTAAACCAAAAAAAAATATTATGTAAACCTCAAGATTTGGCAAATAGAGGCCTAAACTCTTTCTCTACCATATATGAGTTCAAGCTTATATTATTTTGATTAATATTTTAATCGGGTCATTTTTAAAAATAATTGAATTGAGCTTTTTAACTCTACATTTAAGTTTATATTTGGCCTGTACAAGGGTGATTTCTTAAGCAAGTTTAATAAATGACATCACAGCTAAAATAAAAAATTAGATTAGGTTTTCACGGCTTGTTGGTAATTATTTTTTTCCAGCTTGTAAAATAATTTGTACAAGTTATCGAATCCAGGTAATAATATAAATTTAAAACAATAAATTTGTCTAATGATCAGCTTTGAAAACATTTTCATAACTTTGCAATGACCCTAGATTTTCTGGCCCAATAAAAAATCTTTTTACCTTGTATGATGTTAACGGTTTTGGAAAATCAATTAACTGGCAACACATTGGCATAATTTCGGTATTTGATACTCACTTTCTAAATAAAAACGCGAAATTCACGCTTTTAATATAAATATAAGTCGGTTCGGTTAGTGATACGGATATGCGGTTGTGAATTCTAACACACAAATTGAGTACTAGATAATTGCCAAGTTTCAGAACATGATCTTTTATATTTTCCGTTTTGTTAAGATGCCAACACTTTCTTATTTTGCTCATAACTCACTAACGGTTCGTTCCGCTGGTATGCGGTTTAAAGGTTCTGGAGGATCAATTAACGGGCTACACATTGGCATAATTTTAGGTCTGCTAACTTCACGCTTTTAAAACGGATACAACTCGGGTACGGTTAGTGATACTAATATCCGGTTTGGATATTATTAATGCACATATTGAATACTAAATAATTGCCAAGTTTCAAAATATAATCTCTATTATTATCTATTTTGGCAAAGTGCCAACGTATTTTGCTCATAACTCAGTAACGGTTCGTTCCACTGGTATACGGTTTAAAAATTCTGGAGGATCAATTAACTTACTACACTTTGGCATAATTTTCGGTAATTGATCCTCACTTTTCTAAAAATAATTCCGCTAATATCACGCTTTTGAAACGGATATAACTCGGTTACAGTTAGTGATAAGGATATGCAGTTTGGAGAATTTTAGCGCACAAATTGTGAATAAGATAATTGCCAAGTTTCAAAACATGTTCTTTTATATTTTCAGTTTTGGGTGCCAACACTTTCTTATTTTTCTCATAACTCAGTAACTGTTTATTCCGCTACTTTCCGAATAGAAGATTAATTAGGATCAATTAACGGGCTACACAATGGTTAAAGTTTTGGTAATTGATCCACAAATATTTCCGCATGCTTAAATAATTCCGCCAGCTTCACGTTTTTAAAACGGTTATAAATAGGTTACGGATAGTGATATCCGGTTTGGAGATTATTAATGTACATATTGAATACTACATAATTGTCAAGTATTAGAAGATGATCTTTTTTATATTCGGTTTTGGCAAAGTGCAATTTTTTTATTATGCTCATAACGCAGTAACGATTTATTCCGCTTTTTCCAGATAGAAGATCAATTAGGATTAATTAACTACAATACTTCAGGTTTTGGTAATTGATCCTCAAACGTTCCTCCAGCTTAAATAATTCCGCAAGCTTGGCGTTTTTAAAACTGTTATAACTCGGTTACGGTTAGTGATACCGATATCCGGTTTGGAGATTATTAACGTTCATATTGAATACTATATAATTGCCAAGTTCCAAAACATCATCTTTATTATTTTCGGTTTTGTAAGTACCAATTTCATATTTTGCTCATAACTCAGTAACGGTTCATTCCGCTGCTTTCCGGATAGAAAATCAATTAGGATAAATTAATTGACTGTATAATTTTATGAGTTTCGGTAATTGATCCTTAAGTTGTTCCGCCAGTCAAAATTCACACTTTCTTTATTTTGTTGATATCTCACTTTTCTTTAATTATTTTGACATTCCGTTTGAAGAATTCGGAGGATCAATTAAGGCACTAAATATTGGCTTCAACTTAAAAATGATTGCTCGAATTTTAAATTTTGGCAAAATGCCCAAACCTTTATTTTGTCTAACTCACGAACGGTTCATTCTGCTGGTATGCGGTTTAAAAATTCTTCAAGATCAATTAACGCACTACACTTTAATAATTTTCGGTAATTGATCCTCACTTTCTAAAAATAATTCAACCAACTTTACGCTTTAAAACGGTTATAACTCGGTTACGGTTAGTGATAAGGATATGCGTTTGGAGATTATTAAAATACATATTGAATACTAAATAATTGCCAAGTTTCAGAACATGATCCTATATTTTAGGTTTTAGCAAAGTGCCAAAACGTTCTTATTTTGTTTATTTAGTAACAGTTCATTCCACTGCTCTCCAGAGGGAAGATTAATTAGGATCTATTAACGGGCTACACAATGGATCAAGTTTTGGTTATTGATTCTCAAATCGTTCCGCCTTCTTTAAAATTTCACACTTTCTCTATTTTTCTTATAACTCATTAACCTTTTATTTCGCTGATGTCTTGAAGATCAATTAAGACTCTAAATATTATCATAGGTTTTGTTTATTGATCCTCAAATTGTTCCGCAAACATCATGGACCTTTGGGAGGTTGGATGTTACCCATAAACCAAACAAAATGTTTTACTTCATTATGGATGAAACGAAATTGTCCCAGAATGCTAGTTTTGAATTCCAGGAATCTTTGTAATTCGCCATTGTTTTAATTCCAAATTGAGGGCGAATCTAGGTATTGGAGGGTGAGAAATATTTTTATCAACATAAAATAGAGATATGGGTATCTATTAATTTTTTGTCTTGATGGGTATGACTGCCAGGCCCTCAACATATTAGCAAAATGTCTATTTGGAGAGAATTTACAGAAATAAAAGAGAATGAAGATTAAACAATTTTTTAAATCTTTTCCAATCCTGAACTTGAAATATATAATTTGCAGTGTTCTATATTAGCACGATATTCCATAGCATTTTTTTTAGTATCGATATCTTTAGCGTGCAACATTTTTTTAAAAAGAGAGATAACGGTAGCTCGTTACTAAATAAATAGCAAAAATTATTTTAATAATTTTATGATTAATTCTAAAATCATAATCTTTTATTTTATTTTAAAATTTAAACTTACATTTAAAAATATTTATTGTAAATATATTTTTCGAAAAAATAAAAATTTTTAAATGTCGACAGTAGAGATTGATAATGAAAATAATTTTGATACAGATCATATCGAGGAATATCCCTTGAAATTGATGATGATATGGAATTTACTTTTCCTAAATTCACAAATTATTTTAATCTCGATAAAAAAAATTAACACAGGGTATAAATTTTTCTGTAATATGTGGCCTAGGTTTTATCATCAAAAGTTGCTTCAACTTGAGAAAGCATCTAAAGGTAATATATCAAACAAAAATAAAAGGCCAAAAAAAAACAACATTGGATTAATGAATAACAATAAAATTAAAAACGCAACGAAACGCGTGGAAAACGCTTTTAAAATAAGATTCCTCTTTATCACGATCAAAACATGATAATACAGTATTATCATTCCTTAACTTAAAATCCTAATTTTTTAGTTATCCCTTTAAATCCCGTGAAGATCCCGGATAGACATGATCCCTTTAAAAATTACGACATATATAAATATATTTCTATGATTACAACATTCCCTAACGGTCCAAGGATAAGTAAAGAATAATATAAACACCAACATATATACATATATATATATATCAATCTAATATACATTTTAAATATATTCTAAAAGTTACTACATATGATTTCTTTCATTCGGTTTCGGGTTGTAACAATTTAATTTCTTCCATTTCGCTATCCGTATATACAATATTTGATGTTGCACTACCAACTTTCACGTTCTTCCTTTCAAGATTAGGTACCATCATATAGCTTGGTGTCATATCCATGCGTATCCTTCCTTGATTTTAATTGATCGTTTATGCGTCGGTTTTTATAACCTTCGTTGTTCCCTGTCGTATCGGCGGCCACACTCTATTTCCATAATATTTTTCCCGCGACTTTAATTCATTCAATTTGTGATAATCAGTCCTTCCCAAATCGACTTGTTTTTCTTTCTTTAGATCATATTCTTTAGAACAACTCTGTATATTATTAGACACCTCTAATTCATCACAATGAATTTTCGGTAAACACATTTTTTTCTTTAATAAATAAGACGGCACCTCACAATCGGCTATCAAATGTTCTTTTGAATGGCAGCGAAAACATTACCGTCCAATAGTAATTTAGCTTTTGTTTTTCTTATCAATATTAATTACCCTATTCATTCAAAACACTTGATCACTTGTTTGGGCATCTTAGGAATAATCACTATTTTAAGGTAAAAGGGATCACAGTCCATGATAGGTAACTCGGTTTTGTAGGAATTCATAATTATAAAAAAAAATTATATATATATTTCTTTACTATCAATATTAATTTTATTAAAATCTTAACTTTAATTTATTAAATTTAATAGAATTTTATACCCTCTTCTTTTTTTTAACACATTTTAAAAACAATCAGATATTTTTTATATTTTTTCCTATACCTCTATCAATTTAATTTGTAAGCAACCAACTTATATATTTGATTAACACCACACAATTTTTCTCTATCAACTTAATTAGTAAACCACAACTTAAGCTGATTTTATATATGTGATTAACACAAACAAATTTTGTTTTAATCCTCACTATCAAAACAATTAGTGTATTATCTCCTTTTAAACACATTTTAATCACTTTTATAAAATTATTTTTTTCTTTACTATATTTGTACTTATATCCTAACCATTTTTATAAAAATTTTTTTCTTTCTTATTTTTTTCTTTACAATATTTTCACTTATGCCATTATCTCTTTTCTAACACATTATAACCATTTTTATAAAAATATTTTTATTTCTTTACAAATATTTTCCCTTATGCTATTATCCAGCACATTTTAACAAAAATGATGAGTAGCTAAGTACAAAAAAAATTAGTCATTAAATCGGTAATAAAACAAAAAATGTTTAGTAATTAATAAGAAAAATTAGTCATTAAATCAATAATAAAACAAAAATGATCAGTAGTTAAATAAGGAGAATAAGTCATTAAATCAGTAATAAAACAAAAATGATCAGTAGTTAAATAAAAAAAATATTTGATCCTTAACTCCGTAAGACATCAAAATGATCATTAGCTGAGTAAGAAAAATTTTGATTATTAAAATTTATAGTAAGATCCTTCAATTCTTTATTTAAATAATTATATTAATACATTAATTTGAGAATATTTAGTAGATCTTCATCTACGTATTCTCAATTGATCATTGTGTCGGATTCCCGTAATCCCGTCCACAAATTCTACACAATTCAATTTATTTCCTAAATTCTCAAATATACAACCCTTTTCCCATTTCTTTTTCTTATTCTCGAATACTCGAGCCCATATAATTTATCCCACAGGAAACTTTATATTGGTTTTTTCACAGGGTAATATAATAGCACTTCCCTTTGGTTTAAGAAAATCTAAAAGTAATCGAGTCCTTCGGCCCAAAAATCCACAGGAGTAATCCCTTATTTTTAGAATTATTGTAACATAACTGAGCCATCCAAATTTCACTTTTTTCTTGTTTGGCCTTTTTAATCCAACTTTTCACTATGACTATGGCCGAGCTAGGATGATATGGTGGAGTCAACACATTTTTTTTCACTTATAAACGCCGGACCTCCATCGGACACAATTGTTTTAGGAATCCCAAATTTAGACCACAATTTTTATAATAATTTAATAACAACTTTAGCTGTTAACCCATGAACTTCTTCATATTCAATCCACTTAGAATATGAATCCACAATTAGAAAATATGTTTTTTTTATCCAAATCAAAAATCAATGTGAACCCTTTCCCACGGTTGATTTTTATTTGTAATTTTTTCAATTTCCAAATTCATACCAGGCCACCAAACATATTCACGAGCCCATGACTTCATAAATCTTATCTCTCAATTTACATGGTATTACAGCACGATATCCACGCATTATAGTGCGCACAAATTGAGCGTTGCAACGCTCCGTTTTAAAAGCTAATAATGCATTTTAGATGGTATAAATTGGATTTTTTTTTGCAAGCGTTAAAAAAGCAAACTGGTTTGATTTTTTTTATGCTTTTTTAATTTTGCGCTAAAATTTGAAGATACAAAATTGTAAGTATAATTTATCTCATATATTAATTGATATTATATCACTTAGAATATATTAATTGATATTTATATAATTTTAGAATATATTAATTTATATTTTAGATAATTTTAGAATGTATTTATATAATTTTAGAATATATTAATTGATATTATTATCATTTTAAAATAAGTTTTAGATGGTTTATCAACTATTAGTTTAAGGTAAATATATATGAACAGTGATAAATTAGATTTTTATTAGCATGGATACGGAGTTTCTACAGCATGATACAACTGTATCATGGGCATAGCCGGCAAGGGGAAATCCCCCCCTTCAGAAATTTATCACTTTTGTGAATATCATTTTAAGCTAATAAAAAATATCCCCCTTAGTCCTTGCCCCACTCCCTGACCCCCAAAATGTATGCATATATCTTAAACAATAATTTGAAAGAAAGAATGTAAAAGTTGATATTTTTTTATAAAACTATTCATCATAGTTTATACATTTTAAAAAAGCATTACTTAAAAAAAGTGAACCAAAAATATTTTTTTAAGAAATGGAATTTAAGCCAAACATAAGTCTTAAGACAAAAGTGAAATGTATTATAATTATAAATAATAGATCCATAAAATTACTAAATAAAATAATATATCAAATATAATTTTTTATAAAGTGAATAATTTTAATTTATGTATCTTAATAAAAATAAAATATAATTATAAAACTATTGAAATAAAATTAAATCATAAATTAAATAAAAAAAATTAAAGCACAATACAAACAGTGGAATATTATTTGTTGTAGATATACAGTATATCTAATTTTATCAATTATCATATGACAATTATGTAATTTTTACCATTTTAGCGAATTATATATTTTACAGAAAACTATAAAATATTGATATGGAAATCAGAAAATATCTTTTAAATACATTGTGGGATGAATAATATGAAGATTAATCTTTAATATCATTTTTATTTAAAATAATTAGATAGCGTTAAATAATTGAATGCAAATAGTTGCATATTTATTTTCAAGAGCATTGATTAGTAAAATTTGTTAAAATATTAACTGTAATATATTCTCTAATTGTCAAATATATCTGTAAAAGGGGAATTTTACCTAGTATTTGTAACTAATTTTATATAATATCAACTATATGTCTACTTACTTTTTATAAATAAATTTCTTATACTTGTTTGGAAATTATTACCATGCTTTTATATTAATGTATATACAAGTAATTAATTATATTTTATATAAACTAATAAAAATATATTTCATATTTGTTCCAGGCTTATTTTTTTTATTAAAATTAACCTCCTATCTTGTAAAAATATTTTATGACTATATATAGACTAAGGTAACTCGGCCGAAGGCCGGGCAAAAATAGGGTCTGGGAGCGTGGCCCCCAGTAATTTTTAAATTATCCCCCCCCCCCTTTAGAAAAATTTTGCCCCTATGAACAGGGTTGCCAGGTCAAAATTTTTAAATTGGAGGTATTATGCGGGAGAAATATGAAAATTGCGGTAGAAATATAAAAATTAAAAATATTTTTTATAAATACAAAGTCGGTAATTTGTGACTTGGTCTGGGGGTAAATGGGGGGGGGGGGGTAACATATTGATTTATTAAAATATATTAATTTATAAAAAAACCAAAGATCTTTTCTAAATATAAAAGAATGTAAACAAGATAAAATTTTATTTTAAAAAAAACGATTTTAATTTTACAATTAAAAATATATTTTATGCGAATGTACCGCAAAACGACCGCAATTGGAAATCTACCATGTGTGTGTGTATAACATTATAGGGGTTTAATTATCACGTATCACGTTTAAATACATAATAAGGTACTCCAAAAATAAGAAATAATACAGATGCAACTACAGTTACGGCAATTGTAATCACTTATCTTGTAGTACAACATTCACAGAGATACTTATCATCACAATGTTGATAGAATCTTTTTCCCATAATATTTAACGATTTTATTATAAATGAAAACTATACTTGTAGAACAAAAATGAGCAAGGCTATCATCAATGTTTTAGGACCTAAATCCAGGAGGTCAATTCTTGACGATTTGAAAAATGTGAATACATATGCAATTCTAACAGATGCATCTATTAAGGCCTTGATCTTCCGCTATTTCAACAAAATTAAGATCGTTTCAATAAAACTATTAAATTTTTTCCCCTCAAATAGTGAAAAATCCAAAGATATAGCTAACGATAAAATGGCAAATATAGCAGATTCGAGATTATCAATAAATTGCATGTCAGCCTTCTAATCTGATAATGCCTCAGTGAATTTGGTAAAAACAGAGTGTATTTACAGAAATGAGTCAGCACAATGTTGGTTGCGATATGTTCCTAATACCCGCCATCGATAGAATTTAAAAATTTTATAAACCTTTAAAAAAAAAAGCTGTCCTAATGAAAATTATTTTCAATAATGAATGGCAGGGGTATATTTAGGAATGATTTCACGTGTAGCAAATCTACTACATGCTGTTAATGTGTAGTTGCAATCAGAAGAATCTTAACAAAGATTTACAAAATTATGCTGCAGATTTGTTCATCTTTACAGTTAAAAATTGAATAAATTTTATGACGCCATTGCAAAAACTTATTTATATTTTATTTGAGATTTTAATAATAGAACTAAATGTTTACCATCGTTATTGAGATGTTTATAAAATTCCTGGCATGACATATTATATATTTGCTCGGCCTCCAATGTTGTTAAAGCAATCCGATTTCTCTCCTTTTTCCAGGCAGTCCTCATCAGGCTAAAAATGCGCTCGGTTGAGGCATTAGAATGAGGTAAGGAGAAGACATATTCGCATATTTTTTCCAAGCATGGGTATTTATTGTTATTACGAAAAAATTCTACCCATTTCTCCTCTGTTTTTAGACCATCTAACTTTAATATTTTGGCGAATCATAAAAAATAGAGAGAATTAGAAATCAATGTCTTTCGGTATTTTTAATATAATTATTAAATTATAAAAACCATCAATTGATGGTTTCTGTTCCAAGGTCATAATATTTATACATTTGTAAATAGAGTTATTAAAATCAAATTTTGATTGTAAATATTCTAAAATTGTCTTAATAAAAATATCTGCTATTTAAAAATGTATTAATTAGAGTATTATTTAAACATTTTAATATAATATTTTTAGCAATAGCGCTATAAAATTTATTATCAATTTTTAACTGTAGAGATGAACAGAGCTGTAGCATGATTTTGTGAATCTTTTTTAATAAAGAATATTCTGATTGTAACTGAATATTAACTGCATGAAGTAAATTTCCTACATGTGAAACGAATCCCAAATATGCTTCTGCCATTTCATACTCGAAAAAATTTTTCAAAATTTTTGGACAGCTTTTAAAATCTTTATTTAAGAAGTATTTTTTTATGGGTTTGTAAAATTTTAAAATTCTATCGATGGCAGGTATTAATGGCAACCACCTGATAGGTATAGATACATTTCGGAGCTTAGAGATGACACCCCGGTCACCGACAGGCTTGGATAGCCGGACCAACTCTTTTAATTCATTAACTCTTTTAGTTGATGAACTAAATTCGTTATTTCATCACAATTATTTCGACATCCACAGATAGTACATTTATAGCCCTCTTGCAAGAATTATGTAGAGTATATGGCATATACAGCCAATTGGTATTAATTCATCATTGTGCTGCCTCGATTCGGTACTTTGGTTTTTGCCAAAATTTACAGATGCATTATCAGCGCAGAAAGCTGACATGCAAATCATTGATAACCCTGAATCAGCTATATTTACCATTATGTGGTTAGCTACATCGTTGGATTTTTCACTATCCGAGGAAAAAATTTTAACAGTTTTATTGAAATGTTCTTATTCTTGTTGAAATAGCGAAGGATCGAGGGAAATGTTTTAATATTTCACTTATTAGATGCATCTGTTAGAATTGCATATGGATGCCCATCTTTCAAATCGTCTAGAATTGACCTCTAGGATTCAGATACTAAAACACTTGTGATAGCCTTGCTCATTTTTGTTCTGCCACAAGTAAGGTCTGCACTTATATTGGAGTCGTTAAATATCATGAGAAAAAGATTCGACCCACATTGTAATGATATAGCTCTGTGAATGTTGAACTACATGATAGATGTATACGATTTCCGCAAATGTAGTTGCATCTGTATTATTTAATATTTTTGAGAATATTTTTGTAATGCAATCGATGTTGATATATTCCCCTGAACTGACTTATATGAATGAAATGATGTTGATTTATTATTTTATAAAAATAAAACAGGATAGAAAGAAATTTACAAACTAGACATGTTTTTCAAAAAATATTTAAAATTTATTTTAAAAACGTAAAAATAATCAATTGATGTCTCTCAAAATTATTATTTTAATATTAAAAATGTTAAAATACTAAAAAAAAATTCCGAGAGAAATTAAAAAATTGTGGTAAATGTTTGCGGCAGATTTTCAATTACCGTAGTTTTGCAGGAGAGAAATGTCTGCGTGTAAATTAAAAAATTGCGGGAGTCTCCCGCTGATGGGGGGAGACATGGCAACCTTGCCTATGAACTGTATCATGCTTAAAGAAGAAGTTGTATATGAATATATCAAATTCATGAAGCCAATGATAAAGTACAGAAAAACTACTGACAATTTTAGTCGTAAAGAAACTACACTAAAGTCCACTGGTTCAAATAAATACCCTCATGGGTGAAAGTTTTGGCTCTTTTGGAAAGTGCCATCTGAAAGCCAGATATTTTTATCTATAAATTTTATTTTAGATTGTATCTAATCAATGGCAGAGGGCTTGGAAAGTATGAGCCATTCAAATAAATACTTTTTCAAATGTGAAGTATCAAGATTGTGTCATACTTTGATGGAGCAATCAAAGGATCAAAATACTACTGTTGAATTATTACCAGCAAATTCAACACAAATTTAAATTAAACATCATTAGATTTATTAAATATATTTTATCTTAGTGTGTTTATTTTTGTAAATATGTTCTTTATTAAAATTCTTATTGATAAAATATTATTATTTAAAAATTAACCTTATAATATAGAGAATATAATAGAATATGTCATATATCAGTTTAAGTTAAAAAAAAATATCAAATGGCGAGGTCGGGCCATGATGTTTTAAATATTTGATAATTAGATCTAATTATAGATACGGCGATTTTTTGCTTGAGTTTGTAAAATGGAGAAAGGTATGATTTTTTTATTGATTTGGATATTGTTTTGAATAGGCCGCTTGTCCAAAAGAGCAGGTTGATGTAGCTGCTATAGGAACAAAGTGGTTATCACACATTAGGTGTGAGTATTTTATATTTTTCAGAGATTCGGCTCTGTTAAGGGGGTCATGGGAATTATTACATGGAGCCATGGGATCAATGCAGGTAAAGTCCCACATTAAAGGCTTCCCCATGAAGAAAGGTACGACGGTTTTGCCGTCAGGGCGTTTTTTATCTAAAAAGGATGTAGGTTCTAAAATACAGGGAAAATTGGCTCTATTTAAAAAAGAAGCTATTATTGCATTTATTTTATCATGTCGGCTGATTTCTGATATAAACTTACAGTAGAGAGCGTGTCTCCCATACGCGTCTGCCGATTGATTGCATTTAATGCAAATATAATGGTTTAAGAAAGGTACGCCCAAGCGTAAATTGATTGCATAACGAAAAGCGTCGTTATCTATTAGCTGGTTATTTAAAATACTGGGATATGAATTAACCATTCATGGCCAGAGTTGTTGAAATTAAGAGATCTTAGGAGGGATTTATGTTGGTGATCATCGCTCAAGTTGAGGTAAGCTAAGGAACGAGATACCAATCCTTCATCCCAATCTTTTTGTTACGTTGAATCTGGTGGGGCTGTGTTTGTTCCTTATTATAGTGTCCATTTTTGAAAAATATATATAAATAAGCAAACTATTCAAAATTTATATAGCATTTTTATTAAAATATATTATAAATATATTACGGTAGGATAAACAAATAAATATTATAATAATTAAATTATGAAAGAATGAGATTGAGTAAACAGTTATGAAAATCCAATAAGTAAAAATATCAGGGGTAACATGATTGAGAGTAGTGTACAATTAAGATTTAATAGTGTATATATGTCGTAATTTTTAAAGGGATCATGACTATCCGGGATCTTCACGGGATTTAAAGGGATAACTAAAAAATTAGGGTTTTAAGTTAAGGAATGAAAATACGGTATTATCACGTTTTAATCGTGATAAAGAGGAATCTTATTTTAAAAGCGTTTTCCACGCGTTTCGTTTCGTTGCGTTTTTTAATTTTATTGTTAATCATTAATTCAATGTTGTTTTTTTTTGGCCTTATGATATAAGATATGACTAATATAGGATATCAATCGATAGCTAATCAAAAGATCTATTCAACTGGAGATCAATCTCTCCCCCATAAAGGGCGGGTCTAGGTCTTGGGGGGTAAGAAATATTTTTATCATCACAAAATATTTATATGGGTATCAAATATAAGCTAATTTTAATATGGTTTGACTGAAAGTCTTCATTCTTGGTCTTGATGGGTATGACTTGGTAGGAGGGTGGGGTGTGTAAAATTATTTTTTTTGATATGGGTATCAAATAAAAGCTAATTTTAATATGGTTTTACTGAAAGTCTTTATTCTTGGTATTGATGGGTTTTATTTGGTCTGGGGGGGGGGGGGG
Source organism: Gordionus sp. m RMFG-2023 (assembly GCF_954871325.1). NCBI lineage: Eukaryota > Metazoa > Nematomorpha > Gordioida > Chordodea > Parachordodidae > Gordionus > Gordionus sp. m RMFG-2023. The sequence continues at coordinate 51,148,515 of NC_088775.1, read as the reverse complement.
TGTAAAAATAATTTTTTTTGATATGGGTATCAAATAAAAGCTAATTTTAATATGGTTTTACTAAAAGTCTTTATTTTTGGTATTGATAAGTATTATTTGGTCTGGGGGGTGTAAAAAATAAGTTTTTTTAAAGAATTATTTTTATTTGATATATTACCTTTAAATGTTTTCTCAAGTTGAAGCAACTTTTGATGATTAAACCTAGGCCACATCTTACAGAAAAATTTATACCCTGTGTTAATTTTTTTTATCGAGATTAAAATGATTTGTGAATTTAGGAAAAGTAAATTCGATATCATCATCATTTTCAAGGGATATTCCTTTGTCGATATGATCTGTATCAAAATTATTTTCATTATCAATCTCTACTGTCGACATTTAAAAATTTTTATTTTTTTGAAAAATATATTTACAATACATATTTTTAAATGTAAATTTAAATTTTAAAATAAATAAAATAAAAAGATTATGATTTTAGAATTTATCATAAAATTATTATAATAATTTTTTATTTATTTATTAACGAGCTAGCGTTATCTCTCTTTTTAAAAAAATGGTACGCTGATATCGATACTAAAAAAATAGCTATGGAATACAAATTATATATTTCAAGTTCAAAATTGGAACCTAAAAAAGATTTAAAAAATTGTTTTATCTTCGTTCTCTTTTATTTCTGTAAATTCTATCCAAATAGACATTTTGTTAATATGTTGAGGGCCTGGCAGTCATACCCATCAAGACAAAAAATGAATACTTTCAAGATATTTAAATGAGCTTTTATTTGATACCCATATCTATATTTTATGTTGATAAAAATATTCCTCACCCTTCAATACCTAGATCCGCCCTCTATGAGTGATTATTATTATTACAATAAAAAATATATTTTAATTACCTTTTATTTGCCCCCCCCCCTGACCAAGTCATACCCATCAAGACCATGAATAAAGAATTTCAGTCAAACCATATTAAAATTAGCTTTTATTTGATACCCATATCAAAAATAATTATTTTTATGATTTTAATAAAATATTTATACTCTTACATGTTCTAGTGTACATTTTTATTATTAAAGAATTGAAAATGATTTTATTTGCATTATTTGTAAATTATAAATATATGTTCTCCTCATCCTTGTATAATTAAAATAAGCAATTAGTTGTTTATCTTGTAAACTAAAGAAATCCATATTAATAAAAATTAAATCACTTTTCAATTTTAAAACAAGGAAAAAACGTACTGCTTTCAATTTAAACAAAGATGCGTTGCGTTAAAAAACGTACTGCAAACGCTCAATTTGTGCGCACTATACAATCATCCTCAATTGATAATTTTTTTTGTATTTTTTTATACGAATCCTGTTATTTTTCCAATGTTTTTTACCCATTAAACACAATTTATATTGACTTAAATCTTTATCTCTCAAAATATCTTATTTAAGATCTTCCCAAGTTGTAGAGTTTCCCTTTAATATATATGATAAAGTACGCACTAACGCATCCTCCCTATCTAAAATTATATTGTCAATTATTTCAGGATATGCACAATCCGATCCTAATCTAAACAAAATATCTGATAAATTATTTTCTTTTTTCAAAAGCATTTTGTTCATTTCCACTCAGAATGAGCCCCTTTCTTTGATAAATCGTATAATGGAGATGCCACTTTTACAAAATTCTCCACAAAACGATGATAATAATTTACCATGCCCAAAAAAGATTGTACTTCAGCTTTATTACTTGGCTGATTTATATTAAATATATTTTTAAAATTTTTATCAAAAGGTTTCCTAAATACACTATTTCAGTTACACCAAGACCACTTTTTTCTTTGCTAGTTCTCAAGCCCTTATCACGAATTCTCTTGAAAACTTCTTCAAGACGTTCTGGCGTCACCCCAGTTACCAACATATCATCCATATAATAATATACACCTCCTAGCCCCTGAAAAATAGATGCTATTGTACGTTGGAAAATAGGTGCTGACACATTTAATCCAAACGGTAACCTGCAATATACAAATAATCCTTTAGAAGTAGTTATCATTAACAATTTTTGAATTTCCTCTATCAAAGGTAACTGTAAATAAGCTGAAGAAAAACAACTTTAGAAAAATATTTTGCACCTTTTAAATTAGCCAAAATTTCTTCAATTTGGGGCAATGGATATTTAACTTCAACAACCCACCTGTTTAAAGTTACTCTAAAATCAGCACATAGCCTCAACTTTCCATTAGCTTTTCTCACTGGAACTAATGGTGTGGCCTATTCACTTTATACCACCGGAATAATAATGCCATCTTTGACCCAACGGTCCAATTCGTCTTCAGTTTCCTTTTTCCAGTCGACATGCTAAAAATGGGTGAAAATCCCTCTTTTAATTTCACATCAACTTGATAATCATTAAGACATCCCAAATTGTCATCAAAAATTATACCATATTTCCCCATTAAAATAGATATATCTTCACACATATACCTACAAAAATACGAATCGAATAATTTATTATTCGTATTCGTATGAATAATAAAATGATTATTCGATTCGATTCGTCGAATATTCGATTCGATTCGAAAATTTTATTTACCATGAATTAAAAAAGATCTATTATAAAATTTATTTTGTAAAATTTAACTAAGGATAAAGACAAACAAATTTTATTAGTGAGACAAAATAGAAGCATACATATACAATATATTTATATACAATGTGGAAAAATCAATATAATATTCATATCTATAATGTAGAAGATAAATCTGACAACAGCCAATTTTTCAAACATAAAGTTTTTCGGATTGTTTCCTCCTTTAACGACATTCTGTATTTTGTAACCATATGAGCTCCAACAGAAAAGAGTCGCTCACATGGGGTTGAAGATCCCTGTATCGACAATATGTCCCTCGCCATTTTAGATAACACGGCATTAGCAATATTTTACAAATAAAGTGGTAAAAACTTTAGGCAAAAAGTCAAATTTATGATTTCTCCATCATCAAATGAAAGAAATATCAGGTTTGCCCGTTATTCTTGATGTGATGGGATTAACAGTTTATTATAATTGTATATGTCATGTGTTATATAAATTACCTTCTTCGTCCATCTCTATCAAAAAAGAAATTTCTAAAGTAATGGTCTATTATGAGATAAATTAAAATGGAGTTTCAAAATTTGGCGCAATTTTCATTATTCCACTAGGAGATTTTATTAAATTGAAATAATTTCAAATAATTCCTAATAATAATATATGATTTATATATGATTATTTTCCAATATATATTAATACTATAAATTATTTTAGTCGAATAATCTCGAATAATTCGATCGAATAATAGATAAAAAATTATTCGACGAATAATATATTTTCCTTATTCGAATTCGATTCGAATTTTCGAATCGAATAATTGTGTTATTCGTATTCGTAAAATACGAATCGAATCGAATATCGAATAACAAATAATTCGTTTTAGGTATATTCACACATTCTCTTCAATTTAATAACTTCTAAAATCAACATTTGTTTCTCCTTAATTTCAATTTTATTTTTAAAACTATCCAATTTAACCATTAATTTATCGGAAATTTCACACATATCGGAATTTATAAGGGGATTCACTTCCTCTTTTATTAAATCTGCTATTTCTATTTCATGAATTTTTCTGACATTATCCGTCATAATTTTGCATTTAGTATTTTTTAAGATCAAATCACTATTTGTTGTTAAAATATTGCAATTATTGTTTAGAGGACCAATTCTAGTAATCCAACCCATAATAGTTTCCAAATTTTTTTATACCACCCATAAATCAAGAAAAAATGTTATATCATTGAAAATCACTCCCAATTTGGTTTTACCCAAAACCAAAATTTCAGACCCATCATATTGTCTAACACACATTGATTCTTTCTCAAGTGTACCCTCTTGCCAATATTTATAATTTTGCTCTATACATTATTGAAATGCTTGCCCCAGTGTCAAACAACATTTCTATATTTTGTCTATAAATTTTTATATTAACACGAGGACATGAACACTGATTAACCTCTTTTTCAGTAATTAGAATTTTATTCATTTTAATCAGCTGAATTATATTTATTATATTTAAATTATCTCTAACATCATTAATTTTATGCCTAAATTTAACTCTGAAATTAATGGCCTCTGAATATCAATAATTTTTTTTATTAAATATATCAATATATTACAAATTTTATTATTAATATTAGATTTTTCGATTTTATGATTCTCTTTCAAATCATATAGTCACTGCAATCCACTCATGGATTGAACACAATTCATAGCAACATGACCCATTTCCTCACACTTGAAAAACATTCGGTCATTATCCATATTACATACATCTTTTTCACTTAGATTTGAAATAATAGGATCTTTTATATTACGAACCACTGGATTTATCAATATTGGTGGTCTCCTTGGAAAACCATCTTTAAAATTTACTTCTTTTACTATACAATCTATCTTTATATGACCTGAGAAATCACATCGATGACAATTTATATCATTTTTATTATTATTTTTCGATCACGCGAAAAACAATTCTTCCCACCTTTTCGGACAAATATAGCAATTTTCACTAAAATTATTAATTTTATTTCTATGTATTTCTATTTATATCTTTAGAAATATTTTTTAAACTTTCTCTAATTTCTTTGATCTCATTTGGAATTAAACATTTATACCTCCACAGGCTTATCAATTACAATTTCAGATATTTGCTTTATAATTTCACTCACAAATGAATTTAAACTATCATTTATATCCTTCGACATCATAATACTTTTACCAATAATAGGTACTTCACTAGTATTTGACTTCTCATTCCCACTTGAATTATTTATTTTTTGAATATTCAAATTCCTAAGTTCAATTAAAATCAAATTTAAACTATTTTTTATACCTTCAGAAAATCTAAAGATTTAGCAGAAATCATAGAATTTACATCACCAACATTTGAATTATCTAACTTACTCACTTTATTCGCGAAATATTTCCTCTTTATCTTCATTAATTGTATAATAAAAACCAATGATATATATAAGATGAAAAAAATTAAAGCTGTAACCACACAATTAATCAATCCAATTTATCAAAACTTGAATTAAACATTTTAAAAATATTATTCTTAAAAATTTACATCTTTTTAAAAGTAGGATTTTTATGAGCACTAATAAAAAAAAAACTGTTCTCATTTCAATATTTACAATAAAAATTCTATCATTAAAATTGGACCATTGCGTTGTGTATAAATATATATTAAAACAAAATTTCTTTTACTTGAAATCCTGATACGAATTCTTTAGGAACCTCGTCCTGGAATTTTGTTTTCTCTATTCAAATGTTTTTCCCAATTAAAATTCAGATCCTGGTCACGGCACCATTAATAAGAATTTTACTAATAATAATTAATTAAAATAAAAATACTCACAATACTTTGTAATTTTCAATTTTCTTTATTTCTAATTTCACAATAAAAAATTAATGATCTTTTTTTCATCAATAATCCGATATATATAATATTTCTATGATTGACATTTTTAATAATTAATGTTTTAATATGCACATATATATATATACAAATATATTTCTACGATTACAACTGACGACATAAATATTTTCTCATTTCGGTAGGAGTTCTTGGTTGATATGTAATATTTTTTTATTGGTCATATAAATTTGTGTTGAATGTAATTGTTATTTATTACAGAATCATTAATAAATTTTTTATATATATCTGATAGATACAATGGATCCGTTTTAAAGATGATATTGGACTAGAAATTTTATTAAATTCTACTGGTTGTGAAGAATTTTTGGAACAGATAGAATTATTATGGTTTGTAGCAGATTAATCATCCAACTGTTATTGTTATCACTTTCAATTTGATAACGTGTATCCGATTAATAGAGTTGGGGAGTATCGCGAATACTTATATTTAAGATACAAGATCTATTTTTATCTTGTACTCAGTATTTTTTTGACATATCTAATAGGCTACTAGTATCTGTATCTCCTTTATTTTGAAAAGAATCTTGTATCATTTTCATGACAAAAAATACAGATACGGATTCTTTTTAATATTCATGTTTAAAATTTTACATATCCAAGTATATATTTTATTTTCGTCGAGAATCTTATATTAATTTCTTTATTTTTTTCCACCATGTTTTAATATATTGACAGCTAAATACGTGGAAAATTTAAAACTCATATTAAGGTAGATAGATAAAAAATAACAACACCAAAACGAAATAAGCATAGATAATATTTTATATATAAATGTAACTCGTTAGAATATCATTACCAATTTTATGTAATATTTTTAATTTATAGGATGATTAACACTCTTAGTAGTGAAGAAAAAGGTAGTGAAATTTAAATTATAGAAATATCATATCCCATAAAATTTTATATGGAAATTTTTTTAAAATAAAAGTTAAAAAAGACAATGTACAGGCAGATGTAAAACCTGTATAAACAAAAAAATGATAAAAGGTTATACACAAATTTTGTTAAACATATTAAGGTATATTATTTATGTGTAGTTAAAAGGGGAATAGGTTATCTTAAAAATTCAAGTTTACAATATTGTCTTTAAAAGCTGCCCAAGATGGTATGGGCAAAAGATTTTAAGAAAAGATTTTCCTATGATTTGAATATAATAAGGTTTTTGAAGAACTTATGGATTGTGTCCGATAATAAAAAAAAATAATTTCAAAATACATTAATAGAAGAGGCCCTAAATATAGTACCAGAGCATATAATCAATCTCAAACTATAACACTAATAGATTAACATCTAATAAAGAAAATGATGATTATTTTTCTTTTGATGAAACAAATGTTGCGCTGAGGTTTTAAATTATATTAAAGAAAGTCGAAATACATTATAAATTCTTAATTATTATCCTTCCATTAAGGAAATATTTTATACATATAATACTGCAATACCTTCATCAGCTCCAATTGAAAGGTTATTTAGTTATGACAATGTTAAGTAGTCCGAAACGGCAAAGGTCTAATGATAAATAAAAATCTGATTATCATATAAAATAATGAATGTATTTTATACTCTTTTGCAAATTAATATTTCAACTCCCATTATAAATTCCCTTCCCTAACTATGTTAAGAATGGGCTATTACAAATATTAAAATACCTGATTTTTATAACTAACTCATCATTAAATGTTTTATTAATTATTGTAAATATTCATTCTTATTATATGTGTATGTTATGTTCTTCTCAAATAAATAGTTAAAACATAATTTTATAAAATACTCTTATTTAATAAAGTATCTTGTATTTAAGATACTCTAAATAAACAAAAGATACCAGTATCTTTTTGATATCTTGAAAAAGATTCTAGTAACTGTAACTAAGATTCATTCACAAAGAATCTGTATCTAGATTCTTTTACAAGAGGACCTGCCCAACTCTGCCTATTCATAATCATTACTTTCAATTTGGTAACGTGTCTCTGATTCATAATCATCACTTTCAATAAATGAGTTGGCACAATTTATCAATTATTTGAAAAAATATATTGTTGAAAAGTGGAAATGGTTAGTTTAATATATCTAAAAAGATCAAAATAATAAAAATATTATTTATTTGAGCAAAATTAAATATTAGAAAGATAGGTAAAATATATATATATATATATTTAATAATATTTGATTAATATACTTATTTATAATTTGGAATTTTAAGAAAAATACTCTTAAAAATATATTTATATAAATGCGCGAATAAAAAAATTAAAAAATATCTCCTCCACACGCATGAAAAGAAAGTATTTTAATCAATGATATATATAACTATAGAATGGCGATCATGCATAAAAAAACGTCCACCTATTGAAATCAGCTGTAGCGCCATTTTGTAGTTTGTACGTTGATCAAATTCTCAATAATAATAATTTTTAAAAATTTAATTCTTAATAATGTAATTATGTAAAATAATTAAATGAATCCTAACCTCAACTGATCTTCAATTAAATTACATTAGTATTCTCTAAAATAAAAAAACTCAACATTTAATCCAATAATAGTACATAATATCATTAAATTACTTTCACCCAGAAATTATTCAGAAACACAGATTGCTACAATATCACTGAAACAAAAATCACCAAAATTATACCCATACAAAATATTCCATACTTATATCTAATACACCCTCAAATATTCAACCAAATAAGGTCCACTGCCTATATATAATTGCCAAAAAAACTTATCACACAGCAAAATCATTTATTTTTTTATATATATTTGTTAATTTTTCTAATAAAATTAGTTTTTATAGCTTTATCAAATTCACTTGATGTTTTAAAAAAAATCTTTATTGTTCATTTATGGAATCCTTATTATTAAATATAATAATATTTTATGATTCATATCTTATTAATAAATAAAAATGATGCACCGATATTTATTGTAGTTGCTGGTACTTTTAATTTTAGTTAAGTAATTTATACCTTAAAATAATAATCAAAATTTATATAAAAGATCTGTATAGATATAATTAAATAAAATCTACAAATTTTGTTTTACTAATAAGAGAAATCAGTGTTAATTTTTTTCTTACTTTTTTAACTTATTTTCATTTTGTATTATTAATTTTATTATAAAGGATGAACCAAAGATATACTCTAAAAGTAGATGAAGATCAATTAATTACGTTAAGAAAATAAGATTTTATAAAAAAATATCCTGTTAATTAAAAAAATTTTTGGATTAGTGATTTAGATGAAATAAGTTAAACCATCTTAAAAGATGGGTTGAGAGCTCATCTCACTTAATTTTTATTGTAATAATCATTTATAATCTTTTTTGTTTTAATTATTTCATCTTAATTATAAATGACAAATGAAAACATCTTTTATTTTTTTTTCAATAAAAACATAGTGTAATAATAACATTTTTTGCAGGAGTATAAATTATTATATAAATTATTTAAATAAGGTTTATACAAAATATATAAAAATATAAAGTGTACACTTTAAAAAACAAAATGTATTTTTAATTATGTGATGATTCACATTCATATTATCTTTGATTATAAACATTCATCTTTTTTTATTATTATTATCTGTATCTGAGAAGGAGCAAATGAAAATGAAAGATATCGCTAAGTATTTAGATATGTCTTCATCGTCTATTAATAAATTAAGACGCGAAACATTTCCCGAAATCATCGGAGACCCTTTAAAAGATAATGTGATTGGAAAGCGAGGCAGGGAAAAAAAAGACACATTCAATATGGAAAGAAAAATTATGGAACTTTTAATGGCGAACAATACATTAACTATTAAAGGTATTATAGAAAATTTACCTCCAGGATTTCCTAGAAATGAAGGACTATAAGGAAATATATTAAAAAAATAGGATGGTCCAAAAAACGTGCACAGGAAAGGAACCTGACAAGAGAAACACACCGGGCACAGTCAATATACGACAAATTTATTGTATAAAAATATTAAATATTGCCAGAGGAAAAATATTTTTCTTAGACGAGACAGGCATAAATTTACATGTTGTACCCAGGGTTGCCAGATCTCACGATTTGGCCGTGATTCTCACGATTTCTTACCTAATTTTTTACTTACTCACGTTTTCTCACACCTCACGCTTTTCTCACGTTTTTTGAGTAAATTAAAATAATCACGCTTAGTTTCACACTTTTTCTCACGTTTTTAAATTTTTCAAAATATTTTTAAATATTTTTAAAAACAAATATAAAATTTTAAATTAATTTTATTTTAAAATATTTAAAAAATTGTAGTATTTGTTAATGGTTCAACTAACCAATCATATATTTTTAAATTTATATTCATTTTTAAATTTTTTTAACATAGTTGATAATATTAAAATTAACATATCAAATTCATATTCATTTAATAATTACCTACCTACAAGTTCAATTTTTGGATAGTACAAGTATAATATGAATTTAAATAATAACTCTTATGGATATTATAAATCATATATTAAAACTAGTAATGTTTTAAATGAAATAAATTACTTATACATACACTCACAAATTATTAGTTCAATTTAATTTAGGTATTGCTAAATTATTTTATGAAAATGATCCTGAATCTAATTAATCAACTCTAACAAAATGTTTTTAGATATTTCATAATTTGATTGTTAATTTAGCATCTAAGTTAAATTAAGCTAATTATAATTTGTGAGAGCTTCCTGTATTTTGGATTTGCTAATCCATTCTGTAACAAGTTCAACAAATAGAAAAATGAGGGTTTAAAAGAAAATATATAATTTGATTTATTCTGTATCTAAACCTCATTATCTAAACATTTAATATAATATCTATTTCTTGAACTTGTTACTGAATGGATTTGCAAATTCAAAATATTTAAGGAAACTCTCACATATTATAATCAGTTTAATTTAACTTAGTTATTGCTAAATATACAATCAAATTAAGATATAACTAAAAACATTAATTTCTAGAGTTGATTAATTAGATTCAGGACAGGAACATTTTTATAAAATAAATAAATAAAATTTATAATAAAGGTAATTTATATTCAGTAGGTCAATGCTAATTTATGATTTTGTAGTATCTTCTTAAAAACCTCATTATTTACAGAATGGATTTTCAAATTCAAAATATTTCAGGAAGCTCATCCTCAACCTCAAGTTATAATTCTTAAGATGAAAAATTGAAATATAAACAAACCAAAAAGAGGAAAATATATAAGGTAGGTTATAATAAAAGTTGGGAACAAAAATATGAATGGATAAAGCAGCATTCAGGGTCGACTTTAAAATGTAGTATATGTGCATCATGCTTTTCAATAAGCCATAGTGGAGAGTATGATATAATCAAACACATGAACTCTAACAAACATAAGCTGGCAAATGAACAATCTAGAACCAATACTACTATATCATCATACGTAACCAAATATTCTAAGAATGAGACCTTGTGTGTTATTGCTGAAACAACATTCATATATCATTCCATAAAACATTCTCATAGCTATATGTCGGCTGATTGTTCAGGCAAGCTATTTTCCACACTTTTTCCTGACTCTAAAATTGCATCAATATTTTCATGTGGCAGAACAAAAGGCTCGAAAATAATAAAAAATATTTTGGCACCTGAAACAAAGGCAAATATTATAAAAGATCTAAAAAACAATCATCCATTTTCAATAACGGATGCATCGAATAAAGGTAATATAAAAACATTTCCCTTATTACTTAGATACTTCAACAAAAATAATGGAATAAATGTTAAATTATTTAAATTTTTTTCGTCTGACAGTGAAACCTCTAAAGACATATCTAGATGTTTGCTAGAAAATTTAAAAATCGCTGGACTTGATATTTATAATGTAACAGCCTATTGTGCAGATAACACATCTGTACACTTTGGGAAAAATCAAAGTATTTGGACAGAATTGAAAAGTCATAATAATATTATACCAATAGGCTGTATATGCTATATTCTCCACAATTCGTTCAAAAAGGCTGTAATTTTTCTCAAATATGATATTGAGAGTATAGTAATAAAATGCTATAATGAATTTAGCAACTCGACAAAAAGAGTTACAATTTTAAAAGAATTGGTAGAATGGTGCAATTTAGAATGGTCAGAATTACTTCGCCATGGCTTACATTAATCCCAGCGATTGAGAGGATGCTTAAGTATTTTCAACCTCTTAAAGAATATTTTTTATCACTCAGTAACCCCACCAATTTTGAAAATATTTTTTGAAGATGATTTTGCAGAGGCCTATTTAGGTGTTGTCCTTAATGTTGGCACTTTAGTTAACCAGATATAGATATAGATAGTCTCTTTGAGGAATATTCACAATTTTATTCATATTATGAAGAAAAATTATCAAAAAACAATCATATGAATGCTCAAGAAAAATGGATGGATTTCCTCTCTAATAAAAATTCACCCTTGATAGAGAAAATATGTGATTTTATATTTTCTATTCCACATTCAAATGCTTCACCCGAGAGAATATTCAGTTTAATGAATACTGCTTGGAGAAAAGAACGCAATCGATTACATTTATCAACATTGGAAGCGGAACTTATGGTGAAACAAAATTTTAATTATTCATGTAAAGAGTTCTCAGCCTATCTCCACAGTGCTGATGGGAAATCTTTATTACCTCTTTTAAAATCATCTATAAAATATAATAATTAATATTATGCGATATTTATAACATGGAAAATTATACATTAGATTAATAAATCAATAAAGAATTTAAATTTTCATTGTCTTAAAAAATTTTTAAATATAACATATTTACATAGATTAGTATGTTATATCAACATCCCCGGCCGAAGGCCGGGCAAAAAGCGGGCCGAAGGCCCGCAAATTGGGGGGTATGGGGGGCAAAGCCCCCCATTAAAAGAAAAACTCACGTTTTCAAGTGAATAATATCTGGCAACCCTGGTTGTACCTGTTTACGCCTGGGCACCATACAACGTTACGCCAACTGTTAAAGTCCCACCATCTAAGGGTAAAAATTTAAGTATATTGTGTACTATGGGAATCGACGGTGTGATACTTTATCGCATCATCGAGGGAGCTTATAATAGCCTACTATTTCGAGAATATATGATAGAACTAATTAATATCATACCAAGTGATGCAGTTATTGTTATGGACAATGCATCGATCCATAAAAGTCACCTAATTGATAGTTTTAAAGAGCGAATAGAATATTTGCCACCCTATTCGCCGCAACTAAATCCAATAGAAAATTTTTTTGGGGTATTAAAAAACAAATATAGGTCAATCAATCCCCGACCAAATACAAGAAACGAAATCGTTCATAATGTAACATCAATTCTGAATGAATTTACTATTCCTTATGACTTTTCAAGTTATTATAATAAGATGCATCAATATTTGGAGAGTGGCTATCGAGGACAACTATTGGATTAAGGTAAATTTATAAAAATATAATTTATATTTAAATATATTTTTAAGGAATATAGAAAATCGGAATACATAAAGAAAAAACGAAAATCAAATGGTCCAATTTTTTATATTTTAATGCATTTTTTAAATCTGTTTTGTCATATATTATATATTTGATCGTCATTTATTTTTTGAGTATAATGTAAAAATAAAAAAACATATGGTTAAATCTTTTTAATTTTTTGCTTTTATTATATTAATTTACCTAATATCATAATTTTAATAATATGTCTTATATCAGGCCTGTTCTTTATACAATATAATTTTTAAAAAATAAAAGAAGATATAAATATTAATTTACATGACTTATTGATTATTAAATTGTATTGCTTTTGTAAGATTTTGCCTCATACCAGTTCTCAATTCCTGGTTTCTCAAGTCAGCAAAATGAAAAAATCTAATATTTAAATATCTTTAAAAAAAATAGTATTAAAACTAATAAATGATTACTAGTGTGGTTAATTAGCTGGTTTTACACGACCACGACTCTGGTTTTTGGTTGAAAAAATGAACCAAAACCAAAGCAACCAAATTGGTCGACCAAATCCATAGACCCGAGCCCGAGCATCGACCCAAGCACAGACCCGAGCATGGACGTGAGCACCAAATCAACTTATAATAATTTATTGTTAATGTTTTGCTCAATTTTATGCATAGAGGACGAATATTTCAATAATAATCATTTTAAAAAAATTGTATACTTATATTCAGAAAATTAAAAATTAGAGGACGAGTAATTCAATTTCATATTAATTAAATAATTGATATGGAATTCAAAATAATAACCTTCTAAGACCGGGAAAAATTTATTATAGGAATTTATCGATTTTTAGATATTTATAATTCATATATCATCGAAAAATGCCTCAAACAGATTAAATATGCTGGCTCAGGAGTTGACTCTCTTTAATTTTAAGCTGAAATGCATTTATTTGTTGTTTAACTCTAATTCGATAATGGATATTACAAATTAATGTATAGCCTAAAATTGCCTTCCCATCAAAATATTTTTACATTTATCCAAAATATCCCTCTAGCGAGTAGTTCTAGCTGATCTTTGCTCACATATATCGATGGAAAGATCCTTCAGTGCACTACGAAGTAACCACATTACGAATTAAATTTGACAAATATACTTTAGACGATATTTTAATCATCAAACTTAATATAAATTTGTTAAACAACGTTATCTTTTTTTATATTCATTTTATTAATATTTGTGAATAATTTTATATTTGTCATAGAATAAATAAAATAATTTCAATGAAATTGTTATGACTTTTGATAGTTTTGAGGGAATTTTTACGGGTCATTAAATTAAAAGTAAATAAAATATAGATTTAATCACTTGACAAACCATGATATTTTTATTTTGATATATTTGCTTAGTCTATTTTTATAACACTTATTTTTTATGGATAAAAATAATCCCGGTCCGGTCTCCCGTATTAGATTGAAACAATCTAAGTTTTATATGATCAGATTAGCTTCTGCTTACAATTATTCCACACATAGCTCTTATAAAAACAAATTTCCAAACTTTTTAAATCGTCTAAAATTAATTAAAAACAGATAGGATGTACACACCATAAACTAGGTTTTGAAGATGATATTTGAATACTTTTTATCAGAGTTGGCAAGTCGGTCAATTGACCGTTCAATTTAAGTCAATCGACGGGAGGAGTATTTGACCTGGTTAAATACGATCAAATACTCCGAAATATTTTAAGTGATAAAATGAATTTCAAAAGTATAAACGGTTTAATAGTTAATTAAGGCAGTAATTTTTATAAGAAACAATCAATTCCCACCTAAAGTTAGTGGAATAAACTATGCCCATTAAGGGACTAATAATTCCTAGTTATAGTTTAAAGAAATGTCGATTTGGAATATTCTTACGAAAACAGAAATCGATTGAAGATTTCGACATCAGGAAAGATGGAGAGGATTTGATACCTTTGTCTAGATATTTTTTTGGAAAAATGTTTACCCCCACCCTCTCATGATTTAAACCACCAGAAGACATAGATTAATGATTAATTTGAAAACTCAAATAATCATGCTTCACTTAAAAATAAAAATATATAGTAAAAATTGCTGAGCTATATATTATATTTTCTAAGAAATTCAATTTTAAGAAAATTAAAATTTTTACTTGGCAACTTTTGAGAATTCAGTAAAAATTACTTTAAGTAGTAATTAAGGGGAAAATAATATATGTTAAAGCTTTAACCTGTATGTATTACAACAACTATGCAATATATATTGGCTTACGCTTCATAATTACTGCTTGTCCTTGTGGCTAACTTCGTTTAAGGCTACTTTTTAATATTAGATTCATACAAAATTTTTCAAAATATAACTAATATTTTATATCTAAATTAAATAGATAGAAAAGATAAAAAAAATATATCTATAAGGATCGCAAAATCATATGATTCAAAAATATTCTGGAATTGGGGAAATCCCTTTTAATTTAGATGTAATTGATTTTGAATCGCCATCAAAATCCGATAAAGACAGTTTAATGAGTAATGTTATAGTTTTTATTTTTATAATTGTTTTTGGTTAGTGATTGGCAAATGATAAATTTATAAATATTAAGTACTCATCAATTAATCTTTTTAAAATGTTTAAGAGTGAGAGAGTAGAGATTAAAACGGCCTTTTTTTAGTCACACTTTAGAGTTAACATTGTAAAGAGAAAATAATCAGTAATACGTAGAGTTGTTAACATTTTTCTAAAAAGAATATTAATTTAATAAATATTAATTTCAAATTGCATAATATATTTGTTTATTAAGATTAATTTTTATATAAATTAACCATTTATCAATAAAATATTTTAGTAAGATTTTCTGAAATTTTATTTAATTCTTCTTAATTTATAATTATCAATATAAATTATATATATTCAATTTTTCACCATAACAAATATAGTATAGTCTTATAAAATCGAGATATCTTATCTAATAAAATTCTGTATTTTTATATTAATATGCCAAGGTTCAAAATAGACCGGGGATAGTGTTATCACATTTCATTTTCCTTCATTTTTAACTATTGTAAAGAAAAAAACTACTTAGTTATTCCACACCTAATCCCCATAAAAATAGATCTTATGCACACCATAAACTTGAATATACAATTTATTTATTAAATATTATGACAATATATTTTAAATATGATAATATAACAAATATATATTTAAATAAATATAATTATTTAAATAATTCGTCTTGTAAATTAAATATCGTGCCATCCCAAGACGATAGAGCTAGGCATTGTTTTAGCGTCTTTGATGACATCCGATTTCTTTTTTTCGTAACGGTATCTCCAGCTCGTGAAAAAACCCGCTCGCTAGGGACAGAGGTAGTTTGCTGAGCCAGAAAATCCCTCGCCATTTGAGAAAGGCATGGAAATCGTGTTTGGTTTCCTCTCCACCAATCTAAAATATTAGCATTTTCTGGACAAAGTGGTTCTCCTAAATATTCATCTATTTCGCTCTCAAAAGCACTCCCACGTACATTTTTCTTTCTAGATGTCATAAAATAATTATTAGATACATCATATAATTTATATACTTTTTTAATTCCTGCAAAATGGATACAGATGTAAGATTATTAGGATTACTCTCATCATCGACATATTGATAACTTGTCCCAAAGGTTGAATAAGTTTTAAAGACACTTTTAAAATCGTCAAAATAATCCTTTTGGAAATCAATATTATTTGGAATTAAGGATTTTTTTATTTTTGGGTCTAAAAAAGACCCTGCATAATTGGCGAAATGATACATTTTCGCCAAATAGTCATCACATTTAATCAACATTTTAGATGCTGCATTATATATTATTCCATTATTTTTTGTAGCGTTTATTTCGTGAATAAAATTTAAAAATAAGATCGCCATCCCAATAGTTGGGGATTGTGAACTAATTTCACAAGTTATTTTGTAAAAAGGAGACAAAAATATTTCCAGATCGGTTAATAATTGGCGTAATTCCTTATTAATGAAAAACTTATTTTTCCCCAAAGATGTTTGTCCTAGTTCAACAATTGCTTCGATAATCTGTATTAAATAAATATATTAATGTATAAAATTTAATACTTTGTAAAAATAATACCTTATTTACAGCAGCTATCATTAGATATGTGCTGTTCCAGAGTGTAGCAACGTCCAAAGGAATTTTGGTACCTCCACTTATTTTGACATACTCTTCCATTAATTTAGGGGAGGTATGAAGCTTGTTGACTAGGGTATGAATTATCTCCAATTTATTTGATAAAAACCCTAGTCCTTCTTGTACAATTAAATTTATAACATGGGCTAGACAACGATGGTTGTACAAGTCTTTTTTATAAAGAAGTTTAAACTCCTCTTTCATCATATTAACACCACTAACAATATTTTTGGCATTGTCGTGTGTAATTGATATTATTTTAGCCGTTATTTCAAAATCATTAAAACAATTGAACAGCAAATCGGAAATTTGTTGTCCTGTATGGGGATGTGGGAAAGAAACTATGGTTAGTAATAAATTTGTTAGTGTCCATTTACTACTGATGTAATGAATAGTTACAACGCAGTAGGTTATGGAATCTGGGCTAGACCAGCAATCTGTAGTGATTGCTAGTCTATTTATGTCAGTTAATTTTTTAATTATTATTTTTTTAGAAGATTCATATATTGTACAAAGCTTTTTCTTTAGAGTTTGTCTCGTCCAAATTTTAAAGCCTTTGTTACAATAATGAATCATCTCTTTAAAACTATTATGTTCTATATTTATAAATAAAATATTTGTTAGGATGAGATATTTTAATTTTTTATTTTCTTGAATTGTGGGTTTTCTTATTCCCGGCATAACATCAGGGGTTGTGATAGATGTTTCTGATATTATATTAGGATGAGATAATCCCAAGTGTCTTTTTAAATTTGCTAAAAATTAACAAAAATATAATTTATAGGAATAAAATATTACTTGTGGAAGTTGTATTTTTGTACTTTTTTGAGCAATGAATACACTTCTTATGATTTTTGGTGGGCGTCTCAACAAAACTATCCTTTATATCTAACGATATAGAGGAATTATTAAAGGAGGTTTCGGGTGTCGATTGTGCAAATTCAGCTAAGAAATCAAGGCCAATATTTTCGAGTTGGATGTCCATCTAAAAAAAAATTTTTTTAAATATAATTTACGTGAATTAAGCGCATTAGCCCTAAAACGTCATATATATATCAGAAATATACATACAACAGAGCAACGCTTGGTTCTCTCATGAAAAACCCATCTAACTGGGATAGAAGATGGGAAATACTTAAATAATTTGACCGACCATCCACGTTTTTTGGAAAGGCCGCGGTTACCTGTGCGCGCAAGAGGCAAAACCCCTTACTTAAACGCCCATGGGAAATAAAAATAGAGATGAAAAGGTAATGTAGATTTGACTTATGCACCATATAATAATATTAGAAGAAAATAAGGTATCAAAACTTACGTATAGGAAAATAAAATAGAATAATCGTCCAGAAGAGTGTAGAAAATTAGGTTAAAATATATAGAGGAAGTAAAAATTGTTTAATTTTTTTTATCAAAATAAATTTTTTTTATCAAAATAAATTTTTTTTATCAAAATGAATTTTTTATAAATTTTCTCACTTTTAAATACTTTTTTTATTACTATTATTTATAAAAAACAATAAATAAATAATTATTTATTACTAAAGTAAAGAAAAGAGGGAGGGAGGGAGATGGTTTATATTTAATTTTGTAATTCTTTTATAAAAATGTTTCTGTCTAAAATAATTATTATATTTTTACCCAGATTGAATTTAGAAAAAGAAAAGGAAAGAAAGGCAAAGAAGAACTAATAATTACCCCCTAATTTTTATAAAAAAAAATCCATATTCATAGAGTTAGCTAAAAAATAATATTTTTTTTTTATTTATTATTTTTTTTATTTTATTTTACTATAAAAAAAGGGAGGGGAATAGAATTGGTAGTTATGCTATTATTGAAAAAACAAAAAATAAGTAAAAAAACGGAAGTTATTAATATTAAAAAAAATAAAACTTAAATTTTTTTCGGCAAAAGGATTCCAAAGTAGAATAGAAATAGAATTGTTAATTTTTTCATTGAAAGAGAAAATTTTTTTTTTTAAAAATATTAAATCAAGGAAGGAGGGGGAGGGGTATTTTTAAGATCAAAATTATAATACATATACTTACTTTATTTAAGATTTATATCAGAGACCTGCAGGCCCGGCCCTAAACCCGGCCCGGGCCGTATTTTAAATTTTTTAAATATACCCGGGCCGGGCCTAAAAATTTTTTTTAAACATCCAGGCCGGGCCTAAAAAAATTTTTTTAAAATATATCCGGGCCGGGCCTAAGATTGTTAAACCCGGGCCGGGCCTTAATATTTTTTATAAAAATTTTTACATTATGAGTTAATGGTTATAAGATTATATTATATTATAGTTATGATTAATATAATATTGGGTGATGGTTAACACTACCTAACACCCACAGATCGTTCTAATTATTAATTTCCTGCAAATTTATTCAAAGTATTAATATATTTTTTTATAATTCATATCTAAATTTTTACAACATATTTTACCAAAACAATCAAATAAAGGAATATCTTAAATAAGCCCAATATTCAAGTATTATTAATATATTTTTTTATAATTCATATCAAAATTTTTAGAATATATTTTACCAAAACAATCAAATAAAGGAATATGACTTCTTAAAGTTAGTAATACCTTTCAAAGCGTAAAGGAGGAATAAAATTGATTTTACTTAATATAAAGCATTTTTTAATTGAAAAATTTGTTTTACACAAGTATCATTTTATTTCTCTTTTTCTCTGTCCAAAATTCAAGCAATTACGTATGTAGTCAGGGACAGATCGCAAAATGGCAGAAAACTATATAAAAGATTATATTAAATTACAAGAGGCTCAGGAAGTAAATGAAATACCATCGACCAGTCAAATTACGACTGTTGTTAAACAAACTGAATCGTTTTATGACAAATGGGCGATGGTAATTCTGGTAATATGTCAATACCGGATGATGAATATTATAATAACATAAATAATAGATAAAACATTTAAGGTGGATAATTTGTTAGAGTGGTGGGCGGCTCATCAAAGCGAATTTCCAATTTTAGCAAAATTGGCAATTCCTGCTTTAAGTGCAAGCTGTGAGCGGAATTTTTCCAGTACTGGGAGAATTCTTGAAGAAAGAAGAAGTAATCTTCAACCTGAAAAGGTAGATATGCTTCTCTTTCTTCATGATAATTTGTGAATTTTTAATATCTTTCTTGAGTATAGGGTTTCGTCAATCATGCTGGTTTTTTACTTTGCAAACTGTCAAATATTTATTGCATTTATTATATTTACCTTGAGTCTTGAAAGTTTTTAATCCAACATTTTTCATTATTTTTTTTTACAATATTATATAATACAATTATCTTCTTTTGTTAAAAATTTATATTATAAAATAAATTATATTAATATTGTGCAATTAGATTATATTTTCAAAATACTATTTATTATACATGCATTTTTTTAAATAGCGATTTATTTTTATTTTATAAATTAAATAGTAAATTAAATACAATATATTATATTCTCAAAATATTTTCCATTTTTATAAATTAAATATTAGTTTTATTTTTTTTAAATGTAATATAAAATATAGTATATGACAAATATTATTACCATTTTTATGAATATTAGTTTTATTTTTATAAATGTAATATAAAATATAATATATGCTCAAAATATCCATTTTTATAAATAACAGTTTTATAATTTTTATAAATTCAATATAATATTCTCAAAATATTAGCTTTTTACATGTATTTTTTAAATAATAAGCGATAATACTCGCTGAAAAACATGGTAAAATACCTCATAGGTGAATTTTTGTATATACCAGGTCGAATATAATTTTAAAAAATTCCGAGCCGGGCCTGAAATTTTTAAATCCGGGCCGGGCCGTAAAAAAGTTTTTTTTAAATATCCTGGCCGGGCCGTGCAAATGGTACCTCTGCAGATCTCTGATAAATATATGCAATTTTAAGGAAGAACATAAATACTTATATATAAAATTATATCATTTAAAAATTTAATTAATTTAATTAATTTTTAAATTTCACATATTTTTAATATTAACAAAATAAGAATATTAGTGGAAGATTTTCTTCAAGTTCTTAGGAATTAAAAAAAACTATTTAAAAAAAATTCTTATTGCATCAAATTCTGGCCAAATTGAACAAAAAAAGTTTGTAATTCTTAAAACTTTTGAGTAGTGTTGTTAATCGGCTTAGCCGAGTCGGCTCGAACAGAGCTCACCCAAATTTTATCTCGTTTTTTTCGACTCCAACTCAAAGTATTGGTCGTTTTTTACGACTTCGACCCGAGTTCAAGCCGAAAAAAACGACCTCGACCCAAAATATGGGTCGTTTTTTACGACTCCGACTCAAAATTTGGGTTTTATTTTTCGACTCAAACTTGAAATTTGGGTCATATTTTTCGACTCAAACTTGAAGTTTAGATCGTATTTTTCGACTCCAACTCAAAGTTTGGGTCGTTTTTCTGACTCAGACTCAAACATCGGGTCGTTTCATTCAATCAGACCCAAAATATGGATCTTTTATTAAAAGACGACTTAAAGTTAGGGTTGCTTTTTTTCACCCCTAACCCAATATCTAGATCATTTTTTTCGACCAAAAGTCAAATAACATTTAGTATATATTAATATTATAGGCGGGAAAGTTAGTTAAAGCTTCTTTAAATTATAATGCTCTGATTAACTATTCATCATAGTTATATTTTAAAATTTTTAAGTGAAGATGTACCATAGAAAAGTGCCATTTGTCATGATGGTTATTTTTGAACTTTTTTAAATGAAATAGATAAAAATATATATTGTAGACATGTTAAATCAAAATTTCAGTGATGATGTACAATAGATAAGTGGTAATTGTCATAATCGCTATTTTTGAACTTTTTTGAGTTTTTTTAAAGCAAATTGCTAAAAATATATATTCTAAACATGTTACATTGAAAATTCAGTGAGGATGTATCATAGATAAGTGACAATTGTCATAATCGCTATTTTTGAACTTTTTCAAATTTTTTTAAAGGAAATAGCTAAAAATATATATTCTAAACATGTTAAATTAAAAATTCAGTGAGGATGTATCATAGATAGGTGACAATTGTCATAATCGTTATTTTTGAACTTTTTTCTATTTTTTTAAAGCAAATAGCTAAAAATATATATTCTAAACATGTTAAATTAAAAATTCAGTGAGGATGTAACATATATAGGTGACAATTGTCATAATCGCTATTTTTGAACTTTTTCAAATTTTTTTAAAGGAAATATCTAAACATGTTAAATTTAAAATTCAGTGAGGATGTATCATATATAGGTGACAATTGTCATAATCGCTATTTTTGAACTTTTTTAAATTTTTTTAAAGGAAATATCTAAAAATATATATTCTAAACATGTTAAATTAAAAATTCAGTGAGGATGTATCATAGATAGGTTACAATTGTCATAATCGCTATTTTTGAACTTTTTTAAAGCAAATTGCTAAAAATATATATTCTAAACATGTTAAATTAAAAATTCAGTGAAGATGTATCATAGATAGGTGACAATTGTCATAATCGCTATTTTTGAACTTTTTCAAATTTTTTTAAAGGAAATATCTAAACATGTTAAATTTAAAATTCAATGAGGATGTATCATATATAGGTGACAATTGTCATAATCGCTATTTTTGAACTTTTTCAAATTTTTTTAAAGGAAATATCTAAAAATATATATTCTAAACATGTTAAATTAAAAATTCAGTGAGGATGTATCATAGATAGGTTACAATTGTCATAATCGCTATTTTTGAACTTTTTTGAGTTTTTTTAAAGCAAATTGCTAAAAATATATATTCTAAACATGTTAAATTAAAAATTCAGTGAAGATGTATCATAGATAGGTGACAATTGTCATAATCGCTATTTTTGAACTTTTTCAAATTTTTTTAAAGGAAATATCTAAAAACATATATTCTAAACATGTTAAATTAAAAATTCAGTGAGGATGTATCATAGATAGGTGACAATTGTCATAATCGCTATTTTTGAACTTTTTCAAATTTTTTTAAAGGAAATATCTAAAAATATATATTCTAAACATGTTAAATTAAAAATTCAGTGAGGATGTATCATAGATAGGTGACAATTGTCATAATCGCTATTTTCGAACTTTTTTAAATTTTTTTAAAGGAAATAGCTAAAAATATATATTCTAAACATGTTAAATTAAAAATTCAGTGAGGATGTATCATAGATAGGTGACAATTGTCATAATCGCTATTTTTAAACTTTTTCAAATTTTTTTAAAGGAAATATCTAAAATTATATATTCTAAACATGTTAAATTAAAAATTCAGTGAGGATGTATCATAGATAGGTGACAATTGTCATAATCGCTATTTTTGAACTTTTTCAATTTTTTTTAAAGGAAATAGCTAAAAATATATATTCTAAACATGTTAAATTAAAAATTTAGTGAGGATGTATCATAGATAGGTGACAATTGTCATAATCGCTATTTTTGAACTATTTTTTTCGACCAAAAGTCAAATAACATTTAGTATATATTAATATTATAGGCGGAAAAGTTACTTAAAGCTTCTTTAAATTATAATGCTCTGATTAACTATTCATCATAGTTATATTTTAAAATTTTTAAGTGAAGATGTACCATAGAAAAGTGGCATTTGTCATGATGGTTATTTTTGAACTTTTTTAAATGAAATAGATAAAAATATATATTGTAGACATGTTAAATCAAAATTTCAGTGATGATGTACCATAGATCACTGAATTTTTAATTTAACATGTTTAGAATATATATTTTTAGATATTTTTTTTAAAAAAATTTGAAAGAGTTCAAAAATAGCGATTATGACAATTGTCACCTATCTATGATACATCCTCACTGAATTTTTAATTTAACATGTTTAGAATATATATTTTTAGCTATTTCCTTTAAAAAAAATTGAAAAAGTTCAAAAATAGCGATTATGACAATTGTAACCTATCTATGATACATCCTCACTGAATTTTTAATTTAACATGTTTAGAATATATATTTTTAGATATTTCCTTTAAAAAAATTTGAAAAAGTTCAAAAATAGCGATTATGACAATTGTCACCTATCTATGATACTTCTTCACTGAATTTTTAATTTAACATGTTTAGAATATATATTTTTAGCAATTTGCTTTAAAAAAACTCAAAAAAGTTCAAAAATAGCGATTATGTCAATTGTAACCTATCTATGATACATCCTCACTGAATTTTTAATTTAACATGTTTAGAATATATATTTTTAGATATTTCCTTTAAAAAAATTGAAAAAAGTTCAAAAATAACGATTATGACAATTGTCACCTATCTATGATACATCCTCACTGAATTTTTAATTTAACATGTTTAGAATATATATTTTTAGCTATTTCCTTTAAAAAAATTTGAAAAAGTTCAAAAATAGTGATTATGACAATTGTCACCTATCTATGATACATCATCACTGAATTTTCAATTTAACATGTTTAGAATATATATTTTTAGCAATTTGCTTTAAAAAAACTCAAAAAAGTTCAAAAATAGCGATTATGACAATTACCACTTATCTATGGTACATCATCCCTGAAATTTTGATTTAACATGTCTACAATATATATTTTTATCTATTTCATTTAAAAAAGTTCAAAAATAACCATCATGACAAATGGCACTTTTCTATGGTACATCTTCACTTAAAAATTTTAAAATATAACTATGATGAATAGTTAATCAGAGCATTATAATTTAAAGAAGCTTTAAGTAACTTTCCCGCCTATAATATTAATATATACTAAATGTTATTTGACTTTTGGTCGAAAAAAATGATCTAGATATTGGGTTAGGGGTGAAAAAAAGCAACCCTAACTTTAAGTCGTCTTTAAAAAAAAAGATCCATATTTTGGGTCGGATTGAATAAAACGACCCGATGTTTAAGTCTGAGTCAGAAAAACGACCCAAACTTTGAGTTGGAGTCGAAAAATACGACCCAAACTTCAAGTTTGAGTCGAAAAATATGACCCAAACTTCAAGTTTGAGTCGAAAAATATGACCCAAATTTCAAGTTTGAGTCGAAAAATACAACCCAAATTTTGAGTCGGAGTCGTAAAAAACGACCCATATTTTGGGTCGAGGTCGTTTTTTTCGGCTTGGACTTGGGTCGGAGTCGAAAAAAACGACCCAAACATTGAGTCGGAGTCGAATAAAAGGACCCGAGCTTTGGGTCGGGGTTGCGACTCGCGGCGTTTTAACAACACTACTTTTGAGCAATGAAACTTTGAATCATTATTACATCAAAAAATTTTCACCAATATCCAGACAATAGCATTTTATTATTTTTTTAAAAATAATATTAAAAATTTCCCCGAGTTTCAGTGAGTTACCGAAAAAAAAATCAAATGTATATAACAAATACACATATAAATGACATTTTTTTAAAAAAAATTTAAATTATGCTATTTAGAATAAATAAATATAATTTGAAGCGGAGTTTGAAAAAAAATCTCAAAAGTTAAATTTTAAAGATTCTTTTTTTAAAAAAATCGGATGATTTCAAGAAAGATTTTTTATGGATAAAAATCACAAAAGATTTACTTAAAAAAGATTTCGACCTTTAGTTCTATTTGAGCATTCTCAAAAAAATCTTTTAAGATCTTATGCGTTATCAACCGGCTTAAACCGGTATGAAAATATTTATAATTGTTCGGGTTTCTCCGTTTATAATTTTTTATTTAAGATCTATTTCGGATTTCGCGGTTCGACCATCCAGGTATTGTTCTAAAGTGAATATAAATTTAAAAAATATATAAATTTATCATTCATTTATTCTTAAGTCAGTTATAATATCTTATTTTATCTATAATTTAGCATTAGATATTATACCTATTTCATCTATGAAGATAATGCATGGTTGAATTTTTTCTGCCTATTGTATAATTTTTTAAAATCAATAAAAAAAAGGTTGAATATTATATTTCATGATAAAAGATACCTTACCAAGGAAAATAGAGCTTTGACTAATTTTTCACTTTCACCGTACCATTTACCATTTATCCAAAATGACAGAAAAATCCAATATAATGATTGGACAGCCTGTATTTTGTTTATTTAAACATTATTTTAGCACGTATTAATTAGAATATAACCTATTTCATTTGCTATAGCTTTGGTGATCAAAGTTTTACCATACCCAGGATTACCAAATAAGAGTACTCCTTTAAATTGAAAAAAATAAAATAAAACATGAATTTTTTGAATTTTAAAGTATAGAACTTGTTTAAAAATAAATAAATATGTTTATTAAAAAACTGATAAATATTTTATAGATACCATAGTTTATTGTGCCTTTTCAATGTAGGTAGGGGTAAAGAATAAGGGCAATGTTTCATTTTTATAAATTTATTTAATCGAAATTTTTTGAAATGTAGAACAATAAAAATAGGCAAGATTGTGACAAACCAAGCCTATATTCAAGGAATATCTTTTTTTAAATCAAAATCAGCACCGGTTAGTTGAATGGGCTGATGCCGGTTCCAAGTCATTACAGAGAAACCTTTATAGAGAAAACAATAATAGAGAATGCACTTATAGACAATTATAGAGAAAGTCGTTTATAGAGAATTATTTTATAGAGAAAACAATTATAGAGAATGTCGTTTACAGAGAATGATTTTATAGAGAATGATTTTACAGAGAATGTTTTTATAGAGAATGATTTTATAGAGAATGATTTTACAGAGAATGATTTTATAGAGAATGTATTTTATAAAAAAATTTATTTAAAGAATATGATTATTTTATAAAAAAAATTTTTTAAATATGATTAATTTATAAAAAATGTTATAAATTTTTTTGTAAATTTATGTGCTCTGCATAGTCAAAGGGGGAAAAAAATTATATGAAATATTATTAAATATTAAAATTACCTTATATAAGCGAATTATTGGGCAGTTTTTATTGTAAGAAAATTATTACAATCGGCAAAATATTAAGAATTAAAATATAAAAACATTATATTCGAATTTTAGAAAGTTTTATAATCTTATATCGTGTTTAAATAAAATTTTAGAAGGTTACAATTATATTAGTATCAAGTGGATAGTAAATTCAGGGCAATCAGCTCTGTATAATATTATAATGTAAAAAAATATAAATTTTATATAAATATATTTATTAATGGACAGTTACTTTGTATAAAATGTAGTCAGCTACAGTTAGGATTTTTATAAATGTAACTAGTTATAGTTATCTTTTATCAAATCTACTTAATTTAACAACATTTATGTTATTTTAATTCTTCTTATAATATTATTTTTCCTAAAAATTTTAAATTAAAGTTGTGAAACACGGATAATTCTTTCTTTAGTTAAAATATATTTGTCACCTTAATCGTACAATCAATGTGCTATATCAAATTATTTTTAGGCATAATTGTTTGGTTATCAATTGAAAACAATCTATGTTATTTTATATAAACGGCTCTCTATCATTGTTTTTTCTATATAATTGTCTTTTTTGTAAATTTTTTCACTTTTTTTTTTAAATTATGGCTGAATTTATTTTAAGTAGTCGAAACAATCAGTTACTACTTCTTGATTTTTACCTCTTTCAAAAGGAAAAAACATCAAATCAAACAACCTATTGGAGATGTATTCAATTCCATGTGGATGAATGCAGTGGGCGCGCCCGAACTAAGAACGGAATACCTATATTCCACAATAAAAAACATAATCATGCACCAGACATTGCTGATATTGAAGCAAGAAAAGAGATGAATAAAATCAAACAAGAGGCTTCTAGTCCAATCTCTGCCCAATAATATAATGGCCGATATATCTAGCAATATCTATAGCCGCCATTGGGAAAATGCCTAGTTGTTCCTTAATTAAAAGGACAATTCAAAGAAAAAGACGCCAAGTAGGAAGAGCGCCTGCCGTTCCCTGATTGACTTGGTCATACCTATTGAATATCAATTATCCAATGATGATGAACAATTTTTGTTATATGATAGTGGTCATCATGATCACCGATGCCTCATATTTTCAACCATAAAAATTTAAAATTTTTATCAACATGTGATAAATGGTATGCAGATGGCACATTCAAGACATGTCCTCCTCTCTTCCAGCAAATATACACCATCCACGGGATGAAACATAAAACCATTATCCCAGCTATTTATGTCCTGATGACATCACGTCGCCAACAAGATTACCTTAATATTTTCAATCAAATAAAAAAGTTCCAAATTTTTTTAAATCCTAAATTCATCATGATCGACTTTGAATTAGCAGCCTTATCTGCTTTTAAACAGTCGTTTCCACTGACTGCGATCCGCGGGTGCCTGTTTCATATGTCGCAATGCATATGGCGCACTGTTCAAAAAAATTCATTAATTTGCAATGCATATAAAACGCAAACAAATTTTGCTATGTACATAAAAATGTTAATGTCACTGGCATATGTACCAGTGGAGGATGTAATTCATGGATTCGAGGAATTATGTGCCTCTGAATTCTATCAAGAAAATAGGGATATTCTCGCCCCCTTGATAGAATACTTTGAAGAGACGTGGATTGGAAAAATGATAGCTATGGAGAGAAGGTCGCCATTATTTAGCATTTCTC
Source organism: Gordionus sp. m RMFG-2023 (assembly GCF_954871325.1). NCBI lineage: Eukaryota > Metazoa > Nematomorpha > Gordioida > Chordodea > Parachordodidae > Gordionus > Gordionus sp. m RMFG-2023. Next base: position 51,119,737 of record NC_088775.1, on the reverse strand, counting down.
TATGGAATTGCTACGAATCATCACTAGCTGGTGAACCGAATACCAATAATTCAGTAGAAGGCTGGCATCGAAGTTTTTCGTCTCATATAAGTTCCCATCATCCATCGATCTGGAAATTTATAAAGAGTTAGTAATTATCAGAGACCTGCAGGCCCGGCCCTAAACCCGGCCCGGATTTTAAATTTTTTAAATATACCCGGGTCGGGCCGGGCCTAAAAAATTTTTTTTAAACATATCCGGGCCGGGCTGGGCCTAAAAATTTTTTTTAAAATATATCCGGGCCGGGCCTAAGATTGTAAAACCCGGGCCGGGCCTTAATATTTTTTATAAAAATTTTTACATTATGAGTTAATGGTTATAAGATTATATTATATTATAGTTATGATTAATATAATATTGGGTGGTTAACACTACCTAACAACCCACAGATCGATCTAATTATTAATTTCCTGCAAATTTATTCAAAGTATTAATATATTTTTTTATAATTCATATCTAAATTTTTACAACATATTTTACCAAAACAATCAAATAAAGGAATATCTTAAATAAGCCCCAATATTAAGTATTATTAATATATTTTTTTATAATTCATATCTAAGTTTTTAGAATATATTTTACCAAAACAATTAAATAAAGGAATATCACTTCTTAAAGTTAGTAATACCTTTCAAAGCGAAAAGGAGGAATAAAATTGATTTTACTTAATATAAAGCATTTTTTAATTGAAAAATTTGTTTTACACAAGTATCATTTTATTTCTCTTTTTCTCTGTCCAAAATTCAAGCAATTACGTATGTAGTCAGGGACAGATCGCAAAATGGCGGAAAACTATATAAAAGATTATATTAAATTACAAGAGGCTCAGGAAGTAAATGAAATACCATCGACCAGTCAAATTACGACTGTTGTTAAACAAACTGAATCGTTTTATGACAAATGGGGCGATGGTAATTCTGGTAATATGTCAATACCGGATGATGAATATTATAATAACATAAATAATAGATAAAATATTTAAGGTGGATAATTTGTTAGAGTGGTGGGCGGCTCATCAAAGCGAATTTCCAATTTTAGCAAAATTGGCAATTCCTGCTTTAAGTGCAAGCTGTGAGCGGAATTTTTCCAGTACTGGGAGAATTCTTGAAGAAAGAAGAAGTAATCTTCAACCTGAAAAGGTAGATATGCTTCTCTTTCTTCGTGATAATTTGTGAATTTTTAATATCTTTCTTGAGTATATGGTTTCGTCAATCATGCTGGTTTTTTACTTTGCAAACTGTCAAATATTTATTGCATTTATTATATTTACCATGAGTCATGAAAGTTTTTAATCCAACATTTTTCATTATTTTTTTTTACAATATTATATAATACAATTATCTTCTTTTGTTAAAAATTTATATTATAAAATAAATTATATTAATATTGTGCAATTAGATTATATTTTCAAAATACTATTTATTATACATGCATTTTTTTAAATAGCGATTTATTTTTATTTTATAAATTAAATAGTAAATTAATTACAATATATTATATTCTCAAAATATTTTCCATTTTTATAAATTAAATATTAATTTTATTTTTTTTAAATGTAATATAAAATATAATATGTGACAAATATTATTACCATTTTTATGAATATTAGTTTTATTTTTATAAATGCAATATAAAATATAATATATGCTCAAAATATCCATTTTTATAAATAACAGTTTTATAATTTTTATAAATTCAATATAATATTCTCAAAATATTAGCTTTTTACATTTATTTTTTAAATAATAAGCGATAATACTCGCTGAAAAATATGGTAAAATACCTCATAGGTGAATTTTTGTATATACCAGGTCGAATATAATTTTAAAAAATTCCGAACCGGTGTAATATTGTAGAAACAATCCATCTAAAATCAATACGGTATTGATTCTACAATATTGTAAAAACAATACGGTATTGATAATTTATGACCGAACCTCAGCTTTTACGAATCAAATTGAAATTTTTTAAGAATACCGTATACAAATTGTTACTACCGTTTACAATTGAAATTTTTTAAGAATATTGTATACAAATTGTTACTACCGTTTACAAATTTTTGAATATCCATATATAGAAACAGGAGAACAATCTAATTGAAATTTTTATACAAATTGTTACTACCGTTTACAAATTTTTGAATATCCATATATAGAAACAGGAGAACAAATTAGTACACAGGAGAACAAATTAGTATATTTAAATTATAATTATAAATTTATATCAATTAATATAGATACAGGAGAACAAATTAGTACATTTAAATTATAATTTTATATTTATATCCATTAAAATACTAAAATAGAGTTTACAAATTACTACTTATATAGAAACACAGGAGAACATATTAGTACATTTAAATTATAATTATAAATTTATATCAATTAATATAGATACAGGAGAACAAATTAGTACATTTATTATAATTTTATATTTATATCCATTAAATTCTAAAATAGAGTTTACAAATTACTACTTATATAGAAACACAGGAGAACATATTAGTACATTTAAATTATAATTATAAATTTATATCAATTAATATAGATACAGGAGAACAAATTAGTACATTTATTATAATTTTATATTTATATCCATTAAAATACTAAAATAGAGTTTACAAATTACTACTTATATAGAAACACAGGAGAACATATTAGTACATTTAAATTATAATTATAAATTTATATCAATTAATATAGATACAGGAGAACAAATTAGTACATTTATTATAATTTTATATTTATATCCATTAAAATACTAAAATAGAGTTTACAAATTATTACTTATATAGAAACACAGGAGAACATATTAGTACATTTAAATTATAATTATAAATTTATATCAATTAATATAGATACAGGAGAACAAATTAGTACATTTATTATAATTTTATATTTATATCCATTAAAATACTAAAATAGAGTTTACAAATTATTACTTATATAGAAACACAGGAGAACAAATTAGTATATTTAAATTATAATTATAAATTTATATCAATTAATATAGATACAGGAGAACAAATTAGTACATTTAAATTATAATTTTATATTTATATCCATTAAAATACTAAAATAGAGTTTACAAATTACTACTTATATGGAAACACAGGAGAACATATTAGTACATTTAAATTATAATTATAAATTTATATCAATTAATATAGATACAGAAGAACAAATTAGTACATTTAAATTATTATTTTATATTTATAAAAAGAATACAGTATCAATAAAAGAACCTTTAAATCAACAATTATAGAGAACTTCACAAAATTTTTCATGAATCAAATAGGTACATTTAAATTATAATTATACATTTATATCAAGCATTAACAGAAAAATATAATACAATAAAGGAATATTTAGTTACAGGAAAGTATCCTATATTTCTTAAAAACCATCCAGGGAAAAAAAGTAATTATAAATGCATGGCAAGCAAATTTATTGTTAAAGATGATGTTCTTTACAGAAAAATAAAGAATAAAGAAAGTAAATATGATTACAAAATAATCATTTTCTATTTATTTTTTAGCTTTAGTAATAATGGAAGAAGAAGAGAAACAAAGAGTAATATCTATTATTCACCAAGGATCAGATATATCCTTAGAGTCTAAAGCTATTGGTGCCCACCTAGGTATTAATAAAACTCAACTTAAACTCTCTGAAAGGTACTTATTATGATGTTAGAATTCTTAATTTTGTGTTTATAGATATTGGTGGCCAAAATTATTTCAAGACACTATTGATTTTATAAAATCATGTGATAGATGTCAGAAGGCTAATGTAAGATTTACCAAAATTTCTTCCACTTTGCATCCAATAGATGTACCACCTTTTCCATGGGCTCAAATAGGAATTGATCTTTGCAGCCTGCCCACTTCAGAAGAAGGCTACACGTGTATTGCCGTTGCCTCTGATTATTTCACAAAATGGGTTGAGGCAGAACCCATGAAATCCAAAACAGCCAATGAGACATGTAAATTTATATACGGTCTGATTTGCCGCCATGGCTGCGCAAATGTAAATCAAATTATATAAATATATATCGATTAAAAAATATGAATTTATGATAATTCTATCTTATAAACTTTTCATTTTATACAATATAGATACAAATCAATGATCAAGGAAGAGAGTTTGTAAATGAGATGGCTACTAGACTGCATAAAATGACCGGGACAGAGCAACGCATTTGCAGTGCGTACCATCCTCAAGCTAATGGCTTAACTGAGAGAAATAATCGCACTATTCAAAACCTAATGTTAAAGGTTTTAGGAAATGATCAGACCCAGTGGCCTAAAGTTCTTCCAGGTGTACTGTTTGCAATGAGAACAAGTGTACACAAATCAACAGGATTTACCCCATTTTATATGTTATATGGTCGGAATGCAAAGCTTCCATCAGACTTAAATTCCACAACTAAGCCTGATATTGTTAAGGAAATAAATAATGATCCTGAAAACTCTTATGTAAATAATATTGATAATGACTTTGACGAGAGTGAATTGTTAAATAGAATAATGAGCATGTCAGTCATATGGAAAAAGGCGAAAGAAAATATAATTGTTGCCCAAGATAGACAAAAAAGAGATTATCAAAAAAGGCAAAAGGATAAAATATCGTATGAAGTTGGACAACTGGTCCTAATCTGGAACTCCCGTCGTGCGGATCGAAAGGGTGGAAAATGTCTGATCCTTGGCTTGGTCTATATGTAATTGATAAAATACATGATAAAGATATTTATAGTGTGAGTAATAAAGATAATACTCCATTAAAGCAAAAATATAACGGGTGTAACCTTAAGCCCTACATCCAACAATCTAATAACGGAGATGAGGCAAAAGAAGATTCTACCGATATTAAGATAATATTATATAAGGAGCCTGATACTTCTCCGTTACCTTACCTTGCCACCAATTATGCATGGAAGAAATATCATGCTAAGAGGTTGGGCATCCCATATTCTTTATTAACAGAAAGCAATGATAAAACTAAAAATTTAAGTTATCCTCCTAATTTTGAGATAGTTCTTGGTGACGGTAATTGTTTTTATCGGTGCTTAAGCAAAGAAATCTCAGGGAGTGAAGATCACCATGCAATTATAAGGGGGTCTATTACCTCTTATATGATGCATTTTGAAAATAAAGATATTTTTAGTGATTTTATTGGAAAAGATATAATCACACATATAGTTGATACAAAAAAATATCAACTTGGAACGTGGGCAGATGAATTAGATATTGTAGCATCTGCCACATTTTTTCAAACACCTATCATTATATATTGCAAAAATGGAAATGAGATGAAATACATTACATACTCCTCATTATTAAAAAATAACTGTATAAAAAATTTCAATTTAAATATATATTTAATAAATGCGACTTCTGATCATTTTAATCGTGTTATAATATAATATATACTCAATTTGTAATAATCATGTTTCCGTTATTGGGATATATTTTCTTTTTTTAATATTTTTCTAGTATTTTTGAAATAAAATGATATATCCTTTTTATTTATATAGTATTAAGAAATCAGTCTTTTATAAAATAAAAAATATATATACAACTAAAAATAGTTATTACAGTTTAAAAGAATAATATAAAACATAATTTGATTTTATAAAATATTTTGTGTTCCATAAATATAAATGTAATTTTAATCAGATAGAAATAAAATTATATATGCATCTAAAAAATGAAATGACGATTAAGAAGCCAACAGGAAATGATTAAAACATATTTCAGTAATAGATATTTATTGAGATGCTTTGACTTAATTTAGCTTTTGTCTATTAAAATTTTAAGGTTTGAGATAGGGATGAAGATTTTAAGATGCGCCAACAGGCAATGATCGCATAATAATAGTGATAGAGATAATGATTGAGATCCTTTGTTATAATAGAAACCCTCATATCTGTGATTAGCTTAAGCTTGTTTATTAAAATTTTAAGGCTTGATCCCAATAATAAGATGGTAAATGAAGAAAATTTGTGTACATTGTTCTTAATTACAATTTTCTACAGGATGGAGTTGAACAAACAATATCATTTTAACCATAAGGAGAAAATTAATAAATATGAGTAAAAAAATAAAAATATACAGGATATAAAGAATAGTAAAATATAAATTCCTTAAAAAAATTATATAAAAGAATAGAAAATCATTTAAATATATTTTAACTATTAAATATATAAAATAGATTTTTTACAAATCTAAAATGACCGTCAATATTTTTGACGCGATTAAAAAATAAATATTTTACAATATGACAATTGTCACTTTTGGTACATCTTCACTGAAATTAATTTAACATGTTTACAATATATATTTTAATCTATGTAATTCAAAAAATTTCAAAAAAGTTAAATCTATTTAAAATAAATATTTTACAAATCGAAAATGGCCGCCAATATTTTTGAAGCGATGAAAAGAATATATTATAATAAATATTTTACAATTTTAATGGCCGCCAACATATTTGAAGCGAAAATTAAATGTATAATAATAAATATTTTACAATTTTAATGGCCGCCAACATATTTGAAGCGATAATTAAATGTATAATAATAAATATTTTACAATTTTAATGGCCGCCAATATATTTGAAGCGATGATTACGTATTTTAAAACCAATACGGTATTGATTCTACAATATTGTAAAAACAATACGGTATTGAATCTACAATGATAATATTAATACGGTATTGAAACTACAATGGGTATTGCTTTCACAATCCTACACCGGTGTAACGTGATATTTTAACTTAAATTTAAATTAACTCCCTTTAGTAATACTGACATTTAAGATTGACGTTATAATATATTTTAATAAAATATCATTTTTAACTTAAATTTAAATTAACTCCCTTTAGTGATACTGACATTAAGATTGACGTTATAATATATTTTAATAAAATATCATTATAAAATTTAGTAATACTGACATTTATGACTGACGTATAATGGTAAAAGCTTCTATTATTTAGTAATACTGACATTTATGACTGACATGTAATGTTAAAAGTTTATATTATTTAGTAATACTGACATTTATGACTGACATGTAATGTTAAAAGTTCCTATTATTTAGTAATACTGGCATTTATGACTGGCATGTAATGTTAAAAGTTTCTATTATATAGTAATACTGGCATTTATAACTGACATGTAATGTTAAAAGTTTATATTATTTAGTAATACTGGCATTTATGACTGGCATGTAATGTTAAAAGTTTCTATTATATAGTAATACTGGCATTTATGACTGGCATGTAATGTTAAAAGTTTCTATTATTTAGTAATACTGACATTTTTACTGCTTAAAATTTATATATAGCAATATTGACACTTATGATCGACTGATGATGCTTAAAGTTTGTATTTGCAATATTGACACTTATGACTGACAGGTACTGCCTAAAATTTATATATAGCAATATTGACACTTATGACCGACAGATGATGCTTAAAGTTTGTATTTTTTCCAATATTGACACTTATGAGTGAGATAATTAAAATTTATAAGATAGATTATAATTTCTAATATTTAGTAATATTAACATCTAACTTTCAACCTTTTTAAATTTCTTATGCCTATAAATAATTTAACGCCGAAAACGTTATAGCTTAATTTAAAAAAGGTTTGATCAAAATTTATATACACATGGTAGGTTAAATTTATTCATATTTAAACATAAATTACATATCATTCATGTAATGATTCACTATCGTGACTTTATATAAAAATAATTAATTATAAAATGCTATATTGTATAAATTCGCAATTGAATAGAATTGAACTCATAAAAAAGATGCCAACCTATTGTACCTTTTATAAAATTAACTATTAATAAAAAATATAAAGTGCAATAATATTTAATAAAAAAATGCTTACCGATTATACTTTCAACTAAATTGCGATAAATATAATGAAATAAAAGTATAAGAATAAATATTAATTACATTGATAAAAAGGATGCCAACCTATTGTACCTTTTATTAAAATAACTATTAATAAAAAATATAAAGTGCAATAACATTTAATAAAAAAATGCTTACCGATTATACTTTCAACTAAATTGCAATAAATATATGGAATAAAAATATTAGAATAAATATTAATTACATTGATATAATTCTAACAAAATGATTGTTATTTTCATTACATAAATATATATTTTCTTTAAAAATTTAAATATTATTAAAAAATTTCATGGGTGAATAATAAGCCCACTTATATTGGGTATAAATTAATATATTTGTCTGCAACAATGTGGCCATAGATAATATTTCCACCTCTGTTGCCCAGACACTATTTCCTATAACATTTCTGTCAATTAGGTATTCTTCTACAGGATATCCTATGAATTTTTCCATTTCCAATTTGAAATCGTTGCTCCTCATAAAGGCAACGCATTTCTCCCTCAGGTATATAATTATCCTGATTATTTAATATTTCTTGACTTATACACCTATAAACATGTTAAATAATTAAATATTATATAAAGTAACTAACCTAAAAAAAACAGTTTCCATCACCCACAATATGATCGGTTGTGAATATTTCCTTTAATATACCACTTTCGATCTTGGGATAAAGGCCAATTACTTTGAAATTGAACCGTTTAGAGTGGTATACTTTCCAATTCCTAGTTGTGGGCAAAAAAACCTCACCAATTTTCTTTGGTATTATTGTATCAACAATAATTTCGTCATCTAAATTTGATAATTAAATAATAACATATTTTTAAAATATATTACCTTTACCCTGATCTTGTATGCCTACATATCCTCCCTCTCTTACTATACTTTTATAAGCTTTTGTTGGATCTTCACCAAATGTATCTGCATATAAAAAAATAATTAAATAATTTTATATATTATACCCTTTCTCTTGACATGGTTTATGTTGGTGTCCTCCTTTCCAATTTCCAACCCTAGGATTTTAGCTTCATCAAAAATAAAAATTTTTCAATTTTTTAAAAATAAAACTTTCTTCTGCAACATTTATTTCACAGGACATCTCTTCAAATAGTGTTTCTTCTAATGGAAATATAATAATTAAAAATATATTTTCCTTTTTTCCAAATGCATTTGATTACCTTCTCCTTCTCCAACTATAGTTTTAAGAAGACAAACTTAATTATTTGTTTAATATTATTTTTATGAATTAACTGTATATATTACCTTGATCTTGAACACCTACTATAGTTTCACAATGTACCATATTATTAGGTTTTTTAACTGTTTCTTTACCATTAAAAAAGTTATATTTGTATATTTAAAAAATACCTTTGTTCCCCTCGATATAGTGTTTTAAATTACTGAGGTTAGTCTTTATACGTAAAATTTTTCCTGTTAAATTCAACATTGCCTAAATATGTATAAATATTTTGTTAAAAATTAGGATTTTACTATTAACAATTTAAACAATTGTATATGGGCCTACCCAAGGCTGCAACATTTTCCCTCCTTTCCTGTCAGCTCGACGATTATTCCATACAAGCACTTTATAATTTATGTGATAAAGTGCATTCTTAGCAGCATTACGAGTTTTATAATCTCGTTGCTGCTTAAGCTGAGCCTTTGCAATATTTTTTGTTGCAGTCTTGAATATGACTTCCATATTGTCAGCTGTACTCTTGTAATTGCTTTAATAATCATTGTCAGATAGATCATCAAGATCTGTATCTGGTTCTCTATCATCCTTAAATAATAAAAATAAATATTTATTATGTAAATTAATTTTATACAAATAGTGATATATATCATACCTCACAGGGCAGTAGAGCTTTTCTGCCATACATCATCTCATATGGCGTGAATTTTGAGGATTCATGCGTTGATGTATTGTAGGCAAATACAATACCAGGGAGAACTCCAGGCCAATCCTTCTGATTGCCTTTTGTACACTTCAAAAGTGAATTTTGAAGAGTACGATTAGCTCTCTCTACCATGCCATTAGCCTGAGGATGGTAGGCGCTTGTCACTCTCTGATGGGTTCCCACGAGTTTGTGATATTCATTACTCACTTGATTTACAAACTCGCGTCCCTGATCATTGATTTGGACCTATAAATATGATAAATATCATTATATTATAAAAATTTTATCAACCTTGACTCTGCCATGCCTGCATAACAGTGAATATAAAAAGAGGGTCACTGAATGGGCAGTCTTATCCTTTAAAGATTGTGCTTCGATATATTTGGAAAAATAATCAACAGCAACTGCTATATATTTAAATCCATCAATGCTCTCTGGCAATGAACATAGATCTACCCCTATTTGTGTCCATACCTTAGAAGGAATAGGAATAGACTGCATTTCCAAGCTTGTTTTGTCAAATCGGGAATTGTATCTTTGACATAGGTCACATGATTTGACAAAGTCAATGACATCTTGCCGCATTCCTTGCCACCAATATCTAAATGACATTATTGAAATATATTGTTTTTTAAAGTTTAAACATGTTAAAAGAAATTTGAAATTTCTATCAGTCAGCGTCTACATGAGCGGGGGGGGGGGGGGTAGAAAAAGTTTGCATCCAAATATCCTAAAAGGGGGTAGGCATCAAAATATTTAGAATGTTATCTACTACATTTTTGAATTATATGTGAATAAAGTTTGCTTTAATTATTTATAATATAATAATAGATCTATTATAATAGAGATAGATTACTAAACATCAACGTTACAATCATAATATATTTGTTCATTCATTAAAATAGTAGATCAGCTTGACTCGCCATTTTGTCAACATTTAGGATAGTTATTTTCATATTTACAAATTTCTTGAAATTAAAACAACAAAAATATATAATACAATTTTATGATCCAAATTGATGTTATTTGAAATTATGTTATTTTAAAAAGATTTTTCAATATTTGAAGATATTTGCCATCCATATTTTCCTAAAAAGTATATTAATAATTTATGAATTATAATTGCCTTTTCTTCTTTTATGGAATCTATAAATAATAATAAAAATCTTTTCATAGGTAGATTTTAATCATATTACACCATTTTTAAAACATCTATTTTATTATTAATATATGATTACATCATTAAATTATAGATTTTAATAAATCATCTTTTTAAAATGGATATAAATTTTTTAAATCAGATGCCAAGCAATAAGATAAATTACAAGGTAAAATGCTTGCATACAGGCTGCAACTCCAATAAGATTAGAAAAGACAAAATTAATTTACATTACAAAACAAGACATCCTAATAGTCATGTAAAGTTTGAGGTAATAGCAATTAAAAAAGATAAGGTTTGGAACAAACTTGGTCCAAATGCAAATAATCTCAAAATAACTAATGGAATCAATACTCAATTTAAAAAAAATAAATCAATTGCAACATATTTTCAAAAGGTTAAACTATTTTTTGATTTTTATACATGCTTTTTATATCATATTTAAGTGATCAATATATAATTTTAAACACTTTTAAGGAAATTGACTCTCCATTAGATACTCTTAAGATAAATCTACCACAACCAATACATAATATTATCACACTAAATCAAGATGAAGAAGTTTTCTAAAGAAAACTTATAATATGGAGACTGCATCATTTTTAAGGACAAAGTAGTAATTATTTCAAAATATTAAAAATGACCATTTTTTATATTTAAAATTAATAGCAATCTCATTTAGATGCCCCCTATCCAGAAATTATTCCATTCTTAGATGATGAAACATGGGTATTATAATTTAAAAAAAAAATTTTTTTAAAGAATCTGACAAAGCATTTACAATTTAATAAATTAATATTCTCTTTTCAAAATATAGAAAATCGAAAATATGCCTAGAAGTTCTAATTTAGACAACCCAGAAAAAATATCTGGAAATTTATCAACAATTAAAGAAGTTTATAATTTAAATATTATTTAATAATGTCTTTAAAGGGTAAAAATGATGATATTGATATGCAAGCATTAGAATCAATTTATATAGATAAAGTAATAACCTTAAGCTATCTATACATTTTAAATTATACAGTTACCAAACAAAGCTAAAATAACTCCTTTATCATATGAAGATAATGAAGAAAATATTATTTCTTTATATAGGGAAAAGAATCCTAATGATCCCTTTCATTTTTTTAGATTTAGAATGACAAAAAATATGATTGATTTTTCAATTTGGTCCACTACAACCAAGTTCCAATGAATTTATTTATCCAAAAACTCATAACAGGTTGATTTAATAAATTATTGCTGCAATATTACTTATATATTATTAATTATTCAAGAATTATGTATATATTCATATATTGCTTTTAATGTAGGAGCATGAAAGATGCCTATTATAAAAAAATAAATTATGACAAATCATTTTCTCAGAGAAAATGGCTATCATATAGCTCTATTTTGGATAAAGTATTCTGTATCTTCTGTATTATGTTTGGAAGTCATCAAGCAAGCATGCAATGGACTCATAAAGGTGCAGATAGCTGGAATAATTTAGTCCGGGATATGGAGAGACATGAAACATCCCCTGTTCATGCAGATTGTGAATATGCACATATGGCATGGATTTCTCGGGGGCGTATTGATGACCACATTTTATTCAACCGAGAGGAAATTATAACCCAAAATCGTTATATTATCCATAATATAATTGTTGCTATTGTGTATTTAATATGGGGCAATATTGCTTTTTGGGGAAGCAATTCTCATGATGGTAATTTTTCAAGACTTATAACTTTGATCTCAAAGAATGTTCCAGTATTAAGAGCATATCTAGAGAAAAATATTAGTTCACGAGGAAAAAGTGGTAATAAAATATTAAGGCCACAAATAAACTTCATATCCTATGGCCATGTTAAAAAATTGGCTGAGATAATAAAAATATTGAATGAAATAATTAAACAAATTATGTCAAATTGTGCCTTTAGCTTAATATTAGATGGTACATATGATATTTCAAAAAAGGAATGTGTTGCCTTAATTATAAGGTATATACAAGAATATCCACACCCACACCCAGTAGAAAGAATCATTAATATTTTTACAACTTCTGACACAACAGAAGAAAATATTAAAAATAATGTTCTAACTAAATTAAAGGCATTACATCTTCCACTAGAATACCTGATTGGGAAAAGTATGGATGGTGCTAGTAATATAAGAGGTGTTAATAAGGGAGTACAGGCTTTAATATTTAAAGAAGCTCCTAAAGCTATTTATGTCAGGTGCCATGCTCATAGGCTTAATTTAATTGTTATTCGTATATGTGGATATGGGAATGAAATTAAAAAAACTATAAGAATTTTAGATGAATTATATAATTTTATGAATGGAGTTAAACGCCAGGGTGTTTTTACCAAATTTCAAATGCAAAAAACCAAAAAATCTCTCAAAAGAATAAAAAACACAACAAGGTAAATAAATATAATTTTTTTAAGAATTTTATTTATTTTCAGAAATTGGGCATCATCTTTCAAAGCATTACAAATTTTTTTAGATGTTTATGAATATATAATAGCCTCCTTGACAGAGTTAAGCAATTCCGATGACGCAATCACATTTTCAATTTCTGAGGGATTGCTATCTAGAATAAAACGATATGATTTTATTTTAGGATTATTTATTTTAAGAATAATCTTAAAATGTACACATGAAACTTGCATTGAAATGCAGGCAATTGGAAATGATTTAACAATGATGATTAAATTGATCCAACATACAAAAAATAAATTCCAAAGATTAAGGGGTAAATTATTATTCATGTATTTTAATTACATTTTCTAATTAAGCAAATGGTGATAATATATTAACATCTTTACATACCAATGTTAAAACATTTATGGATAAGAATAATGTTACAACCGATATTTATAATATTAAGTCAATATTTAAATTGGATCAAAAAGAGTTTGATAATTATATTGAACAACAAAAAGAAAAGTTTATGAAAAGTATATTTTAAAATAATATATATTTTTTTAGATATAAAAATGAAAATTTTTACCCAGTGATTAATATGATCATTGAACAATTAAATGAAAGATTTAATTATGAATCATTAAACTTTTTAAATCAGATTTCTATTTTTACTCCTGCGGGATTAGCAGATAATGAGAATATAGAAATTTCCCAGATATCTGAAATTGTGTTTTTATAATTTTGATGCACAGAAAATTATAGATGAATTTTCCAATTTTAGATCATTATACTTAGATTCCTTATCAATCATTTATAGTAAAGATTTAATCAATATAGAAAAAATGATACCTTATATGATGAAAGTTATTAATTTTATTAACAACTTAATTTTAATATATGTTTACAGGTGAAAACATTATAAATGATAAATGACCGAAACAAAAAGATGGCTGAAATATTCATTTATTCTACCATAATCAAGTTCTTTTCCTTATCTTAAAACGTTATATAAATATCTTATAACCCTCCCCACCACCTCATGCTCTGCTGAAAGAGCTATGAGTAAAGTCAAAATTGTTAAAACACGTATTCGAAATAAAATCTCTGATTCTTTTTTAGAAAATTTATTATTAATATCAAGTGAAATTGATATATATGATACATTTAAAACAGAAGATATTATTACAGATTTCGCGTTAACTTCTAAAAGACTATCTAATCTTTTAATTGGATAATCCTTTTTTTTTAATATTAAACAGCAATAAATTTAGACATTTGGCATTATAATTCCCTTTTTTCAATATTTGAATAAATTTGGATTACTAATCCCTTATTAGTTAGTCATTTTTAATTAGTCTTTTTCTACACATATATTTATATTCCTTATGTTATATCTTTATATTCCTTATGTTATATCTTTAACATTATAAAAAATTATTATGTAGCAATTATAATATCCATTTTTTTAAAATATTAAATAGCAATAAATTTAGACATTTTGCATTATAATTCCCTTTTTTATTTGAATAAATTTGGATTACTAGTAGTGTTGTTAAACGGCTCGATTTGAGCCGATTTTTAAAAACGGCTAACTCAACATTATAGCCAGGAAAATATTGCCTAATTTTCGAGATTTCACCAATTGATGTTCAATCCTATATGCTCTTTATGAGCAAAATCTTTAGACTTGCATAATATTTTTCTGGATAAAATATTGAGTTAGCCGTTTTTAAAAATCGGCTCAAATTGAGCCGTTTAACAACACTAATTACTAGTATTAGTTAGTTATTTATAATTAGTCTTTTTCTGCACACATATTTATATTCCTTATGTTATATATATTTTTAACATTAAAAAAATTATAAATAAAATAAAATTATTATGTGGAAATTAAAATATATAATTTTTTAAATTTCGATAATTTTTATACCAATAAATATTCTTCCTGTAATCTATATATCATTATTTCATAAAATATTCAGACATATATTTATAAGATTAAAATTTATTCTATAGTAATAATGCCGCCGAAGGTGGCAAATTTTTTTAGGGGGGTAGGCTGAGGTTTTTGAGAGGGGTTTGCATCCAGTGAAAATCCTGTCATGTAGACGCTGCTATCAGTTAAAAGAAAGAGTATATTGGTACTATGATTTTAAAGTCATAAATTCATTTTGAGAAGTGGTGCAAGCTTTTTGGGCCATATCAGGTTAATGGCCTATATTTAAAAATATTCTATAAATTGAAAGAGATTTTTATATTGAGTACATTCCTGCTTATAAATTGCAAAAAAAAAGATGAGGCAATTACAAATTCATTTTGTAACATAAGTATCAAGCATATAAAAAAATATTTAAATAAAAAAGATGAGCAATTACAAATTCATTTTGTTATAATCATCTATATCTTAAGGTAGTTTTACAACCCTTATTCTGATATTTATATAGATTCTATGTTTTTCACAAAATACAATACTTTAACCAGTTTATAAAATTATGTTAAATAGTGTAAATATACCTTTCAACTAATTTATCATATGTCATGTTGATTCCAAAATGACCTGATAATGACATTTCTGTGATATTTGTGTCACATCCTCCATGGAATGAAACTAAAATATTATGTTGTTGACTAATGAGTGAGATTACCTCAGCATTATGTAGGTGATGGTAGAGTTTGCCATTCTTTAAGGAAAACTTGGCACATTTAACTCTAAGGTTTCTTTTCAACCCATGATCTCCGATATAGGAGGTTGGGTAAGTTTTGGATTTAAGGTAATTATAAACATTGACAATATTGATATTCACTATTTTATATATTTATAATATAATAATGATAATATTTACTTGAAATTTTGAAATTAGGATGTCAATCTATACAAACAAGATTAATAAAATTAAAATTCGATTCAAATTTAATTTGGAAAATCAAAATTAATATCAAAAATTAAATTTATAAGAATTTCAGTAATAAAAAAAAACAGTATGATCATATAACTCTCCCTATCAATTAATATTGTAATTAAGATTTTTGTTATTAATTAACTCCCTCCTTAACACTGTTTATCAAAGGGGGAGTTAATCTATCATAGTTACAACTTAACTCAGAGGTATGTGATAAGGGGAGTTAATTAATCACGCTACACCGGGCCTGAAATTTTATTTTTAAAAAATATCCGGGCCGGGCTATAAATTTTTAAATCTGGGCCGGGCCTAAAAAATTTAAAACCGGGCAGGGCCGTGCAAATGGTACCTCTGCAGGTCTCTGATTTATATATTGTCATAATATTTAATAAATAAATTGTATATTCAAGTTTATGGTGTGCATAAGATCTATTTTTATAGGGATTAGGTGTGGAATAACTAAGTAGTTTTTTTCTTTACAATAGTTAAAAATGAAGGAAAATGAAAAGTGATAACACTATCCCCGGTCTATTTTGAACCTTGGCATATTAATAATACAGAATTTTATTAGATAAGATATCTCGATTTTATAAGACTATACTATATTTGTTATGGTGAAAAATTGAATATAGATAATTTATATTGAAAATTATAAATTAAGAAGAATTAAATAAAATTTCAGAAAATCTTACTAAAATATTTTATTGATAAATGGTTAATTTATATAAAAATTAATCTTAATAAACAAATATATTATGCAATTTGAAATTAATATTTATTAAATTAATATTCTTTTTAGAAAAATGTTAACAACTCTACGTATTACTGATTATTTTCGCTTTACAATGTTAACTCTAAAGTGTGACTAAAAAAAGGCCGTTTTAATCTCTACTCTCTCACTCTTAAACATTTTAAAAAGATTAATTGATGAGTACTTAATATTTATAAATTTATCATTTGCCAATCACTAACCAAAAACAATTATAAAAATAAAAACTATAACATTACTCATTAAACTGTCTTTATCGGATTTTGATGGCGATTCAAAATCAATTACATCTAAATTAAAAGGGATTTCCCCAATTCCAGAATATTTTTGAATCATATGATTTTGCGATCCTTATAGATATATTTTTTTTATCTTTTCTATCTATTTAATTTAGATATAAAATATTAGTTATATTTTGAAAAATTTTGTATGAATCTAATATTAAAAAGTAGCCTTAAACGAAGTTAGCCACAAGGACAAGCAGTAATTATGAAGCGTAAGCCAATATATATTGCATAGTTGTTGTAATACATACAGGTTAAAGCTTTAACATATATTATTTTCCCCTTAATTACTACTTAAAGTAATTTTTACTGAATTCTCAAAAGTTGCCAAGTAAAAATTTTAATTTTCTTAAAATTGAATTTCTTAGAAAATATAATATATAGCTCAGCAATTTTTACTATATATTTTTATTTTTAAGTGAAGCATGATTATTTGAGTTTTCAAATTAATCATTAATCTATGTCTTCTGGTGGTTTAAATCATGAGAGGGTGGGGGTAAACATTTTTCCAAAAAAATATCTAGACAAAGGTATCAAATCCTCTCCATCTTTCCTGATGTCGAAATCTTCAATCGATTTCTGTTTTCGTAAGAATATTCCAAATCGACATTTCTTTAAACTATAACTAGGAATTATTAGTCCCTTAATGGGCATAGTTTATTCCACTAACTTTAGGTGGGAATTGATTGTTTCTTATAAAAATTACTGCCTTAATTAACTATTAAACCGTTTATACTTTTGAAATTCATTTTATCACTTAAAATATTTCGGAGTATTTGATCGTATTTAACCAGGTCAAATACTCCTCCCGTCGATTGACTTAAATTGAACGGTCAATTGACCGACTTGCCAACTCTGATAAAAAGTATTCAAATATCATCTTCAAAACCTAGTTTATGGTGTGTACATCCTATCTGTTTTTAATTAATTTTAGACGATTTAAAAAGTTTGGAAATTTGTTTTTATAAGAGCTATGTGTGGAATAATTGTAAGCAGAAGCTAATCTGATCATATAAAACTTAGATTGTTTCAATCTAATACGGGAGACCGGACCGGGATTATTTTTATCCATAAAAAATAAGTGTTATAAAAATAGACTAAGCAAATATATCAAAATAAAAATATCATGGTTTGTCAAGTGATTAAATCTATATTTTATTTACTTTTAATTTAATGACCCGTAAAAATTCCCTCAAAACTATCAAAAGTCATAACAATTTCATTGAAATTATTTTATTTATTCTATGACAAATATAAAATTATTCACAAATATTAATAAAATGAATATCAAAAAAGATAACGTTGTTTAACAAATTTATATTAAGTTTGATGATTAAAATATCGTCTAAAGTATATTTGTCAAATTTATTTCGTAATGTGGTTACTTCGTAGTGCACTGAAGGATCTTTTCATCGATATATGTGAGCAAAGATCAGCTAGAACTACTCTCTAGAGGGATATTTTGGATAAATATAAAAATATTTTGATGGGAAGGCAATTTTAGGCTATACATTAATTTGTAATATCCCTTATCGAATTAGAGTTAAACAACAAATAAATGCATTTCAGCTTAAAATTAAAGTAGAGTCAACTCCTGAGATGACTAATGTCAACTCCTGAGCCAGCATATCTAATCTGTTTGAGGCTTAGCCATTTTTTACAACGTAAGAATTAAATCAACATAAATTATCCTCATTTTTCGATGATATATCAATTATAAATATCTAAAAATCGATAAATTCCTATAATAAATTTTTCCCGGTCTTAGAAGGTTATTATTTTGAATTCCATATCAATTATTTAATTAATATGAAATTGAATTACTCGTCCTCTAATTTTTAATTTTCAGAATATAAGTATACAATTATTTTAAAATGATTATTATTGAAATATCGTCCTCTATGCATAAAATTGAGCAACAAATTAACAATAAATTATTATAAGTTGATTTGGTTTGGTGCTCGCGTCTGTGCTCGGGTCTATGAATTTGGTCGACCAATTTGGTTGCTTTGGTTTTGGTTCATTTTTTCGACCAAAAACCTGACCCAAAACCTAACCAAAAATCATGCTAATTCGACCCAACCAAGCAATTTAACAACACTAATGATTACCTTTGAACAATTAATTTTACAAGAATTTGAAAATGGCTGTAACCAATCTCATGTTCATTAATATGTTCAGTAAGATCAATAAAAATATTTGTGCCAATTATTGTGGAAAAAACCAACACTTCCATTTTTTTAAAAATATTTTTACGTTTAATATCATTTTGATAAGTTCTAAATGAACTTTTACAAATTCAGCATAATATAGACATACAAGAAGAAGGAATCACTAACCCCCCATTATTTTTAAAATTTATGAGCATATTATTTATATTATTATCAATATATGAATCACTGACCATTGCATTAATGCAAACATCACATCGTACCTTTTTTTCTTTACTAAGTTGTTGTACTATATATCCCGAAATATAAGTTGTTACATTATCTAAATATAATGATAATTTCGGGATATGAGGATTTTTTTGGCTAAAATAATAAGATAATGCCTGGGGTATTATTGGATTTGAAATAGTTTTGATAGAATTAAAATCATCGTCATGATTATTTTGAAAATTTGAACATATTAATTGAGTATTATCTAAGAAAATGCAATTTCCTGTAATTGTAGCATCCAATTTCGCCATTAATGAAATGCGAACAGCAGATCGAACCTGATATGCTGATGGATTATCATTAAATCCACCTCTGCTACGAATACTACAAAAATATAATTCTAGGTGGTCTTGAGAGGTTTTATATGTTAAAAAGAACCTTAAAAAATTGTTATATTATAGTTTTATGAATAACTCTTGTTATAAATTAAATATAATACTTCATTTTTGGGGTTTCCCCATTTCCAGGATGCTTTTCATAGAAAGAATTAACCCTTCTACACATGTTTTTTTTATTAGACTTATAGACATAAGTTCCATTTGTTAACTTGAGTGATTTTAAAGTTGTAATGCACTCGTCAAAATGATTTTCATATTCTGCAATTGTATTATTATATAAAGGGGCTTTATATCCTTTACCAAGACAATTTCTTGTATTAAGATAATCAAACATTCTATAAGTTATTCATAAATTTATATCATTATTTTTATTTTACTGATCTATCATCAATATAAAATTAATTGTACCATCACAATTTTCAAGTCCAGGAATCTCCTGATGCTGGGCAAAAAGAAGGCTATTTGCAACAGATGCACTAAAAACTTGAACAGCAAGTTTTACCTTTAAAAAATATTTAATAATTATATATTTATTATCTTTCATTTTTTGTTTGTGGAAAGCAATATGTGCTTTGCGCAATTTATTTGCAGCACGTAAACCTTCACACTCCTGCAATTTATGTAAATTTTGTATATGCTTCCAATCTATTAACTATAAATTATAAAATAAATATTTAATCAAATTTAATATAGCTAGCTCCCTCTCCATTTGATTCATTTATTAAAATTTCCTACTCCGCTAATAGATTTCTAAGTAATTTGAGCATATGACAAACATCTAGTAACATATATATTTTTTTCAGATCCATAAAATTCCAGCTCAATATATGGAATGATATTATCAGGATCCATACTAACACCAAGCAGTTTGCTCATTTTTTTATTAACAGCACAACCATCACATACTATGGCCTTACAGATAACTCCTGTTTCATTTAGATTGAACAATGCAACTCTCACTAAATTAGCTAGGATATCTGAATTCATTTGTGAAACTAGAAAATAGGCTATTGGCATTTTCCAGCTGCTATTAAGACAGGTAGCCATAAGAAACAGTGCCTTTGTTGCTTCTGGACAAGATTTCTCTTCTTTTGTTGATTTTGTCCCATCACCTAAATCAACATAACCATGATATTCTGCTTTGTGGGGGTCATAATCTATTTGAGTTTTAATATGCATTTCATCAAAGCTAAGTACACAATACAACTGCTTTTCTGATTTTTTTTGGTAGCTTTTAATTTGGGTAAATGAAATAGAAAGGAAACTTTTATTTAATTTAATTTTTAAAAATTATTATAATAAACCTGGCATGATTTCAATCTTGCGACTCCATGCCCTTAATGTGGATTCCGAAGGCATACAAAAGTGTGATTTGAGATATCTGTAAGCCTTAGGTGAATAAAAATGCATAGTCAATGCAAATTGACGGAATTCACTTGTATATACTTTTTTGTGGGTTTGAGATGCCTCCACTGTGTATGTGTTTTAAGGAATATTGAAGATGTCCCTGTAAAGTGCCTGTCTATAATATTTTCGACATCATCTGATAACAAATTTTCATCTTTTAGTGAAGTGATTATTGTTTGTAAATTGATTATTTTATTTTTTTCTATTTTTGAGCTCCTATAATAAGCATGTGCCCTTTTTTTAAGCGTTTAATTATAGCCTCTTGGTAAATAATTTTTCTTTTTAATGTTTCATATGTTGCGGAATAATTATGATCATTTGTTATGTGTATAATTGGATCATTTTCATATAATATATGACTTTTTAATGGTGTTTGTATGTTATTTGAATAAACATTAGTTATCTAAAAAGTATATATTTTAAAATATTGTTTTAACTATGTAATGATATTGTTAACATACATCATGAAGTGGCTTAGATATACTAAATATCGATGGAATTTAATCTTCCTTCAATAAAATCTTTCCGGATAAAGTATGAATGAAACAAGTATTTTTAAAATGCCTTCCACAAATAATACTATATTTATTAGGCATAAAATTTTTCCTATTTATAGCCTGTAACCATTTTTCCAAATAAGATATATTTATGACATTGATACAAAGATAGATAGTATATAAAAATCAATATAAATATCAGATCAATTATTAGTAATATAGTATTGAATCAGGAAAAACGGTGTAAAATAGCTTGCTTGAACAATTAGCCGGCATATAGCTATTGCTTTATGGAATGATATATAGGTTGTTACAGCAATAACAGACAAGGTTTCATTCTTAGAATATTTGGTTGCGTATAAAGGTATATAAGTATTGGTTCTAGATTGTTCATTTGCCAGCTGATATATGTTAGTTTTCATATGTTTGATTATATCATACTCTCCACTTATTGAAAAGCGTGATACACATATATTACATTCTACAGTCGACCCTGAATGCTGTTTTAACCATTCATATTTTTGTTCCCAACTTTTATTATAACTTACCTTAATATATTTTCCTCTTTTTTCTTTGTTTATGTTTCAATTTTCCATCTTGAGAATTATACTTGAGGATGAGCTTCCTTATATATTTTTAATTTGGAAGATACAGAATAAATCAAATCATAAATTAGCATTTTTTAAAAATATGTTTAAGTTTATAATCTGATCAACTGAATATATATTGCCTTTATTATAACCTAATTTTACTTAATTATTTTATAAAAATGATTCTGAATCTAATTAATCAACTCTCTAGCAATTAATGTTTTTAGATATTTCTTATGATTGTTAATTAGCTTTAGCAACTGTCTAAGTTAAATTAGGTTAATTATAATTTGAGAGTTTATGTACAATTAATTTATTTCATTTAAAATTTTACGAGCTTCAATGCCAAGATTTATAAAATCCATAAAAGAAATTATTTAAATTCATTTTACTTGATAAACTTTCTTTAAATTAAATTTGCGTTGTGGGTACTCAATATCTGTTTATAAATTTATGTTCATGGGAAATTTGATCAATGAATAATATTAGTTTTCTGGACTATTTACATTGCTAATTATAACCATAAAAGAAATATATAGTTATTTAAATTCATTTTACTTGATAAACTATCTTTAAATTGAATTTGTGGATAATCAACTCCATACCTGTTTATATGTTCATGGGAAATTAAATATTGATCAATGAATATGATTGGTTAGCTTGACTATTAACAAATACTACAACTTTTTAAAATAAAATTAATTTAAAGTTTAATATTTTTTTTAAAAATATTGTAATAAAAAGTGTGAGACTAAGTGTGATTATTTTAATTTACTTAAAAAACGTGAGAAAAGCGTTAAGTGTGAGAAAACATGATCAAATAAAAAATTAGGCATAAAATCGTGAGAATCACGGCTAAATCGTGACATCTGGCAACCCTGGCACGTTATAACAAGATGATGTTCCTTTTATAAATCTCTTGCTAAAATATTATCACTTTTTAAATGAAATGCCTAAGAATTTGATTTTTTATGTGATAATTAAATGTAGTGTAAATTTAAATTAATACCTTATAAAAAATTTGCAATTTAAAAATTAGATTATGCAACCAGTGACTAAAGCTATTAATATACTCGAAAGTGAAAAATACATGTATCTGGGTTATTATACCCCATCAATAACTCAGATACTTATATGTCTGGAAGATGTGCAAGGATTAAAATATTGTCTACCTTAGGATGCTATATATGCTAGTATTAAAAAAAGGTAACTTAAATTAAATAATTATTTATGAATTTATAATATATAGGTTTATTGATCTTTTTGATATTGATAAATGATACCATTATTGTTCCAATTCTTCATCCATTAGTTAAAATTGAATGCCCTTGGATAAGGCAAAAAAGGAATAGAGCAAAAAAGAAGGAAATTTTAAGTTTATTAAATATTCTAATACCTCAAGGTGAATCTCACACAAATGAATCATGTTCGAAACCAATATCATTTGGTGTAATTGGATTTTTTGACCTAAAGCGACAAAATATTGTTGATAAAAAACTTATAGAAAATTTTATAAAATCCGATAATAACACATTATCTTATAGATGATTTCCCAAATTTAAATATACTTTTTATTAAATATATTGTTATCCTTACATCGTCCCGTAGAGCGTTTATTCAGTCTAAGGAAGCTCATTTTTGGAGAGAAACGAGCGCGTCTCTTAGATAAAAATTTTGAAATCAATTTGTTGTTAAAAACAAATAAAAATTTATTAAACTCAAATTTTTATGAAAAATAAATATGTTTTAATGCAAATTAATATGATAACTTTCATATAAAAACCTTTCATATAAAAACCTTTCATATAAATAATTGCGACTTTATAGGCTAATGATAATGCACGGTAAGCGTGCACTATTTTTTTCATGTTTTTCATAAATTAACAAGTACGCCAAAATACGTCATATATTTATTTTTATATAAATAAATAAATAAAACAGAATAGATATAATCAATGTCATTAAAAGACTAAAAACCCATGAAGCAGCCGGAATCGATGGGATTTTTGCGGAACTTTGGAAGATAGATGCTGATTTAAGTGCTAGTCTACTGCTGAGATATGGAATACTGGCAATTTCCCAGAGGAATGGATGACCTCGATAATACTTAATTTCCCTAAAAATAAGAACCCGACTATCCTGAAGGACTACAGAGGAATTGCACTGATCCCAGTTCCCCTAAAAAAGTTCACGTATATTATAGCCGTCAGGATTAAACCAATCATCGATAGAAACCTCTCAAACGCCATCACATCATATAGGAAGGGCAGGAACACGACGGAACTAACCATGGCGCTTAAGGTTATTCTGGAGAAAGCTAGAATGCATAAGTCCCCAATATTTGCTCTAATGAATGATCTAAGTCAAGCCTTTGACTCTATCATACAGCATAAGATCTGGCCCTTACTGGAGGACATAGGAATAGATAAACATCTGATTTCGCTTATAAAAATAATATACGATAATCATAACGTGATACCACAACATCTGAACTTAAAATCACAACCATTTAAGGCCAACAGAGGACTGAAACAAGGATGCATTTTATCACCTATGCTATTTAATGTAATAATGAACGATATTCTGAATAAATCCTTCAAACAAGAACATGCTCTTAACCCTCGATATCTGAATCAACAATATGATAATAACTTACACAACTCTCTAAATTTTCTTGCTATGCCGATGATGTATGCATATTAGCTAACTCTGAGTACAAATTAAGAAACTTGCTGTCATTGTTTGTCAAAAATTGCTTTGGATACGGACTGAAAGTCAACTACTCAAAGACAAAGTTAATTGTATCCAATATCCTTCTATATAACAGCGACCCCTTTAACTTTGAGGATAATGTGGTAGATACGGTCTCGGATTTTAAGTATCTAGGAACCAGAATAATGTCATTAGGCACCACCATTTTGGATACTAAGTCGAGGACCAACAAGGCCAGATCCCGATATCATCAGCTAACTAAATTATGGTCGTCCAACCAGATATCTACGAACCTAAAAATAAGACTCTTTAAATCCCTAATTCTACCCATATTAACATACGGGTTGGAAACATGGCAGGACACTAAAAGCAACATCAACACATCCCAGACCTTCATAAACAAGTGCTTAAGAAGAATCACTAAAACTTACTATCCATACAACACCCCAAACACAACTCTCTGGAACAGGTGTAACATCCTACCTATCAAACGACTCATTCCTTTGAGGAGATTAGAATTACTAGGCCACTGCTTAAGACATTCACGAGAGAATATGATATTTTCGCCCATGGAGTGGACCCCGGATTATGAAAGGCGAAGAATCCCCAAATACTATTGGCTGGCAAAATGTCTGAAGGACATGGACTTGATCAATTTTACGTTTATAGATTTTCTTGCACACAGCAAAAACAAGAAACATTTAAAGGAACATCTACAATACATGCTTAAATATGGTTTAAACTAGAGCAGGAATCGTGGAAGTATCAGACTATTTCTCGCACTGCCTTATTTCCAATCTCTTATCCCCAGTCTAATGACAACTTATGTTTTGGCGCAATAGGAATTATGGTTTAAAAAAAAAGAGAGATGAGATAAGTATAATTATTATTTTATTATTTTATATTTATTTTTTTTTAAATTTCCCCCTCCCCTTTATAACACCCTTTTTCCTTTCCCTACTGGATAAACGATTTTTGACGAAGTCAATGATAATCTTAAAACCATGAATATTAATAATGATAACGATCTCCAGGCTCAATATAATAATGATAATAGTGAATAACTTGGATTCCGAGCAACGCTTGCTTAATACAGACAAGGATCTATGGGGATACTTTTTGACTTAGAATGACAAATGATTGAGGATAAAAGAAGGAATAAATCAGACGAAGACAACAAGCTCTTTAGGACAAGAGACTTTCAGGAAGTGAGATTACAATTACAGAGAAGTTGAATACCTCAGGAATAGGACATGTTATATAGACATTGCGTTATCTTCCAAGGATATACTTACCAAACATTAAGAAATTTTTTTTCCCATCTCTTAAATCTAACCAGGTGTCAGGTACATTATTATTTGTTAAACAGTGACACTCATGTATTTTATCTTAACTTTAAAAAATTGTTATGTTAAACAGTGACACTCATGTATTTTATCTTAACTTTAAAAAATTGTTTTTTTTTACATCCTTAAGCTATTTATGGCGTAACTTAATATATTTCAAATGTAATAAGAATTGTTTCTTTCTTTTTGTTAAAAACAACTTTTATATTTTAAAAATCAATTTGTTTATAAACTAATATTAAATTTTATATTTTATAAATCAATTTACTTAATAAACTAATGTTCAATTTTTTATTTTAACTTTAAAAAAAAGATCAATTTATTATAAACTACATTAAATTAAATTGTCAATATATATAGGAAACTATTTTGAATTATGTGATCATTATATTTTTTAAATTTAAATATCAATAAATTGACGTAATATACGTTTATAACATTTGATTTCTGCCTTTGATTTCTGCAATCTTTTCATGGTGGCAGCGGTGGCAGCATCCTAAATTAAAATTTTCTAAAATATTAAATATAAATTAACTTCTTAAAATTTTTATAAAATCCAATACTATAAAATAGAAAAATTCAAGGATATTGTAAATTATAATTATGAAACAGACCTCAAATAATAACGTTAATATTAATATTGAATTTCCAACATACACAGGTAATGGCGATGTTTTTCTAAGTCGTTTCGAAGACATATTCAACGATGCTCAGATCTCTGATATCGAAAAAGCAGGATCCTTCACAAGAAGACTACCAGACGAAGAATACATCAAGCTCAAATCAATATGTTCACCTACCGATTTCATCAATCCATCGATATTGATTGAAAAATTTAGGTTATTACACCTGAGGAAATCTACAAGTTCGAAATTGTTATTATTCAATGCAGCTGTACAAGGTAAAAATGAAAGTTACATCAATTGGGTAAGTAGATTATGCATTTTACAAAATGAATGTTCGTTAACCGATAGTAGAGTCATTGAAAAAGTAAAAATTTCATCAAATAGCAGAAGTATCAGGCAAAAAATTACGTTGAAAGAGAATATTACGTTAGCAGAAGTCTTTAGTTTAAGAGATGATTTTGAGGAGACAGAATTAAAAGAAAATATAATAGCTAAAGTTAAAAACATTTCTTTAAGTGAAAAGACTGAAGAAGAAACAAGCGTAAAACATTTGGAAAGACAAAGAGGCATAAAAGTTGAAGAAAACAAACAGGTGGTCAGATACGACCATAGACATAATCCACGATCGAATAACGATAACAGACAACGATGGACAGCAAGAGGCCATGACTTTCAAAGAAATATTTATCAAGGAAATAGTTATAACCCCAGTTACCAAGGAAATAATTACAACCCTAGATATCAGAATTATAACGCGAATTATTACAACGTCAGAGCAAACTATCCAGGATCGTACAATAATTCTTCGAGATTTGATAATAGAGCTAGTTATAATAAAAATGACTATAATAATAATAGATTTAATAATGATTATAATTACAGATATAACAGACATTATAACGATTCAAGATGTATTCAAAGATATAACGATAATCATAATATTGGAAATCGAGGAACTAATCAAGTATGCAATTGTAAATATCATAACAACGACAATAATCAATCACGATATACAAATAAAGTAAACACTGTAAATATAGAAGAGATAAAAGAAGATGATAATGACAAACTAGAAAGAAAAGAATATAATTTATACAATTTAGACAATTTAGACATAAACAATATAGATACCGATAATAATTACACAGCTAACGATGTTTATAAGGTCACGGTATATTTGAACGACATGCCTATTTTGATGCAGATCGACACCGGGCCAAGGTATAGTATTCTACCAATTCATATCGCGAAAAAGATTGGAGTAAAAATCTTAAATAAATCAGATATTAAATTAACTGGTTATGATGGAAACACAATAAATGTTTTAGGAACTACCAAAGTCAAGGCAAAATTCGAAGACAAAAGTCAAATCTTAACTGCTTATGTAGTCCAGAGTGATAAGATTGCACTGTTAGGAAGGACCTGGATAGCAGTCTTTAGAAATATACTAGATAGATTTGTAAACTTAGTCGAAGAAGATTATGACAATACTATTCAAGAACTGATCAAACAATGCGAGTCAAAACTTAGCAAGAAACCAATACTACGCAATTATGTCAAACTACATCTAAAACAAGGTGCTACACCGAAAATCATACCTCCCAGGCGTGTACCTTATTCAAGAATTGACTTGGTTACAAAAGAACTACAGAAGTGGATAAGCGACAAAATAATCGAACCTGTTGAAGAGGTAAGATGGGCCAGTCCTCTCACTCCTGTTGTCAAGAGCGATGGTTCAATTCGGCTATGTGCTGACTTCAAGAATACTATTAATCCTGCGTTAGAGGATTTCAAGTACCCAATTCCACGCATCAATGACCTTATGGCAAAGTTATCGAAAGGCAAGAAATTTACAAAGATCGACTTTAAAAATGCATTTCTTCAAGTTCCAATACACAAAGAATCAAGAGATTTTCTCACTATTTCAACTCATAAAGGCTATTTCAGGTTTACAAGACTTCCGTTTGGATTAAAAACTTCGTCAGCAATATTCCAACAAACCATGGACAATATTTTCGGGAACATGAAAGACGTCGTGTTTTATATTGATGACTTATTGATTACTGGGGAGGATGATGAAGTTCACGTGAACAACATAAAAATGGTATTTGACAAAATATCAAAGTATGGGCTTACACCAAACTTCACAAAGAGTATATTTTTGAAAAAAAAACTACGGTTTCTAGGTCACAATATAGACGACAATGGAATCCATCCGAACGCAGATAAAATAAAGGCTATTTCTAATATGCCGGAACCTAAGACAAAAGAAGAGTTGGCAACTTTTTTGGGGATGGCGAGCTATTATCGAAAATTTCTGTGCAATTTTGCTGACATCGCCGATCCCTTATACAAAATAGTAAATAAAGACAAGTGGTCATGGAATAGTACACATCAAGAAAGCTTTGATTACCTAAAAAAACTCATAAGCACTCCGCCTACGTTAAATTTTTATAACCCGGATCTACCAGTGGGCATTGCAACTGATGCTTCAAAGAAAGGTTTAGGAGCAGTCTTATTTCATATTGAGAGTGATGGCAAAGAAAAACCCATCGCTTTCGCGTCAAGAGCACTATTGAAATCAGAGTTAAATTATACCAATATCGAAAGAGAAGCTTTGTCGGTAATTTACGCGGTTAAAAAATTCCAGGAGTATTTAATAGGCACAAGATTTGTAATAATTACCGACCACAAGCCACTCGTGTATATATTTACGAAGGGACTCAAGGACAATTCTTCCATATCAATGCGACTCCAAAAATGGAACTTGGCTATGGGAGCGCATGACTTTACGATAGTTCACAGACCCGGGAAACGAAATATTGTATCAGACTGTTTGTCCAGATTACCACTAATGAATACAGAAGAGATGGTACAAAAGTTAGATGACGAAATAATTGATGACAATTTTTGGGACACACCAATAAATTTTAAAAGAATAGTTAAAGAAACTAATATTGATCAAGAACTAATGGAAGTAATCAACGATATAAGGAATCATGAGCAGATAAAGAACAAAACGTATAAAAATATGATATTGGAATTGAGTTTAATCAAAGGTTGCCTTTTTAAAGAGAATAGGATCATAATACCGAAAGGTATGAGAAAAGAGATTTTGCAAGAGTTGCATAATGGGCATCTCGGTGCTGGAAAAACAAAATCATTAGCGAGAGAGTATCTGTGGTGGCCTGGTTTAAATGCAGAAATAGATCAGGAGGTAAAGAATTGCGATGCTTGCAATAAATACGCAGACAATCCTCATAATATTCAAAACCCATGGGAAACAGCAACGAAAGTATTCGAGCGCGTACACATAGACTTTGCAGAGTTCAAAGATAATAATTTTATGGTATGTGTTGACGCCTTCAGCAAATTTCCTATTATTAGGAGAATGAGAAACACAACTACGGAATCAACGATTAAAGAATTGATGAAAATAATAAGTTTATTTGGTATACCTAATAGAATAGTCAGTGATAATGGAACTAACTTTACCAGTAAATTATTTAAGAAATTTTGCGAAGATCACGAAATCGAACACTTACTCACCGCACCTCACCACCAACAGTCCAATGGCCAATGTGAGCGTATGATTAGATCAATGAAAATGAATATGAAAAGGAATATAATAATAATAAAATAGACGTAGACATAGCTCTAGAAAAGTTTCTTTTTAATTATCGTAATACACCCAACGCAACGACCAACAAAATACCAAGCGAAGTAATGTTCTCCAGAATGATTAGGACAAAATGGGAGTTGATAAAACCGAGGGATGAAAGAGATCATATACTAAATCGCAAGATATCAATAGATAGGGATATAGAAATAGGAGACAGCATATGGTATAAAACTTTTAAAGATAATAATTGGGAAAAAGGTACAATAATGCGCAAAAACGGAAATTTGTTGTATGATATAGATACTGGGAACAAAATTATAAAAAGACACTTGGACCAAATAAAAAAAGATCAACTAATGTAGAACTTGCTTCTAATGGTGCAACAGTTTTTAAAGCGAATGTTAATAATAATGCATCACCTTATACATTGAATTTTAGAAGGGGAGGTGATGAACTAAGAAACCAAAATGTACAAGTGAATGATCAGAATCGCAACGTTCAAAGACCAGTTAGAAATAGTGTGTTGCCTAGAAAATTTGAAAATTTTATAATGAATTAAATTTGATAATAAATTTTTTTTTCCTCTTCCTTATATTAAAACAAAATTAGTTTTTTTGTGTGTGGAACTAAATAGATAAAACGTACAACAAAAAAAAGATCAACGAAGGGGTTAACGAGCAAGAATGACAAACGACAAAATTATAGACAGAGCGCAAATAAAAAATAAAAAAAAAAAGTGTGAAATGTTAAACAGTGACACTCATGTATTTTATCTTAACTTTAAAAAATTGTTATGTTAAACAGTGACACTCATGTATTTTATCTTAACTTTAAAAAATTGTTTTTTTTACATCCTTAAGCTATTTATGGCGTAACTTAATATATTTCAAATGTAATAAGAATTGTTTTTTTCTTTTTGTTAAAAACAACTTTTATATTTTAAAAATCAATTTGTTTATAAACTAATATTAAATTTTATATTTTATAAATCAATTTACTTAATAAACTAATGTTCAATTTTTTATTTTAACTTAAAAAAGATCAATTTATTATAAACTACATTAAATTAAATTGTCAATATATATAGGAAACTATTTTGAATTATGTGATCATTATATTTTTTAAATTTAAATATCAATAAATTGACGTAATATACGTTTATAACATTTGATATCTGCCTTTGATTTCTGCAACCTTTTCATTATTATTAATATTAGCTACAATTCTTAACACTATTTTGCCGGTATCGGAACTAATAGATCCCCTCTTTCTTACTCCTCTCTTCTTTACTATGCTAGCTGACTACATAGTGGTACCGTCCACTATAATAAAACGGGTATACATCATGTATAGGATCTATATACTAGTGAATATACATGGTGCACGCTACAACTCCTGGTGGGTGATGAATGGCGTGGTAATGAATGAATGAATGAAATAAATAAAATTACGAAAGCTCTCGTTTATAAATGTTCGTTTATAATTATTTTATTTGAATAACAGAAATAATGAAAATGAATACTTATAAATTTTAAAAGTATATTGTATTTATATAGTTACAATATCATTGATCATACTAAATTCTTATGGATGCACATCAAAGCAATTTTGATCTTTTTGATTTAGACAATATAACTTCTACAAGTCAAATAAATTTAGAGGTAACAATATTTTTAAGAATGTATTTACTATTGATTTGAAATGCAATTATTTAATGTTTTAACCTAACATTTTTATCTATATATATATATATATTCTATAATCTATTTAATAGGTTGGGGCTCAATTTGAATCATTTAATGATTTGCAGGAAGCTATAAATAGATATGAGAATATAGTATATACAAATTACCATATAGTGACATGTACTAAACTTACCAATTTTGATCAAAAAATTATTCATACAATGATTTATAAATACATACGTTATGTCTACATTCATGGTGGAAGAAAATTTAAAAGTTGTGGGAAAGGAAAATGACTTACCCAAACATTGCAAAAAAATTGCCAAAATAGTTTCTCAGTTAAGCAATAAT
Organism: Gordionus sp. m RMFG-2023; assembly: GCF_954871325.1. Lineage (NCBI taxonomy): Eukaryota > Metazoa > Nematomorpha > Gordioida > Chordodea > Parachordodidae > Gordionus > Gordionus sp. m RMFG-2023. The sequence goes on along the minus strand of NC_088775.1, from coordinate 51,086,722 downwards.
AAAAGAAAAAAGACATATGCTTGAGGTTACAAAAATGAATTCTGATCATAATCATGATTTGGGTATATATTTTTATCAAATGTAATACCATTTTATTATTAATTTAGATTCTAATTTATTAAAATGCTTACTGAAGCAGCATGACCTCCAACAAAAAGGAGTTTACACAACAAATCGGGATTTGTACAATATAAAAAAGAAAATATTATATCTACCAGGAGACTCTGAGCTCCTGATATATAAAAGATGTCGAACAAAAACATCCATTGAAACAAGTTAGTGAAGTAGAAATCAATTTCAATAATATTAAAAATATTGAAATGCCAGAAAAAATGAGTCCTGGATATTTGAAAAGACGCAAAGATGCTAAAAATATGAGAAAAGGTTTGATCTTTAAATTTATTTATATTATTTGTGAAAAGTTAAAGTGATGAAAGAAAAACAAATAAATAACATCAATATAATGGACAAAAAAATAATCACAACTTTAAGCATATGGTAGATATGAAAGGTTATATATTTTAGAGTTACATTGATATCACTTTTTTTGGCTAAAAGCAAATATTGTTTATATGAAAAGCAAAAAAATTTTTATATCTTTACAATATATATTTTTTTAGGTACTAGTTTTCCCTCATCAATAAAAATTTTCACAAATAGTAAACCCTTGCAAACTCTTTCTGAAAACACAAGTATTTTTTTATAATGCATTATATATTTTCAAGATTCTACCAGCAAACATTTATAGGTTATTATATATTGTTAAATTAGATTTTTAAATAAACTTATTTAATTTTATATATATATATTATTTTTAGGATGTGCTAATGCTAAAAAGCACACTGCTGGCTTATCAGATAAGAATATAGTTATCCATTCTTGTGATTATGATAGACAAAAAGATTCTTTTAGTAATGAAATTACTTAATTATATTATTATCTGATGTTTTTCTTGTAGGGCCTCTATTAAATACAAATCAATTACAAAAAAAGATATTACCAGAGGATACTTCTGCGAAAACAAACAATGTACTCCACAGTTCCTGTAAATAACTTTTATTATATATTCCTGATTATTTTATTTTAGTACTACCACATGGAACTAGTATTAGGCCATTAAATCCTTTTAGTAATAGATCACGTTTATAATATTTAATATTTATTTCTTTAAGGGATTTTACCAAATAATATGCCCAAACTGACATTACCATTAAATAACACCACAAATGTCCCAACTTCAAATTTTTCTTTTGTGAAAGTTGGGAATATATCTACAAGCTCAAATCAAATTAGAACGTTATCATTTTTTAAATAAAATATTTAATATTAATTTTTATATAATCAATAGTACAAATATTATTTTTTTATAAATTATAGAAAAATATTTGTTTTATTGAGTCACTTCTAAATAATGCAATAATAAAGAACAGGGAAACTTTTTCTGGGCTGCTTCATGTTATTTTGGCTATTTAGAAGGGTAAGATATAAAAAAATTAAAGATATTTTGGAAAATAAGGCAAGATTATAGGATTTGCAAATGAATTGATCAAAATATAGGCCAAGTTTGCAAAACAATGAAAATAAAAATTTTCTAATAAGATTTAAGAATACTATCATTTTTATAAACTTTTGATAGTTTAATTTATGTGCTAAGAATAAAATTAAGATAAAGAAATATAGTTAAAATTGAACCAAAGGTGATATTAAATTCAAATAAAATTTATGATAATTTAAAATATTTATTCCATAATTATATCAGGAGAATTCACATTAAAATGAAAAGTTGTTTATTCTTTTTATTTGACTTATAAAATATAAATTTCTCCTTTGATGGAAACAAGCTTAATGTTTTATTATCTTTAAACTCTTTTTCTTCTACAATTTTTAACTGGCCCTTAAAAGGGCATTTGGGTATTATATGGAGGTGTTATTGTTTATTTCTATTGTATACTTCTTGACTATATTGTCACTTGCTACATAGAAGCCTTATTTTGAATATAATAAAATGATAATAAACATTGTTTAATCTAAATAATTATTTTATTATAGTGTTTATGGTATTGAATTTTTAACTTAACTTAATTGAAATATTTTAACCAATAAGTATAAGAAGTAAAACAACTTAGGATTGAATTATAAAATTTATTTTAAATTGAAATCCAAAATGGGTAGATAATATTTAACTTAGTTCAATCAGTGATTAAGCCAATAAGTCAGTTGTGCAATAGTAGTAAGAGTAATTATATAGCTGTTAAAAATAGAATTAAATAAAATTAGAGAAGCTTATATTAGCTACTATGATTTCAAGATTCTTTGGAATAATTTGGAAGCCTAAATTATTTGAAGAAAAAAAAATTTATTAGTGAATTTTCATCAGTGAGCAAAATTTTAAGGTCTCAGGTTATTTCTACTGTTTTTGATAAAATACATGCAGAAAAAATAAAATCAACCTCTGAGTGATCATATATGAAATTAAATCAAACTGACTAAAATATGTTATGATTCATTGGGAATTATTTTTATCTCATTTATGCATATTCTTAGACAACATATAAATTGATAAAAATATTTGTTTCTTAAAGTATTAAATAAAATTAGCTATCTTTATACCTGCAAATCATTAAATGATTCAAATTGAGCCCCAACCTATTAAATAGATTATAGAATATATATAAGATAAAAATTTTAGGTAAAACTTTTAATAATTACATTTCAAGTCAATAGTAAATATATTCTTAAAAATATTGTTCTCTAAATTTATCTGACTTGTAGAAGTTATATTGTCTAAATAAAAATTGCTTTGATGCTCATCCATAAGAATCTAGTATGGTATAAGCTTAAAAAAATATTCATATTCAAATCTGCTATGAGAATTCACATTATAATGAAAAGTTGTTTATTTCTTTTTTGACTATAAAAAATATAAATTTTTCTTTGGATCAAAACAAAAGCTACATTTTAAAACAAAAAAATTTCAAAAGGGCCTTTGTGTATTTAATATAAATCAGATTCTTTGGCAAAAAGAGAATACTTTATAACAATTTGTTAATCCTGTCAATATTATTGTTTATTTCTGCGTATACTTCTTGTCGCTTGCTAAATAGAAGCCTTATTTTGAATATAATAATATGATAATGTTTAATCTAAAAAATTATTTTATTATTATGGTATTGAATTTTTTTATCTCAGTCAGCAATATTTGAGTGAATAAGTCATTTATGCAATAGTAGTAAGAGTAACACTATAGATAGCTGTTAAAAATAGAATTTTTCTAACGTATAATTTAAATAGGTAACATATAAATTGATAAAAATGCTTGGCTATCAAAGTATTGGCTAATATCTAATTTTCAAGGATAATATTAGAGACCTTCAATTGCGAAATAACCTGTTTCATTAAATTTTAAATATAAAGTCATTATTGTAAGTATATAAATACAATTACTTTTAATATTGATGAGTATCCATTTTGTATTTCTGTTATTCAAATAAAATAATTATAAAATGAACATTTATAAACGAGAGCTTTCGCAATTTTATTTATTTATTTACATAAAATAAATATATGACGTATTTTGGCGTGCTTGTTAATTTATGAAAAACATGAAAAAAATAGTGCACGCTTACCGTGCATTATCATTAGTCACTTTATATGGTTAATGAGTGAATGTATGGAAATATTCTAAATACCAACCTAATTTGCTAAATACCGACCAAAATTTATTAAAATGTAAAACTCTTATTATTTAATATATTAATACGGAATCACGTGGTCGAGTCCGGCTTCCTATATATATTATCCCCTCAAGGATGGGACTACCAAGTTAGAATAAGAAAAAAAGGTTACATGTCAATACCGCGAAAATTTTAGCGCGAAATGTATTATCGCGAATGCATTATCGCGAATGTCGATTACCGCGAAAAGATATTATAGCGAATGCATTACAGCGAATGCATTATCGCGAATATAATATAGCGAATGCATTACCGCGAAAATATTATAGCGAATGTATTAGCGCGAATGTAATACCGCGAAAATGTTATCGCGAATGTATTATAGCGAATATATTACAGCGAATGAATTATCGCGAATGCATTATCGCGAATATATTACCGCGAATGCATTATAGCGAATGTATTATAGCGAATGAATTATCGCGAATACATTATAGCGAATGCATTATAGCGAATCCATTATAGCGAATGCATTATAGCGAATCCATTATAGCGAATGCATTATAGCGAATGCATTTTAGCGAAAGAATTATCGCGAATGCATTATAGCGAATGCATTATCATATCGCGAATGGAGTTTCATGAAAGTTACAATTTTATATTTATCGACTTTTCGACTGACTTAGTTGAATCTGAAAATTAAGTTAATGGGGATTGGTTCTAAAAACATTTTTTTATTGAAATTAAGGCTAAGGCTTTTCTTTTTTTTGACTCAAAATATATAAAAAAGATTTAATGAAATAGATTTATCTTTTTCATCTAATCATTTTAAATATTAAACATCAAGTTTTTTTTTTTAAATTTATTGAAAACATGTAGGGGAGAACGGGGTTATGCCGAACCCTAAAGGCAAACCTTAAGAAAATTATAAGTACTTTATCATTTTTAATAAAAAATATCTCATTTTGTTCAGCTCTATTAGTTTTATGATATGTATTAATAATTTTGACGATTACAAAAGATTTAATAAGATAGAGGTCTCAATCCAATGTTCCCCTTCATTTAATCTTATTTAAAAAATTTAAAAAATTATCAACATATTTTTTTAGCGCTGGAAAGGGTTAATCATATCAGTAACTAGGGGCTAGTAGAATTAAGTTGAATTAATTATATTATGCTTAAAAATATGATATAATAAGTATTCATTGGCTATTATAGCTTTAAATTCTATTTTTTCCCCTTTAACTTTCACCTTTTCTGGTGGTTGATAATCAAAAGAATTAGAAAAAAAATTAAAAAATTCATTAAAACTTAAACATTTTTTAAAATAAAATATCACATTTTGAAATTTTTTATGAATTATTTATATACAAATGGTGTATTATTGATAATAACAATTATCCTATAGGAGACTTAATAAACCAATATAATCTACAAGCCTGGGGTTTGGGGCTTGTTGGGGCAAAAATTAACTTTTACTAGAATCAATCTTAAAATATAAAATATTAAAATTTTTATTAATAGGGTCTTTTGTAAAAAACGACTTAATCTATTCGTTAAAAAAATTGAGTATACCAAATTCCACATATTTTTTAATAAAATACGAATTTCATGAATAACAAGTGACGTGTTTTAGAGGTAAATAATTTTAAAACGCTAAATAAATATAGACAATTAAGCTGGTTCTCTGGTTTTTTGGAACTTAATAAATGGGTTAAATATAATTTTGTCAAATATAAACCACTATTGCATTGTGAATGTTAGTTGTAATGCATTCGCGATATTGCATTCGCGATAATGCATTTGCTGTAAAATGTATTCGCTCTAATACATTCGCTATGATACATTCGCGATAATACATTCGCTGTAATGCATTCGCTATAATGTTTTCGAGGTAATGCATTCGCTATAATGCGTTCGCGCTAATATATTCGCTATAATACATTCGCTATGATGCATTCGCGATAATGCATTCGCTATAATATCTTTTCGCGGTAATCGACATTCGCGATAATGCATTCGCGATAATACATTTCGCGGTATTGACGTGATACGGAAAAAAAACATGACCATTCCCGGGATTCGAACCCGGGACCATGGGATAAGTAAGCCAAGATCTTGCCTACTAGGCCATAGAGGCTTTCCAAAAATCACGATTTTTTAAATATATATTATAAATACGTTTAATTTTTTATAACCAATGTGTATAAAGTCGCAATTATCACAACCAATCATAAAAAAAGTCGCAATTATTCTCAGTCGCAATTTATATGAAAGGTTTTTTATATGAAAGTTAGGGAAACGTTTAAATATATTCTATTTTCCGATATTATTTTTCGGTTTAATTATTTTTTTATATAAAGAAATTGTAGATTTTTTAAAATAATTAATTATAATTTGTATATCATAATTTTTTTATATTAAATAAATGCGTTCAGTAAATAAATAATGCGTTATTATAATATAACTAGTTACTTTTGAAATATAACGGTAACTAATAACTAGTTATGTTTTAATAACTTTTAACAACACTTACAAATACCAATCAATATTCGTATTAATGCAAATATGCATGGTACTATCTGCTAATTCCTTATATGAAAGTTTTCGCATGGAACAAAGCAGAAAAATGTCTACCTCTTTGGTTAAGTGGAAAATTAAAATTTTCCTATGTTAAGAACCTAGTTGTCAACAATGACATGTATATCGTCTCAGTTATGTTCAAATCTTTGCTGCTTCCGGGGATCATCATAAATGGCCATAGGAATATCAATGTGCTCAATCGATATCGAGTATTTTAGATGATGTTCGTGATGTACATTTTTAAAGTGCTTTAAAAGAGCCCCATTTCAGCACCACATTCAAATTTGTTTCCTCTTCCCATTTTGACCTTATACCTATAAAACAATTCTATTTACTAAAAGATATATATTCATTTTATTATTCTAGTTTGTCATTTTTTAAGGGTTAGAAACGAATATCTAAATCTACCCACCCAAAAAGTCTATGTATTATATTAAGACTCTATGATGTAAACTTTTTTTTAAAAATGTAATCTAATCATGATATCTAAATGGTTATTTCAGTAAATAAGGTATATTTCGTTAAATATTAAATGATAAATTTTTAATTTTTTTTCATAAATCAGGTGAGTTTATTGTTAGGTAAATAAGGTTGAGATGCTTTAAAATGATGAGTAAAATTTGCCTATCACAAAACACAAATTTTGAACACCCTTAAAATCATCTTACTACGGCAACCCAGGGCAGCTGCCCTAACCCCTCCCCCATTTGCAAGGGCCTGCTTATTAGCGAACAATAAACTTCTAAAAAACTAATTCACCCAAAGTTTAACCACTACGAATTCAATCAACTTCGAGTTCTTTATCAATGATAACCGTAGAATACAAACGCGATTGATATCTAAAATATTTATTTCACCAAACTCCACGATTTAAAATTTTAATTGACTTGCCCTATACTTTTTATGAGTTGGTATACACCATCAATATATTTTCGATACTTTTTATCTTGAAATTTCAATTATTGTTTATTCTTTATTTTTTTATTACAATTTTAGAAATCAAAAAATATTTAATCATTTTATATAAATTGAAGAAAAAAATATTTAAACATAATTTAAAGTTATTAAAATTACTAAAATTGTTTATTTAATTAAATGAAATTAATTAATCCGAGTTATTTTACAAACAAACAATATTATTCTCCATAATTTACTTATTTTACTATCTTTTAATTTTAATTTTGTGACTCGTGATGAATTAAAAAAAGGAATACCTTTGATTTTGATGAGGTCACAAAAGAATTGAAAGATGTTTATGCAGATTTTTATATTGAACAAATTATCCAAAACAATAACAGACAATGGCCATAACTAGATTGACGCTTTTGATATCTTTTTTTTATTTCTGCTATTATATTATAAGGTATAAATTAGACCTTTCTAGAATTTTTAGTAATAATGAAATATTAGACAAAAATGACGCTTCGGATAAAGAAAAGGATTTTATGCCCATTGTAATTGCTGATATTTATGGTAATTAATCTGAAAATATATATGATGATGAGTATATTATAGCTACAATGCCCCCCCTCCCATATCTAAGCTTGAATGGGAATGGATTAAGACACAGTATAGAGAAAGAAGTGCTGATACATGATAGTTTTAAGGAACTGTTCAGCCTACACCTTTTTGAGGAAAAATAATTTTAATGTAAACAAAATTTAGATAATTTTTTTAGCACACAAATAAAAATTTTAACATTTTAAATATTTTTCTTAATATTAAACAATTATTTATAAAATACAACACTTGAGGAAACCGGGGCTATCCGGCAGGTGGAGTAAGAAGCCAAACCTCTAAAATTTCTTTTTCATCATTAGAGCGATTAACTTGATCCAGAGTTTCTAACACATCCAGAAAATTCTGGATAAAGCATACCAAATATCCCGAATGAGCACATCCAAGTTGTGCTATGAATGATATATTTTATGTGTGCCCAATTGTAGAGATTAATATTTTTTTAAATATTCATCATTTGTAAATAATGTGTTCATTATAACAATAAATTAAAAGAATTGTGTTTTGTATTAAAATTTTTGCCATCTTACCCCAAGGGTCTTGTCATCTTACTCATGGTCATCGGTAAATAGTAAAAAGCACGTCTTTTTCTTACACCTTAATGATGCTAATAGTATTAAAAGTAGGATGCTCGATTTTTTTTATTTTGTAACCTAGGTATGAAGGCTATCAAATGATATAATTAATTTTATCCTCTAAATAAAATAAAATTTTATCGCAAAAAAACCATTTCTTCCAGCTCATCGGGTAAATGCTTATTCAGTGTTGCTAAAAATGTTTTAACTAATAGGATGTGCCTCTTTGATAAAACTTTTAAAATGTTCTATTGTTAATAATAATATTTATTATTAATGTTATTTTGTATATAAATGTATTTGTTAATGATTAATAAAATATTTCCACTGCTAAAAGAAACAAGAATGTACTGAAAATGTATTGATAATATTATGTACCAGTATCAACTGATTCTTTTAGAATTTGTCGGTATCGATTCTTTTTAAAAATATTGTTAATAAGTCTAATAATTTTATTAAATATATTTTTTTAAATTTAATAAAATTTTAATTTTATTCAAAATTAAATATACTATTTCATTAAATATAACACTACCTTTCCATTTGACATCATCGAACTTTACCAAAGCACAGAAAGGTGTATTAGGTGGTTAAATATTCCTTCATCATCAAAATTTTGAAAAATAATTATTGTATGGATATTTTTATTTCCTCAGCAATAATCATGATCCACTAGGAATAGCTGAAATGAAGATATATAATAAATTCCACATTTATTAACAAATAGTATATATGAACCAATTATAGTTTCAACATTTCGTTCATTCGGAAAGAAAGGTAATATTCTTTTTAAAAATAGCCCAAAATTCTCAATTTTAAGAACTTTTTATTGAAGCAAAAAATTATTTTGAAACCCTCCTCTTGTAATTACAAATAATTCAAAGATAAAAAATTTTCATATATTTAACTTGATTGTATTTTTTTAAAATATAATATTTATATTAAGTAGTAAATTTTAGTGATGTTAAAAGTTACTTTTGAAACATAACTAGTTACAGTTACTAGTTACATTGGCAAAAACATAACTAGTTACAGTTACTAGTTACATTTTTACAAAAGTAACTAGTTATTAGTTACAGTTATTTTCAAAAGTAATTAGTTACTTACTTTATACATCATTCATATGCGCATTATTTATTTATTGAATGCATTTATTTAATATAAAAAAAATTAGGATAAACAAAGTATAATCAGTTATTTAAAATAATATACAATTTATTTATATAAAAAAATATCGCAAAATTGAATATTTACATCGAATATAAAAATATATATTTGCATTGAAAAAAAACATTTATTTTTCATAAAAATTAGAATCTAATAAATGTTTATTTGCTTTTAACAACAAATATATTTCAAAGTTATTATCTAGGAGACGTGCTCGTTTATCTCCCAAAATGAGCTTACCTAGACTGAACAAGCGTTCTACGGGAGCACTTGATGTTAGAACAACATTATATTTAATAAAGAGTAATTTTAACTTTGGAAAATCGTTATATAAAGAAAAAGTGTTGTTATTAGATTTGATAAAGTTTTCTATAAGTTCATTATCCAGAATATTTTGGCGCTTTAGGTCAAAAAATCCAACTACATCAAGTGATGTTGGTTTTGAGCATGATTCATTCGTCTGGGATTCACTTTGAGGTATTAAGGTAAATTTGAACGGGATTATAACAATGAGACATTTTCACAAAATTTTAAATTAATAAATTTAATTTAAAAAATAAATTTAATTTAAAATTAATTTATCACAACATATTAAAAATAAAATTAATTATTTGAATATATCTTTAAAAGTAACTAGTTACTTTTGGCAGTTATATTTTAAAAATTACAACTAGTTACAGTTATTAGTTTCAATTTTAAAAATATAACTAGTTACAGTTATTTTTTAGCCAAAATGTAACTAGTTACGTAACTAGTTACCTTAACATCACTAGTAAATTTGCATCAACAGGATTTAATAAAATTTATCTATAAAAAATGGAGGTAACTCATTGAATCACAGGCAAATTTTTAATATTATTTTATTTATTTATTTTTAAAATTTATAAAAAATTTTTTGTTTAGTTTGGTAGGAAGAAGCCGTATTTTAATTTTAACAATTTAGCTAACTTGTCTAATTTGGTATTTTAATAATTTGAGCGATACAATTTTAATAAAATTATAATAACTGAAAACATTATTATATATATTAGAGATCTGCAAAAGAAGGCCCGGCCCGTACCCAGCCCGAATCCGACATGGCCCGAAGGCCTAATATTTTTTAAGAAAATTCGGGCCGGGTCGGGCTTTAAATTTTTTTTAAAATATAACTAAATTTATCAATTTTATGTTGAATTTTTTAGGTAAAATAAAAATATGGGATTTTATTAATAGAAAGTAGACGCTATATATATAACATATATCGTTTATATTGAGTAATTATAAGAATTAATTTCTATATTTAAATAAATTCGGGCCAACTTTATAAAAAAATTACGGGCCGGGCCGGGCTGGGCTTGAAAAATTAGGCCCGATGCATATCACTAATATATATGAGTATCAATTACATTAAATTATACTTAATTTTAGGTCATTCAATTTCTAAGATTTCAAACCCAACGATGCCCATAGTGCTTACTTTTAATTTATAAATCTAAAAATAACTATTTCTTATTTAAATATCAACCTTTTTTCACAAAAAAAATTTATTCTAATAAATTGATTTATTATTTGATTTAATAGTCTTAACTTAGTAGCTTCATAGCACACGTCTTGTTTTTATTGTAAAATTAAAGAATTATGAAAATTTTTACAAGTTTTTTAAAATTTTTAAATACTTCGTTTTTATTGTAAAATTAGTGAATTGTGATAAAAATAATTTCCATCACCAGACGATCATTTATTTATTATTTTTTATAAAAAATTTTTTTTTTAAATTTAAAAAAAAACATAAATAAATAAAATATTTAAAAAAAAATAATATTAAAAATTTCCCCGTGATTCAATGAGTCCAAAATGGTGTATTTTAACATAATAATTATAAATTTGAATGCATTTTATTATAACAATATTTTTCAATTATAATATTGGGTTTATTAGCTTTTTCCTGAAAAAATAAGCATTTTATTTTGAAAGTAAGTAAATAACAAGGTTACCTATTTTTAAAAAGTAGAACACGTTTCTTATTTTGAAAAGTAACAAACAAGTAAGGTAACGATTATTTTTTATAAAAAATTTTTTTTTTAAATTTAAAAAAAAACATAAATAAATAAAATATTTAAAAAAAAATAATATTAAAAATTTCCCCGTGATTCAATGAGTCCAAAATGGTGTATTTTAACATAATAATTATAAATTTGAATGCATTTTATTATAACAATATTTTTCAATTATAATATTGGGTTTATTAGCTTTTTCCTGAAAAAATAAGCATTTTATTTTGAAAGTAAGTAAATAACAAGGTTACCTATTTTTAAAAAGTAGAACACGTTTCTTATTTTGAAAAGTAACAAACAAGTAAGGTAACGATTATTTTTTATAAAAAATTTTTTTTTTAAATTTAAAAAAAAACATAAATAAATAAAATATTTAAAAAAAAATAATATTAAAAATTTCCCCGTGATTCAATGAGTCCAAAATGGTGTATTTTAACATAATAATTATAAATTTGAATGCATTTTATTATAACAATATTTTTCAATTATAATATTGGGTTTATTAGCTTTTTCCTGAAAAAATAAGCATTTTATTTTGAAAGTAAGTAAATAACAAGGTTACCTATTTTTAAAAAGTAGAACACGTTTCTTATTTTGAAAAGTAACAAACAAGTAAGGTAACGATTATTTTTTATAAAAAATTTTTTTTTTAAATTTAAAAAAAAACATAAATAAATAAAATATTTAAAAAAAAATAATATTAAAAATTTCCCCGTGATTCAATGAGTCCAAAATGGTGTATTTTAACATAATAATTATAAATTTGAATGCATTTTATTATAACAATATTTTTCAATTATAATATTGGGTTTATTAGCTTTTTCCTGAAAAAATAAGCATTTTATTTTGAAAGTAAGTAAATAACAAGGTTACCTATTTTTAAAAAGTAGAACACGTTTCTTATTTTGAAAAGTAACAAACAAGTAAGGTAACGATTATTTTTTATAAAAAATTTTTTTTTTAAATTTAAAAAAAAACATAAATAAATAAAATATTTAAAAAAAAATAATATTAAAAATTTCCCCGTGATTCAATGAGTCCAAAATGGTGTATTTTAACATAATAATTATAAATTTGAATGCATTTTATTATAAAAATATTTTTCAATTATAATATTGGGTTTATTAGCTTTTTCCTGAAAAAATTATTTATTTTGAAAGTAAGTAAATAACAAGGTTACCTATTTTTAAAAAGTAGAACACGTTTCTTATTTTGAAAAGTAACAAACAAGTAAGGTAACGACATTAAGTTTTACGGACGTTATATTTTAAAGTAACATTTACAGTGCTGAATTAAATCAATTATTCGATATGTTATGCATAATGCTGTAAATATTTTCAAAAAAAATCTAACGTTTAACGTTCCTTCAAAAAAATAACTCATTCAGTTCAAAAGCAAAACTTTACGAATAATTTAAAAATTAATATAAATAAATATATATTATTTTTTAACAATATATTAGTGTTTAAATTTAAAAGTTTTAAGTCAATAAAAAAATATTTTTAAATTCATATTTTTTATTTTTAAATAAATAAAAATAGAAAGATTTTCTAAGGATTTAAAAAAAGAATGCGTTCGTCAAGAGTCAAAAATAAAAGGAACGTCCGTTCATCATTTTTTTTCAAAAAAAATGAACTTCTGAACGCGTTCGTTACAACATTAGTTATATGTAAATATAATAATAAATAATCAATTTTAAAATTAACAAGATTTATTTATTTATTAAAATATATTTGCTTTCTAAAAAGGATATAATTCATATTAAATAATATATTTTTTAAAAATCAATTATAAATTAAAAAAATTTGTTTAAAAAATTGAATAAAGAAATTTATATAAAAATTTTACATATATTGATTTAATGGAATTGTAAGATAATTTAAAATATTTATAGGAATATTCTGATGGAAGATAAATGGGTCGCAATGGTATTTGAACAAAAAGTCCGTTTTTTTACGTATGGTATATCGGCATAACAATTTCAAGGAGAGTGTTTGATCTAAAAGTTAAAAAAATAATTAATACAATAAATTTTGACTATACTTTCAATCCCATTTATATATTCCATTTCAATTTCACCGTGGCCCCAAACTGCACTAACTATGGGATACAATGCATTAGTCGCAGTGGAAAGAGTTGAATTTGACATAAGTTGAGTAGAAGAAAAGGCATGTCCCCAATAATAATTATCAAAGTATAACCCTAAAGTTCCCCTTATCATATCAAATACAACGATAAAAGTTTCTGGAATGTTAATTTTATTCGATAGAGCCCCAACATTTGTTCTTTTTAAGAGGCATTCGGGTTGTTTATAACTATAAAAGTTTTCGGAGTTTAAATTAGGTAACTTATACATCATTTTAGGTATATGAGGAATTTGAGAAAAAAATTCAGAGGTCTTTCGAGAGAGGTTATTTTTTTTCAAACAATATTGGCCACTCGTTTTGTCTAATTCGCTTGATTTTGTTAAATAATATTTATCGCAAGAAAAACTTTTAACTGTGGCAGAGTGCTCTTTATCATGACATATCAGAAGAGTATTCAAATCGATTCCCCATGAATCTATATCATTTCCTACTAACGGGTTGTAGCCGGTAGTCGTATATCCCATTTTTGCTCCTCCTCCGGATTCTTTAGCCACGCCTACAACTGCGTGGGTACCTCGATGAGAATTTTTCCAAGTTAATTGCCACGCGTGAAGACCTGACGTAAATCCCAATTCTGCTCTGATAGCATCGGTAGTTAACGCTATCGGTTTCCTCTTGGCTATCGAGCCAGCCTTATTTGAATATGAACCACTCTTTGTTGACCGATAGGTGTTAAAATTGGAAGATTTATTGGTAGAACTCCAAATTCCATAAGGTTTTTTCATTCTTTCGAAATCATTAAACGATTCCAATAAAATTTGATGTGATGCGGAATCAAAGAGTATATCCAATAGTGGTGGCTCTTGAGAATGTTTAACTCTAATCTTATTATTAATCATCAGAGCTATATTAAATGGTATAAAGTTTTTAACGTGAGGGAAAATTTTCTCAGTGTCATTTATATTTCGCCGAGGATCGAGTAAGATCATGTTATAGAAATTATTGTTATTGACTAATAAATGATTAGATGATTTATTAATATTAGCAGGAGATATATCGATCTCCAAATTTATTTTGCTACATATGCATCTATCAATTATTGTTGATTTTAAATCATTCTTAAAAATTTGATTGCTATTACTATTTTTATATATGTCATTTTTTGTAAAAATATTATTGCAATTTTTGCAGTTTAGTACCATAAGTGGCCGGTTATTATTTATTGTGATAGCTTTTGATGCGGAGAGCAGTTTTGAATCATTCTCTATCATTTTATAGTTTATTTTCTGATTCGATTTAAAACACTGAAACAAGCTTTTAAGCTTTATTAACTTTGGAAAAATATTTTTATAATTTTTGCAAGCCTGGTATATACTTTTTCTTTTGCAACCTTGATTCAAATAAATAGCAGGAAGTTGAGAGTATGTTTTATATCTTCTAGAAATGTTTGTACATTCTTTGCATTTATTAGTAGAGCTTTTATAGAATTCGTTTGAATTGATGTAGCTTAAATTTTTATCAATATCATTTTCCTCAATATCATCACAGTTATCATTTCCTAATAGTATGTCTTGGTTATCGAAACATTTTGCAGTGAACGTTTCCATATTGCGCTATGCAACAAAATCTTGATTTTATTTTTAATAATGTTTTTTGAAGTTAACACATAAATATTTAAGATTATTATCGCATTATTTTTTTAGTGGTATCAGTGCTAAATATAAAAAGGTTAAATATGCAAAAATTTATAAATAAAATTTAAAACATAAAATATGCTTACTTTTATAATAATTTATATAATATTTAGAATAAAAAAAAATTAAATCAAATCATTAAGCAAATTTCTGCTTCTCATATTTAAATACTATAATAGAATAGATGGCGTTTAATTATTATTATAAAGGATGAGAAAGACAAAAAAATATGAAAAAATTCATCTATTATTTTTGGACACTATTAACATTATAAAAAAAACTTCAAAATTAACTATTTGGCTTGAGTTGGCATTTAAAGTTTCAAAAAAAATTAAAAAAAAATTTTTACTCAAATTTTTTATTATTTTTAAAACACATTAAGGCCAATTCAAAAAATTGCTTTAAAACACGATTTATATATAATCGATGGTATAATTTAAAAATTTTGGCATAAGATATTATGGCTAATGCATACATTCATCTTTAATTAATATTGAAAATTATTTTACCTAAAATTTTTAGTTAACGCGTTATACGATAGCTACTTTTTATTTTATATAATAAAAAAGATTGATCTTTTTTTTCAAAATATTAGACATAATGGTTATAGTATAATCTCTAGGACTTCCCCAGCCTCTCTCTTCTCAAAAATGAATAGTCATTATTTTTTTTAATTATCCTTCAATTAATAATTTTTTACAATAAAGACTAAAATTTAAATTTAAAAAAAAGGCATTACCAAAATTATTTATAAAAAAATGTATAATTCAGTCAAATGCCTGCAAAAAAGGCTTAAAGGCCTCCAATAAAATTTAAAGGAACCAACCAAAGACAAGATTTTTCACACAAAACGGCTCAATTTTGCCAATTTTCAAATTAAGATTTTAGCCACAATAATATTAGGCAAGCTACAATGGCAAAACCTTTCTGCCATCTATAAACGAAATTTCCAGGATGCCCAATATTTTTTGGCAAAAATATTGGACTAACCTTTTTTGAAATCGAGCCGTTTAACAACACTATCCGAAACAATAATAAAATCTATCTCCGTACAATAATGTATTATACAATATCGATAATTTTTTTTAAAAAATGATAAATTTTCTACCTTGTATATGTCTTTTGCCATTCAGAATAAAATTCGAGCCTTAATAAGGTGTTTTATGAAAACGTTTATAGTGGGTGATTAAAATAGTAAATATATATATAGAATGCCTGCCTAGCAATTATAAATTATTTCTAATATTGTTTTTTGAAATTAATAAATTTAGTTTAAAAAATTTATGGATGCACAATTATGATTTAAAAAAAAATATATTAAATTAATTTACTTTAATACCTTTAGTTATTAAAACTTAAAATAATACAGAGAAAATATAAATTTACCTTGGTAATGGTAATCGCAATTTAATAGAAGGTAAAAAAAAATTAAATTATGTCAATAGCATTTAAAAAAAATTGTGTGTAAATAAGATGAATACAGTTTATATGTGGATATTTTTATAAAACTATATAATTAATCATGTCACACTCTTTTATATGGAAAAATTTGTGATTGCATTAAACAGTGATCAGTAATTTTGTAAATTTTTTAAAACAACTATAATATTAATTCTTACATATGATTAATTAATTTTTTTATATGGAAGATTGTTAATTATTTTAAAAAGCTTCGGGATAAATTTATAAATTAATTTCTTTTGCCGTATAAAAAAGTCTTATCTAAAAATAACAGTTGTTAAAGTATCTATATAAAATTATATAGATATAAAATGTGGGGATTAGTTGTAACTAGATACACTTTTATAAAATGTAACGGAATATAGATACTATTTTAGATCTATATCTATTTTTAGATACATTTGGATATAATTATATTTTACGTTATTTTATATTAAAGATATTATAATATTTGAATTAAAGCATTTATTAACATATCCGAGTAGATTTCATTACAAAAATAACTAGGCAAATTTTATTTTATGCAATGGATGACAAAATGACAATTTTTTTATATTTTATTTATATAAATTTTAAAAATAAGAATCACAATTCTTAGATCAAATCTCTGAAGAGAAATCAAATAATTCTGGTAGAAAGTGTTTAGAGTGGAAACGTGTGATGGCTTAATGATATTTTGGGAATGCTTTATTATTAATCTAACTTATTTACAATCATTTAATTATATATTTTGTATGTCGTAAGTATAATGAAATAATTTGCAAAAAATATTAATAAAAAAAATTTGATTGCCAAAGAGAAATAAAATTTAAATGAAATTTTAATATTAAAATATCAGGTGAAAAAAATCATAAAAAGTCAAAAAATTGTTATGTAGTAAGAAAAAAAGGAAAAAGAGTTGTTAGACACAAAAATAGAGAAGGAAGAAACATGACAGGGAAAATAAATAAATAATTTTTAAAATGACAAAAAAGAATGATAAAAAATGAGAAGGAAAGTTGAAAGATAAGGAAAACAAATTAAAAATGACTTAAAGAGATCGCAAAAATCTTGAAATAAAATAAGAAGGAAAACTAAAAATTAAGAAAAACTGACATGCTCTTTAATATGTAATTGTTAGTGTTGTAATATTATGTTAATTGATTATTATTGCAATAATGTCAAGGTTATATTGCATTTTTATATGAAAAAGAGATAATGTCAAGGATGTAATTTATTTTTATATGAAAAAGAGGAAAACTAGATCAATTATTTTTGAATATACTGATTTTTAGTTATTTTTTCGCAAAGATTGATTTTTTTTATTTAAAATAGATTTTTTTTTCCTTTCCTTTTCGCGGAAAAATTATAGTTTTTGTCTTCTCGGAAAAAATTATATATTTTTATTATTCTTGTGGAGATATATAATTGAAATAAAAGGATTCTTGAAGAAGTTTTTTTTTGCGTCTTTCAATTTCTTTTAGGGTACGGAATTTAAGGTACAGAATTTAAGTCTACTAAATTAATTTTGCAAAAATTGGTGCCTTATCCTTGAACATAAACTGGGACACAATGCAACAGTAAGAAGAAGAAAACTATTAAAAATAAATAAAATTCTTAAAATTAAAGGCAAAATAAAATTTATTATAATAATTTTTAATAATAAATGTTTAATTCTAAAAGAAGTATAAAAACACAAAATTATGTGGAAATGGTTCCACAGAGAAATAATTGTATTGTAGCTATAGTATTGGTATGTTTATGGATAATTGGTATTGTATTACATCGGAGAAAATGAAAAGAGTTATAGAAAGAGATAGAATAAAAATCACGGAAGAAATTGAAATTAAAAATAATGGAATTGAAAAAGGAAAAAATGGAAGAGAATCAAAAAACGTTAATGAAAATGAAAGAATGACGGAAGAAATGTTAAATTTAAAAGATGAAATATGGAAAATTCTAAATGAAAATATCATAGAAGGAATGAGGAAAAATATTAATATTATAAGAAGAGATGAACGAAAAGATATTAATATTAAAAAAGAAATAGAGATTAAAGATGAACATGGAATAAGAGGTGAGAAACGAAATAATGATAGTCATGGAGAAAATTATAGGAGAATGTATGAAAAGGATTTCAGAAGAGAGAATCGAATGAATAATAAGGAATACGATCATTTTAAAGAGTATAATACGCCATTGACCGTGCAGAGAAATGAAAAGGAAAGTTGGGAAAAAGAGAATTTTTTTCTAAACAGATTAATCGTCCAAAAATTAATATATAAAATGTAAGATGTTATTCATGTAGGGAATTGGGGCATATAAGTAGAAATTGTGTTCAGAATGGTACAATGTTTAACAAGCAACCGATTAAATGTAATAGTTGTGGAGGAGTAGGGCATAGTAGTAAAAAATGTTATATTCCGACGTATCGTATTAATGGAAATAATAAAACAACATTTCAATGTGAAGATGTGGAAAGATGGGAAATGCTAATGAAAATTGTTATGTAAGAGAACCGATAAATGGGGAAGCATTTCCGGCAGTGAAATACTTAGCACCAGCATCTAATGTAAGAATGATACAAAATAATGATATTTTGAAAGAAGGTAAAGATGAAAGTATGTGTTTTAAATGCAGGAAGGAAGGACATCGGGCTATAGAATGTCCGGAGAGGTAACTAAATGATAGTGAAAATAGTAAAATGGAAGTTATTACATTAAAGACTGACATGAAATTTCGGGTCGGTGGAGAGGTTGAATTTAAAAGAAATTTAGCAGAGAAGAGAAATATAAATTTGGTAAATGGTGAAAATATGAAAAATTATAGAATTCCTATTTTAAAATTAGAGGGCAAAAGTGAGAAGGATTAGGAATAGTTGTAGGTAGAGAAATATCTATGCTGTTGGATACAGGTGCTGCGATATCCATTATAAGTTATGAAAATTATTGTGAATATTGGCCAGAAGTGGATATAATTGAAGAAGAGATGATAGTTAAACAGTTTGATGGATCGGAAATAAGGGTTTTAGGAAAAATTGAAGGACCGTTTGTTATAAATGGTATAATTAATTATTTAAATTTGTGGATTGTTGATAAAAAAGTGGAGACGATTATGGGGTGGGAATGGATTGTTAAGATTGGTCCATTAAATAATTTTTGGGGTATTTTTTCCAAGGAAATTAAACGAGAGGAAATGGTTGAAATTCAAAATGTTGAAAGGAAAAATCAAGAATTCTGTGATATAAAAGATGATGGGTAATCTGGAAGGTGAGTTTGTAAAAAATAATATGTCTCAAACGCGAATAGTTCCAGTTAAAAAAAAGAAAGGTAAGATATACTGAGTTGTCGCAAAGTGTTAATATTATGAAAATGACAAGCCTAGAGAGTTAAAAAATAAATACCTTGTAGAAAATGTGTTAATGAGAGAAATAATGATGAAATAAAAATAGTCACTAAAACAGAAGAAATAGAGGAGAAAATTATTAGTCAATAAATGTGTAAGGAACTGAATAATGAAAGGAAAGATATACCAGTGTCCAAAATTTCCCGGTGAAATTTGTAAGAACATGAAGGAAAAAGAGATTAATGAGGGGAAGGAAAGGAACAATTGTCGAGTTTGGAAAATTGGAGGATTGCAGTGGCAGTTTTAATGAATAGTTATAGTGAAATCTTTGAGGAGAAATTGGGTGTTTAGTGGATTATGAAGTTGATCTCCGTTTAAAGGAAGGTTTTGTACCGCAATATTGTCCGGTGCGAAAAGTTCCATTTGAATAGAGGGCGGAAATGGAAAAAGAGTTGGATAACTGGGTGAAAGATGGAATTATTTGTCCTATTGGTTATAGTGAACGGGCAACTGTTGGTTCCTGTGAGAAAGGCTAATGGAAAATTGAGGTTATGTGCCGATTTTAGAGTGACGTCGAATCCTTGGGTTGTAGAGGTGAAATACCCGTTACCGCGAATAGAAGAAATTTTGGCCAGTTTGAAAGGGGGAAAATATTTTTCCAAGATTGATTTTTCGTGTGCATATTTGCAATTACCAATGGCAAAAACGACTAGGAAGTTGTTGACGATTACGACATTCAAGAGATTGTTTACGTTTTGTCAATTACCATTTGGGTTAAGTGTATCAGCCCCTATTTTTCAGCGAACAATGGCTGTTGTTTTCCAAGGTTTAGAGGGTGTTTTTTATTATATGGATGATGTTTTGGTTGTAGGAATAACGATGAAACAACATAATGATAGGCTAGAAGAAGTATTTATTAGAATTCAAAATAAAGGATTAAAGGCGAGTCGTGAAAAGAGTGTGTTGGGAGTAACTGAAGTGACATATTTGGGTCATAAAATTAATGGAATGGAGGTTAAACCGTTAGATAAAAATTTGTTGAGTGTTGCGAATTTGAATAGGCTGACCAGTAAAGTAGAGGTGCAGTCGTTTATGGAAATGGTAAATTATTATCATCGGTTTATATCGAGTTTTGCGGAAGTAGTTGCTCCTTTATATGAATTATTAAGGAAAGGGGTACATTTTGAATGGAAAGAGGGACAAGAGATTGCGTTCAGAATGTTAAAAGAGAAAATTGGGAAAGAGCCCATTCTTGTGTGTT
Organism: Gordionus sp. m RMFG-2023; assembly: GCF_954871325.1. Classification (NCBI taxonomy): domain Eukaryota; kingdom Metazoa; phylum Nematomorpha; class Gordioida; order Chordodea; family Parachordodidae; genus Gordionus; species Gordionus sp. m RMFG-2023. Next base: position 51,065,345 of record NC_088775.1, on the reverse strand, counting down.
TTAATAGTGATTTGGAAGTAGTTTTGGCTGTAGATGCATGTAATAGAGGAGTAGGTGGGGCAATGTTGCATTTGATAGATGGAATAGAAAGACATGTTTTATTTTTCTCGAGAGTGTTTCGAGAGGTAGAAAAACGATATTCAGTGATAGAACAGGAGGCTCTGGCTGTGATTCTTGGGTTAACAAAATGTCGCGAATACCTTATAGGTAGGAAGTTTGTTGTTTTTACAGATCATAAGCCCTTGATACATTTATTTAAAAAAGATAACAAAGAGTTGATGTTATCGCCATGACTTCAGCGATGGTTATTGTTAGTAGGAAGTTTTGATTTGGATTTAAAATATCGAAGGGGTAGAGAACCAGTTACCTAATATTTTGTCGAGGTTAGGTGCGGGCGAAAGTTTGGATGAATCGGTGGTTTTGAAAATTGATAATCGGGAAAAATGTCTGGTACATACGGTAATGCGAAGTATAAAGGGTAGCCGAACGACATGGGAAGATATACAAAAGTTTACAAGGAAAGATAGAGAATTAGCGGTAGTTAAATTATTTCTAATGGGAAAAAGATCATGGAAGGATGATGATAAAATTTTCCAAAATAATGAAACAGAATTAACTGTAGTGGACGATTGTATTATAAGGGGATCCCGAGCTGTTATACCCCGGCGATTGAGGGAAAATTTTTTGAATGTTATACATGCGGGTCATCAAGGAGTTACTCGTATGAAACAATGGGGAAGAGAATACGTATGGTGGCCGAGAATGAATGAGGATATTGATAAATTGGGAAAGGAATGTGAGATTTGCAATGCATGGTCTGACATGCCCGGTAAGAATAAAAATAGTACATGGCCAAAAGTTGTAGAACCAGGAGAGAGAGTTCATGTTGATTTTTTCGAATATGAAGGAAAGAAGTATATATTAAGTGTAGATGTGTTCTCCAAATGGATAGAATTTGAAGAAATTCATGGATTAACGGCAAATATTGTGATTAAACATTTAAAGAAAGTATGGTCGAAGTTTGGTATTCCGAAAACTGTGGTATCGGATGGCGGACCAGCTTTTATCGGTGAAGAATTCAAAAGATTCTGTGAGAAAACGGGTGTATACCATGTGTTAGCGGCATTGTATCATCCCAGTTCCAATGAACAGGCGGAACGGATGGTAGCGACGGTTAAAGGATGGTTGAAGAAGACAAAAAGTGGAAAAGGAGAAATATGGGTAAAGCATATGTATTATAATAATGCGATGGGTAAAATTGGTTTGTCTCCGGCCGAAAAAGAAAGGTCGGAAGTTTGGATATGTAAATACTCAGTAAAACGGGTGTAATTATAGAGGATATCGATAGAAGGGAATTGGAATATACTGTGGGACAATTAGTATGGATTAGATTATATGGAGGTCCAAAAAAATGGGAGAAAGGTGTAGTAATAGAAAATTTGGGAAACAAATTAAATAGGGTAAAATTTGATGATAACAGTGAAGGTGTCAGGCACAGGGATCAATTACGGAAGAGAGTTGCATTGAAATGGTTGAAAGAGGAAATTGTAAAAAAGGAAAATATTTAAGGAAAGTTCCTGGTTAATAAAGACGTAAACTTCATTGGCTTCAATGGTGTAAATAATCGGGTAATCAAGAAGCAACTACTGCCCACGAACATTGTCCAACGTAAAAGAGGAACGACACAATATTAGGATGATAACAAATTTATGACGGCTACTAAGAAAATCGCCTAAAAGAAAGGAGGATGGCAACATTAGAATCGACCCTCTAAAAAACAATACTGAGATGATTATCAAGATCTGATTGAGTGCATGAAGTGATAAAGAAGAAATACAGACATAAAAATAATGTTTAAACAAAAAAATATGTGAATCATTTATTGAATGCTTATACGCTGATTAATTTTATTTTGCATATTGATTAAAAAATATATAATTTTGCCCAGGATTTTTGTTAGGGAGACGTGTTATATGAAAAAGTGATAATGTCAAGGATGTAATTTATTTTTATATGAAAAAGAGGAAAACTAGATCAATTATTTTTGAATATATTGATTTTTAGTTATTTTTTCGCATAATAAGATTGATTTTTTTTTTATTTAAAATAGATATTTTTTCCTTTCCTTTTCGCGGAAAAATTATAGTTTTTGTTTTCTTGGGAAAAATTATGTATTTTTATTATATTCTTGTGGAGATATATAATTGAAATAAAAGGATTTTTGAAGAAGTTTTTTTTGCATCGTTCAATTTCTTTTAGGGTTTACGGAATTTAAGGTTTACGGAATTTAAGTCTACTAAATTGATTTTGCAAAAGTTAGCTTATGTAATTATAATTTTTGCAATTGTATGATCCATAATTCGAGAAGGATAAAAGGTCAATAGGTGACAAACAAGGACTATGGGTGACAAATTTATATATGATATTCAATTAAGTGTAATCAATTCCATTCGAAAAGTATATGTGTGAAATAGAAATAAATAATATAATTTAAACACCCCAAACTTAATAGTCAACCATTTCGATTTAAAAAAATATATATGTGTGGAATATTAATATACCTAATTGTATGATCTTTATAAATATACAAAAAGCATAAGATCAATTCTATTTGAGATGTATATGCATAAAAATATTTATTTAAGTAAATATAGGTATTTATTTATGTAGTTTTTCTCCTAGATTAAATATCTCGCTATTCCAAGACAATAAGAGGACATCCGATTCCTTTTTTTCGTAATCGTATCTCCAGCATTTGAGAATACCTCGCTAGGGACAGATGTTGTTTATTGTGCCAGACAATTCTTTACCATTTGTGATAGGAATGGAAATCGTGCATGGTTTCCTCTCCACCATTCTCATTAACATTTTAAGGACAAACCGGTTCCCCTAAATATTCGTCGATTTCACTATTAAAAGCACTCACACTAAGATTTTTTTTTCTAGATGCCATAAAAAATTATTAGATATATAATTTAATTTATATACTTTTTAATTCTTGCAAAATGGACACAGATGTCAGATAATTCGGATTTCTATCATCAACGATAAATTTATAAATTGTCTCAGAAGTTAAAGAATAAGTACTAAATATTTTAAGATCTTCAAATTGCATTATCATGAGTAATTGCTAATATTTTGTTTTCAGTAATTTCAAATTCATTAAAGCAATTAATTAGCAAATCTGAAAATTGCTGTCCAGTAACAAACAATGATAAGTAATATATTGGTTAACGCCCATTCACTACTGATGTAATAAATAGTTACAGCTCAGTATATTATAGAATCTGGACTAGACCAGCAATCTGTAGTGATTGCTAATTTACTTACATAATTTAATTTTTTTTTATGAATATCTGTTTAGCTGATTCATATGTTATTCCTAACTATTTTTTCATTGTTTGCCTAGTCCAAACCCTTTATTACAATAATGTATAAATTCCTTGAAACTGTCGTGTTCTATTGTTCTAAAGGAAATATTTGTTAAGACAAATATAATTGTTAGTGTTGTTAAAGGGCTGAGCCAAGAAACTCAGCCAGTTTTGAGGATTATATTCTTATTTTTTTAAACATTCTTTCATAATATTTTTTATTTTAAATTTGTTTTTTTTATCGTCTAATGTAATATTTTTAAATTATTATTTTATATTAATTATTAATGCATATGTAAGACAAATAAAAAAAAGTTAATGTTAAAAAAAACAAAAATAATGAAGGTGTGGAGAAAATTTAATCACTAATTTGTAACTTTATTTGAAATTTGAATAATATTTTACTTATTGCAAAGCCTGATTCATTTTTTATATTTTTTATTTATTATAATATTGAATTTGTTTTTTTAACGCATATTGTAATTTTTTTAATTATTATTTATATTATTTATGCTTTATACCCTTGCTATAAAAGGGAAAAAACAGACAAATTTAGAATTTGTAAATAAATATTTAATTTTTTTGTTTTTAATTTTTTTTGTACATAAGGTATAGAAATTAAAATATAAATCATTTTTTTTCTTTTAAGCTAAAGAAATTTTGATAAATAATCCCACTCAACATTTTATTTCTTTATTTTTATGATGTAAATATTAATTAATTTTTTAATTAAACATTTTTAAAGGTGGTTTTTATTAATAAAGTATTGTTTATGAATTTTTAATGTGGTTTTTAATAATATTAATTATTTTATCGGATAGCTGCAGAGGTATCATTTGCATGGCTCGGATTTTTAAAAAAGAAAAATTTCGTCCCGGTGTAGCGTGTGAAAGTGATTTAATGAGATTTTGATTTTTATCGCTTCAAATACATTGGGGGCCATTTAAATTCAGAATCTCACGGCTATTCAATATTTCAAAATCTCATGGATTTTTTTAAAATCTTATATTACAAATTCATTATGGATTAGATTTTCTCAAATTTAAAACGTCAGATTTTAATGTAGCTGTCAAATTGGAAATATTTCTATATAATACATTTTAATTTGAAAAGTAAGGAATATTTCCTGTATTATGAAGTAAATTTTTAACTAACAATATATTATATTTTATAAATATTTTTAGTGATAATTTTTCAATAAATGAATTTTTAAAATTTTCAAAAATTCCACTTAATGTCAATAAATTTAACTTTATTAGAAAATGCACGGCCTACAAGATAAAAGATGACAATCTTTACTAAATGATAGGGGAAAATAAATTTTAGATATTTTTTTATTTCAAATTGTCATTGTATATGAGTTTATAAATATATTAATTTTTTTTTTAAATTTAGGATAATTATTAAATTTGATTAGAACATTTCATATATTTTTGTTAAAGTCTTAATTAATTTATTTTATAGGTGATTAATAACAACAAATAATGTTATTTTGAAAACAAAATAGAATCTACGCAATCTAAAAGAATTTATTGTGCGAAAAAATGAAGATCCAGATGAAAATGGTAATGATTTTTTCAAAATCACATTTTTTTTATAAAGTAAAAAATATGTTTAGATACAAAGGTTAATATTTAATATCATTATAATTATTTTAAATGTTTTTATTATAATGTATTGCCTTTAGATATTGGTTTCCTAAATGTTCAGCTTGAAGATGTAAATTTCCCACTTGATACAGATTTTATCGATCCAAAGTCTCCCATATGTAATGTTATTTTTGATATATATTCAAACTATTTTTTGAATGATATGATAATTTTTTAAAAATATTATTAGTAGCACATTTGGGTGAAGATATATGTAATACATTACCTATTGACAGTGGTTCCAAGAATGTTGGCTTTGAAGATGAAAATTTCTCACTTGATGCAGATTTTATCGATCCAAAGTTTCCCATAGGTAATGTTATTTCTGATATGTATTTAATTTATTTTTTAATTAATTATGTATACAGAATTGGATGATGATATTATGATAATAAATAAATTAGAAAATATCCATAGATATTTTTTTCCTACAACAGAATCATGGAAAAAATATCATGCCAAAATATATGCTCTAAAGCCTCCCAAACATTGTCGGGATATAGACTATGGTAAACAACTTGGTGAACCAACTATCTTGGGGCAAATTGAAGGTGATGGGAATTGTTTTTATAGGTAGAACATATTAATATAAAATTTCATTTTATTCTACTTTATAAAATTTCGGGCAATTAATGTGGAGATCACAGGGGCTCATTATTCTCAGGCAATGGTTGGCACAATTTATGCTAACATTTGAGATGGAAAAAGTAATTCAGAATTACATTTATGACACAAATAAAAAAATGGATATAAAAACGTATATCGTAAATAATGTTATGACAGGATATATGGGCTTCTGACATAGAAGTCAGGGCTATGACCACAATGCTTAATACTCCTATTTTTACATATTTAAAATATAATAATAACTTTGTATGGGCCCGATATGACCCATTTTATATTCGCGATAATATTAAAAAAATTTATAATAATTTTATTTATATAAAAAATGGTGGTAGATTGCAATCATTTATCATCGCTCTAATCATTATTTAATAAATCTTTATTAGTGTTATATAATTTTTATTATAAAAATATAAATACTTCATTATTATAATTTATATTCCTCATAATATATATTTTTGCAATAATTTATCATCCATCTAGTCATTATTTAATATTTCCTTATTAGGATCAAATAATTTTTATTATAAAAATATAAATACTTCATTATTATAATTTATATTCCTCATAATATATATTTTTGCAATAATTTATCATCCATCTAGTCATTATTTAATATTTCCTTATTAGGATCAAATAATTTTTATTATAAAAATATAAATACTTCATTCATATTATAATTTATATTCCTCATAATATATATTTTTGCAATAATTTATCATTCATCTAGTCATTATTTAATATTTCCTTATTAGGATCAAATAATTTTTATTATAAAAATATAAATACTTCATTCATATTATAATTTATATTCCTCATAATATATATTTTTGCAATAATTTATCATTCATCTAGTCATTATTTAATATTTCCTTATTAGGATCAAATAATTTTTATTATAAAAATATAAATACTTCATTCATATTATAATTTATATTCCTCATAATATATATTTTTGCAATAATTTATCATCCATCTAGTCATTATTTAATATTTCCTTATTAGGATCAAATAATTTTTATTATAAAAATATATATATTTCATTCATATTATAATTTATATTCAGCTGATATATTTTTTTATGAAAGTTGTAGTTTATAAATAAAATTCTATATATAATTTATAATGTGCATTATATGATAAATAGTTATATCAATAAAGTTCTTCGTCTATTTGCTTATTAGTTTATGTGACACAATTCAAATATAAGTATAAAATAATATAGAGATGGATTTTTTAAAAAAATATTTTATTAGGTAAACAAAATAAGCATTATTTTTAAAGAATTTATCTTACCATTTCTTTGCATTTTTTAAAAAGGGTAGGTAATAATTTTTAGAGGGTAGGGTAGAAATAAATTAATATTGATATAGGAAATCTGAGGAAAGGTCAAATCTGGATAGTTATGAGATTGTAGTCTTCGGTTTTGGACCTATTTAAACTTAAATTTGTTCTATATATAAATTTCATATTGTGTAGATTAGGATATTAGTAGGATATTTTTACTTCCTTTACAAATAATAAATTTAACAATATTCATATGCCAAGGCAACCCACATAGCCTATAATAATCTGAACCATATCACCCCCACTCTTTGATATGAAATACAGACTAAAAATATAAAATACAGACTAGATAGGCAGCATCGAGTTGTAAGATATGCCGAATTTTGTGAAAAATAGAAAGAATAAAACAATCAGATTTTCAATTATAAAAAAGGTATGTACGGGATTCGATTCAAGATTTTGAAGGTAGTTAGTGTATAACGAATAAGACTACGCTACATAATTATAATATTCAAGTTTATTTATATCGACTATTCCATTATATGCAATTTAATTTATATATATTAAAATAGAAATTATAAATCCTTTATTTTATGGTGTTTATTTATTTGATATATCCCAGTATTCGACTTATTAATCTAAAAATATAAATGAACTCTTGAAATGAAACAAATATATCTTGCAAAGCAATCAAAGATTATAATTAGACAGTTAGGGTTAATATAATTATTGTCACTATATTATAATATTAGTAATTTTAAATACATGTCATGAAAACTTTTACTTTAAATTTATCGCTTCAAAAACATTAGGGGCCATTTAAATCAAAATCTCACAACCCATCCGTGGGATTTTGATGGTGTGAGATTTCGAAATCTCACAGATCATTTTCACACGTTACACCGGCTCCTATTTTCAAAAAAAAATTAGGCCTGGCCAGGATTTTTTAAAAAATATTTAGACATAATACGTGCTTTATATCTTCAGGGCCGGCCCGTCCCGGACTTTTTTAAATGTTGTTGCAGGTCTAAACACCATCTTTCGATTGTTTGGGTTGATTATTGATATTTCTATCTTCGATATCAGCAAAGCTTTTACCTTATAATATATATAAATTTGTCTCCTATTGGAAAATCCTCTCGTTGAGCCACATGAGTGGGCTCCAGAACTCCTAGGTAGCTCACGTCTTATTTTAACTACAAGTATAAATATATTTAAAAATTCCTCTTTAGTCTAATATTTTGTTTTGGATAATTTTATGCATAATATTTTAGTTTTTAAAATAACTTATGCATTTTAAGAGAATATTAAAAACATGAAAACATAACTAATTTTCTTTAATGCCGCTTCATCTATTTTACTTTAATATTTTTTATGTAATTGAATCAGGTAAAGAATGCATATATTTATATATTATAAATATAATACGAAAGTAGCAGTTATAACCTAGCAACCCAAACATCGTTAGTTTGTCTATAGATAATAAAAATTTGAGGCATGTTTGATAAATATATAATTTCCTTTAAAATCATAACTAATATAATAAAATTCGATTTAAAGTCAACCCCTATCAATATAGGAGGGATTGGAAAGAAATTTAAATAAAAATTTTTGTATTTTAACTTAAATTTTATGAAATTCGATTACTTATATGATTTATTATTAGGCAAATTAAATGAGTGAGAAAAATTGACTCAAAAAAAAGTATTTTCAATTAATGTCTAAAAATTATATATATTTTTTTTATTATTACTTTAAAAATGTGTATGAAAGTAAATAACAATCAATAATGGAAAATTCCAGGGATGTGAACCCGGACCCGGACCCTTTTAAAAAATGGAGGGTCCAAGGGTTCAGGGTAAAAAAATTTTAACATAAAAATATTTTTTTTATAAAATAATATAAAATTTTTATAATTTTATTAATTTTTTTCGTGGAATCATTTATTTAATCTTCGCGTTTTTCTTTCGTTTTTCTTCCTGGACTTCTTTTCATTTTATTTAGAGATTGATATTGATACCGTAAATTATTTTCTAGTGTAAATAATAATATTTTATAATGAATCGAAAAAAATACAAGCAAAAATAATAAAAGAAACAAAAAACAAATTAATTTCATTAAAAAATTGATTCCGCCCAAAGATTAGGGAGAAATATTCTAGGAATAAATATACAGAAAAGGAAATAATATAATATTAAAAAATTTAGCTATGAAGAAATAATATAATATTAAGAAATTTAGCTATGAATGAGATTAAAGAGAGTTCAACTTCTGAAAATATAAAAAGAATGTAGAAACATTAAATAAATTTCATATTCCTATAAGAAACGTTTATACAATTAATAAGGATAATGGTGCTAATCTAGTAAAATCAATCAAATTATTAAATGAATGTTAACTGGAAGAAATAGATGATATAGATGATGATGATGATAATTATGAGGACATCAGTGAAACTGATTTACAGGAAATAATAAAAGATTTCTACACAAAAATATACTGTATCAGATGTGCAGCCATTACGCTACAATTGACTATTAATGATTCCCTAAAAAATAATCTCTTTAAAACTATAATTGATAAAGCAAGGGATGGTAAAATATTTAAGAACTCTCACAATTGTAAGAATATTAAAATCTATGAAAAGGCAAATTACAATATTAGATTGCACAACACGTTGGTCTTCTATTTGTATGATGCTAGAGCTATTAATAAGTTTGAAAGATTTCTGTAATGATTTTATTATAGGAGCATGTTAAGTCATTTTGTTGGAAGATGATTGGAATTAAATAAAAGACCTTACTAGTATGTTGGTTCCTTTAAAAATAACTACATTAAGATTGCAAGCAGAACAGTTATGTTTATCGGATTTTTATGGCATATGGATAAGATTTCGATTAGAGTTAGAAAGATTTACAAGTTCTTTTTCATATGAAATATTAGAAAATATGAAAATTAGATAGAAACAATATTTATGGTGTTGTATATGCTTCAATATATTTAGACCCTCGATCTCAAGTTTTATTAAGTATTGAGCAAAAACAAATGGCTATAGACCAACTTGAGGATTTATGGCATACCCAAAACTCTATTATTTACAATATATTGGAGGCTACGACAATATGTACTAGTTGTAGCGATAAAAATGATAATGATACAATATTGATGATCTGGAAATTTTACTATTAGATTGAGAAAAAAATTATTAAATTATCATCAGATAGAAAGGAGCATAAAATATCTATTGTATCTTTAATAGAAAAGTTCTCAGAAGTTAAGAGAATAAATAGAGATACAAATATTTTAAAATTCTGGGAGGAAAATTCTTCAATATATCCAGAATATACCTTATCTATCGTCATGGGTGTACCGGCGACACAAGTTCAATAATTTATATATTATAAAAATGACAATCTATTTTGAGTAAGTGTAGAACGTGGATTTTCATCGTTGAAATATATATTGTCAAATTTACGTGGAAATCTGAAGGATGTTAGTTTAGAAGATATCATGACTCTGCGATTGAATAAAATATTTAAAATATAAATTATTTCATTTTGAATTATGAATGTGTAATATTGAAGTGCAATAAAAAATGAATGAAAAAAAATCTTATTTTGAGTCATTATTTTTATGTTCCCTGAACCCGGACCCGAACTCTGGACCCGGGTCCTTTTTAAATTTATTACTGGACCCGAACCCGGACCCCCCTGGAAAATTCACAAATTAAAAAATTGTTTTATTTTCTTTTTAAAATTATTGGTTAAATTTTTTCCCATTTTTACTTATAATTTACTTAATTTGATAACCAATTTAAAAAATAGAAAATAGCCACTGTAGTTATCTTCACTTACTTTTTAATTGAATTTAATTATTATATTAAAAACTATTAGGCCAAAATAAACCAAATATATGATAAGATATTTAAATAATAAAGCTAACAAATGGAACTATATTATTTGACAGTTTTTATACAAGAGTCTTTCCAACGTACCTGGGGTCCATAAACCATATTTGATTGAAAAAAGATATATTATATTATTATTGTTAGCGCAAATAACATATTTTTATAAAATTTATTGATTTTTATATTATGGTAATAACAATTTATATACAATGAAAAATCATACCCAAAAATCATATTTTAAGGTTATTTAAGGTTAATATATAAATTCCCAAGATTTTAATGATAACCATTCATTCAATTTTGTCAACGATATATGATTTCTTTTCTTTGTCAACATATCTACAGCACAAAACACTTTTCACTAGGCACTGATGTTGATAGATGAGAAAAGAAGTCTTTTGCCATCATAGCTAATTTTAGAAATCTGTTGCTATTTGAACTAGAGGTCTGCATTGGGTGGGGGGCGGGCAAAATTTTTTTCAAAAACGGACAGGCGGGCGTGTTAAAAAATTTTTGAAACCATGGGCGGATGGGTTGATGGGCGGGTTAAGAAATTTAAACAATGGGCGGCAGGGACGTTGCTAGCCTTTACAATCTCAGGGGGCTCAACTAAAAAAATTTTATGGGGTATGTCCGCTTTTGCCCGGACTTCGGCCGGTTTTATATTAATATATTATACTTTTTTTAAATTTGTTAAATCTGAACAATTATTCTGAATTTTAATTTCTCATTTATTATATTGCATACAAAATAAACTGGCATATAATTATATATTTTAATTTTCTCATTTATTATATTATGCATAAAAAATAAACTGGCATATAAATACTTTAATTTTCTCATTTATTATATTATACATACAAAATAAGCATATAAATAATTAAAACAATACAAGATAAAAATTTTTTAATACAAAATCTATTTATTACAGTATAAAATATTTTCGATTGCTGATATAAAAAAAAATTTGCATCTAAAGAATTACAAGTGATAAATTTTTTTAATTAATTCATACATATGCCTCAATTGATAATAGTTTTCAAAAACCCCATAATGCAATAATATAATTCTTAGCAACTTACATTGACAAAAGGTTATCAAACTAATATAACTCTCTGTTATAGAATAGACTAATAAGGAAAAATTTATGGGCCTAAACCAAATCAACAATTCTTTAAGAAGAGAGTATAAACGATCAATCCAAATTATAAAACTTTTAAGTGGTTAGAGCTTCCTTTTAGATGACATATTGGTAGCTAGATAAGTAAGGAGAAAATTATTGTGAGATATTAAGTTTCTAAAAGATTATCATCCATTTTAAATGATATATAATAGGGGAGACCAGGGCTAGTCGGCGCAATTTTTGTCAAAATCATCATAGCTCCGAAAATAATTATCATATAGAATCTTACAAAATACCAATCGATACCTTAAACATCTATCTATAAATATAGGCTGTTATATTTTTTAAATATCTAATATTTTTTTCTCTAAAAATGTTTTAGTAAAAGTCATTTTTTGAACCTAGTAGCCCCAAACTCGTGGTTAGTCGGTTCATCGATGGGGCTAGTCGAATCAAGTGGTTTATTAGGCTTCCTATGAGACAAAAAATTTTTTTTTCAGATTTTAATATATAACTATAATTCTTTATTTATATAATGTTCTATTTACAATTATTACAAATAAAATAACAATCTTTTTTGGCACAGGATCCATGCGCCCAACCTTTACATACTCTACATTGAAACCAATCTTCAAAATTATGGAAATTTTTATAATCCTGTTTACAAATAATACATACATCTTTGATTAAATTTTTAACAATATTTTTTTTTGGTTTTTTATTCTTCTCTTTTAAAAGAACTTTCCTCTTGAATGGGGGTGAGGTCAAGATCGCGGCCTTTTTTTTCCTTATTACTTTATTTTGCGAATTATGAGAAATAGGGATCGGTATAGATGATGGGCCTGGGAGATTAATGTTTGAAGGGATAGGAAGATTATTAGAAGTAAATGAGGGGCTAGGAAGAAGGAAAAATTTTGGGAAGAGAATCGATTGATGAGCTAGGAATAGACATAACTGAGAATCTGAAGGATGATTTCCAAGACTTTCTCCTAATTAAAACGAATTTGATGAAGGAATAAAATCCTCCTCCTGATAATTATTTTCATTATATGGGTATATTCCACAAGATTCAAATCCCTTTTGAATATTCTTGAGGAGGCTGCCAAAGGTAAAATATCCTTATAATAGAGGGAATATCATAAAGGGAAAGAGAGATCCCACGATGATTTCGCATCCACGAATCCCTACCAATATTATAAAGTACAGTGTGGAGGAAGAGATAGAAGTATTATCCCATTATCTATACTATATTGAATAGCATGATAAGATTGGTGGGATATATGATTATCCAAAATAAACAAAATTTTATATTTCTGGCTGCATCTGGTATGAGAAACAATATGACTTAAAAACATTATGAATTCATCCTCTTGCATCCACCCTGATCCGTTGGATGCACCAATACATCCCTGAGGACCGTCTCTAATAAAATGATTATAAAATTTTTTTCGTGGAAAAATAAACATTGGGGGAAGATAATTTTCTAAGGCATTAACAGCCAGCGCCATTGTCACTAGAGTGCCTCGCTCTGCAGAAGTGATGGCTCCGACTTGTTTTTGATCCTTCTGCGCAACAATTTTTGATGGATTTTGCACTGTTATTAAGCCTGTTTCATCCATATTATAAATTACAGGTATTAAAGTAATCAACAATTTTATTTTCTTCATCATCATCAAAAATTTTTTGTTTATTATTTTGGCCTATCTTGGGCATAGTTCCAGAAATTTTATATTTTTTGTAGTATCTTAAAAAATTTGTTGTGGGTATACTTAATAAAATAAAAAATAAGTTTATTCAAAATTTATTTAATTTTATATTTAAATATATAATATCATATGACCTTGTTATCAGGTCAAAATTATATCATGATAACTAAAATTTTCATATCCAATAAAATCTATTAATTTGAATCATATTATATATTGCCAATTATAATATATGTATATAAAAAATATTAGTTTACTATATATATATAAATATTAAGCCTGATCTTATTATCAGGCTAAAATTTATATATACTAAATTCATACTCAATAAAATGTATTAATTTAAATCATATTTATTGTCAATTATAATAGAAATGTATAAAAATATGTGTTTGATAGATATAATTCATTTTAAATAATTGATCTTATTATCAGACTAAAATTTATATACTAAAAATGTATGTTTGACAATATATAATAACAATATATATTATAATATCAATATAATATAAATATATATTATATTATTACAATATATATGAAGATTTTAGTTTGCAAGATATTTATTTAGGTCTGATATCATATTAAAATTGAAATGTATATTATGAAAAATTATATTAATGAATTTATATAATAATTATTATTATATATACACTACATATTATATTATATTTTAACCTGTAATAGATTATACTTTTCTTGATGAGTTATTATTTTGATATAGTTTAATAGCTTCTTCGTAATCAGATTTATTAAAAATCTTTCGATTTTGAATTTTGCGGATATATTTACGTACCATTATATTATAAATATTAATTGATTGATTGCGCCGACAAGCCACGATTTAACTAACCTCAATTGTGGTAATATTACTAATATGATCTTAACCAGTGACGAGGCGTCAAGTTTACTACTAGAGAAGCCATCAAAAAATTTCTTTATTTTATTTATTAGTCAAACCATAAAAAATTAAGATTTATAAATAAGCAGAATTCGTCTTTGTTTTTGAGTAAAATGATCAAGTACTGAATTATAAAAGTTATTGCTAGATTTTAAATTTTTCAATAATTTTTTTTCAATAGAAATCAAAGCTAGATTCGATAATCGATTTTGACTCATTCTGTTTCTACAATAAGATTTGATTATTTTTAAAAATGAAAACCCCCGTTCTGCACTTGCTGTTGTTGCAGCCAAAGTTAAAATGAATTTGTATAATTTAAAAAACTCTTTAAAACTTTTCATCAAATCGGTATTAATTAAAAATTCAAGTATTTCATAAACATTTTTTCTCTTTCTAAATTCATCGTCACGAAACACTACCTTTAATTAGGTTTCCAGCTTGTGTAAGTCGAAAAATTGAGAATAAGTGTCATTTAAATTGTCTAATAAATATTTTGGGAAATTTTGATTAAATATTTGAAATTTACTAATATCTAACAATTCGACGAATTTGATATTTTTTAATGTATCAAACCGAAAATCAATTTCATTGATTATAGTATCTATTATTTTAATTATCAATTTTTATAAAATTCTATTGTATTAGGCAATCCGGATCTATTACGTTTTTTATCTAAATTGTCTTCAATATTTTCCTTTACATTTAAATTTCTCCAAAAAACATCAAAGTTTTCTATGTTAGATTTAACTGAATTTCTGAAATCGTTAATACTTTTAAGACAATATGATACATCGTTAAATTTAGTTTGAAGTATATCAAATAATAAATCAGATTCTGGAAAAACTTCTTGAAAAAAATATAACAAAATTAGAAAATTTGCATCATTTAATATATTTAGATAGCCACGAGATGTTATTAGAATATCATTATCCCAAACAATATCGATTCTTCATCAATCATACTTTCAAAAAAAACGACTAGATCCTTCAAATAATTGAAAACTGTTTGAACCAGCCGATTGTATTCCCATCTTGTTGGGGCTACTCGTGGTAATCTTTTTTTAAACATATTTATCAAATTCTGCTGTACGCTTAGATGATGTACTAAAAAAACTGGCTAAACCAGATAAAGTTGCAAAAAAAACCTTACATTCTTTAATTTTGCTGCAAGATTTTGATAATATAAGATTTAACTTGTGGGCAAAACAATGAATATAAAGTGCAGAAGGATTGACGTCTCTAATTTTTGCTTGCAGTCCATGTGAATCACCTGACATAACAGCTGCGCCATCGCAACTTTGACCTATCAATTTTTTCATAATTTTCTTATCATTCAAAAATTTAATGACAAATTTTGATAAAGAATTAGCATCACGATGCATTGTAACATCAAAGAATTCAATAAATCTTTCATATAATGTCCCGTTATTTAAAACATATCGAAGAACTACTACAGCCAGTTGGGATTTATTATTTATATCAATTGTTTCATCTAATATTATTGTTATAAATTCCGTTTCTTCCAATTCACCAAATATTTTTTGGTGTAAGACATATGAAATGGAATTAATTAAATCATTTTGGATATCACTTGATAGTCCAATAAAAGTTGTACTATTTTCTAAATGATGTTTTAATAGCAAATTTTCTTCCGCGAGCAAATAAATTAATTCAATATAATTTCCTCTATTTACTGAATTAGGTGATTCATCATCACCACGGAATGCGAGCTGCTGAACTCCAAGAAAACATATAGAATTGATTAAAATTTTCAATATTTCTCTATTTGATTTAACTTTCGAATTATGCTGTTCGATTGATATTTTGCGCATCGAATCTATCATATTTTCAATACGAATTTCGCCAAATGTTTTTAATTGAATCATCGACTGCAAATGAGATGTTGATTCTTCATGTCATTTAACTGCCTTTGAAAAATTATTCATATCCGAAAATCCTCTATCATTCCAAACATATTTTACTTTTGGGAATAATAAGCATGACCAACAATATAGAGAATTAGAAAATTCACATCCAGTGAGCCATTCATATTTATCGATAGAAAAATTACGAATGCAAGATTTTATTTCTTTTTTTAAATTTCTTAAAATTGGCTTTGGTCTTTCTTTTTCAATAATTAATTTTTTGGTATCAAAATTTCTTGAGCTGATAATATTAATAAATTTTCAATAATACTACAATTATTAAACATTAATTTAAAGAAAAAAAATTTTTTTTTAAAAAAGTAAGAAAAAAAATTTAATATAAAAAATTTATTTTTCTTTTATAAAAGAATAAGCAATTTTTTATTTGCTTCCCCAATGCTTATTTTTTAATCGTAAAATTAAACAATATGATAACATGATTTTCTATTTATTTATTGAAAAAATAAGCAATATTAGATTTGCTTCCCTCTTGTATATTTTTTTTAACGTAATAAAAAAATTACAAAAAAATATCGTATGAATCATGATTTATTAGTATATTTATTATAGGAAAAGAAGCAATATTAAATTTGCTTCCATCATTTTTTAACATAGTAAATATAATAGTAAATTTTTTTACGTAGTAAAAATAATAGTAAATTTTTGAACGTAGTAAAAATAATAGTAAATTTTTTAACGTAAATTTTTTATCGTAGTAAAATATTATAAATATTTTTAATGTTATAAGAAATATATTAATTATTTTAAGGAAGTAATTTTTTTTTTTTAGCATAGTATAAAGATTATATTAAGTTTATCTAAGAATTTTGTAAAAAAAATTTCAAGGGAAGCAATGATTCCCTTGCTTCTATGGACGCTTCGTCCCTGATCTTAACATATATTTAAGCATTAGATATCAATCTGAAATTTTCCCAAATTAAAATAGATATTTAACTCATATAATGTCCATTTTGTCATGTTTAAACTTTTAATTTTTAAATACAACCTAATAATATTAAGTAAAAATATTGTAATTTTCACGTCAAAAACATGTCATCATAACAGATAAAAATTTAAATAGCTAAATATTATAAATTATTTTTATCCCCAAATATGGATATTATAAGTTTCTATTTTAGAACAAAATTTCAACTTTTAATCGTTACTGGTTTTAAAATAAAATCCTATGAACCGACAAGCCCCTTGCGCCGACTAGCCCTGGTCTCCCCTATATAAACGACTACACAGTTGACCATTATTGTTTATCTAAAATATGCAATCATATGCTCTCAGCCGTTGTAGCAATAATCTTAAATTACATAGCAACACAAATAATAGATGCTGGTTAATTTGCAGTAATAGCCCAGACACTCACGATGTAAACTAGTATCAGAATTTATTATTGAAAGAAATAAGTTATTTTTTTAGTTTTAAATTAACTTTATTTCTACTTTTAAAAAATCAAATAATAATAATATATAATATATATAACAATCATCTGGTATATATAATAAAACATTTCAATAGATATTCAAATTAATACTCAATTAACATTAAAATAAATTATTTCAACTGATCACAAATTTAAATTAACATGACAATAAATTATGTTGATAAAATAAAAACCCTAAAAATCTTTGGAAGAAATAATTGTGCAAATATATTGAAGCCTTGAGTTATTTACACGGCAAGGATGCCATATTAGAAATGAAACATTTTGGAACTATAAAATAAGGACCAGAAAGATATGATTAAACAATTAAGATTTTATATATTGTCGCACCATTTCTAGTTGGTATATTATATCTAAAAAATAGTAGTTTGTAAAAATATCAAAAATATACCATATTAAAAATTTAACTCAAAACTTTTTTTGAAATAGAAAAAAATAGCCTTCCTAACGTAAAAAAGAACAGAAAAGATATCAAATTTATTACATCTATTGTAGGATGAATAATAAAATGTTTAATTTTTAAAATTATATGTAACTAAATAGATGGCGTTATATACTTGAAAGCAAATTTTAATATATTTATTATATAATAGCATTTATTAGTATAATTCATTATAGTATTAGCTGTAATATATTATAACTGTCAAATACGTCTATAAAATTGGCATTTTATCTAATATTTTATAAACAACTGTATATAATAGAGGATTATAAACTCTATGTCTACTTACTTACTATTTATTGTACATATTTGGACCTTGAAAATATTTTTAGGAATATGTATGATATAAATATACAGTTGATTAGTCATTTTGAACTCTGCTAATTACAATATTAAATTTTTTAGTTTTCAATTAATAAATGATTATATTTATTTAATTAGGGTTATAAAATAATCTAAATAATAATAGTCAATTAAGCTTTAACTGTTAATGCTAAATTAATATTTAGTGAGTGATATTGATATTCTATTTCTAAAATAAAATTGGATTGCTAGCTGACATAGTGAAAATATAATTTATATTGTATTAATTTATGCTAATTTTTAAAATAGTATTCATTTAATAAATATTTAGATAGTCTTATTAATTTTTAAATAATAAAATTAAATCTATATTTTACTTAAGAGAAAATCTTTCAGGGGGCAATCAAAAAAATTTATTTTAGTTCAAGGGGTTAAGATTCCATTAAAAAATTTTTATGCTTCAGGAGGCTATTCAAATTTTCCAGGGGGGTCGAGCCCCTGCGCCCCCCCTCAGTGACGCCACTGATCCGCGGGCGGGTTAAAGAAATTAAAATTTTTTATTCAAAAACAAACTGAACAAAATCATAATTATTTAAATGATCAATAACAATATTTCTTTCTTATTATACCAACCGTTTTTTTTAAGTGAAGAACACTTACCTAACTATATTATGTAATAAACACAACAATAAAACTTTTCCTTATAAATAAATAAACTTTTTTGTGTATTAAAAATTAAAATTTCTTTTTATAGGAATGTAATAAAACCTCTTAAAATAAATAATTAGTTTTTTATTAAAACTTAAATTAAATCTGATTATATTTATTATATAATATAATTATTTTTTTAAAGGTTCATTTACAGTGAAACGAGTGTTAAAAATTAACTAACAAATTATTATAATTAATCCTTTTTTTTATTTGAAACCTCTCATATTGAGCAACTTTCTCGCTCGTTGCTCGATTTTTCTGACATATATATTCATTATTCCTTCGCTATTTTTGCATATCAATCAACAGACCTTTCACAGGCGCTTTTGCTTTATTATTGGCAGCATTTTTTTTACACCTATGGCCATCCCCCATGAACGCAAAATCTGCCCATCCTGCCTGAAACCAATACATTTAACAAATGATGGAGAATTTTTTGTTCATGGACCAATCTCTAACAGGTGTCCTCATTCAAAACACAAGCCTCTTTCTTAGATCACTTACTCGCTTCCCCTCCCTCTCATAGATCCCCCATTCTCAGATATTTTTCTTAACTCCACAAAACCAAGTATCATAACGAGAATACCCAAAGGAGCGAGAATACAAGTAGCTAAATCTCTCAGCAACTGCATATCTTCTCTTTTGCAAAATTTTAACAATGAAGAAGAATGGTTAAAATTTCTAAACTTTGGGTACAATACTTTCAAAATACCTGACATATCACTCCAAAAATCCTTAACTCAACAAATAAAAGATGCCTGTTTAAACATCAACACTCATCTTCATGAGTCCCAAATCTCCAGACATCCCAAAAACAAAAAAAAAATAACCCCACTTCAACAAAAAGCCTCATTGATTTCGAAGAAAATTGACAGTCTTAATATCAAAGGGGCCCTCAAACTCATTTCAACCAATGACACTCTGGCGAAATCCAATTTAGAAACCTTAATTAAGCTTCGATCAAAGCATCCCACAACAACATTTATTCCAATATTGCCCCAACCCTACTCCCTTTGTGCAGCAGACTTCACACAGGAAGAAGTAACGAAAGCAATCCTATCTTTTCATCGGGATTCGGCTCATGGTCTAGATGGGATTAGACCAATTTTTTTTACAGGACATTACCTCTCCTGTGATCTGTACACAGGTTTCAATTCTTACTAAAATCACAAACTTAGTCAACAAAATCCTAAATGGAGACGTACCCAGCTTTATTACCCCCTTAATCTTCGGTGCCAGACTCATCGCACTCCAAAAACCAAACAAGGACATTCGGCCCATCGCCATTGGTTCATATTACCGTAGATTGGTCGCTAAATTAATCTCATCTAGAATCAAACACGATGCCGCACACATTCTAAGCCCCTACCAACTTGGTGTAGGGATACCTGGTGGGTGTGAAGCTGCTGTGCACTTAACAAGAATTCACCTTGAAAATAACCCAAAAAACGAATCCCTAGTAAAAATTGACTTCTCTAACGTCTACAACACTCTTTCGCGCAACACGTTCCTACATTCAACTTGCTTCCATTTCCTCGCTTACACCAAATTTCTTTTCTCTTGCTACCAATCACCAACAATCTTACAATTCAACAAAAAAAGATACTTTTTGTCGAGGGTATCCAACAGGGTGACGCTCTCGGATCCCTTCTCTTTAGTCTTGGAATCAATGACATGATAAAATCAATAAACTCTTCATGTACTCTATCGCTCCAGGTTTGGTATATTGATGATGGAATCTTGAGTGGTCCCTGTAGTGAAATTGCCAAAGCAGTCAACATAATTAAAGAAATGGGCACAGCCATTACACTTTCGCTTAACCAGAGCAAATCTGAATTCTCACATTTAAATTCTAATGCTCCCAACACTCACGATTTCAAATTCACATCAAGCGTTGAATTAACACATCTAGGATCGCCAGTAGGAGGACACGAGGCAATACGCACCTTTCTTCATTCCACACTTGACATACTCCTTAAACTCGAGGACATCTTTACACTTCTTCCATCACACAAGTCCTTTTTTTGCTAAAAAATTTCTATTTTATACCAAGGATTCTTTACGCACTTACGTCAACACCAATTTTTAAATATCCTATTCCTCTCCAAACTTACGAAAAAGGAATAAAGGACTTAACCGAAAAAATAGTAAATATCAGATTCAACGAAACCGCTTGGGCCCAAGCAACTCTTCCAACCAAATTTGGTGGTCTCGGCATCAGATCTCCACTTGACTTAGCAATAACCACTTTCATATCGAGTAGTCTCTTGACAAAGCCAATAACCACCGCCCATAATTCAAAAGAAGACCTTTCCTTAATCCTGGCTATGGATATTTGGAAAACAAGGATCAATGCTGATTCTCAGCCCCCCACAACCCATAGACAGAAAGACTGGGATGCGCCAGTGGTTGCTCGCTGAGTTGAAACTCTCTTATCTAGCATGCAATCTACCGACCGCACCCTATTCTCTTCCCTGCTCAATGGTACGGGACATGAGTTTCTTGAGGCCATCCCATCCACCAATCTTCAGCTTCAACTATCCAACAATGAATTTACCCACGCCATTGGCATTCGTCTAAATTGTTCCATCACTCACCCTCACATCTGCTTAGGGTGCAACTCGCCAGTTGACTCGAATGGTAGACATAGTTTACATTGTCGCTCCTGCAATGGACGATTCATCAGACACAAGCAATGATACAATCATCCAACATGCACTGAAATCCGCCCAAATTCCTTCCACTCTAGACCCACAGGGTCTTTTTAGATCTGACGGTAAACGTCCTGATGGGATCTCTCAAATCCCATGGAGGAGAGGCCAACTTTTGGTATGGGACTATTCCTGTATTGACCCCTTGGCCCCATCCAACCACGCCATCAACATCCTTGAATAGAAGGAACAACTTAAAACTTCTAAATACACAGAAATAATGAACGATCTTTGATTATCCCAATCATATTAACCACTCTTGGCACCTTCGGCAAACTCGCCTTAGCATTTTTCAAAAACTTAGGATCACAAATCAGCAAACTCTCAGAAGAACCTCGAGAGGGTTTTTTTCTTCGCCAACGATTATCCATAGCGATTCTCAAAGCTAATTATATCAGTTTCAATGGTAGTCTTCTAGCCAAAGAGCTATCCTAGACAACACTTACGTCCCTTTTTCATTTTTCTTTCCCTGCGTCACACCATCTCCGTTCTTTTTTTTTATAGTATTATTTTATATTTTTCAAACATTTTTAAATATATTAAAACATAAAATATTATATTTTCGTTTTTTTTAATACATTATATTATTTATTATTTGAAAATTGAAAATAAAGAAATTTTAAAATCTATATTGAAAATTAAAATTTCCTTTTTTGGGTCTGCAATCTGCGAACGCTTTATTTAACAGCAAAAAATGGTGTCATATAAAGTTATTTTATTTTTTTATTCAACACGCTTGTTTTATTTTCTTTAACAAATAAATATTAAAAAAAGTTGTTTATTTTTTAAAATATTATTTTTATTTAGCAAGGTCTAAAAGTCGAAAGGCTGCATGATACGAAAGGCTACAAAATAATATTGAAAATAAAAATAACAAAGAAAATGATTAATGTGTAATTTGATTGATTTATTGCTTTTTTTACGAGAAAAATATTATAATAACATTACATTATATAGGGTAAATTATTTAAAAAAAACAAACAATTAAAATAAAATAACAATATGTTTTTTTATTTTTGCACAACCCTCAAAAAATAAATGACAAATCAAATATATAATATATAACAAAACAGATTTAAAAAATACATTAAAAATTGGATATTTTAATTTTCGTTTTTTCTTTATATATATATTCTCCTTTTTCTAAATTCCTTTAAAATATATTTCAATATAAATTAAATTTTTATAAATTTACCTTAGTTCATTGGTTGTCCTCGATAACCAATCTCCAAAAATTGATGCATTTTTATAATAATTTGAAAAATCAAAAGGAATAGTAAATTCATTAAGAATTGATGTTACATTATTAATTATTTCGTTTCGAGTATTTGGTCGGGGATTGATCGACCTATATTTGTTTTTTAACACTCCAAAAAAATTTTCTATCAGGTTTAGTTGCGGCGAATAGGGTGGCAAATATTCTATTCGCGCTCTAAAACAATCAATGAGGTGGCTTTTATGGATGGATGCATTGTCCATAACAATAACTGCATCACTCGGTTAGAATCACCACTTACAGAGGAAGAATTGATCATATGGAAATTATTTGTAATATTAGGTATTGAATTTGAATTAGATAAAACAGGAATGTAAATGAATTTGTATTACTAGATAAAATTTGTCGTATATTAAACATTTGAAAAAAATATTAAACTCTATTTTATAAAAAAAATTAAGTTATATAAAAATTGTAAATGCAAAAAAATTACCGTATGTATTTTATAAAAAAAATTAAATTATATAAAAATTGTAAATGCAAAAAAATTACCGTATGTATTTTTTAAATCTGTTTTGTTATATATTATATATTTGATTGTCATTTATTTTTTGAGGGTTGTGCAAAAATAAAAAAACATATTGTTATTTTATTTTATTTTAATTGTTTGTTTTTTTTAAAATAATTTACATTATAATATATTAAAAAAATGGAAATTTTAAGATCTTTTCAATTTTTTTATTAATTCTTTGAAATAAATTGCGGTTTTAATTTTATTAATTTTTAATTTATATTTTTAATTAAATTATATTAAAAAAAATGGAATATAATATATTAAAAAAATGGAAATTTTAAGATCTTTTCAATTTTTTTATTAATTCTTTGAAAAAAATTGCGGTTTTAATTTAATTTAATTTAATTTAATTAATTTTTAATTTATATTTTTAATTAAATTATATTTGGTTATTTTAAAAAAATGGATTATAATATTTCATTTTATTAATTCTTTGAAATAACTTGCGATTTTAATTTTATTTAATTTTATTAATTTTTAATTTATATTTTTAATTAAATTATATTTGGTTATTTTAAAATAATGGAATTTTTAAAATTATATGTATTATCTATTTAAGTTTTTTTTCAAAACTAAATTGATAGTAAGTATAACGATATTGTGAGTACTGGATTAGGGAAAAGGAACATCTTAAACGCAATTTTAAGTATTTTTATATCATTGAACTAAGAATTAAATTTCCTATCTAAATATGCTTTGATGTAATTTTTTACGTTATCGGTTCAAAAAATATATTTTAAAAATTTTTTGGTGGTAAAAATTTTCAGTTGGAAAAGGCTAACATCTTAAAGGCAATTTTAGGTATTTTTATATCATTCTACTCAGAATTAAATTTCCAATCCAATTATGCTGAGATGTATTTTTTTACGTTACCGGTTCAAAAAATAATATTTTTGTCACCAAAACGTAAGGGAAAAGGCTAACATCTTAAACGCAATTTTAAGTATTTTTATATCATTGAAATCAGAATTAAATTTCCTATCTAAATATGCTTTGATGTAATTTTTTACGTTATCGGTTCAAAAAATATATTAAAAAAATTTTTTTGTGGTAAAAACGTTCTAAGGGAAAAAGCTAACATCTTAAACGCAATTTTAAGTATTTTTATATCATTCTACTCAGAATTAAATTTCCTATCCAATTATGCTGAGATGTATTTTTTTACGTTACCGGTTCAAAAAATAATAATTTTGTCACCAAAACGTTCGAAGGGAAAAGGCTAACATCTTAAACGCAATTTTAAGTATTTTTATATCATTGAAATCAGAATTAAATTTCCTATCTAAATATGCTTTGATGTAATTTTTTACGTTATCGGTTCAAAAAATATATTTAAAAAATTTTTTTGTGGTAAAAACGTTCTAAGGGAAAAAGCTAACATCTTAAACGCAATTTTAAGTATTTTTATATCATTGAACTCAGAATTAAATTTCCTATCCAATTATGCTTAGATGTATTTTTTTACGTTTCCGGTTCAAAAAATAATATTTTTGTCGCGAAAATGTTCGAAGGGAAAAGGCTAACATCTTAAATTTAATTTAAAAATTTTTATATCATTGAACTCAGAATTAAATTTCCTATCTACATATGCTTTGATGTAATTTTTTACGTTATCGGTTCAAAAAAAAATTAAAAAAATTTTTTTGTGGTAAAAACGTTCGATAGGAAAAGGCTAACATCTTAAACGCAATTTTAAGTATTTTTATATCATTGAACTCAGAATTAAATTTCCTATCTAAATATGCTTTGATGTAATTTTTTACGTTATCGGTTTAAAAAATAAATATTAAAAACATTTTTGTGGTAAAAACGTTCGAAGAGAAAAGGCTAACATAAACGCAATTTTAAGTATTTTTATATAATTGAACTCAGAATTAAATTTCCTATCTAAATATGCTTTGATGTAATTTTATACGTTATCGGTTTAAAAAATAAATATTAAAAACATTTTTGTGGTAAAAACGTTCGAAGGGAAAAGGCTAACATCTTAAACGCAATTTTAAGTATTTTTATATCATTGATCTCAGAATTAAATTTCCTATCTAAATATGCTTTGATGTAATTTTTTACGTTATCGGTTCAAAAAATAAATTAAAAAAATTTTTTTGTGGTAAAAACGTTCGAAGGGAAAAGGCTAACATCTTAAAAGCAATTTTAAGTATTTTTATATCATTGAACTCAGAATTAAATTTTCTAAATTATGCTTAGATGTATTTTTTACGTTTCCGGTTCAAAAAATAATATTTTTGTCGCGAAAATGTTCGAAGGGAAACTGCTAACATCTTAAATTTAATTTTAAAAATTTTTATATCATTGAACTCAGAATTAAATTTCCTATCTAAATATGCTTTGATGTAATTTTTAACGTTATCGGTTTAAAAAATAAATATTAAAAACATTTTTGTATTAAAAACGTTCGAAGAGAAAAGGCTAACATAAACGCAATTTTAAGTATTTTTATATCATTGAACTCAGAATTAAATTTCCTATCTAAATATGCTTTGATGTAATTTTTTACGTTATCGGTTGAAAAAATAAATATTAAAAACATTTTTGTGGTAAAAACGTTCGAAGAGAAAAGGCTAACATCTTAAACGCAATTTTAAGTATTTTTATATCATTGAACTCAGAATTAAATTTCCTATCTAAATATGCTTTGATGAATTTTTTTACGTTTCCGGTTCAAAAAATAATATTTTTGTCGCGAAAATGTTCGAAGGGAAAAGGCTAACATCTTAAATATAATTTTAAAAATTTTTATATCATTGAACTCAGAATTAAATTTCCTATCCAATTATGCTTTGATGTAATTTTTTACGTTATCGGTTCAAAAAAAATATTAAAAAAATTTATTAGTGGTAAAAACGTTAGAATAAAAAGGCTAACATCTTAAACGCAATTTTAAGTATTTTTATATAATTGAACTCAGAATTAAATTTCCTATCCAATTATGCTTAGATGTATTTTTTTACGTTTCCGGTTCAAAAAATAATATTTTTGTCGCGAAAATGTTCGAAGGGAAAAGGCTAACATCTTAAATTTAATTTAAAAATTTTTATATCATTGAACTCAGAATTAAATTTCCTATCTACATATGCTTTGATGTAATTTTTTACGCTATGGTTTAAAAAAAAATTTAAAAAATTTTTTTGTGGTAAAAACGTTCGAAGGGAAAAGGCTAACATCTTAAACGTAATTTTAAGTATCTTTATATCATTCTACTCAGAATTAAATTTCCTATCCAATTATGCTTAGATGTATTTTTTTACGTTATCGGTTCAAAAAATATATTTTAAAAATTTTTTGGTGGTAAAAATTTTCAGTTGGAAAAGGCTAACATCTTAAACGCAATTTTAGGTATTTTTATATCATTCTACTCAGAATTAAATTTCCTATCCAATTATGCTGAGATGTATTTTTTTACGTTACCGGTTCAAAAAATAATATTTTTGTCACCAAAACGTTCGAAGGGAAAAGGCTAACATCTTAAACGCAATTTTATGTATTTTTATATCATTGAAATCAGAATTAAATTTCCTATCTAAATATGCCTTGATGTAATTTTTTACGTTATCGGTTCAAAAAATAAATTTAAAAAATTTTTTTGTGGTAAAAACGTTCGAAGGGAAAAAGCTAACATCTTAAACGCAATTTTAAGTATTTTTATATCATTGAACTCAGAATTAAATTTCCTATCCAATTATGCTTAGATGTATTTTTTTACGTTTCCGGTTCAAAAAATAATTTTTTTGTCGCGAAAATGTTCGGAGGGAAAAGGCTAACATCTTGAATTTAATTTTAAAAATTTTTATATCATTGAACTCAGAATTAAATTTTCTATCTAAATATGCTTTGATGTAATATTTTACGTTATCGGTTTAAAAAATAAATATTAAAAACATTTTTGTGGTAAAAACGTTCGAAGAGAAAAGGCTAACATCTTAAACGCAATTTTAAGTATTTTTATATCATTGAACTCAGAATTAAATTTTCTATCCAATTATACTTAGATGTATTTTTTTACGTTTCCGGTTCAAAAAATAATATTTTTGTCGCGAAAATGTTCGAAGGGAAAAGGCTAACATCTTAAATTTAATTTAAAAAATTTTTATATCATTGACCTCAGAATTAAATTTCCTATCTAAATATGCTTTGATGGAATTTTTTACGTTATCGGTTCAAAAAATAAATTTAAAAAATTTTTTTGTGGTAAAAACGTTCGAAGGGAAGAGCAATTTTAAGTATTTTTATATCATTGAACTCAGAATTAAATTTTCTATCCAATTATGCTTAGATGTATTTTTTTACGTTTTCGGTTCAAAAAATATTATTTTTGTCGCGAAAATGTTCAAAGGGAAAAGGCTAAAATCTTAAATTTAATTTAAAATTTTTTATATCATTGAACTCAGAATTAAATTTTCTATCCAATTATGCTTAGATGTATTTTTTTACGTTTTCGGTTCAAAAAATATTACTTTTGTCGCGAAAATGTTCAAAGGGAAAAGGCTAAAATCTTAAATTTAATTTAAAATTTTTTATATCATTGAACTCAGAATTAAATTTCCTATCCAATTATGCGTTGATGTAATTTTTTACGTTATCGGTTCAAAAAATAAATTAAAAAAATTTTTTTGTAGTAAAAACGTTCGAAATGAAAAGGCTAACATCTTAAACGCAATTTTAAGTATTTTAATATCATTGAACTCAGAATTAAATTTCCTATCCAATTATGCTTAGATGTATTTTTTTACGTTTCCGGTTCAAAAAATAATATTTTTGTCGCGAAAATGTTAGAAGGGAAAAGGCTAACATCTTAAATTTAATTTTAAAAATTTTTATATTATTGAACTCAGAATTAAATTTCCTATCTAAATATGCTTTGATGTAATTTTTTACGTTATCGGTTCAAAAAATAAATTAAAAAAACTTTTTTGTGGTAAAAACGTTCGAAGGGAAAAGCTAACATCTTAAACGCAATTTTAAGTATTTTTATACCATTGAACTCAGAATTAAATTTCCTATCCAATTATGCTTAGATGTATTTTTTTACGTTTCCGGTTCAAAAAATAATATTTTTGTCGCGAAAATGTTCGGAGGGAAAAGGCTAACATCTTAAATTTAATTTTAAAAATTTTTATATCATTGAACTCAGAATTAAATTTCCTATCTAAATATGCTTTGATGTAATTTTTAACGTTATCGGTTCAAAAAATAAATTAAAAAAATTTTTTTGTGGTAAAAACGTTCGAAGGGAAAAGGCTAACATCTTAAACGCAATTTTAAGTATTTTTATATCATTGAACTCAGAATTAAATTTCCTATCTAAATATGCTTTGATGTAATTTTTAACGTTATCGGTTTAAAAAATAAATATTAAAAACATTTTTGTACTAAAAACGTTCGAAGAGAAAAGGCTAACATCTTAAACGCAATTTTAAGTATTTTTATATCATTGAACTCAGAATTAAATTTTCTATCCAATTATGCTTAGATGTATTTTTTTACGTTTCCGGTTCAAAAAATATTATTTTTGTCGCGAAAATGTTCGAAGGGAAAAGGCTAACATCTTAAATATAATTTTAAAAATTTTTATATCATTGAACTCAGAATTAAATTTTCTATCCAATTATGCGTTGATGTAATTTTTTACGTTATCGGTTCAAAAAATAAATTAAAAAAATTTTTTTGTAGTAAAAACGTTGGAAGGGAAAAGGCTAACATCTTAAACGCAATTTTAAGTATTTTTATATCATTGAACTCATTTTTAAATTTCCTATCCAATTATGCTTAGATGTAATTTTTTACGTTTCCGGTTCAAAAAATAATATTTTTTTCGCGTAAATGTTCGAAGGGAAAAGGCTAACATCTTAAATTTAATTTTAAAAATTTTTATATCATTGATCTCAGAATTAAATTTTCTATCCAATTATGCTTAGATGTATTTTTTTACGTTTCCGGTTCAAAAAATAATATTTTTGTCGCGAAAATGTTCGGAGGGAAAAGGCTAACATCTTAAATTTAATTTTAAAATTTTTTATATCATTGAACTCAGAATTAAATTTCCTATCTAAATATGCTTTGATGTAATTTTTAACGTTTCCGGTTCAAAAAATAATATTTTTGTATTAAAAACGATCGAAGAGAAAAGGCTAACATCTTAAACGCAATTTTAAGTATTTTTATATCATTGAACTCAGAATTAAATTTCCTATCTAAATATGCTTTGATGTAATTTTTTACGTTATCGGTTCAAAAAATAAATTAAAAAAATTTTTTTGTGGTAAAAACGTTCGAAGGGAAAAGGCTAACATCTTAAACGCAATTTTAAGTATTTTAATATCATTGAACTCAGAATTAAATTTCCTATCCAATTATGCTTAGATGTATTTTTTTACGTTTCCGGTTCAAAAAATAATATTTTTGTCGCGAAAATGTTCGAAGGGAAAAGGCTAACATCTTAAATTTAATTTTAAAAATTTTTATATCATTGAACTCAGAATTAAATTTCCTATCCAATTATGCTTAGATGTATTTTTTTACGTTTCCGGTTCATAATATTTTTGTCGCGAAAATGTTCGAAGGGAAAAGGCTAACATCTTAAATTTAATTTTAAAAATTTTTATATCATTGAACTCAGAATTAAATTTCCTATCTAAATATGCTTTGATGTAATTTTTAACGTTATCGGTTTAAAAAATAAATATTAAAAACATTTTTGTATTAAAAACGTTCGAAGAGAAAAGGCTAACATCTTAAACGCAATTTTAAGTATTTATATATCATTGAACTCAGAATTAAATTTCCTATCTAAATATGCTTTGATGTAATTTTTTACGTTATCGGTTCAAAAAATAATTTTTTTGTCGCAATGTTCGGAGGGAAAAGGCTAACATCTTAAATTTAATTTAAAAAATTTTTATATCATTGACCTCAGAATTAAATTTCCTATCTAAATATGCTTTGATGGAATTTTTTACGTTTCCGGTTCATAATATTTTTGTCGCGAAAATGTTCGAAGGGAAAAGGCTAACATCTTAAATTTAATTTTAAAAATTTTTATATCATTGAACTCAGAATTAAATTTCCTATCTAAATATGCTTTGATGTAATTTTTAACGTTATCGGTTTAAAAAATAAATATTAAAAACATTTTTGTGGTAAAAACGTTCGAAGAGAAAAGGCTAACATCTTAAACGCAATTTTAAGTATTTTTATATCATTGAACTCAGAATTAAATTTTCTATCCAATTATACTTAGATGTATTTTTTTACGTTTCCGGTTCAAAAAATAATATTTTTGTCGCGAAAATGTTCGAAGGGAAAAGGCTAACATCTTAAATTTAATTTAAAAAATTTTTATATCATTGACCTCAGAATTAAATTTCCTATCTAAATATGCTTTGATGGAATTTTTTACGTTATCGGTTCAAAAAATAAATTAAAAAAATTTTTTTGTGGTAAAAACGTTCGAAGGGAAGAGCAATTTTAAGTATTTTTATATCATTGAACTCAGAATTAAATTTTCTATCCAATTATGCTTAGATGTATTTTTTTACGTTTTCGGTTCAAAAAATATTATTTTTGTCGCGAAAATGTTCGAAGGGAAAAGGCTAAAATCTTAAATTTAATTTAAAATTTTTTATATCATTGAACTCAGAATTAAATTTCCTATCCAATTATGCGTTGATGTAATTTTTTACGTTATCGGTTCAAAAAATAAATTAAAAAAATTTTTTTGTAGTAAAAACGTTCGAAATGAAAAGGCTAACATCTTAAACGCAATTTTAAGTATTTTAATATCATTGAACTCAGAATTAAATTTCCTATCCAATTATGCTTAGATGTATTTTTTTACGTTTCCGGTTCAAAAAATAATATTTTTGTCGCGAAAATGTTAGAAGGGAAAAGGCTAACATCTTAAATTTAATTTTAAAAATTTTTATATTATTGAACTCAGAATTAAATTTCCTATCTAAATATGCTTTGATGTAATTTTTAACGTTATCGGTTTAAAAAATAAATATTAAAAACATTTTTGTAGTAAAAACGTTGGAAGGGAAAAGGCTAACATCTTAAACGCAATTTTAAGTATTTTTATATCATTGAACTCATTTTTAAATTTCCTATCCAATTATGCTTAGATGTAATTTTTTACGTTTCCGGTTCAAAAAATAATATTTTTTTCGCGTAAATGTTCGAAGGGAAAAGGCTAACATCTTAAATTTAATTTTAAAAATTTTTATATCATTGATCTCAATTTTCTATCCAATTATGCTTAGATGTATTTTTTTACGTTTCCGGTTCAAAAAATAATATTTTTGTCGCGAAAATGTTCGAAGGGAAAAGGCTAACATCTTAAATTTAATTTAAAAAATTTTTATATCATTGACCTCAGAATTAAATTTCCTATCTAAATATGCTTTGATGGAATTTTTTACGTTATCGGTTCAAAAAATAAATTTAAAAAATTTTTTTGTGGTAAAAACGTTCGAAGGGAAGAGCAATTTTAAGTATTTTTATATCATTGAACTCAGAATTAAATTTTCTATCCAATTATGCTTAGATGTATTTTTTTACGTTTTCGGTTCAAAAAATATTATTTTTGTCGCGAAAATGTTCAAAGGGAAAAGGCTAAAATCTTAAATTTAATTTAAAATTTTTTATATCATTGAACTCAGAATTAAATTTTCTATCCAATTATGCTTAGATGTATTTTTTTACGTTTTCGGTTCAAAAAATATTACTTTTGTCGCGAAAATGTTCAAAGGGAAAAGGCTAAAATCTTAAATTTAATTTAAAATTTTTTATATCATTGAACTCAGAATTAAATTTCCTATCCAATTATGCGTTGATGTAATTTTTTACGTTATCGGTTCAAAAAATAAATTAAAAAAATTTTTTTGTAGTAAAAACGTTCGAAATGAAAAGGCTAACATCTTAAACGCAATTTTAAGTATTTTAATATCATTGAACTCAGAATTAAATTTCCTATCCAATTATGCTTAGATGTATTTTTTTACGTTTCCGGTTCAAAAAATAATATTTTTGTCGCGAAAATGTTAGAAGGGAAAAGGCTAACATCTTAAATTTAATTTTAAAAATTTTTATATTATTGAACTCAGAATTAAATTTCCTATCTAAATATGCTTTGATGTAATTTTTTACGTTATCGGTTCAAAAAATAAATTAAAAAAACTTTTTTGTGGTAAAAACGTTCGAAGGGAAAAGCTAACATCTTAAACGCAATTTTAAGTATTTTTATACCATTGAACTCAGAATTAAATTTCCTATCCAATTATGCTTAGATGTATTTTTTTACGTTTCCGGTTCAAAAAATAATATTTTTGTCGCGAAAATGTTCGGAGGGAAAAGGCTAACATCTTAAATTTAATTTTAAAAATTTTTATATCATTGAACTCAGAATTAAATTTCCTATCTAAATATGCTTTGATGTAATTTTTAACGTTATCGGTTCAAAAAATAAATTAAAAAAATTTTTTTGTGGTAAAAACGTTCGAAGGGAAAAGGCTAACATCTTAAACGCAATTTTAAGTATTTTTATATCATTGAACTCAGAATTAAATTTCCTATCTAAATATGCTTTGATGTAATTTTTAACGTTATCGGTTTAAAAAATAAATATTAAAAACATTTTTGTACTAAAAACGTTCGAAGAGAAAAGGCTAACATCTTAAACGCAATTTTAAGTATTTTTATATCATTGAACTCAGAATTAAATTTTCTATCCAATTATGCTTAGATGTATTTTTTTACGTTTCCGGTTCAAAAAATATTATTTTTGTCGCGAAAATGTTCGAAGGGAAAAGGCTAACATCTTAAATATAATTTTAAAAATTTTTATATCATTGAACTCAGAATTAAATTTTCTATCCAATTATGCGTTGATGTAATTTTTTACGTTATCGGTTCAAAAAATAAATTAAAAAAATTTTTTTGTAGTAAAAACGTTGGAAGGGAAAAGGCTAACATCTTAAACGCAATTTTAAGTATTTTTATATCATTGAACTCATTTTTAAATTTCCTATCCAATTATGCTTAGATGTAATTTTTTACGTTTCCGGTTCAAAAAATAATATTTTTTTCGCGTAAATGTTCGAAGGGAAAAGGCTAACATCTTAAATTTAATTTTAAAAATTTTTATATCATTGATCTCAGAATTAAATTTTCTATCCAATTATGCTTAGATGTATTTTTTTACGTTTCCGGTTCAAAAAATAATATTTTTGTCGCGAAAATGTTCGGAGGGAAAAGGCTAACATCTTAAATTTAATTTTAAAATTTTTTATATCATTGAACTCAGAATTAAATTTCCTATCTAAATATGCTTTGATGTAATTTTTAACGTTTCCGGTTCAAAAAATAATATTTTTGTATTAAAAACGATCGAAGAGAAAAGGCTAACATCTTAAACGCAATTTTAAGTATTTTTATATCATTGAACTCAGAATTAAATTTCCTATCTAAATATGCTTTGATGTAATTTTTTACGTTATCGGTTCAAAAAATAAATTAAAAAAATTTTTTTGTGGTAAAAACGTTCGAAGGGAAAAGGCTAACATCTTAAACGCAATTTTAAGTATTTTAATATCATTGAACTCAGAATTAAATTTCCTATCCAATTATGCTTAGATGTATTTTTTTACGTTTCCGGTTCAAAAAATAATATTTTTGTCGCGAAAATGTTCGAAGGGAAAAGGCTAACATCTTAAATTTAATTTTAAAAATTTTTATATCATTGAACTCAGAATTAAATTTCCTATCCAATTATGCTTAGATGTATTTTTTTACGTTTCCGGTTCATAATATTTTTGTCGCGAAAATGTTCGAAGGGAAAAGGCTAACATCTTAAATTTAATTTTAAAAATTTTTATATCATTGAACTCAGAATTAAATTTCCTATCTAAATATGCTTTGATGTAATTTTTAACGTTATCGGTTTAAAAAATAAATATTAAAAACATTTTTGTATTAAAAACGTTCGAAGAGAAAAGGCTAACATCTTAAACGCAATTTTAAGTATTTATATATCATTGAACTCAGAATTAAATTTCCTATCTAAATATGCTTTGATGTAATTTTTTACGTTATCGGTTCAAAAAATAATTTTTTTGTCGCAAATGTTCGGAGGGAAAAGGCTAACATCTTAAATTTAATTTAAAAAATTTTTATATCATTGACCTCAGAATTAAATTTCCTATCTAAATATGCTTTGATGGAATTTTTTACGTTTCCGGTTCATAATATTTTTGTCGCGAAAATGTTCGAAGGGAAAAGGCTAACATCTTAAATTTAATTTTAAAAATTTTTATATCATTGAACTCAGAATTAAATTTCCTATCTAAATATGCTTTGATGTAATTTTTAACGTTATCGGTTTAAAAAATAAATATTAAAAACATTTTTGTGGTAAAAACGTTCGAAGAGAAAAGGCTAACATCTTAAACGCAATTTTAAGTATTTTTATATCATTGAACTCAGAATTAAATTTTCTATCCAATTATACTTAGATGTATTTTTTTACGTTTCCGGTTCAAAAAATAATATTTTTGTCGCGAAAATGTTCGAAGGGAAAAGGCTAACATCTTAAATTTAATTTAAAAAATTTTTATATCATTGACCTCAGAATTAAATTTCCTATCTAAATATGCTTTGATGGAATTTTTTACGTTATCGGTTCAAAAAATAAATTAAAAAAATTTTTTTGTGGTAAAAACGTTCGAAGGGAAGAGCAATTTTAAGTATTTTTATATCATTGAACTCAGAATTAAATTTTCTATCCAATTATGCTTAGATGTATTTTTTTACGTTTTCGGTTCAAAAAATATTATTTTTGTCGCGAAAATGTTCGAAGGGAAAAGGCTAAAATCTTAAATTTAATTTAAAATTTTTTATATCATTGAACTCAGAATTAAATTTCCTATCCAATTATGCGTTGATGTAATTTTTTACGTTATCGGTTCAAAAAATAAATTAAAAAAATTTTTTTGTAGTAAAAACGTTCGAAATGAAAAGGCTAACATCTTAAACGCAATTTTAAGTATTTTAATATCATTGAACTCAGAATTAAATTTCCTATCCAATTATGCTTAGATGTATTTTTTTACGTTTCCGGTTCAAAAAATAATATTTTTGTCGCGAAAATGTTAGAAGGGAAAAGGCTAACATCTTAAATTTAATTTTAAAAATTTTTATATTATTGAACTCAGAATTAAATTTCCTATCTAAATATGCTTTGATGTAATTTTTAACGTTATCGGTTTAAAAAATAAATATTAAAAACATTTTTGTAGTAAAAACGTTGGAAGGGAAAAGGCTAACATCTTAAACGCAATTTTAAGTATTTTTATATCATTGAACTCATTTTTAAATTTCCTATCCAATTATGCTTAGATGTAATTTTTTACGTTTCCGGTTCAAAAAATAATATTTTTTTCGCGTAAATGTTCGAAGGGAAAAGGCTAACATCTTAAATTTAATTTTAAAAATTTTTATATCATTGATCTCAGAATTAAATTTTCTATCCAATTATGCTTAGATGTATTTTTTTACGTTTCCGGTTCAAAAAATAATATTTTTGTCGCGAAAATGTTTGGAGGGAAAAGGCTAACATCTTAAATTTAATTTTAAAATTTTTTATATCATTGAACTCAGAATTAAATTTCCTATCTAAATATGCTTTGATGTAATTTTTAACGTTTCCGGTTCAAAAAATAATATTTTTGTATTAAAAACGATCGAAGAGAAAAGGCTAACATCTTAAACGCAATTTTAAGTATTTTTATATCATTGAACTCAGAATTAAATTTCCTATCTAAATATGCTTTGATGTAATTTTTTACGTTATCGGTTCAAAAAATAAATTAAAAAAATTTTTTTGTGGTAAAAACGTTCGAAGGGAAAAGGCTAACATCTTAAACGCAATTTTAAGTATTTTAATATCATTGAACTCAGAATTAAATTTCCTATCCAATTATGCTTAGATGTATTTTTTTACGTTTCCGGTTCAAAAAATAATATTTTTGTCGCGAAAATGTTCGAAGGGAAAAGGCTAACATCTTAAATTTAATTTTAAAAATTTTTATATCATTGAACTCAGAATTAAATTTCCTATCCAATTATGCTTAGATGTATTTTTTTACGTTTCCGGTTCATAATATTTTTGTCGCGAAAATGTTCGAAGGGAAAAGGCTAACATCTTAAATTTAATTTTAAAAATTTTTATATCATTGAACTCAGAATTAAATTTCCTATCTAAATATGCTTTGATGTAATTTTTAACGTTATCGGTTTAAAAAATAAATATTAAAAACATTTTTGTATTAAAAACGTTCGAAGAGAAAAGGCTAACATCTTAAACGCAATTTTAAGTATTTATATATCATTGAACTCAGAATTAAATTTCCTATCTAAATATGCTTTGATGTAATTTTTTACGTTATCGGTTCAAAAAATAATTTTTTTGTCGCGAAAATGTTCGGAGGGAAAAGGCTAACATCTTAAATTTAATTTAAAAAATTTTTATATCATTGACCTCAGAATTAAATTTCCTATCTAAATATGCTTTGATGGAATTTTTTACGTTTCCGGTTCATAATATTTTTGTCGCGAAAATGTTCGAAGGGAAAAGGCTAACATCTTAAATTTAATTTTAAAAATTTTTATATCATTGAACTCAGAATTAAATTTCCTATCTAAATATGCTTTGATGTAATTTTTAACGTTATCGGTTTAAAAAATAAATATTAAAAACATTTTTGTGGTAAAAACGTTCGAAGAGAAAAGGCTAACATCTTAAACGCAATTTTAAGTATTTTTATATCATTGAACTCAGAATTAAATTTTCTATCCAATTATACTTAGATGTATTTTTTTACGTTTCCGGTTCAAAAAATAATATTTTTGTCGCGAAAATGTTCGAAGGGAAAAGGCTAACATCTTAAATTTAATTTAAAAAATTTTTATATCATTGACCTCAGAATTAAATTTCCTATCTAAATATGCTTTGATGGAATTTTTTACGTTATCGGTTCAAAAAATAAATTAAAAAAATTTTTTTGTGGTAAAAACGTTCGAAGGGAAGAGCAATTTTAAGTATTTTTATATCATTGAACTCAGAATTAAATTTTCTATCCAATTATGCTTAGATGTATTTTTTTACGTTTTCGGTTCAAAAAATATTATTTTTGTCGCGAAAATGTTCGAAGGGAAAAGGCTAAAATCTTAAATTTAATTTAAAATTTTTTATATCATTGAACTCAGAATTAAATTTCCTATCCAATTATGCGTTGATGTAATTTTTTACGTTATCGGTTCAAAAAATAAATTAAAAAAATTTTTTTGTAGTAAAAACGTTCGAAATGAAAAGGCTAACATCTTAAACGCAATTTTAAGTATTTTAATATCATTGAACTCAGAATTAAATTTCCTATCCAATTATGCTTAGATGTATTTTTTTACGTTTCCGGTTCAAAAAATAATATTTTTGTCGCGAAAATGTTAGAAGGGAAAAGGCTAACATCTTAAATTTAATTTTAAAAATTTTTATATTATTGAACTCAGAATTAAATTTCCTATCTAAATATGCTTTGATGTAATTTTTAACGTTATCGGTTTAAAAAATAAATATTAAAAACATTTTTGTAGTAAAAACGTTGGAAGGGAAAAGGCTAACATCTTAAACGCAATTTTAAGTATTTTTATATCATTGAACTCATTTTTAAATTTCCTATCCAATTATGCTTAGATGTAATTTTTTACGTTTCCGGTTCAAAAAATAATATTTTTGTCGCGAAAATGTTCGGAGGGAAAAGGCTAACATCTTAAATTTAATTTTAAAATTTTTTATATCATTGAACTCAGAATTAAATTTCCTATCTAAATATGCTTTGATGTAATTTTTAACGTTTCCGGTTCAAAAAATAATATTTTTGTATTAAAAACGATCGAAGAGAAAAGGCTAACATCTTAAACGCAATTTTAAGTATTTTTATATCATTGAACTCAGAATTAAATTTCCTATCTAAATATGCTTTGATGTAATTTTTTACGTTATCGGTTCAAAAAATAAATTAAAAAAATTTTTTTGTGGTAAAAACGTTCGAAGGGAAAAGGCTAACATCTTAAACGCAATTTTAAGTATTTTAATATCATTGAACTCAGAATTAAATTTCCTATCCAATTATGCTTAGATGTATTTTTTTACGTTTCCGGTTCAAAAAATAATATTTTTGTCGCGAAAATGTTCGAAGGGAAAAGGCTAACATCTTAAATTTAATTTTAAAAATTTTTATATCATTGAACTCAGAATTAAATTTCCTATCCAATTATGCTTAGATGTATTTTTTTACGTTTCCGGTTCATAATATTTTTGTCGCGAAAATGTTCGAAGGGAAAAGGCTAACATCTTAAATTTAATTTTAAAAATTTTTATATCATTGAACTCAGAATTAAATTTCCTATCTAAATATGCTTTGATGTAATTTTTAACGTTATCGGTTTAAAAAATAAATATTAAAAACATTTTTGTATTAAAAACGTTCGAAGAGAAAAGGCTAACATCTTAAACGCAATTTTAAGTATTTTATATATCATTGAACTCAGAATTAAATTTCCTATCTAAATATGCTTTGATGTAATTTTTTACGTTATCGGTTCAAAAAATAATTTTTTTGTCGCGAAAATGTTCGGAGGGAAAAGGCTAACATCTTAAATTTAATTTAAAAAATTTTTATATCATTGACCTCAGAATTAAATTTCCTATCTAAATATGCTTTGATGGAATTTTTTACGTTTCCGGTTCATAATATTTTTGTCGCGAAAATGTTCGAAGGGAAAAGGCTAACATCTTAAATTTAATTTTAAAAATTTTTATATCATTGAACTCAGAATTAAATTTCCTATCTAAATATGCTTTGATGTAATTTTTAACGTTATCGGTTTAAAAAATAAATATTAAAAACATTTTTGTGGTAAAAACGTTCGAAGAGAAAAGGCTAACATCTTAAACGCAATTTTAAGTATTTTTATATCATTGAACTCAGAATTAAATTTTCTATCCAATTATACTTAGATGTATTTTTTTACGTTTCCGGTTCAAAAAATAATATTTTTGTCGCGAAAATGTTCGAAGGGAAAAGGCTAACATCTTAAATTTAATTTAAAAAATTTTTATATCATTGACCTCAGAATTAAATTTCCTATCTAAATATGCTTTGATGGAATTTTTTACGTTATCGGTTCAAAAAATAAATTAAAAAAATTTTTTTGTGGTAAAAACGTTCGAAGGGAAGAGCAATTTTAAGTATTTTTATATCATTGAACTCAGAATTAAATTTTCTATCCAATTATGCTTAGATGTATTTTTTTACGTTTTCGGTTCAAAAAATATTATTTTTGTCGCGAAAATGTTCGAAGGGAAAAGGCTAAAATCTTAAATTTAATTAAAAATTTTTTATATCATTGAACTCAGAATTAAATTTCCTATCCAATTATGCGTTGATGTAATTTTTTACGTTATCGGTTCAAAAAATAAATTAAAAAAATTTTTTTGTAGTAAAAACGTTCGAAATGAAAAGGCTAACATCTTAAACGCAATTTTAAGTATTTTAATATCATTGAACTCAGAATTAAATTTCCTATCCAATTATGCTTAGATGTATTTTTTTACGTTTCCGGTTCAAAAAATAATATTTTTGTCGCGAAAATGTTAGAAGGGAAAAGGCTAACATCTTAAATTTAATTTTAAAAATTTTTATATTATTGAACTCAGAATTAAATTTCCTATCTAAATATGCTTTGATGTAATTTTTAACGTTATCGGTTTAAAAAATAAATATTAAAAACATTTTTGTAGTAAAAACGTTGGAAGGGAAAAGGCTAACATCTTAAACGCAATTTTAAGTATTTTTATATCATTGAACTCATTTTTAAATTTCCTATCCAATTATGCTTAGATGTAATTTTTTACGTTTCCGGTTCAAAAAATAATATTTTTTTCGCGTAAATGTTCGAAGGGAAAAGGCTAACATCTTAAATTTAATTTTAAAAATTTTTATATCATTGATCTCAGAATTAAATTTTCTATCCAATTATGCTTAGATGTATTTTTTTACGTTTCCGGTTCAAAAAATAATATTTTTGTCGCGAAAATGTTCGGAGGGAAAAGGCTAACATCTTAAATTTAATTTTAAAATTTTTTATATCATTGAACTCAGAATTAAATTTCCTATCTAAATATGCTTTGATGTAATTTTTAACGTTTCCGGTTCAAAAAATAATATTTTTGTATTAAAAACGATCGAAGAGAAAAGGCTAACATCTTAAACGCAATTTTAAGTATTTTTATATCATTGAACTCAGAATTAAATTTCCTATCTAAATATGCTTTGATGTAATTTTTTACGTTATCGGTTCAAAAAATAAATTAAAAAAATTTTTTTGTGGTAAAAACGTTCGAAGGGAAAAGGCTAACATCTTAAACGCAATTTTAAGTATTTTAATATCATTGAACTCAGAATTAAATTTCCTATCCAATTATGCTTAGATGTATTTTTTTACGTTTCCGGTTCAAAAAATAATATTTTTGTCGCGAAAATGTTC
The DNA here is from genome assembly GCF_954871325.1 of Gordionus sp. m RMFG-2023. Lineage (NCBI taxonomy): Eukaryota > Metazoa > Nematomorpha > Gordioida > Chordodea > Parachordodidae > Gordionus > Gordionus sp. m RMFG-2023. The sequence continues at coordinate 51,023,824 of NC_088775.1, read as the reverse complement.
GAAGGGAAAAGGCTAACATCTTAAATTTAATTTTAAAAATTTTTATATCATTGAACTCAGAATTAAATTTCCTATCCAATTATGCTTAGATGTATTTTTTTACGTTTCCGGTTCATAATATTTTTGTCGCGAAAATGTTCGAAGGGAAAAGGCTAACATCTTAAATTTAATTTTAAAAATTTTTATATCATTGAACTCAGAATTAAATTTCCTATCTAAATATGCTTTGATGTAATTTTTAACGTTATCGGTTTAAAAAATAAATATTAAAAACATTTTTGTATTAAAAACGTTCGAAGAGAAAAGGCTAACATCTTAAACGCAATTTTAAGTATTTTTATATCATTGAACTCAGAATTAAATTTTCTATCCAATTATACTTAGATGTATTTTTTTACGTTTCCGGTTCAAAAAATAATATTTTTGTCGCGAAAATGTTCGAAGGGAAAAGGCTAACATCTTAAATTTAATTTAAAAAATTTTTATATCATTGACCTCAGAATTAAATTTCCTATCTAAATATGCTTTGATGGAATTTTTTACGTTATCGGTTCAAAAAATAAATTTAAAAAATTTTTTTGTGGTAAAAACGTTCGAAGGGAAGAGCAATTTTAAGTATTTTTATATCATTGAACTCAGAATTAAATTTTCTATCCAATTATGCTTAGATGTATTTTTTTACGTTTTCGGTTCAAAAAATATTATTTTTGTCGCGAAAATGTTCGAAGGGAAAAGGCTAAAATCTTAAATTTAATTTAAAATTTTTTATATCATTGAACTCAGAATTAAATTTCCTATCCAATTATGCGTTGATGTAATTTTTTACGTTATCGGTTCAAAAAATAAATTAAAAAAATTTTTTTATAGTAAAAACGTTCGAAATGAAAAGGCTAACATCTTAAACGCAATTTTAAGTATTTTAATATCATTGAACTCAGAATTAAATTTCCTATCCAATTATGCTTAGATGTATTTTTTTACGTTTCCGGTTCAAAAAATAATATTTTTGTCGCGAAAATGTTAGAAGGGAAAAGGCTAACATCTTAAATTTAATTTTAAAAATTTTTATATTATTGAACTCAGAATTAAATTTCCTATCTAAATATGCTTTGATGTAATTTTTAACGTTATCGGTTTAAAAAATAAATATTAAAAACATTTTTGTATTAAAAACGTTCGAAGAGAAAAGGCTAACATCTTAAACGCAATTTTAAGTATTTTTATATCATTGAACTCAGAATTAAATTTCCTATCTAAATATGCTTTGATGTAATTTTTTACGTTATCGGTTCAAAAAATAAATTAAAAAAACTTTTTTGTGGTAAAAACGTTCGAAGGGAAAAGCTAACATCTTAAACGCAATTTTAAGTATTTTTATACCATTAAACTCAGAATTAAATTTCCTATCCAATTATGCTTAGATGTATTTTTTTACGTTTCCGGTTCAAAAAATAATATTTTTGTCGCGAAAATGTTCGGAGGGAAAAGGCTAACATCTTAAATTTAATTTTAAAAATTTTTATATCATTGAACTCAGAATTAAATTTCCTATCTAAATATGCTTTGATGTAATTTTTAACGTTATCGGTTCAAAAAATAAATTAAAAAATTTTTTTGTGGTAAAAACGTTCGAAGGGAAAAGGCTAACATCTTAAACGCAATTTTAAGTATTTTTATATCATTGAACTCAGAATTAAATTTCCTATCTAAATATGCTTTGATGTAATTTTTAACGTTATCGGTTTAAAAAATAAATATTAAAAACATTTTTGTACTAAAAACGTTCGAAGAGAAAAGGCTAACATCTTAAACGCAATTTTAAGTATTTTTATATCATTGAACTCAGAATTAAATTTTCTATCCAATTATGCTTAGATGTATTTTTTTACGTTTCCGGTTCAAAAAATATTATTTTTGTCGCGAAAATGTTCGAAGGGAAAAGGCTAACATCTTAAATATAATTTTGATAATTTTTATATCATTGAACTCAGAATTAAATTTTCTATCCAATTATGCGTTGATGTAATTTTTTACGTTATCGGTTCAAAAAATAAATTAAAAAAATTTTTTTGTAGTAAAAATGTTGGAAGGGAAAAGGCTAACATCTTAAACGCAATTTTAAATATTTTTATATCATTGAACTCATTTTTAAATTTCCTATCCAATTATGCTTAGATGTAATTTTTTACGTTTCCGGTTCAAAAAATAATATTTTTTTCGCGTAAATGTTCGAAGGGAAAAGGCTAACATCTTAAATTTAATTTTAAAAATTTTTATATCATTGATCTCAGAATTAAATTTTCTATCCAATTATGCTTAGATGTATTTTTTTACGTTTCCGGTTCAAAAAATAATATTTTTGTCGCGAAAATGTTCGGAGGGAAAAGGCTAACATCTTAAATTTAATTTTAAAATTTTTTATATCATTGAACTCAGAATTAAATTTCCTATCTAAATATGCTTTGATGTAATTTTTAACGTTTCCGGTTCAAAAAATAATATTTTTGTATTAAAAACGATCGAAGAGAAAAGGCTAACATCTTAAACGCAATTTTAAGTATTTTTATATCATTGAACTCAGAATTAAATTTCCTATCTAAATATGCTTTGATGTAATTTTTTACGTTATCGGTTCAAAAAATAAATTAAAAAAATTTTTTTGTGGTAAAAACGTTCGAAGGGAAAAGGCTAACATCTTAAACGCAATTTTAAGTATTTTAATATCATTGAACTCAGAATTAAATTTCCTATCCAATTATGCTTAGATGTATTTTTTTACGTTTCCGGTTCAAAAAATAATATTTTTGTCGCGAAAATGTTCGAAGGGAAAAGGCTAACATCTTAAATTTAATTTTAAAAATTTTTATATCATTGAACTCAGAATTAAATTTCCTATCCAATTATGCTTAGATGTATTTTTTTACGTTTCCGGTTCATAATATTTTTGTCGCGAAAATGTTCGAAGGGAAAAGGCTAACATCTTAAATTTAATTTTAAAAATTTTTATATCATTGAACTCAGAATTAAATTTCCTATCTAAATATGCTTTGATGTAATTTTTAACGTTATCGGTTTAAAAAATAAATATTAAAAACATTTTTGTATTAAAAACGTTCGAAGAGAAAAGGCTAACATCTTAAACGCAATTTTAAGTATTTTTATATCATTGAACTCAGAATTAAATTTCCTATCTAAATATGCTTTGATGTAATTTTTTACGTTATCGGTTCAAAAAATAATTTTTTTGTCGCGAAAATGTTCGGAGGGAAAAGGCTAACATCTTGAATTTAATTTTAAAAATTTTTATATCATTGAACTCAGAATTAAATTTTCTATCTAAATATGCTTTGATGTAATATTTTACGTTATCGGTTTAAAAAATAAATATTAAAAACATTTTTGTGGTAAAAACGTTCGAAGAGAAAAGGCTAACATCTTAAACGCAATTTTAAGTATTTTTATATCATTGAACTCAGAATTAAATTTTCTATCCAATTATACTTAGATGTATTTTTTTACGTTTCCGGTTCAAAAAATAATATTTTTGTCGCGAAAATGTTCGAAGGGAAAAGGCTAACATCTTAAATTTAATTTAAAAAATTTTTATATCATTGACCTCAGAATTAAATTTCCTATCTAAATATGCTTTGATGGAATTTTTTACGTTATCGGTTCAAAAAATAAATTAAAAAAATTTTTTTGTGGTAAAAACGTTCGAAGGGAATAGCAATTTTAAGTATTTTTATATCATTGAACTCAGAATTAAATTTTCTATCCAATTATGCTTAGATGTATTTTTTTACGTTTTCGGTTCAAAAAATATTATTTTTGTCGCGAAAATGTTCGAAGGGAAAAGGCTAAAATCTTAAATTTAATTTAAAATTTTTTATATCATTGAACTCAGAATTAAATTTCCTATCCAATTATGCGTTGATGTAATTTTTTACGTTATCGGTTCAAAAAATAAATTAAAAAAATTTTTTTGTAGTAAAAACGTTCGAAATGAAAAGGCTAACATCTTAAACGCAATTTTAAGTATTTTAATATCATTGAACTCAGAATTAAATTTCCTATCCAATTATGCTTAGATGTATTTTTTTACGTTTCCGGTTCAAAAAATAATATTTTTGTCGCGAAAATGTTAGAAGGGAAAAGGCTAACATCTTAAATTTAATTTTAAAAATTTTTATATTATTGAACTCAGAATTAAATTTCCTATCTAAATATGCTTTAATGTAATTTTTAACGTTATCGGTTTAAAAAATAAATATTAAAAACATTTTTGTATTAAAAACGTTCGAAGAGAAAAGGCTAACATCTTAAACGCAATTTTAAGTATTTTTATATCATTGAACTCAGAATTAAATTTCCTATCTAAATATGCTTTGATGTAATTTTTTACGTTATCGGTTCAAAAAATAAATTAAAAAAACTTTTTTGTGGTAAAAACGTTCGAAGGGAAAAGCTAACATCTTAAACGCAATTTTAAGTATTTTTATACCATTGAACTCAGAATTAAATTTCCTATCCAATTATGCTTAGATGTATTTTTTTACGTTTCCGGTTCAAAAAATAATATTTTTGTCGCGAAAATGTTCGGAGGGAAAAGGCTAACATCTTAAATTTAATTTTAAAATTTTTTATATCATTGAACTCAGAATTAAATTTCCTATCTAAATATGCTTTGATGTAATTTTTAACGTTATCGGTTCAAAAAATAAATTAAAAAAATTTTTTTGTGGTAAAAACGTTCGAAGGGAAAAGGCTAACATCTTAAACGCAATTTTAAGTATTTTTATATCATTGAACTCAGAATTAAATTTCCTATCTAAATATGCTTTGATATAATTTTTAACGTTATCGGTTTAAAAAATAAATATTAAAAACATTTTTGTACTAAAAACGTTCGAAGAGAAAAGGCTAACATCTTAAACGCAATTTTAAGTATTTTAATATCATTGAACTCAGAATTAAATTTCCTATCCAATTATGCTTAGATGTATTTTTTTACGTTTCCGGTTCAAAAAATAATATTTTTGTCGCGAAAATGTTCGAAGGGAAAAGGCTAACATCTTAAATTTAATTTTAAAAATTTTTATATCATTGAACTCAGAATTAAATTTCCTATCCAATTATGCTTAGATGTATTTTTTTACGTTTCCGGTTCATAATATTTTTGTCGCGAAAATGTTCGAAGGGAAAAGGCTAACATCTTAAATTTAATTTTAAAAATTTTTATATCATTGAACTCAGAATTAAATTTCCTATCTAAATATGCTTTGATGTAATTTTTAACGTTATCGGTTTAAAAAATAAATATTAAAAACATTTTTGTATTAAAAACGTTCAAAGAGAAAAGGCTAACATCTTAAACGCAATTTTAAGTATTTTTATATCATTGAACTCAGAATTAAATTTCCTATCTAAATATGCTTTGATGTAATTTTTTACGTTATCGGTTCAAAAAATAATTTTTTTGTCGCGAAAATGTTCGGAGGGAAAAGGCTAACATCTTGAATTTAATTTTAAAAATTTTTATATCATTGAACTCAGAATTAAATTTTCTATCTAAATATGCTTTGATGTAATATTTTACGTTATCGGTTTAAAAAATAAATATTAAAAACATTTTTGTGGTAAAAACGTTCGAAGAGAAAAGGCTAACATCTTAAACGCAATTTTAAGTATTTTTATATCATTGAACTCAGAATTAAATTTTCTATCCAATTATACTTAGATGTATTTTTTTACGTTTCCGGTTCAAAAAATAATATTTTTGTCGCGAAAATGTTCGAAAGGAAAAGGCTAACATCTTAAATTTAATTTAAAAAATTTTTATATCATTGACCTCAGAATTAAATTTCCTATCTAAATATGCTTTGATGGAATTTTTTACGTTATCGGTTCAAAAAATAAATTTAAAAAATTTTTTTGTGGTAAAAACGTTCGAAGGGAAGAGCAATTTTAAGTATTTTTATATCATTGAACTCAGAATTAAATTTTCTATCCAATTATGCTTAGATGTATTTTTTTACGTTTTCGGTTCAAAAAATATTATTTTTGTCGCGAAAATGTTCGAAGGGAAAAGGCTAAAATCTTAAATTTAATTTAAAATTTTTTATATCATTGAACTCAGAATTAAATTTCCTATCCAATTATGCGTTGATGTAATTTTTTACGTTATCGGTTCAAAAAATAAATTAAAAAAATTTTTTTGTAGTAAAAACGTTCGAAATGAAAAGGCTAACATCTTAAACGCAATTTTAAGTATTTTAATATCATTGAACTCAGAATTAAATTTCCTATCCAATTATGCTTAGATGTATTTTTTTACGTTTCCGGTTCAAAAAATAATATTTTTGTCGCGAAAATGTTAGAAGGGAAAAGGCTAACATCTTAAATTTAATTTTAAAAATTTTTATATTATTGAACTCAGAATTAAATTTCCTATCTAAATATGCTTTGATGTAATTTTTAACGTTATCGGTTTAAAAAATAAATATTAAAAACATTTTTGTATTAAAAACGTTCGAAGAGAAAAGGCTAACATCTTAAACGCAATTTTAAGTATTTTTATATCATTGAACTCAGAATTAAATTTCCTATCTAAATATGCTTTGATGTAATTTTTTACGTTATCGGTTCAAAAAATAAATTAAAAAAACTTTTTTGTGGTAAAAACGTTCGAAGGGAAAAGCTAACATCTTAAACGCAATTTTAAGTATTTTTATACCATTGAACTCAGAATTAAATTTCCTATCCAATTATGCTTAGATGTATTTTTTTACGTTCCCGGTTCAAAAAATAATATTTTTGTCGCGAAAATGTTCGGAGGGAAAAGGCTAACATCTTAAATTTAATTTTAAAAATTTTTATATCATTGAACTCAGAATTAAATTTCCTATCTAAATATGCTTTGATGTAATTTTTAACGTTATCGGTTCAAAAAATAAATTAAAAAAATTTTTTTGTGGTAAAAACGTTCGAAGGGAAAAGGCTAACATCTTAAACGCAATTTTAAGTATTTTTATATCATTGAACTCAGAATTAAATTTCCTATCTAAATATGCTTTGATGTAATTTTTAACGTTATCGGTTTAAAAAATAAATATTAAAAACATTTTTGTACTAAAAACGTTCGAAGAGAAAAGGCTAACATCTTATACGCAATTTTAAGTATTTTTATATCATTGAACTCAGAATTAAATTTTCTATCCAATTATGCTTAGATGTATTTTTTTACGTTTCCGGTTCAAAAAATATTATTTTTGTCGCGAAAATGTTCGAAGGGAAAAGGCTAACATCTTAAATATAATTTTAAAAATTTTTATATCATTGAACTCAGAATTAAATTTTCTATCCAATTATGCGTTGATGTAATTTTTTACGTTATCGGTTCAAAAAATAAATTAAAAAAATTTTTTTGTAGTAAAAACGTTGGAAGGGAAAAGGCTAACATCTTAAACGCAATTTTAAGTATTTTTATATCATTGAACTCATTTTTAAATTTCCTATCCAATTATGCTTAGATGTAATTTTTTAAGTTTCCGGTTCAAAAAATAATATTTTTTTCGCGTAAATGTTCGAAGGGAAAAGGCTAACATCTTAAATTTAATTTTAAAAATTTTTATATCATTGATCTCAGAATTAAATTTTCTATCCAATTATGCTTAGATGTATTTTTTACGTTTCCGGTTCAAAAAATAATATTTTTGTCGCGAAAATGTTCGAAGGGAAACTGCTAACATCTTAAATTTAATTTTAAAAATTTTTATATCATTGAACTCAGAATTAAATTTCCTATCTAAATATGCTTTGATGTAATTTTTAACGTTATCGGTTTAAAAAATAAATATTAAAAACATTTTTGTATTAAAAACGTTCGAAGAGAAAAGGCTAACATAAACGCAATTTTAAGTATTTTTATATCATTGAACTCAGTATTAAATTTCCTATCTAAATATGCTTTGATGTAATTTTTTACGTTATCGGTTTAAAAAATAAATATTAAAAACATTTTTGTGGTAAAAACGTTCGAAGAGAAAAGGCTAACATAAACGCAATTTTAAGTATTTTTATATAATTGAACTCAGAATTAAATTTCCTATCTAAATATGCTTTGATGTAATTTTATACGTTATCGGTTTAAAAAATAAATATTAAAAACATTTTTGTGGTAAAAACGTTCGAAGGGAAAAGGCTAACATCTTAAACGCAATTTTAAGTATTTTTATATCATTGATCTCAGAATTAAATTTCCTATCTAAATATGCTTTGATGTAATTTTTTACGTTATCGGTTCAAAAAATAAATTAAAAAAATTTTTTTGTGGTAAAAACGTTCGAAGAGAAAAGGCTAACATCTTAAACGCAATTTTAAGTATTTTTATATCATTGAACTCAGAATAAAATTTCCTATCCAATTATGCTTAGATGTATTTTTTTACGTTTCCGGTTCAAAAAATAATATTTTTGTCGCGAAAATGTTCGAAGGGTAAAGGCTAACATCTTAAATTTAATTTTAAAAATTTTTATATCATTGAACTCAGAATTAAATTTCCTATCTAAATATGCTTTGATGTAATTTTTAACGTTATCGGTTTAAAAAATAAATATTAAAAACATTTTTGTATTAAAAACGTTCGAAGAGAAAAGGCTAACATCTTAAACGCAATTTTAAGTATTTTTATATCATTGATCTCAGAATTAAATTTCCTATCTAAATATGCTTTGATGTAATTTTTAACGTTATCGGTTTAAAAAATAAATATTAAAAACATTTTTGTATTAAAAACGTTCGAAGAGAAAAGGCTAACATAAACGCAATTTTAAGTATTTTTATATAATTGAACTCAGAATTAAATTTCCTATCTAAATATGCTTTGATGTAATTTTATACGTTATCGGTTTAAAAAATAAATATTAAAAACATTTTTGTGGTAAAAACGTTCGAAGGGAGAAGGCTAACATCTTAAACGCAATTTTAAGTATTTTTATATCATTGATCTCAGAATTAAATTTCCAATCTAAATATGCTTTGATGTAATTTTTTACGTTATCGGTTCAAAAAATAAATTAAAAAAATTTTTTTGTGGTAAAAACGTTCGAAGGGAAAAGGCTAACATCTTAAACGCAATTTTAAGTATTTTTATATCATTGAACTCAGAATTAAATTTTCTATCCAATTATGCTTAGATGTATTTTTTACGTTTCCGGTTCAAAAAATAATATTTTTGTCGCGAAAATGTTCGAAGGGAAACTGCTAACATCTTAAATTTAATTTTAAAAATTTTTATATCATTGAACTCAGAATTAAATTTCCTATCTAAATATGCTTTGATGTAATTTTTAACGTTATCGGTTTAAAAATAAATATTAAAAACATTTTTGTATTAAAAACGTTCGAAGAGAAAAGGCTAACATAAACGCAATTTTAAGTATTTTTATATCATTGAACTCAGAATTAAATTTCCTATCTAAATATGCTTTGATGTAATTTTTTACGTTATCGGTTTAAAAAATAAATATTAAAAACATTTTTGTGGTAAAAACGTTCGAAGAGAAAAGGCTAACATCTTAAACGCAATTTTAAGTATTTTTATATCATTGAACTCAGAATTAAATTTCCTATCTAAATATGCTTTGATGTAATTTTTTACGTTATCGGTTCAAAAAATAAATATTAAAAACATTTTTGTGGTAAAAACGTTGGAAGAGAAAAGGCTAACATCTTAAACGCAATTTTAAGTATTTTTATATCATTGAACTCAGAATTAAATTTCCTATCTAAATATGCTTTGATGTATTTTTTTACGTTTCCGGTTCCAAAAATAATATTTTTGTCGCGAAAATGTTCGAAGGGAAAAGGCTAACATCTTAAATATAATTTTAAAAATTTTTATATAATTGAACTCAGAATTAAATTTCCTATCCAATTATGCTTTGATGTAATTTTTTACGTTATCGGTTCAAAAAAAATATTAAAAAAATTTTTTAGTGGTAAAAACGTTCGAATAAAAAGGCTAACATCTTAAACGCAATTTTAAGTATTTTTATATAATTGAACTCAGAATTAAATTTCCTATCCAATTATGCTTAGATGTATTTTTTTACGTTTCCGGTTCAAAAAATAATATTTTTGTCGCGAAAATGTTCGAAGGGAAAAGGCTAACATCTTAAATTTAATTTAAAAATTTTTATATCATTGAACTCAGAATTAAATTTCCTATCTACATATGCTTTGATGTAATTTTTTACGCTATGGTTTAAATAAAAATTTAAAAAATTTTTTTGTGGTAAAAACGTTCGAAGGGAAAAGGCTAACATCTTAAACGTAATTTTAAGTATCTTTATATCATTCTACTCAGAATTAAATTTCCTATCCAATTATGCTGAGATGTATTTTTTTACGTTACCGGTTCAAAAAATAATATTTTTGTCACCAAAACGTTCGAAGGGAAAAGGCTAACATCTTAAACGCAATTTTAAGTATTTTTATATCATTGAAATCAGAATTAAATTTCCTATCTAAATATGCTTTGATGTAATTTTTTACGTTATCGGTTCAAAAAATATATTTTAAAAATTTTTTGGTGGTAAAAATTTTCAGTTGGAAAAGGCTAACATCTTAAACGCAATTTTAGGTATTTTTATATCATTCTACTCAGAATTAAATTTCCTATCCAATTATGCTGAGATGTATTTTTTTACGTTACCGGTTCAAAAAATAATATTTTTGTCACCAAAACGTTCGAAGGGAAAAGGCTAACATCTTGAATTTAATTTTAAAAATTTTTATATCATTGAACTCAGAATTAAATTTTCTATCTAAATATGCTTTGATGTAATATTTTACGTTATCGGTTTAAAAAATAAATATTAAAAACATTTTTGTGGTAAAAACGTTCGAAGAGAAAAGGCTAACATCTTAAACGCAATTTTAAGTATTTTTATATCATTGAACTCAGAATTAAATTTTCTATCCAATTATGCTTAGATGTATTTTTTTACGTTTTCGGTTCAAAAAATATTATTTTTGTCGCGAAAATGTTCGAAGGGAAAAGGCTAAAATCTTAAATTTAATTTAAAATTTTTTATATCATTGAACTCAGAATTAAATTTCCTATCTAAATATGCTTTGATGTAATTTTTAACGTTATCGGTTTAAAAAATAAATATTAAAAACATTTTTGTATTAAAAACGTTCGAAGAGAAAAGGCTAACATCTTAAACGCAATTTTAAGTATTTTTATATCATTGAACTCAGAATTAAATTTCCTATCTAAATATGCTTTGATGTAATTTTTTACGTTATCGGTTCAAAAAATAAATTAAAAAAACTTTTTTGTGGTAAAAACGTTCGAAGGGAAAAGCTAACATCTTAAACGCAATTTTAAGTATTTTTATACCATTGAACTCAGAATTAAATTTCCTATCCAATTATGCTTAGATGTATTTTTTTACGTTTCCGGTTCAAAAAATAATATTTTTGTCGCGAAAATGTTCGGAGGGAAAAGGCTAACATCTTAAATTTAATTTTAAAAATTTTTATATCATTGAACTCAGAATTAAATTTCCTATCTAAATATGCTTTGATGTAATTTTTAACGTTATCGGTTCAAAAAATAAATTAAAAAAATTTTTTTGTGGTAAAAACGTTCGAAGGGAAAAGGCTAACATCTTAAACGCAATTTTAAGTATTTTTATATCATTGAACTCAGAATTAAATTTCCTATCTAAATATGCTTTGATGTAATTTTTAACGTTATCGGTTTAAAAAATAAATATTAAAAACATTTTTGTACTAAAAACGTTCGAAGAGAAAAGGCTAACATCTTAAACGCAATTTTAAGTATTTTTATATCATTGAACTCAGAATTAAATTTTCTATCCAATTATGCTTAGATGTATTTTTTTACGTTTCCGGTTCAAAAAATATTATTTTTGTCGCGAAAATGTTCGAAGGGAAAAGGCTAACATCTTAAATATAATTTTAAAAATTTTTATATCATTGAACTCAGAATTAAATTTTCTATCCAATTATGCGTTGATGTAATTTTTTACGTTATCGGTTCAAAAAATAAATTAAAAAAATTTTTTTGTAGTAAAAACGTTGGAAGGGAAAAGGCTAACATCTTAAACGCAATTTTAAGTATTTTTATATCATTGAACTCATTTTTAAATTTCCTATCCAATTATGCTTAGATGTAATTTTTTACGTTTCCGGTTCAAAAAATAATATTTTTTTCGCGTAAATGTTCGAAGGGAAAAGGCTAACATCTTAAATTTAATTTTAAAAATTTTTATATCATTGATCTCAGAATTAAATTTTCTATCCAATTATGCTTAGATGTATTTTTTTACGTTTCCGGTTCAAAAAATAATATTTTTGTCGCGAAAATGTTCGGAGGGAAAAGGCTAACATCTTAAATTTAATTTTAAAAATTTTTATATTATTGAACTCAGAATTAAATTTCCTATCTAAATATGCTTTGATGTAATTTTTAACGTTATCGGTTTAAAAAATAAATATTAAAAACATTTTTGTATTAAAAACGTTCGAAGAGAAAAGGCTAACATCTTAAACGCAATTTTAAGTATTTTTATATCATTGAACTCAGAATTAAATTTCCTATCTAAATATGCTTTGATGTAATTTTTTACGTTATCGGTTCAAAAAATAAATTAAAAAAACTTTTTTGTGGTAAAAACGTTCGAAGGGAAAAGGCTAACATCTTAAACGCAATTTTAAGTATTTTTATATCATTGATCTCAGAATTAAATTTCCTATCTAAATATGCTTTGATGTAATTTTTTACGTTATCGGTTCAAAAAATAAATTAAAAAAATTTTTTTGTGGTAAAAACGTTCGAAGGGAAAAGGCTAACATCTTAAACGCAATTTTAAGTATTTTTATATCATTGAACTCAGAATTAAATTTTCTATCCAATTATGCTTAGATGTATTTTTTACGTTTCCGGTTCAAAAAATAATATTTTTGTCGCGAAAATGTTCGAAGGGAAACTGCTAACATCTTAAATTTAATTTTAAAAATTTTTATATCATTGAACTCAGAATTAAATTTCCTATCTAAATATGCTTTGATGTAATTTTTAACGTTATCGGTTTAAAAAATAAATATTAAAAACATTTTTGTATTAAAAACGTTCGAAGAGAAAAGGCTAACATAAACGCAATTTTAAGTATTTTTATATCATTGAACTCAGAATTAAATTTCCTATCTAAATATGCTTTGATGTAATTTTTTACGTTATCGGTTTAAAAAATAAATATTAAAAACATTTTTGTGGTAAAAACGTTCGAAGAGAAAAGGCTAACATAAACGCAATTTTAAGTATTTTTATATAATTGAACTCAGAATTAAATTTCCTATCTAAATATGCTTTGATGTAATTTTATACGTTATCGGTTTAAAAAATAAATATTAAAAACATTTTTGTTTGTAAAAACGTTCGAAGGGAAAAGGCTAACATCTTAAACGCAATTTTAAGTATTTTTATATCATTGATCTCAGAATTAAATTTCCTATCTAAATATGCTTTGATGTAATTTTTTACGTTATCGGTTCAAAAAATAAATTAAAAAAATTTTTTTGTGGTAAAAACGTTCGAAGAGAAAAGGCTAACATCTTAAACGCAATTTTAAGTATTTTTATATCATTGAACTCAGAATAAAATTTCCTATCCAATTATGCTTAGATGTATTTTTTTACGTTTCCGGTTCAAAAAATAATATTTTTGTCGCGAAAATGTTCGAAGGGAAAAGGCTAACATCTTAAATTTAATTTTAAAAATTTTTATATCATTGAACTCAGAATTAAATTTCCTATCTAAATATGCTTTGATGTAATTTTTAACGTTATCGGTTTAAAAAATAAATATTAAAAACATTTTTGTATTAAAAACGTTCGAAGAGAAAAGGCTAACATCTTAAACGCAATTTTAAGTATTTTTATATCATTGATCTCAGAATTAAATTTCCTATCTAAATATGCTTTGATGTAATTTTTAACGTTATCGGTTTAAAAAATAAATATTAAAAACATTTTTGTATTAAAAACGTTCGAAGAGAAAAGGCTAACATAAACGCAATTTTAAGTATTTTTATATAATTGAACTCAGAATTAAATTTCCTATCTAAATATGCTTTGATGTAATTTTATACGTTATCGGTTTAAAAAATAAATATTAAAAACATTTTTGTGGTAAAAACGTTCGAAGGGAGAAGGCTAACATCTTAAACGCAATTTTAAGTATTTTTATATCATTGATCTCAGAATTAAATTTCCTATCTAAATATGCTTTGATGTAATTTTTTACGTTATCGGTTCAAAAAATAAATTAAAAAAATTTTTTTGTGGTAAAAACGTTCGAAGGGAAAAGGCTAACATCTTAAACGCAATTTTAAGTATTTTTATATCATTGAACTCAGAATTAAATTTTCTATCCAATTATGCTTAGATGTATTTTTTACGTTTCCGGTTCAAAAAATAATATTTTTGTCGCGAAAATGTTCGAAGGGAAACTGCTAACATCTTAAATTTAATTTTAAAAATTTTTATATCATTGAACTCAGAATTAAATTTCCTATCTAAATATGCTTTGATGTAATTTTTAACGTTATCGGTTTAAAAAATAAATATTAAAAACATTTTTGTATTAAAAACGTTCGAAGAGAAAAGGCTAACATAAACGCAATTTTAAGTATTTTTATATCATTGAACTCAGAATTAAATTTCCTATCTAAATATGCTTTGATGTAATTTTTTACGTTATCGGTTTAAAAAATAAATATTAAAAACATTTTTGTGGTAAAAACGTTCGAAGAGAAAAGGCTAACATCTTAAACGCAATTTTAAGTATTTTTATATCATTGAACTCAGAATTAAATTTCCTATCTAAATATGCTTTGATGTAATTTTTTACGTTATCGGTTCAAAAAATAAATATTAAAAACATTTTTTGTGGTAAAAACGTTCGAAGAGAAAAGGCTAACATCTTAAACGCAATTTTAAGTATTTTTATATCATTGAACTCAGAATTAAATTTCCTATCTAAATATGCTTTGATGTATTTTTTTACGTTTCCGGTTCAAAAAATAATATTTTTGTCGCGAAAATGTTCGAAGGGAAAAGGCTAACATCTTAAATATAATTTTAAAAATTTTTATATCATTGAACTCAGAATTAAATTTCCTATCCAATTATGCTTTGATGTAATTTTTTACGTTATCGGTTCAAAAAAAATATTAAAAACATTTTTGTAGTGGTAAAAACGTTCGAATAGAAAAGTCTAACATCTTAAACGCAATTTTAAGTATTTTTATATAATTGAACTCAGAATTAAATTTCCTATCCAATTATGCTTAGATGTATTTTTTTACGTTTCCGGTTCAAAAAATAATATTTTTGTCGCGAAAATGTTCGAAGGGAAAAGGCTAACATCTTAAATTTAATTTAAAAATTTTTATATCATTGAACTCAGAATTAAATTTCCTATCTACATATGCTTTGATGTAATTTTTTACGCTATCGGTTTAAATAAAAATTTAAAAAATTTTTTTGTGGTAAAAACGTTCGAAGGGAAAAGGCTAACATCTTAAACGTAATTTTAAGTATCTTTATATCATTCTACTCAGAATTAAATTTCCTATCCAATTATGCTTAGATGTATTTTTTTACGTTATCGGTTCAAAAAATATATTTTAAAAATTTTTTGGTGGTAAAAATTTTCAGTTGGAAAAGGCTAACATCTTAAACGCAATTTTAGGTATTTTTATATCATTCTACTCAGAATTAAATTTCCTATCCAATTATGCTGAGATGTATTTTTTTACGTTACCGGTTCAAAAAATAATATTTTTGTCACCAAAACGTTCGAAGGGAAAAGGCTAACATCTTAAACGCAATTTTAAGTATTTTTATATCATTGAAATCAGAATTAAATTTCCTATCTAAATATGCTTTGATGTAATTTTTTACGTTATCGGTTCAAAAAATAAATTTAAAAAATTTTTTTGTGGTAAAAACGTTCGAAGGGAAAAAGTTAACATCTTAAACACCATTTTAAGTATTTTTATATCATTGAACTCAGAATTAAATTTCCTATCCAATTATGCTTAGATGTATTTTTTTACGTTTCCGGTTCAAAAAATAATTTTTTTGTCGCGAAAATGTTCGGAGGGAAAAGGCTAACATCTTGAATTTAATTTTAAAAATTTTTATATCATTGAACTCAGAATTAAATTTTCTATCTAAATATGCTTTAATGTAATATTTTACGTTATCGGTTTAAAAAATAAATATTAAAAACATTTTTGTGGTAAAAACGTTCGAAGAGAAAAGGCTAACATCTTAAACGCAATTTTAAGTATTTTTATATCATTGAACTCAGAATTAAATTTTCTATCCAATTATGCTTAGATGTATTTTTTTACGTTTTCGGTTCAAAAAATATTATTTTTGTCGCGAAAATGTTCGAAGGGAAAAGGCTAAAATCTTAAATTTAATTTAAAATTTTTTATATCATTGAACTCAGAATTAAATTTCCTATCTAAATATGCTTTGATGTAATTTTTAACGTTATCGGTTTAAAAAATAAATATTAAAAACATTTTTGTATTAAAAACGTTCGAAGAGAAAAGGCTAACATCTTAAACGCAATTTTAAGTATTTTTATATCATTGAACTCAGAATTAAATTTCCTATCTAAATATGCTTTGATGTAATTTTTTACGTTATCGGTTCAAAAAATAAATTAAAAAAACTTTTTTGTGGTAAAAACGTTCGAAGAGAAAAGGCTAACATCTTAAACGCAATTTTAAGTATTTTTATATCATTGAACTCAGAATTAAATTTTCTATCCAATTATGCTTAGATGTATTTTTTTACGTTTTCGGTTCAAAAAATATTATTTTTGTCGCGAAAATGTTCGAAGGGAAAAGGCTAACATCTTAAATTTAATTTGAAAAATTTTTATATTATTGAACTCAGAATTAAATTTCCTATCTAAATATGCTTTGATGTAATTTTTAACGTTATCGGTTTAAAAAATAAATATTAAAAACATTTTTGTATTAAAAACGTTCGAAGAGAAAAGGCTAACATCTTAAACGCAATTTTAAGTATTTTTATATCATTGAACTCAGAATTAAATTTCCTATCTAAATATGCTTTGATGTAATTTTTTACGTTATCGGTTCAAAAAATAAATATTAAAAAACATTTTTGTGGTAAAAACGTTCGAAGGGAAAAGGCTAACATCTTAAACGCAATTTTAAGTATTTTTATACCATTGAACTCAGAATTAAATTTCCTATCCAATTATGCTTAGATGTATTTTTTTACGTTTCCGGTTCAAAAAATAATATTTTTGTCGCGAAAATGTTCGGAGGGAAAAGGCTAACATCTTAAATTTAATTTTAAAAATTTTTATATCATTGAACTCAGAATTAAATTTCCTATCTAAATATGCTTTGATGTAAATTTTAACGTTATCGGTTCAAAAAATAAATATTAAAAAAATTTTTTTGTGGTAAAAACGTTCGAACGGAAAAGGCTAACATCTTAAACGCAATTTTAAGTATTTTTATATCATTGAACTCAGAATTAAATTTCCTATCTAAATATGCTTTGATGTAATTTTTAACGTTATCGGTTTAAAAAATAAATATTAAAAACATTTTTGTACTAAAAACGTTCGAAGAGAAAAGGCTAACATCTTAAACGCAATTTTAAGTATTTTTATATCATTGAACTCAGAATTAAATTTTCTATCCAATTATGCTTAGATGCATTTTTTTACGTTTCCGGTTCAAAAAATAATATTTTTGTCGCGAAAATGTTCGAAGGGAAAAGGCTAACATCTTAAATATAATTTTAAAAATTTTTATATCATTGAACTCAGAATTAAATTTTCTATCCAATTATGCGTTGATGTAATTTTTTACGTTATCGGTTCAAAAAATAAATTAAAAAAATTTTTTTGTAGTAAAAACGTTGGAAGGGAAAAGGCTAACATCTTAAACGCAATTTTAAGTATTTTTACATCATTGAACTCATTTTTAAATTTCCTATCCAATTATGCTTAGATGTATTTTTTTACGTTTCCGGTTCAAAAAATAATATTTTTGTCGCGAAAATGTTCGGAGGGAAAAGGCTAACATCTTAAATTTAATTTTAAAATTTTTTATATCATTGAACTCAGAATTAAATTTCCTATCTAAATATGCTTTGATGTAATTTTTAACGTTTCCGGTTCAAAAAATAATATTTTTGTATTAAAAACGTTCGAAGAGAAAAGGCTAACATCTTAAACGCAATTTTAGGTATTTTTATATCATTGAACTCAGAATTAAATTTCCTATCTAAATATGCTTTGATGCAATTTTTTACGTTATCGGTTCAAAAAATAAATTAAAAAAATTTTTTTGTGGTAAAAACGTTCGAAGGGAAAAGGCTAACATCTTAAACGCAATTTTAAGTATTTTAATATCATTGAACTCAGAATTAAATTTCCTATCCAATTATGCTTAGATGTATTTTTTTACGTTTCCGGTTCAAAAAATAATATTTTTGTCGCGAAAATGTTCGAAGGGAAAAGGCTAACATCTTAAATTTAATTTTAAAAATTTTTATATCATTGAACTCAGAATTAAATTTCCTATCCAATTATGCTTAGATGTATTTTTTTACGTTTCCGGTTCATAATATTTTTGTCGCGAAAATGTTCGAAGGGAAAAGGCTAACATCTTAAATTTAATTTTAAAAATTTTTATATCATTGAACTCAGAATTAAATTTCCTATCTAAATATGCTTTGATGTAATTTTTAACGTTATCGGTTTAAAAAATAAATATTAAAAACATTTTTGTATTAAAAACGTTCGAAGAGAAAAGGCTAACATCTTAAACGCAATTTTAAGTATTTTTATATCATTGAACTCAGAATTAAATTTCCTATCTAAATATGCTTTGATGTAATTTTTTACGTTATCGGTTCAAAAAATAAATTAAAAAAATTTTTTTGTGGTAAAAACGTTCGAAGGGAAAAGCTAACATCTTAAATTTAATTTAAAAATTTTTATATCATTGAACTCAGAATTAAATTTCCTATATTATTATGCTTAGATGTATTTTTTTACGTTTCCGGTTCAAAAAATAATATTTTTGTCGCGAAAATGTTAGGAGTGAAAAGGCTAACATCTTAAATTTAATTTAAAAATTTTTATATCATTGAACTCAGAATTAAATTTCCTATCTACATATGCTTTGATGTAATTTTTTACGTTATCGGTTTAAAAAATAAATATTAAAAACATTTTTGTGGTAAAAACGTTCGAAGGGAAAAGGCTTACATCTTAAACGCAATTTTAAGTATTTTTACATCATTGAACTCATTTTTAAATTTCCTATCCAATTATGCTTAGATGTATTTTTTTACGTTTCCGGTTCAAAAAATAATATTTTTGTCGCGAAAATGTTCGGAGGGAAAAGGCTAACATCTTAAATTTAATTTTAAAATTTTTTATATCATTGAACTCAGAATTAAATTTCCTATCTAAATATGCTTTGATGTAATTTTTAACGTTTCCGGTTCAAAAAATAATATTTTTGTATTAAAAACGTTCGAAGAGAAAAGGCTAACATCTTAAACGCAATTTTAGGTATTTTTATATCATTGAACTCAGAATTAAATTTCCTATCTAAATATGCTTTGATGTAATTTTTTACGTTATCGGTTCAAAAAATAAATTAAAAAAATTTTTTTGTGGTAAAAACGTTCGAAGGGAAAAGGCTAACATCTTAAACGCAATTTTAAGTATTTTTATATCATTGAACTCAGAATTAAATTTCCTATCCAATTATGCTTAGATGTATTTTTTTACGTTTCCGGTTCAAAAAATAATATTTTTGTCGCGAAAATGTTCGAAGGGAAAAGGCTAACATCTTAAATTTAATTTTAAAAATTTTTATATCATTGAACTCAGAATTAAATTTCCTATCTACATATGCTTTGATGTAATTTTTTACGTTATCGGTTCAAAAAAAAATTTAAAAAATTTTTTTGTAGTAAAAACGTTCGAAGGGAAAAGGCTAACATCTTAAACGCAATTTTATGTATTTTTATATCATTGAACTCAGAATTAAATTTCCTATATTATTATGCTTAGATGTATTTTTTTACGTTTCCGGTTCAAAAAATAATATTTTTGTCGCGAAAATGTTCGAAGTGAAAAGGCTAACATCTTAAATTTAATTTAAAAATTTTTATATCATTGAACTCAGAATTAAATTTCCTATCTACATATGCTTTGATGTAATTTTTTACGTTATCGGTTCAAAAAAAAATTTAAAAAATTTTTTTGTGGTAAAAACGTTGGAAGGGAAAAGGCTAACATCTTAAACGCAATTTTATGTATTTTTATATCATTGAACTCAGAATTAAATTTCCTATCCAATTATGCTTAGATGTATTTTTTTACGTTTCCGGTTCAAAAAATAATATTTTTGTCGCGAAAATGTTCGAAGTGAAAAGGCTAACATCTTAAATTTAATTTTAAAAATTTTTATATCATTGAACTCAGAATTAAATTTCCTATCTAAATATGCTTTGATGTAATTTTTTACGTTATCGGTTCAAAAAAAATTAAAAAATATTTTTTGTGGTAAAAACGTTCGAATGGAAAAGGCTAACATCTTAAACGCAATTTTAAGTATCTTTATATCATTCTACTCAGAATTAAATTTCCTATCCAATTATGCTTAGATGTATTTTTTTACGTTATCGGTTCAAAAAATATATTTTAAAAATTTTTGTGGTAAAAACGTTCGAAGGGAAAAGGCTAACATCTTAAACGCAATTTTATGTATTTTTATATCATTGAACTCAGAATTAAATTTCCTATATTATTATGCTTAGATGTATTTTTTTACGTTTCCGGTTCAAAAAATAATATTTTTGTCGCGAAAATGTTCGGAGTGAAAAGGCTAACATCTTAAATATAATTTTAAAAATTTTTATATAATTGAACTCAGAATTAAATTTCCTATCTAAATATGCTTTGATGTAATTTTTATCGTTATCGGTTCAAAAAATAAATTAAAAAACATTTTTTGTGGTAAAAACGTTCGAAGGGAAAAGGCTAACATCTTAAACGCAATTTTAAGTATTTTTATATCATTGAACTCAGAATTAAATTTCCTATCCAATTATGCTTAGATGTATTTTTTTACGTTTTCGGTTCAAAAAATATTATTTTTGTCGCGAAAATGTTCGAAGGGAAAAGGCTAACATCTTAAATATAATTTTAAAAATTTTTATATCATTGATCTCAGAATTAAATTTCCTATCTAAATATGCTTTGATGTAATTTTTTACGTTATCGGTTCAAAAAATAAATATTAAAAAAATTTTTTTGTAGTAAAAACGTTCGAATGAGAAAAGGCTAACATCTTAAACGCAATTTTAAGTATTTTTATATCATTGAACTCAGAATTAAATTTCCTATATTATTATGCTTAGATGTATTTTTTTACGTTTCCGGTTCAAAAAATAATATTTTTTTCGCGTAAATGTTCGAAGGGAAAAGGCTAACATCTTAAATATAATTTTAAAAATTTTTATATCATTGAACTCAGAATTAAATTTTCTATCCAATTATGCTTAGATGTATTTTTTTACGTTATCGGTTCAAAAAATATATTTTAAAAATTTTTGTGGTAAAAACGTTCGAAGGGAAAAGGCTAACATCTTAAACGCAATTTTATGTATTTTTATATCATTGAACTCAGAATTAAATTTTCTATCTAAATATGCGTTGATGTAATTTTTTACGTTATCGGTTCAAAAAATAAATTAAAAAAATTTTTTTGTGGTAAAAACGTTCGAAGGGAAAAGGCTAACATCTTAAACGCAATTTTATGTATTTTTATATCATTGAACTCAGAATTAAATTTCCTATCCAATTATGCTTAGATGTATTTTTTTACGTTTCCGGTTCAAAAAATAATATTTTTGTCGCGAAAATGTTCGAAGGGAAACTGCCAACATCTTAAATTTAATTTTAAAAATTTTTATATCATTGATCTCAGAATTAAATTTCCTATCTAATTATGCTTAGATGTATTTTTTTACGTTATCCGGTTCAAAAAATAAATTAAAAAATTTTTTGTCGCGTAAAAATGTTCGAAGGGAAAAGGCTAACATCTTAAATTTAATTTTAAAAATTTTTATATCATTGAACTCAGAATTAAATTTCCTATCTAAATATGCTTTGATGTAATTTTTAACGTTATCGGTTCAAAAATAAATATTAAAAACATTTTTTTGTAGTAAAAACGTTCGAATAGAAAAGGCTAACATCTTAAACGCAATTTTAAGTATTTTTATATCATTGAACTCAGAATTAAATTTCCTATCCAATTATGCTTAGATGTATTTTTTTACGTTTCCGGTTCAAAAAATAATATTTTTGTCGCGAAAATGTTCGAAGGGAAAAGGCTAACATCTTAAATATAATTTTAAAAATTTTTATATCATTGAACTCAGAATTAAATTTTCTATCCAATTATGCGTTGATGTAATTTTTTACGTTATCGGTTCAAAAAATAAATTAAAAAAATTTTTTTGTGGTAAAAACGTTCGAATGGAAAAGGCTAACATCTTAAACGCAATTTTAAGTATTTTTACATCATTGAACTCATATTTAAATTTCCTATCCAATTATGCTTAGATGTATTTTTTTACGTTTCCGGTTCAAAAAATAATATTTTTGTCGCGAAAATGTTCGGAGGGAAAAGGCTAACATCTTAAATTTAATTTTAAAATTTTTTATATCATTGAACTCAGAATTAAATTTCCTATCTAAATATGCTTTGATGTAATTTTTAACGTTATCCGGTTCAAAAAATAAATATTTTTGTATTAAAAACGTTCGAAGAGAAAAGGCTAACATCTTAAACGCAATTTTAGGTATTTTTATATCATTGAACTCAGAATTAAATTTCCTATCTAAATATGCTTTGATGTAATTTTTTACGTTATCGGTTCAAAAAATAAATTTAAAAAATTTTTTTGTGGTAAAAACGTTCGAAGGGAAAAGGCTAACATCTTAAACGCAATTTTAAGTATTTTATATATCATTGAACTCAGAATTAAATTTCCTATCCAATTATGCTTAGATGTATTTTTTTACGTTTCCGGTTCAAAAAATAATATTTTTGTCGCGAAAATGTTCGAAGGGAAAAGGCTAACATCTTAAATTTAATTTTAAAAATTTTTATATCATTGAACTCAGAATTAAATTTCCTATCCAATTATGCTTAGATGTATTTTTTTACGTTTCCGGTTCAAAATAATATTTTTGTCGCGAAAATGTTCGAAGGGAAAAGGCTAACATCTTAAATTTAATTTTAAAAATTTTTATATCATTGAACTCAGAATTAAATTTCCTATCTAAATATGCTTTGATGTAATTTTTAACGTTATCGGTTTAAAAAATAAATATTAAAAACATTTTTGTATTAAAAACGTTCGAAGAGAAAAGGCTAACATCTTAAACGCAATTTTAAGTATTTTTATATCATTGAACTCAGAATTAAATTTCCTATCTAAATATGCTTTGATGTAATTTTTTACGTTATCGGTTCAAAAAATAAATTAAAAAAATTTTTTTGTGGTAAAAACGTTCGAAGGGAAAAGGCTAACATCTTAAATGCAATTTAAAATATTTTTATATCATTGAACTCAGAATTAAATTTCCTATCTAATTATGCTTAGATGTATTTTTTTACGTTTCCGGTTCAAAAAATAATATTTTTGTCGCGAAAATGTTCGGAGGGAAAAGGCTAACATCTTAAATTTAATTTTAAAAATTTTTATATCATTGAACTCAGAATTAAATTTCCTATCTACATATGCTTTGATGTAATTTTTTACGTTATCGGTTTAAAAAATAAATATTAAAAACATTTTTGTGGTAAAAACGTTCGAAGGGAAAAGGCTAACATCTTAAACGCAATTTTAAGTATTTTTATATCATTGAACTCAGAATTAAATTTCCTATCCAATTATGCTTAGATGTATTTTTTTACGTTTCCGGTTCAAAATAATAATATTTTTGTCGCGAAAATGTTCGGAGGGAAAAGGCTAACATCTTAAATTTAATTTTAAAATTTTTTATATCATTGAACTCAGAATTAAATTTCCTATCTAAATATGCTTTGATGTAATTTTTAACGTTATCCGGTTCAAAAAATAAAATATTTTTTGTATTAAAAACGTTCGAAGAGAAAAGGCTAACATCTTAAACGCAATTTTAGGTATTTTTATATCATTGAACTCAGAATTAAATTTCCTATCTAAATATGCTTTGATGTAATTTTTTACGTTATCGGTTCAAAAAATAAATTTAAAAAATTTTTTTGTGGTAAAAACGTTCGAAGGGAAAAAGTTAACATCTTAAACACCATTTTAAGTATTTTTATATCATTGAACTCAGAATTAAATTTCCTATCCAATTATGCTTAGATGTATTTTTTTACGTTATCCGGTTCAAAAAATAATATTTTTGTCGCGAAAATGTTCGGAGGGAAAAGCGCTAACATCTTGAATTAGTAATTTTAAAAATTTTTTATATCATTGAACTCAGAATTAAATTTTCTATCTAAATATGCTTTGATGTAATATTTTTACGTTATCGGTTCAAAAAATAAATATTAAAAACATTTTTGTGGTAAAAACGTTCGAAGAGAAAAGGCTAACATCTTAAACGCAATTTTAAGTATTTTTATATCATTGAACTCAGAATTAAATTTTCTATCCAATTATGCTTAGATGTATTTTTTTACGTTTTCGGTTCAAAAAATATTATTTTTGTCGCGAAAATGTTCGAAGGGAAAAGGCTAAAATCTTAAATTTAATTTTAAAATTTTTTATATCATTGAACTCAGAATTAAATTTCCTATCTAAATATGCTTTGATGTAATTTTTAACGTTATCGGTTTAAAAAATAAATATTAAAAACATTTTTGTATTAAAAACGTTCGAAGAGAAAAGGCTAACATCTTAAACGCAATTTTAAGTATTTTTATATCATTGAACTCAGAATTAAATTTCCTATCTAAATATGCTTTGATGTAATTTTTTACGTTATCGGTTCAAAAAATAAATTAAAAAAACTTTTTTGTGGTAAAAACGTTCGAAGAGAAAAGGCTAACATCTTAAACGCAATTTTAAGTATTTTTATATCATTGAACTCAGAATTAAATTTTCTATCCAATTATGCTTAGATGTATTTTTTTACGTTTCCGGTTCAAAATAATAATATTTTTGTCGCGAAAATGTTCGAAGGGAAAAGGCTAACATCTTAAATTTAATTTGAAAAATTTTTATATTATTGAACTCAGAATTAAATTTCCTATCTAAATATGCTTTGATGTAATTTTTAACGTTATCGGTTTAAAAAATAAATTATTAAAAACATTTTTGTATTAAAAACGTTCGAAGAGAAAAGGCTAACATCTTAAACGCAATTTTAAGTATTTTTATATCATTGAACTCAGAATTAAATTTCCTATCTAAATATGCTTTGATGTAATTTTTTACGTTATCGGTTCAAAAAATAAATTAAAAAAACTTTTTTGTGGTAAAAACGTTCGAAGGGAAAAGGCTAACATCTTAAACGCAATTTTAAGTATTTTTATACCATTGAACTCAGAATTAAATTTCCTATCCAATTATGCTTAGATGTATTTTTTTACGTTTCCGGTTCAAAAAATAATATTTTTGTCGCGAAAATGTTCGGAGGGAAAAGGCTAACATCTTAAATTTAATTTTAAAAATTTTTATATCATTGAACTCAGAATTAAATTTCCTATCTAAATATGCTTTGATGTAAATTTTAACGTTATCGGTTCAAAAAATAAATTAAAAAAATTTTTTTGTGGTAAAAACGTTCGAACGGAAAAGGCTAACATCTTAAACGCAATTTTAAGTATTTTTATATCATTGAACTCAGAATTAAATTTCCTATCTAAATATGCTTTGATGTAATTTTTAACGTTATCGGTTTAAAAAATAAATATTAAAAACATTTTTGTACTAAAAACGTTCGAAGAGAAAAGGCTAACATCTTAAACGCAATTTTAAGTATTTTTATATCATTGAACTCAGAATTAAATTTTCTATCCAATTATGCTTAGATGCATTTTTTTACGTTTCCGGTTCAAAAAATAATATTTTTGTCGCGAAAATGTTCGAAGGGAAAAGGCTAACATCTTAAATATAATTTTAAAAATTTTTATATCATTGAACTCAGAATTAAATTTTCTATCCAATTATGCGTTGATGTAATTTTTTACGTTATCGGTTCAAAAAATAAATTAAAAAATTTTTTTGTAGTAAAAACGTTGGAAGGGAAAAGGCTAACATCTTAAACGCAATTTTAAGTATTTTTACATCATTGAACTCATTTTTAAATTTCCTATCCAATTATGCTTAGATGTATTTTTTTACGTTTCCGGTTCAAAAAATAATATTTTTGTCGCGAAAATGTTCGGAGGGAAAAGGCTAACATCTTAAATTTAATTTTAAAATTTTTTATATCATTGAACTCAGAATTAAATTTCCTATCTAAATATGCTTTGATGTAATTTTTAACGTTATCCGGTTCAAAAAATAAAATATTTTTGTATTAAAAACGTTCGAAGAGAAAAGGCTAACATCTTAAACGCAATTTTAGGTATTTTTATATCATTGAACTCAGAATTAAATTTCCTATCTAAATATGCTTTGATGCAATTTTTTACGTTATCGGTTCAAAAAATAAATTAAAAAAATTTTTTGTGGTAAAAACGTTCGAAGGGAAAAGGCTAACATCTTAAACGCAATTTTAAGTATTTTAATATCATTGAACTCAGAATTAAATTTCCTATCCAATTATGCTTAGATGTATTTTTTTACGTTTCCGGTTCAAAAAATAAATAGTTTTTGTCGCGAAAATGTTCGAAGGGAAAAGGCTAACATCTTAAATTTAATTTTAAAAATTTTTATATCATTGAACTCAGAATTAAATTTCCTATCCAATTATGCTTAGATGTATTTTTTTACGTTTCCGGTTCAAAAATAATATTTTTGTCGCGAAAATGTTCGAAGGGAAAAGGCTAACATCTTAAATTTAATTTTAAAAATTTTTATATCATTGAACTCAGAATTAAATTTCCTATCTAAATATGCTTTGATGTAATTTTTAACGTTATCGGTTTAAAAAATAAATATTAAAAACATTTTTATATTAAAAACGTTCGAAGAGAAAAGGCTAACATCTTAAACGCAATTTTAAGTATTTTTATATCATTGAACTCAGAATTAAATTTCCTATCTAAATATGCTTTGATGTAATTTTTTACGTTATCGGTTCAAAAAATAAATTAAAAAAATTTTTTGTGGTAAAAACGTTCGAAGGGAAAAGGCTAACATCTTAAATTTAATTTTAAAAATTTTTATATCATTGAACTCAGAATTAAATTTCCTATATTATTATGCTTAGATGTATTTTTTTACGTTTCCGGTTCAAAAAATAATATTTTTGTCGCGAAAATGTTCGGAGTGAAAAGGCTAACATCTTAAATTTAATTTTAAAAATTTTTATATCATTGAACTCAGAATTAAATTTCCTATCTACATATGCTTTGATGTAATTTTTTACGTTATCGGTTTAAAAAATAAATATTAAAAACATTTTTGTGGTAAAAACGTTCGAAGGGAAAAGGCTTACATCTTAAACGCAATTTTAAGTATTTTTACATCATTGAACTCATTTTTAAATTTCCTATCCAATTATGCTTAGATGTATTTTTTTACGTTTCCGGTTCAAAAAATAATATTTTTGTCGCGAAAATGTTCGGAGGGAAAAGGCTAACATCTTAAATTTAATTTTAAAATTTTTTATATCATTGAACTCAGAATTAAATTTCCTATCTAAATATGCTTTGATGTAATTTTTAACGTTTCCGGTTCAAAAAATAATATTTTTGTATTAAAAACGTTCGAAGAGAAAAGGCTAACATCTTAAACGCAATTTTAGGTATTTTTATATCATTGAACTCAGAATTAAATTTCCTATCTAAATATGCTTTGATGCAATTTTTTACGTTATCGGTTCAAAAAATAAATTAAAAAAATTTTTTTGTGGTAAAAACGTTCGAAGGGAAAAGGCTAACATCTTAAACGCAATTTTAAGTATTTTAATATCATTGAACTCAGAATTAAATTTCCTATCCAATTATGCTTAGATGTATTTTTTTACGTTTCCGGTTCAAAAAATAATATTTTTGTCGCGAAAATGTTCGAAGGGAAAAGGCTAACATCTTAAATTTAATTTTAAAAATTTTTATATCATTGAACTCAGAATTAAATTTCCTATCCAATTATGCTTAGATGTATTTTTTTACGTTTCCGGTTCATAATATTTTTGTCGCGAAAATGTTCGAAGGGAAAAGGCTAACATCTTAAATTTAATTTTAAAAATTTTTATATCATTGAACTCAGAATTAAATTTCCTATCTAAATATGCTTTGATGTAATTTTTAACGTTATCGGTTTAAAAAATAAATATTAAAAACATTTTTGTATTAAAAACGTTCGAAGAGAAAAGGCTAACATCTTAAAGCAATTTTAAGTATTTTTATATCATTGATCTCAGAATTAAATTTCCTATCTAAATATGCTTAGATGTATTTTTTTACGTTATCGGTTCAAAAAAAATATTAAAAAAATCTTTGTGGTAAAATAGTTCGAAGGGAAAAGGCTAACATCTTAAACGCAATTTTAAGTATTTTATTATCATTGAACTCAGAATTAAATTTCCTATCCAATTATGCTTAGATGTATTTTTTTACGTTTCCGGTTCAAAAAATAATATTTTTGTCGCGTAAATGTTCGAAGGGAAAAGGCTAACATCTTAAATTTAATTTTAAAAATTTTTATATCATTGAACTCAGAATTAAATTTCCTATCTACATATGCTTTGATGTAATTTTTAACGTTATCGGTTCAAAAAATAAATTAAAAAAATTTTTTTGTGGTAAAAACGTTCGAAGGGAAAAGGCTAACATCTTAAACGCAATTTTAATTATTTTTATATCATTGAACTCAGAATTAAATTTCCTATCCAATTATGCTTAGATGTATTTTTTTACGTTTCCGGTTCAAAAAATAATATTTTTGTCGCGTAAATGTTCGAAGGGAAAAGGCTAACATCTTAAATTTAATTTTAAAAATTTTTATATCATTGAACTCAGAATTAAATTTCCTATCTACATATGCTTTGATGTAATTTTTTACGTTATCGGTTCAAAAAAAAATTTAAAAAATTTTTTTGTAGTAAAAACGTTGGAAGGGAAAAGGCTAACATCTTAAACGCAATTTTATGTATTTTTATATCATTGAACTCAGAATTAAATTTCCTATATTATTATGCTTAGATGTATTTTTTTACGTTTCCGGTTCAAAAAATAATATTTTTGTCGCGAAAATGTTCGAAGTGAAAAGGCTAACATCTTAAATTTAATTTAAAAATTTTTATATCATTGAACTCAGAATTAAATTTCCTATCTACATATGCTTTGATGTAATTTTTTACGTTATCGGTTCAAAAAAAAATTTAAAAAATTTTTTTGTAGTAAAAACGTTGGAAGGGAAAAGGCTAACATCTTAAACGCAATTTTATGTATTTTTATATCATTGAACTCAGAATTAAATTTCCTATATTATTATGCTTAGATGTATTTTTTTACGTTTCCGGTTCAAAAAATAATATTTTTGTCGCGAAAATGTTCGAAGTGAAAAGGCTAACATCTTAAATTTAATTTAAAAATTTTTATATCATTGAACTCAGAATTAAATTTCCTATCTAAATATGCTTTGATGTAATTTTTTACGTTATCGGTTCAAAAAAAATTAAAAAAATTTTTTTGTGGTAAAAACGTTCGAATGGAAAAGGCTAACATCTTAAACGCAATTTTAAGTATCTTTATATCATTCTACTCAGAATTAAATTTCCTATCCAATTATGCTTAGATGTATTTTTTTACGTTATCGGTTCAAAAAATATATTTTAAAAATTTTTGTGGTAAAAACGTTCGAAGGGAAAAGGCTAACATCTTAAACGCAATTTTATGTATTTTTATATCATTGAACTCAGAATTAAATTTCCTATATTATTATGCTTAGATGTATTTTTTTACGTTTCCGGTTCAAAAAATAATATTTTTGTCGCGAAAATGTTCGGAGTGAAAAGGCTAACATCTTAAATATAATTTTAAAAATTTTTATATAATTGAACTCAGAATTAAATTTCCTATCTAAATATGCTTTGATGTAATTTTTATCGTTTTCGGTTCAAAAAATAAATTAAAAAAATTTTTTTGTGGTAAAAACGTTCGAAGGGAAAAGGCTAACATCTTAAACGCAATTTTAAGTATTTTTATATCATTGAACTCAGAATTAAATTTCCTATCCAATTATGCTTAGATGTATTTTTTTACGTTTCCGGTTCAAAAAATATTATTTTTGTCGCGAAAATGTTCGAAGGGAAAAGGCTAACATCTTAAATATAATTTTAAAAATTTTTATATCATTGATCTCAGAATTAAATTTCCTATCTAAATATGCTTTGATGTAATTTTTTACGTTATCGGTTCAAAAAATAAATTAAAAAAATTTTTTTGTAGTAAAAACGTTCGAATGGAAAAGGCTAACATCTTAAACGCAATTTTAAGTATTTTTATATCATTGAACTCAGAATTAAATTTCCTATATTATTATGCTTAGATGTATTTTTTTACGTTTCCGGTTCAAAAAATAATATTTTTTTCGCGTAAATGTTCGAAGGGAAAAGGCTAACATCTTAAATATAATTTTAAAAATTTTTATATCATTGAACTCAGAATTAAATTTTCTATCCAATTATGCTTAGATGTATTTTTTTACGTTATCGGTTCAAAAAATATATTTTAAAAATTTTTGTGGTAAAAACGTTCGAAGGGAAAAGGCTAACATCTTAAACGCAATTTTATGTATTTTTATATCATTGAACTCAGAATTAAATTTTCTATCCAATTATGCGTTGATGTAATTTTTTACGTTATCGGTTCAAAAAATAAATTAAAAAAATTTTTTTGTAGTAAAAACGTTGGAAGGGAAAAGGCTAACATCTTAAACGCAATTTTATGTATTTTTATATCATTGAACTCAGAATGAAATTTCCTATATTATTATGCTTAGATGTATTTTTTTACGTTTCCGGTTCAAAAAATAATATTTTTTTCGCGTAAATGTTCGAAGGGAAAAGGCTAACATCTTAAATATAATTTTAAAAATTTTTATATCATTGAACTCAGAATTAAATTTTCTATCCAATTATGCTTAGATGTATTTTTTTACGTTATCGGTTCAAAAAATATATTTTAAAAATTTTTGTGGTAAAAACGTTCGAAGGGAAAAGGCTAACATCTTAAACGCAATTTTATGTATTTTTATATCATTGAACTCAGAATTAAATTTTCTATCCAATTATGCGTTGATGTAATTTTTTACGTTATCGGTTCAAAAAATAAATTAAAAAAATTTTTTTGTAGTAAAAACGTTGGAAGGGAAAAGGCTAACATCTTAAACGCAATTTTATGTATTTTTATATCATTGAACTCAGAATTAAATTTCCTATCCAATTATGCTTAGATGTATTTTTTTACGTTTCCGGTTCAAAAAATAATATTTTTGTCGCGAAAATGTTCGAAGGGAAACTGCCAACATCTTAAATTTAATTTTAAAAATTTTTATATCATTGATCTCAGAATTAAATTTCCTATCTAATTATGCTTAGATGTATTTTTTTACGTTTCCGGTTCAAAAAATAATATTTTTGTCGCGTAAATGTTCGAAGGGAAAAGGCTAACATCTTAAATTTAATTTTAAAAATTTTTATATCATTGATCTCAGAATTAAATTTCCTATCTAAATATGCTTTGATGTAATTTTTTACGTTATCGGTTCAAAAAAAATATTAAAAAAATTTTTTTGTGGTAAAAACGTTCGAATAAAAAGGCTAACATCTTAAACGCAATTTTAAGTATTTTTATATCATTGAACTCAGAATTAAATTTCCTATCCAATTATGCTTAGATGTATTTTTTTACGTTTCCGGTTCAAAAAATAATATTTTTGTCGCGTAAATGTTCGAAGGGAAAAGGCTAACATCTTAAATTTAATTTTAAAAATTTTTATATCATTGATCTCAGAATTAAATTTCCTATCTAAATATGCTTTGATGTAATTTTTTACGTTATCGGTTCAAAAAAAATATTAAAAAAATTTTTTTGTGGTAAAAACGTTCGAATAAAAAGGCTAACATCTTAAACGCAATTTTAAGTATTTTTATATCATTGAACTCAGAATTAAATTTCCTATCCAATTATGCTTAGATGTATTTTTTTACGTTTCCAGTTCAAAAAATAATATTTTTGTCACGAAAATGTTCGAAGGGAAAAGGCTAACATCTTAAATTTTATTTAAAAATTTTTATATCATTGAACTCAGAATTAAATTTCCTATCTACATATGCTTTGATGTAATTTTTTACGCTATCGGTTCAAAAAAAAATTTAAAAAATATTTTTGTGGTAAAAACGTTCGAAGGGAAAAGGCTAACATCTTAAACGTAATTTTAAGTATTTTTATATCATTCTACTCAGAATTAAATTTCCTATCCAATTATGCTTAGATGTATTTTTTTACGTTATCGGTTCAAAAAATATATTTTAAAAATTTTTTGGTGGTAAAAACGTTCGAAGGAAAGAGCAATTTTAAGTATTTTTTAATCATTGAACTCAGAATTAAATTTCCTATCCAATTATGCTTTGATTTAATTTTTTACGTTATCGGTTCAAAAAATATATTAAAAAAATTTTGTGGTAAAAACGTTCGATGCTTAGATGAATTTTTTTACGTTTCCGGTTCAAAAAATAATATTTTTATCGCGAAAATGTTCGAAGGGAAAAGGCTAACATCTTAAACGCAATTTTAAGTATTTTTATATCATTGATCTCAGAATTAAATTTACTATCTAAATATGCTTTGATGTAATTTTTTACGTTATCGGTTCAAAAAATAAATTAAAAAAATTTTTTTGTGGTAAAAACGTTCGAAGGGAAAAGGTTAACATCTTAAACGCAATTTTAAGTATTTTTATATCATTGAACTCAGAATTAAATTTCCTATCCAATTATGCTTAGATGTATTTTTTTACGTTATCGGTTCAAAAAATATATTTTAAAAATTTTTTGGTGGTAAAAACGTTCGAAGGAAAGAGCAATTTTAAGTATTTTTTAATCATTGAACTCAGAATTAAATTTCCTATCCAATTATGCTTTGATTTAATTTTTTACGTTATCGGTTCAAAAAATATATTAAAAAAATTTTGTGGTAAAAACGTTCGAAGGGAAAAGGCTAACATCTTAAACGCAATTTTAAGTATTTTAATATCATTGAACTCAGAATTAAATTTCCTATCCAATTATGCTTAGATGAATTTTTTTACGTTTCCGGTTCAAAAAATAATATTTTTATCGCGAAAATGTTCGAAGGGAAAAGGCTAACATCTTGAATTTAATTTTAAAAATTTTTATATCATTGAACTCAGAATTAAATTTACTATCTAAATATGCTTTGATGTAATTTTTTACGTATCGGTTCAAAAAATAAATATTAAAAACTTTTTTGTGGTAAAAACGTTCGGAGAGAAAAGGCTAACATCTTAAACGTAATTTTAAGTATCTTTATATCATTCTACTCAGAATTAAATTTCCTATCCAATTATGCTTAGATGTATTTTTTTACGTTTCCGGTTCAAATTAATAATATTTTTGTCGCGAAAATGTTCGAAGGGAAAAGGCTAACATCTTAAATATAATTTTAAAATTTTTTATATCATTGAACTCAGAATTAAATTTCCTATCCAATTATGCGTTGATGTAATTTTTTACGTTATCGGTTCAAAAAATAAATTATAAAAATTTTTTTGTAGTAAAAACGTTCGAAGGGAAAAGGCTAACATCTTAAATTTTATTTTAAAAATTTTTATATCATTGAACTCAGAATTAAATTTCCTATCTAAATATGCTTTGATGTAATTTTTTACGTTATCGGTTCAAAAAATAAATTAAAAAAATTTTTTTGTGGTAAAAACGTTCGAAGGGAAAAGGCTAACATCTTAAACGTAATTTTAAGTATCTTTATATCATTCTACTCAGAATTAAATTTCCTATCCAATTATGCTTATATGTATTTTTTTACGTTATCGGTTCAAAAAATATATTTTAAAAATTTTTTGGTGGTAAAAACGTTCGAAGGAAAGAGCAATTTTAAGTATTTTTTAATCATTGAACTCAGAATTAAATTTCCTATCCAATTATGCTTTGATTTAAATTTTTACGTTATCGGTTCAAAAAATATATTAAAAAAATTTTGTGGTAAAAACGTTCGAAGGGAAAAGGCTAACATCTTAAACGCAATTTTAAGTATTTTAATATAATTGAACTCAGAATTAAATTTCCTATCCAATTATGCTTAGATGAATTTTTTTACGTTTCCGGTTCAAAAAATAATATTTTTATCGCGAAAATGTTCGAAGGGAAAAGGCTAACATCTTGAATTTAATTTTAAAAATTTTTATATCATTGAACTCAGAATTAAATTTACTATCTAAATATGCTTTGATGTAATTTTTTACGTATCGGTTCAAAAAATAAATATTAAAAACTTTTTTGTGGTAAAAACGTTCGGAGAGAAAAGGCTAACATCTTAAACGTAATTTTAAGTATCTTTATATCATTCTACTCAGAATTAAATTTCCTATCCAATTATGCTTAGATGTATTTTTTTACGTTTCCGGTTCAAATTAATAATATTTTTGTCGCGAAAATGTTCGAAGGGAAAAGGCTAACATCTTAAATATAATTTTAAAAATTTTTATATCATTGAACTCAGAATTAAATTTCCTATCCAATTATGCGTTGATGTAATTTTTTACGTTATCGGTTCAAAAAATAAATTATAAAAATTTTTTTGTAGTAAAAACGTTCGAAGGGAAAAGGCTAACATCTTAAATTTTATTTTAAAAATTTTTATATCATTGATCTCAGAATTAAATTTCCTATCTAAATATCCTTTGATGTAATTTTTTACGTTATCGGTTCAAAAAAAATATTAAAAAAATTTTTTTGTGGTAAAAACGTTCGAAGGGAAAAGGCTAACATCTTAAACGCAATTTTAAGTATTTTTATATCATTGAACTCAGAATTAAATTTCCTATCCAATTATGCTTAGATGTATTTTTTTACGTTTAGGGTTCAAAAAATAATATTTTTGTCGCGAAAATGTTCGAAGGGAAAAGGCTAACATCTTAAATTTAATTTTAAAAATTTTTATATCATTGAACTCAGAATTAAATTTCCTATCTAAATATGCTTTGATGTAATTTTTTACGTTAACGGTTCAAAAAAAAAATTTAAAAAATTTTTTTGTGGTAAAAACGTTCGAAGGAAAGAGCAATTTTAAGTATTTTTATATCAGTGAACTCAGAATTAAATTTCCTATCCAATTATGCTTAGATGTATTTTTTTACGTTTCCGGTTCAAAAAATAATATTTTTGTCGCGAAAATGTTCGAAGGGAAAAGGCTAACATCTTAAATTTAATTAAAAAAATTTCTATATCATTGAACTCAGAATTAAATTTCCTATCTAAATATGCTTTGATGTAATTTTTTACGTTAACGGTTCAAAAAAAATTTAAAAAATTTTTTTGTGGTATAAAAGTTCGAAGGAAAGAGCAATTTTAAGTATCATTGAACTCAGAATTAAATTTCCTATCCAATTATGCTTAGATGTATTTTTTTACGTTTCCGGTTCAAAAAATAATATTTTTGTCGCGAAAATGTTCGAAGGGAAAAGGCTAACATCTTAAATTTAATTTTAAAAATTTTTATATCATTGATCTCAGAATTAAATTTCCTATCTAAATATGCTTTGATGTAATTTTTTACGTTATCGGTTTAAAAAATAATATTTTTGTCGCGAAAATGTTCGGAGGGAAAAGGCTAACATCTTGAATTTAATTTTAAAAATTTTTATATCATTGAACTCAGAATTAAATTTCCTATCTAAATATGCTTTGATGTAATTTTTTACGTTATCGGTTTAAAAAATAAATATTAAAAACATTTTTGTGGTAAAAACGTTCGAAGAGAAAAGGCTAACATCTCAAACGCAATTTTAAGTATTTTTATATCATTGAACTCAGAATTAAATTTCCTATCCAATTATGCTTAGATGAATTTTTTTACGTTTCCGGTTCAAAAAATATTATTTTTGTGGCGAAAATGTTCGAAGGGAAAAGGCTAACATCTTAAATTTAATTTTAAAAATTTTTATATCATTGAACTCAGAATTAAATTTACTATCTAAATATGCTTTGATGTAATTTTTAACGTTATCGGTTCAAAAAATAAATTAAAAAAGTTTTTTTGTGGTAAAAACGTTCGAAGGAAAGAGCAATTTTAAGTATTTTTATATCATTGAACTCAGAATTAAATTTCCTATCCAATTATGCTTAGATGTTTTTTTTTACGTTTCCGGTTCAAAAAATAATATTTTTATCGCGAAAATGTTCGAAAGGAATAGGCTAACATCTTAACTTTAATTTTAAAAATTTTTATATCATTGAACTCAGAATTAAATTTCCTATCTAAATATGCTTTGATGTAATTTTTTACGTTATCAGTTTAAAAAATAAATATTAAAAACATTTTTGTGGTAAAAACGTTCGAAGAGAAAAGGCTAAAATCTTAAACGCAATTTTAAGTATTTTTATATCATTGAACTCAGAATTAAATTTCCTATCCAATTATGCTTAGATGTATTTTTTTACGTTTCCGGTTCAAAAAATAATATTTTTGTCGCGAAAATGTTCGGAGGGAAAAGGCTAACATCTTGAATTTAATTTTAAATTTTTTTATATTATTGAACTCAGAATTAAATTTCCTATCTAAATATGCTTTGATGTAATTTTTAACGTTATCAGTTTAAAAAATAAATATTAAAAACATTTTTGTATTAAAAACGTTCGAAGAGAAAAGGCTAACATCTTAAACGCAATTTTAAGTATTTTTATATCATTGAACTCAGAATTAAATTTGCTATCTAAATATGCTTTGATGTAATTTTTTACGTTATCGGTTTAAAAAAAAAATATTAAAAACATTTTTGTGGTAAAAACGTTCGAAGAGAAAAGGCTAAAATCTTAAACGCAATTTTAAGTATTTTTATATCATTGAACTCAGAATTAAATTTCCTATCCAATTATGCTTAGATGTTTTTTTTTACGTTTCCGGTTCAAAAAATAATATTTTTATCGCGAAAATGTTCGAAAGGAATAGGCTAACATCTTAACTTTAATTTTAAAAATTTTTATATTATTGAACTCAGAATTAAATTTCCTATCTAAATATGCTTTGATGTAATTTTTAACGTTATCGGTTTAAAAAATAAATATTAAAAACATTTTTGTATTAAAAACGTTCGAAGAGAAAAGGCTAACATCTTAAACGCAATTTTAAGTATTTTTATATCATTGAACTCAGAATTAAATTTGCTATCTAAATATGCTTTGATGTAATTTTTAACGTTATCGGTTCAAAAAATAAATTTAAAAAATTTTTTTGTGGTAAAAACGTTCGAAGGAAAGAGCAATTTTAAGTATTTTTATATCATTGAACTCAGAATTAAATTTCCTATCCAATTATGCTTAGATGTATTTTTTAACGTTTCCGGTTCAAAAAATAATATTTTTGTCGCGAAAATGTTCGGAGGGAAAAGGCTAACATCTTGAATTTAATTTTAAAAATTTTTATATCATTGAACTCAGAATTAAATTTCCTATCTAAATATGCTTTGATGTAATTTTTTACGTTATCGGTTTAAAAAATAAATATTAAAAACATTTTTATGGTAAAAACGTTCGAAGAGAAAAGGCTAACATCTTAAACGCAATTTTAAGTATTTTTATATAATTGAACTCAGAATTAAATTTTCTATCCAATTATGCTTAGATATATTTTTTTACGTTTCCGGTTCAAAAAATAATATTTTTGTCGCGAAAATGTTCGAAGGGAAAAGGCTAACATCTTAAATTTAATTTAAAAATTTTTATATCATTGAACTCAGAATTAAATTTCCTATCTAAATATGCTTTGATGTAATTTTTTACGTTATCGGTTTAAAAAAAAATATTAAAAACATTTTTGTGGTAAAAACGTTCGAAGAGAAAAGGCTAACATCTCAAACGCAATTTTAAGTATTTTTATATCATTGAACTCAGAATTAAATTTCCTATCCAATTATGCTTAGATGTATTTTTTTACGTTTCCGGTTCAAAAAATAATATTTTTGTCGCGAAAATGTTCGGAGGGAAAAGGCTAACATCTTGAATTTTATTTTAAGTATTTTTATATCATTGATCTTAATTAAATTTCCTATCTAAATATGCTTTGATGTAATTTTTAACGTTTTATCGGTTCAAAAAATAAATTAAAAAAATTTTTTTGTGGTAAAAACGTTCGAAGGAAAGAGCAATTTTAAGTATTTTTATATCATTGAACTCAGAATTAATATTTCTATCCAATTATGCTTAGATGTATTTTTTTACGTTTCCGGTTCAAAAAATAATATTTTTGTCGCGAAAATGTTCGAATGGAAAAGGCTAACATCTTAAATTTAATTTTAAAAATTTTTATATCATTGATCTCAGAATTAAATTTCCTATCTAAATATGCTTTGATGTAATTTTTTACGTTATCGGTTCAAAAAATAAATATTAAAAACATTTTTGTATTAAAAACGTTCGAAGAGAAAAGGCTAACATCTTAAACGCAATTTTAAGTATTTTTATATCATTGAACTCAGAATTAAATTTCCTATCTAAATATGCTTTGATGTAATTTTTTACGTTTATCGGTTCAAAAATAAATTTAAAAAAATTTTTGTGGTAAAAACGTTCAAAGTGAAAAGGCTAACATCTTAAACGCAATTTTAAGTATTTTTATATCATTGAACTCAGAATTAAATTTCCTATCCAATTATGCTTAGATGTATTTTTTTACGTTTCCGGTTCAAAAAATAATATTTTTGTCGCGAAAATGTTCGAATGGAAAAGGCTAACATCTTAAATTTAATTTTAAAAATTTTTATATCATTGATCTCAGAATTAAATTTCCTATCTAAATATGCTTTGATGTAATTTTTTACTTTATCGGTTCAAAAAATAAATATTAAAAACATTTTTGTATTAAAAACGTTCGAAGAGAAAAGGCTAACATCTTAAAAGCAATTTTAAGTATTTTTATATCATTGAACTCAGAATTAAATTTCCTATCCAATTATGCTTAGATGTATTTTTTTACGTTTCCGGTTCAAAAAATAATATTTTTGTCGCGAAAATGTTCGAAGGGAAAAGGCTAACATCTTAAATTTAATTTAAAAATTTTTATATCATTGAACTCAGAATTAAATTTCCTATCCAATTATGCTTAGATGTATTTTTTTACGTTTCCGGTTCAAAAAATAATATTTTTGTCGCGAAAATGTTCGAAGGGAAAAGGCTAACATCTTAAATTTAATTTTAAAAATTTTTATATCATTGAACTCAGAATTAAATTTTCTATCTAAATATGCTTTGATGTAATTTTTTACGTTATCGGTTCAAAAAATAAATATTAAAAACTTTTTTGTGGTAAAAACGTTCGAAGGGAAAATGCTAACATCTTAAACGCAATTTTAAGTATTTTTATATCATTGAACTCAGAATTAAATTTCATATCCAATTATGCTTAGATGTATTTTTTTACGTTTCCGGTTCAAAAAATATTATTTTTGTCGCGAAAATGTTCGAAGGGAAAAGGCTAACATCTTAAATTTAATTTTAAAAATTTTTATATCATTGAACTCAGAATTAAATTTACTATCTAAATATGCTTTGATGTAATTTTTTACGTTATCGGTTCAAAAAATAAATTAAAAAAATTTTTTTGTAGTAAAAACGTTCGAAGGAAAGAGCAATTTTAAGTATTTTTATATCATTGAACTCAGAATTAATTTTTCTATCCAATTATGCTTAGATGTATTTTTTTACGTTTCCGGTTCAAAAAATAATATTTTTGTCGCGAAAATGTTCGAATGGAAAAGGCTAACATCTTAAATTTAATTTTAAAAATTTTTATATCATTGATCTCAGAATTAAATTTCCTATCTAAATATGCTTTGATGTAATTTTTTACGTTATCGGTTCAAAAATAAATTAAAAAAATTTTTGTATTAAAAACGTTCGAAGAGAAAAGGCTAACATCTTAAACGCAATTTTAAGTATTTTTATATCATTGAACTCAGAATTAAATTTCCTATCTAAATATGCTTTGATGTAATTT
Source organism: Gordionus sp. m RMFG-2023 (assembly GCF_954871325.1). Classification (NCBI taxonomy): domain Eukaryota; kingdom Metazoa; phylum Nematomorpha; class Gordioida; order Chordodea; family Parachordodidae; genus Gordionus; species Gordionus sp. m RMFG-2023. The sequence goes on along the minus strand of NC_088775.1, from coordinate 50,983,274 downwards.
TTTACGTTATCGGTTCAAAAAATAAATTTAAAAAATTTTTGTGGTAAAAACGTTCGAAGGGAAAAGGCTAACATCTTAAACGCAATTTTAAGTATTTTTATATCATTGAACTCAGAATTAAATTTCCTATCCAATTATGCTTAGATGTATTTTTTTACGTTTCCGGTTCAAAAAATAATATTTTTGTCGCGAAAATGTTCGAAGGGAAAAGGCTAACATCTTAAATTTAATTTTAAAAATTTTTATATCATTGAACTCAGAATTAAATTTCCTATCTAAATATGCTTTGATGTAATTTTTTACGTTTTATCGGTTCAAAAAATAAATTAAAAAAATTTTTTTGTGGTAAAAACGTTCGAAGGAAAAGGCTAACATCTTAAACGCAATTTTAAGTATTTTTATATCATTGAACTCAGAATTAAATTTCCTATCCAATTATGCTTAGATGTATTTTTTTACGTTTCCGGTTCAAAAAATAATATTTTTGTCGCGAAAATGTTCGAAGGGAAAAGGCTAACATCTTAAATTTAATTTTAAAAATTTTTATATCATTGATCTCAGAATTAAATTTCCTATCTAAATATGCTTTGATGTAATTTTTTACGTTATCGGTTCAAAAAATAAATATTAAAAACATTTTTGTAGTAAAAACGTTCGAAGAGAAAAGGCTAACATCTTAAACGCAATTTTAAGTATTTTTATATCATTGAACTCAGAATTAAATTTCCTATCTAAATATGCTTTGATGTAATTTTTTACGTTATCGGTTCAAAAAATAAATATTAAAAAATTTTTTGTGGTAAAAACGTTCGAAGGGAAAAGGCTAACATCTTAAACGCAATTTTAAGTATTTTTATATCATTGAACTCAGAATTAAATTTCCTATCCAATTATGCTTAGATGTATTTTTTTACGTTTCCGGTTCAAAAAATAATATTTTTGTCGCGAAAATGTTCGAAGGGAAAAGGCTAACATCTTAAATTTAATTTTAAAAATTTTTATATCATTGATCTCAGAATTAAATTTCCTATCTAAATATGCTTTGATGTAATTTTTTACGTTATCGGTTCAAAAAATAAATATTAAAAACATTTTTGTATTAAAAACGTTCGAAGAGAAAAGGCTAACATCTTAAACGCAATTTTAAGTATTTTTATATCATTGAACTCAGAATTAAATTTCCTATCCAATTATGCTTAGATGTATTTTTTTACGTTTCCGGTTCAAAAAATAATATTTTTGTCGCGAAAATGTTCGAAGGGAAAAGGCTAACATCTTAAATTTAATTTTAAAAATTTTTATATCATTGAACTCAGAATTAAATTTCCTATCCAATTATGCTTAGATGTATTTTTTTACGTTTCCGGTTCAAAAAATAATATTTTTGTCGCGAAAATGTTCGAAGGGAAAAGGCTAACATCTTAAATTTAATTTTAAAAATTTTTATATCATTGAACTCAGAATTAAATTTTCTATCTAAATATGCTTTGATGTAATTTTTTACGTTATCGGTTCAAAAAATAAATATTAAAAACTTTTTTGTGGTAAAAACGTTCGAAGGGAAAATGCTAACATCTTAAACGCAATTTTAAGTATTTTTATATCATTGAACTCAGAATTAAATTTCATATCCAATTATGCTTAGATGTATTTTTTTACGTTTCCGGTTCAAAAAATATTATTTTTGTCGCGAAAATGTTCGAAGGGAAAAGGCTAACATCTTAAATTTAATTTTAAAAATTTTTATATCATTGAACTCAGAATTAAATTTCCTATCTAAATATGCTTTGATGTAATTTTTTACGTTATCGGTTCAAAAAATAAATTAAAAAAATTTTTTTGTAGTAAAAACGTTCGAAGGAAAGAGCAATTTTAAGTATTTTTATATCATTGAACTCAGAATTAATTTTTCTATCCAATTATGCTTAGATGTATTTTTTTACGTTTCCGGTTCAAAAAATAATATTTTTGTCGCGAAAATGTTCGAATGGAAAAGGCTAACATCTTAAATTTAATTTTAAAAATTTTTATATCATTGATCTCAGAATTAAATTTCCTATCTAAATATGCTTTGATGTAATTTTTTACGTTATCGGTTCAAAAAATAAATATTAAAAACATTTTTGTATTAAAAACGTTCGAAGAGAAAAGGCTAACATCTTAAACGCAATTTTAAGTATTTTTATATCATTGAACTCAGAATTAAATTTCCTATCTAAATATGCTTTGATGTAATTTTTTACGTTATCGGTTCAAAAATAAATTAAAAAAATTTTTGTGGTAAAAACGTTCGAAGGGAAAAGGCTAACATCTTAAACGCAATTTTAAGTATTTTTATATCATTGAACTCAGAATTAAATTTCCTATCCAATTATGCTTAGATGTATTTTTTTACGTTTCCGGTTCAAAAAATAATATTTTTGTCGCGAAAATGTTCGAAGGGAAAAGGCTAACATCTTTAACGCAATTTTAAGTATTTTTATATCATTGAACTCAGAATTAAATTTCCTATCCAATTTTGCTTAGATGTATTTTTTTACGTTATCGGTTCAAAATATCAATATTAAAAACTTTTTTGTGGTAAAAACGTTCGAAGAGAAAAGGCTAACATCTTAAACGCAATTTTAAGTATTTTTATATCATTGAACTCAGAATTAAGTTTCCTATCCAATTATGCTTAGATGTATTTTTTTACGTTTCCGGTTCAAAAAATAATATTTTTGTCGCGAAAATGTTCGAAGGGAAAAGGCTAACATCTTAAATTTAATTTTAAAAATTTTTATATCATTGATCTCAGAATTAATTTTCCTATCTAAATATCCTTTGATGTAATTTTTAACGTTATCGGTTTAAAAAATAAATATTAAAAACATTTTTGTGGTAAAAACGTTCGAAGAGAAAAGGCTAACATCTCAAACGCAATTTAAGTATTTTTATATCATTGAACTCAGAATTAAATTTTCTATCCAATTATGCTTAGATGTATTTTTTTACGTTTCCGGTTCAAAAAATAATATTTTTGTCGCGAAAATGTTCGAAGGGAAAAGGCTAACATCTTAAATTTAATTTTAAAAATTTTTATATCATTGAACTCAGAATTAAATTTCCTATCTAAATATGCTTTGATGTAATTTTTTACGTTATCGGTTCAAAATATCAATATTAAAAACTTTTTTGTGGTAAAAACGTTCGAAGAGAAAAGGCTAACATCTTAAACGCAATTTTAAGTATTTTTATATCATTGAACTCAGAATTAAGTTTCCTATCCAATTATGCTTAGATGTATTTTTTTACGTTTCCGGTTCAAAAAATAATATTTTTGTCGCGAAAATGTTCGAAGGGAAAAGGCTAACATCTTAAATTTAATTTTAAAAATTTTTATATCATTGATCTCAGAATTAATTTTCCTATCTAAATATCCTTTGATGTAATTTTTAACGTTATCGGTTTAAAAAATAAATATTAAAAACATTTTTGTGGTAAAAACGTTCGAAGAGAAAAGGCTAACATCTTAAACGCAATTTTAAGTATTTTTATATCATTGAACTCAGAATTAAATTTTCTATCCAATTATGCTTAGATGTATTTTTTTACGTTTCCGGTTCAAAAAATAATATTTTTGTCGCGAAAATGTTCGAAGGGAAAAGGCTAACATCTTAAATTTAATTTTAAAAATTTTTATATCATTAAACTCAGAATTAAATTTCCTATCTAAATATGCTTTGATGTAATTTTTTACGTTATCGGTTCAAAAAATCAATATTAAAAACTTTTTTGTGGTAAAAACGTTCGAAGAGAAAAGGCTAACATCTCAAACGCAATTTAAGTATTTTTATATCATTGAACTCAGAATTAAATTTCCTATCCAATTATGCTTAGATGTATTTTTTTACGTTTCCGGCTCAAAAAATAATATTTTTGTCGCGAAAATGTTCGAAGGGAAAAGGCTAACATCTTAAATTTAATTTTAAAAATTTTTATATCATTGAACTCAGAATTAAATTTCCTATCTAAATATGCTTTGATGTAATTTTTTACGTTATCGGTTCAAAATATCAATATTAAAAACTTTTTTGTGGTAAAAACGTTCGAAGAGAAAAGGCTAACATCTTAAACGCAATTTTAAGTATTTTTATATCATTGAACTCAGAATTAAGTTTCCTATCCAATTATGCTTAGATGTATTTTTTTACGTTTCCGGTTCAAAAAATAATATTTTTGTCGCGAAAATGTTCGAAGGGAAAAGGCTAACATCTTAAATTTAATTTTAAAAATTTTTATATCATTGAACTCAGAATTAAATTTCCTATCTAAATATGCTTTGATGTAATTTTTTACGTTATCGGTTCAAAAAATAAATTAAAAAAATTTTTTTGTGGTAAAAACGTTCGAAGGGAAAAGGCTAACATCTTAAACGCAATTTTAAGTATTTTTATATCATTGAACTCAGAATTAAATTTCCTATCCAATTTTGCTTAGATGTATTTTTTTACGTTTCCGGTTCAAAAAATAATATTTTTGTCGCGAAAATGTTCGAAGGGAAAAGGCTAACATCTTAAATTTTATTTTAAAAATTTTTATATCATTGATCTCAGAATTAAATTTCCTATCTAAATATCCTTTGATGTAATTTTTTACGTTATCGGTTCAAAAAAAATATTAAAAAAATTTTTTTGTGGTAAAAACGTTCGAAGGGAAAAGGCTAACATCTTAAACGCAATTTTAAGTATTTTTATATCATTGAACTCAGAATTAAGTTTCCTATCCAATTATGCTTAGATGTATTTTTTTACGTTTCCTGTTCAAAAAATTATATTTTTGTCGCGAAAATGTTCGAAGGGAAAAGGGTAACATCTTAAATTTAATTTAAAAAATTTTTATATCATTGATCTCAGAATTAAATTTCCTATGTAAAAATGCTTTGATGTAATTTTTTACGTTATCGGTTCAAAAAATTAATTTAAAAAATTTTTATGGTAAAAACGTTCGAAGAGAAAAGGCTAACATCTTAAACGCAATTTTAAGTATTTTTATATCATTGAACTCAGAATTAAATTTCCTATCCAATTTTGCTTAGATGTATTTTTTTACGTTTCCGGTTCAAAAAATAATATTTTTGTCGCGAAAATGTTCGAAGGGAAAAGGCTAACATCTTAAATTTTATTTTAAAAATTTTTATATCATTGATCTCAGAATTAAATTTCCTATCTAAATATCCTTTGATGTAATTTTTTACGTTATCGGTTCAAAAAAAATATTAAAAAAATTTTTTTGTGGTAAAAACGTTCGAAGGGAAAAGGCTAACATCTTAAACGCAATTTTAGGTATTTTTATATCATTGAACTCAGAATTAAGTTTCCTATCCAATTATGCTTAGATGTATTTTTTTACGTTTCCGGTTCAAAAAATAATATTTTTATCGCGAAAATGTTCGAAGGGAAAAGGCTAACATCTTAAATTTAATTAAAAAAATTTATATATCATTGAACTCAGAATTAAATTTCCTATCTAAATATGCTTTGATGTAATTTTTTACGTTATCGGTTCAAAAAATAAATTAAAAAAAATTTTTTGTGGTAAAAACGTTCGATGGGAAAATGCTAACATCTTAAAGCAATTTTAAGTATTTTAATATCATTGAACTCAGAATTAAATTTCCTATCCAATTATGCTTAGATGGATTTTTTTACGTTTCCGGTTCAAAAAATAATATTTTTATCGCGAAAATGTTCGAAAGGAAAAGGCTAACATCTTAAATTTAATTTTAAAAATTTTTATATCATTGATCTCAGAAATAAATTTCCTATCTAAATATGCTTTGATGTAATTTTTTACCTTATCGGTTCAAAAAATAAATTTAAAAAATTTTTTTGTGGTAAAAAAGTTCGAAGGAAAGAGCAATTTTAAGTATTTTTATATCATTGAACTCAGAATTAAATTTCCTATCCAATTATGCTTTATTTTTTTACGTTTCCGGTTCAAAAAATAATATTTTTGTCGCGAAAATGTTCGAAGGGAAAAGGCTAACATCTTAAATTTAATTAAAAAAATTTTTATATCATTGAACTCAGAATTAAATTTCCTATCTAAATATGCTTTGATGTAATTTTTTACGTTATCGGTTTAAAAAATAAATATTAAAAACATTTTTGTATTAAAAACGTTCGAAGAGAAAAGGCTAACATCTCAAACGCAATTTTAAGTATTTTTATATCATTGAACTCAGAATTAAGTTTCCTATCCAATTATGCTTAGATGTATTTTTTTACGTTTCCGGTTCAAAAAATAATATTTTTATCGCGAAAATGTTCGAAGGGAAAAGGCTAACATCTTAAATTTAATTAAAAAAATTTTTATATCATTGAACTCAGAATTAAATTTCCTATCTAAATATGCTTTGATGTAATTTTTTACGTTATCGGTTCAAAAAATAAATTAAAAAAATTTTTTTGTGGTAAAAACGTTCGATGGGAAAATGCTAACATCTTAAAGCAATTTTAAGTATTTTTATATCATTGAACTCAGAATTAAATTTCCTATCCAATTATGCTTTGATTTAATTTTTTACGTTATCGGTTCAAAAAATAAATTAAAAAAAATTTTTTGTGGTAAAAACGTTCGATGGGAAAATGCTAACATCTTAAAGCAATTTTAAGTATTTTTATATCATTGAACTCAGAATTAAATTTCCTATCCAATTATGCTTAGATGTATTTTTTTACGTTTCCGGTTCAAAAAATAATATTTTTGTCGCGAAAATGTTCGAAGGGAAAAGGCTAACATCTTAAATTTAATTAAAAAAATTTTTATATCATTGAACTCAGAATTAAATTTCCTATCTAAATATGCTTTGATGTAATTTTTTACGTTATCGGTTCAAAAAATAAATTAAAAAAATTTTTTTGTGGTAAAAACGTTCGATGGGAAAATGCTAACATCTTAAAGCAATTTTAAGTATTTTTATATCATTGAACTCAGAATTAAATTTCCTATCCAATTATGCTTAGATGTATTTTTTTACGTTTCCGGTTCAAAAAATAATATTTTTGTCGCGAAAATGTTCGAAGGGAAAAGGCTAGCATCTTAAATTTAATTAAAAAAATTTTTATATCATTGAACTCAGAATTAAATTTCCTATCTAAATATGCTTTGATGTAATTTTTAACGTTATCGGTTTAAAAAATAAATATTAAAAACATTTTTGTATTAAAAACGTTCGAAGAGAAAAGGCTAACATCTCAAACGCAATTTTAAGTATTTTTATATCATTGAACTCAGAATTAAATTTCCTATCCAATTATGCTTAGATGTATTTTTTTACGTTTCCGGTTCAAAAAATAATATTTTTGTCGCGAAAATGTTCGAAGGGGGCTAACATCTTAAATTTAATTAAAAAATTTTTTATATCATTGAACTCAGAATTAAATTTCCTATCTAAATATGCTTTGATGTAATTTTTAACGTTATCGGTTTAAAAAATAAATATTAAAAACATTTTTGTTTAAAAACGTTCGAAGAGAAAAGGCTAACATCTCAAACGCAATTTTAAGTATTTTTATATCATTGAACTCAGAATTAAATTTCCTATCCAATTATGCTTAGATGTATTTTTTTACGTTTCCTGTTCAAAAAATTATATTTTTGTCGCGAAAATGTTCGAAGGGAAAAGGGTAACATCTTAAATTTAATTTAAAAAATTTTTATATCATTGATCTCAGAATTAAATTTCCTATGTAAAAATGCTTTGATGTAATTTTTTACGTTATCGGTTCAAAAAATTAATTTAAAAAATTTTTATGGTAAAAACGTTCGAAGAGAAAAGGCTAACATCTTAAACGCAATTTTAAGTATTTTTATATCATTGAACTCAGAATTAAATTTCCTATCCAATTTTGCTTAGATGTATTTTTTTACGTTTCCGGTTCAAAAAATAATATTTTTGTCGCGAAAATGTTCGAAGGGAAAAGGCTAACATCTTAAATTTTATTTTAAAAATTTTTATATCATTGATCTCAGAATTAAATTTCCTATCTAAATATCCTTTGATGTAATTTTTTACGTTATCGGTTCAAAAAAAATATTAAAAAAATTTTTTTGTGGTAAAAACGTTCGAAGGGAAAAGGCTAACATCTTAAACGCAATTTTAGGTATTTTTATATCATTGAACTCAGAATTAAGTTTCCTATCCAATTATGCTTAGATGTATTTTTTTACGTTTCCGGTTCAAAAAATAATATTTTTATCGCGAAAATGTTCGAAGGGAAAAGGCTAACATCTTAAATTTAATTAAAAAAATTTATATATCATTGAACTCAGAATTAAATTTCCTATCTAAATATGCTTTGATGTAATTTTTTACGTTATCGGTTCAAAAAATAAATTAAAAAAAATTTTTTGTGGTAAAAACGTTCGATGGGAAAATGCTAACATCTTAAAGCAATTTTAAGTATTTTAATATCATTGAACTCAGAATTAAATTTCCTATCCAATTATGCTTAGATGGATTTTTTTACGTTTCCGGTTCAAAAAATAATATTTTTATCGCGAAAATGTTCGAAAGGAAAAGGCTAACATCTTAAATTTAATTTTAAAAATTTTTATATCATTGATCTCAGAAATAAATTTCCTATCTAAATATGCTTTGATGTAATTTTTTACCTTATCGGTTCAAAAAATAAATTTAAAAAATTTTTTTGTGGTAAAAAAGTTCGAAGGAAAGAGCAATTTTAAGTATTTTTATATCATTGAACTCAGAATTAAATTTCCTATCCAATTATGCTTTATTTTTTTACGTTTCCGGTTCAAAAAATAATATTTTTGTCGCGAAAATGTTCGAAGGGAAAAGGCTAACATCTTAAATTTAATTAAAAAAATTTTTATATCATTGAACTCAGAATTAAATTTCCTATCTAAATATGCTTTGATGTAATTTTTTACGTTATCGGTTTAAAAAATAAATATTAAAAACATTTTTGTATTAAAAACGTTCGAAGAGAAAAGGCTAACATCTCAAACGCAATTTTAAGTATTTTTATATCATTGAACTCAGAATTAAGTTTCCTATCCAATTATGCTTAGATGTATTTTTTTACGTTTCCGGTTCAAAAAATAATATTTTTATCGCGAAAATGTTCGAAGGGAAAAGGCTAACATCTTAAATTTAATTAAAAAAATTTTTATATCATTGAACTCAGAATTAAATTTCCTATCTAAATATGCTTTGATGTAATTTTTTACGTTATCGGTTCAAAAAATAAATTAAAAAAATTTTTTTGTGGTAAAAACGTTCGATGGGAAAATGCTAACATCTTAAAGCAATTTTAAGTATTTTTATATCATTGAACTCAGAATTAAATTTCCTATCCAATTATGCTTTGATTTAATTTTTTACGTTATCGGTTCAAAAAATAAATTAAAAAAAATTTTTTGTGGTAAAAACGTTCGATGGGAAAATGCTAACATCTTAAAGCAATTTTAAGTATTTTAATATCTTTGAACTCAGAATTAAATTTCCTATCCAATTATGCTTAGATGGATTTTTTTACGTTTCCGGTTCAAAAAATAATATTTTTATCGCGAAAATGTTCGAAAGGAAAAGGCTAACATCTTAAATTTAATTTTAAAAATTTTTATATCATTGATCTCAGAAATAAATTTCCTATCTAAATATGCTTTGATGTAATTTTTTACCTTATCGGTTCAAAAAATAAATTTAAAAAATTTTTTTGTGGTAAAAAAGTTCGAAGGAAAGAGCAATTTTAAGTATTTTTATATCATTGAACTCAGAATTAAATTTCCTATCCAATTATGCTTAGATGTATTTTTTTACGTTTCCGGTTCAAAAAATAATATTTTTGTCGCGAAAATGTTCGAAGGGAAAAGGCTAACATCTTAAATTTAATTAAAAAAATTTTTATATCATTGAACTCAGAATTAAATTTCTTATCTAAATATGCTTTGATGTAATTTTTAACGTTATCGGTTTAAAAAATAAATATTAAAAACATTTTTGTATTAAAAACGTTCGAAGAGAAAAGGCTAACATCTCAAACGCAATTTTAAGTATTTTTATATCATTGAACTCAGAATTAAATTTCCTATCCAATTATGCTTAGATGTATTTTTTTACGTTTCCGGTTCAAAAAATAATATTTTTGTCGCGAAAATGTTCGAAGGGAAAAGGCTAACATCTTAAATTTAATTAAAAAAATTTTTATATCATTGAACTCAGAATTAAATTTCCTATCTAAATATGCTTTGATGTAATTTTTAACGTTATCGGTTTAAAAAATAAATATTAAAAACATTTTTGTTTAAAAACGTTCGAAGAGAAAAGGCTAACATCTCAAACGCAATTTAAGTATTTTTATATCATTGAACTCAGAATTAAGTTTCCTATCCAATTATGCTTAGATGTATTTTTTTACGTTTCCGGTTCAAAAAATAATATTTTTATCGCGAAAATGTTCGAAGGGAAAATGCTAACATCTTAAATTTAATTTTAAGTATTTTTATATCATTGAACTCAGAATTAAATTTCCTATCCAATTATGCTTAGATGTATTTTTTTACGTTTCCGGTTCAAAAAATAATATTTTTGTCGCGAAAATGTTCGGAGGGAAAAGGCTAACATCTTAAATTTAATTTTAAAAATTTTTATATCATTAAACTCAGAATTAAATTTCCTATCTAAATATGCTTTGATGTAATTTTTTACGTTATCGGTTCAAAAAATAAATTTAAAAAATTTTTTTGTGGTAAAAACGTTCGAAGGGAAAAGGCTAACATCTCAAACGCAATTTTAAGTATTTTTATATCATTGAACTCAGAATTAAGTTTCCTATCCAATTATGCTTAGATGTATTTTTTTACGTTTCCGGTTCAAAAAATAATATTTTTATCGCGAAAATGTTCAAAGGGAAAAGGCTAACATCTTAAGTATAATTTTAAAAATTTTTATATCATTGAACTCAGAATTAAATTTCCTATCTAAATATGCTTTGATGTAATTTTTTACGTTATCGGTTCAAAAAATCAATATTAAAAACTTTTTTGTGGTAAAAACGTTCGAAGATAAAAGGCTAACATCTTAAATTTAATTTTAAAAATTTTTATATCATTGAACTCAGAATTAAATTTCCTATCCAATTATGCTTAGATGTATTTTTTTACGTTTCTGGTTCAAAAAATAATATTTTTGTCGCGAAAATGTTCGAAGGGAAAAGGCTAACATCTTAAATTTAATTTAAAAAATTTTTATATCATTGAACTCAGAATTAAATTTCCTATCTAAATATGCTTTGATGTAATTTTTAACGTTATCGGTTTAAAAAATAAATATTAAAAACATTTTTGTTTAAAAACGTTCGAAGAGAAAAGGCTAACATCTCAAACGCAATTTTAAGTATTTTTATATCATTGAACTCAGAATTAAATTTCCTATCCAATTATGCTTAGATGTATTTTTTTACGTTTCCGGTTCAAAAAATAATATTTTTGTCGCGAAAATGTTCGAAGGGAAAAGGCTAACATCTTTAACGCAATTTTAAGTATTTTTATATCATTGAACTCAGAATTAAATTTCCTATCCAATTTTGCTTAGATGTATTTTTTTACGTTTCCGGTTCAAAAAATAATATTTTTGTCGCGAAAATGTTCGAAGGGAAAAGGCTAACATCTTAAATTTAATTTAAAAATTTTTTATATCATTGATCTCAGAATTAAATTTCCTATGTAAAAATGCTTTGATGTAATTTTTTACGTTATCGGTTCAAAAAATTAATTAAAAAAATTTTTTTGTGGTAAAAACGTTTGAAGGGAAGAGCAATTTTAAGTATTTTTATATCATTGAACTCAGAATTAAATTTCCTATCCAATTATGCTTAGATGTATTTTTTTACGTTTCCGGTTCAAAAAATAATATTTTTGTCGCGAAAATGTTCGAAGGGAAAAGGCTAACATCTTAAATTTAATTTTAAAAATTTTTATATCATTGATCTCAGAATTAAATTTCCTATCTAAATATGCTTTGATGTAATTTTTTAAGTTATCGGTTCAAAAAATAAATTAAAAAATTTTTTTGTGGTAAAAACGTTCGAAGGGAAAAGGCTAACTTCTTAAACGCAATTTTAAGTATTTTCATATCATTGATCTCAGAATTAAATTTCCTATCTAAATATGCTTTGATGTAATTTTTTACGTTATCGGTTCAAAAAATAATATTAAAAAATTTTTTTGTGGTAAAAAAGTTCGAAGGAAAGAGCAATTTTAAGTATTTTTATATCATTGAACTCAGAATTAAATTTCCTATCCAATTATGCTTAGATGTATTTTTTACGTTTCCGGTTCAAAAAATAATATTTTTGTTGCGAAAATGTTCGAAGGGAAAAGGCTAACATCTTAAATTTAATTTTAAAAATTTTTATATCATTGAACTCAGAATTAAATTTCCTATCTAAATATGCTTTGATGTAATGTTTTACGTTATCGGTTCAAAATATCAATATTAAAAACTTTTTTGTGGTAAAAACGTTCGAAGAGAAAAGGCTAACATCTTAAACGCAATTTTAAGTATTTTTATATCATTGAACTCAGAATTAAATTTCCTATCCAATTATGCTTAGATGTATTTTTTTACGTTTCCGGTTTAAAAAATAATATTTTTGTCGCGAAAATGTTCGAAGGGAAAAGGCTAACATCTTAAATTTAATTTTAAAAATTTTTATATCATTGATCTCAGAATTAAATTTCCTATCTAAATATGCTTTGATGTAATTTTTTACGTTATCGGTTTAAAAAATAAATATTAAAAACATTTTTGTATTAAAAACGTTCGAAGAGAAAAGGCTAACATCTCAAACGCAATTTTAAGTATTTTTATATCATTGAACTCAGAATTAAATTTCCTATCCAATTATGCTTAGATGTATTTTTTTACGTTTCCGGTTCAAAAAATAATATTTTTGTCGCGAAAATGTTCGAAGGGAAAATGCTAACATCTTAAATTTAATTTTAAGTATTTTTATATCATTGAACTCAGAATTAAATTTCCTATCCAATTATGCTTAGATGTTTTTTTTTACGTTTCCGGTTCAAAAAATAATATTTTTGTCGCGAAAATGTTCGAAGGGAAAAGGCTAACATCTTAAATTTAATTAAAAAAATTTTTATATCATTGAACTCAGAATTAAATTTCCTATCTAAATATGCTTTGATGTAATTTTTAACGTTATCGGTTTAAAAAATAAATATTAAAAACATTTTTGTTTAAAAACGTTCGAAGAGAAAAGGCTAACATCTCAAACGCAATTTAAGTATTTTTATATCATTGAACTCAGAATTAAGTTTCCTATCCAATTATGCTTAGATGTATTTTTTTACGTTTCCGGTTCAAAAAATAATATTTTTATCGCGAAAATGTTCGAAGGGAAAATGCTAACATCTTAAATTTAATTTTAAGTATTTTTATATCATTGAACTCAGAATTAAATTTCCTATCCAATTATGCTTAGATGTATTTTTTTACGTTTCCGGTTCAAAAAATAATATTTTTGTCGCGAAAATGTTCGGAGGGAAAAGGCTAACATCTTAAATTTAATTTTAAAAATTTTTATATCATTAAACTCAGAATTAAATTTCCTATCTAAATATGCTTTGATGTAATTTTTTACGTTATCGGTTCAAAAAATAAATTTAAAAAATTTTTTTGTGGTAAAAACGTTCGAAGGGAAAAGGCTAACATCTCAAACGCAATTTTAAGTATTTTTATATCATTGAACTCAGAATTAAGTTTCCTATCCAATTATGCTTAGATGTATTTTTTTACGTTTCCGGTTCAAAAAATAATATTTTTATCGCGAAAATGTTCAAAGGGAAAAGGCTAACATCTTAAGTATAATTTTAAAAATTTTTATATCATTGAACTCAGAATTAAATTTCCTATCTAAATATGCTTTGATGTAATTTTTTACGTTATCGGTTCAAAAAATCAATATTAAAAACTTTTTTGTGGTAAAAACGTTCGAAGAGAAAAGGCTAACATCTTAAATTTAATTTTAAAAATTTTTATATCATTGAACTCAGAATTAAATTTCCTATCCAATTATGCTTAGATGTATTTTTTTACGTTTCTGGTTCAAAAAATAATATTTTTGTCGCGAAAATGTTCGAAGGGAAAAGGCTAACATCTTAAATTTAATTTAAAAAATTTTTATATCATTGAACTCAGAATTAAATTTCCTATCTAAATATGCTTTGATGTAATTTTTAACGTTATCGGTTTAAAAAATAAATATTAAAAACATTTTTGTTTAAAAACGTTCGAAGAGAAAAGGCTAACATCTCAAACGCAATTTTAAGTATTTTTATATCATTGAACTCAGAATTAAATTTCCTATCCAATTATGCTTAGATGTATTTTTTTACGTTTCCGGTTCAAAAAATAATATTTTTGTCGCGAAAATGTTCGAAGGGAAAAGGCTAACATCTTTAACGCAATTTTAAGTATTTTTATATCATTGAACTCAGAATTAAATTTCCTATCCAATTTTGCTTAGATGTATTTTTTTACGTTATCGGTTCAAAATATCAATATTAAAAACTTTTTTGTGGTAAAAACGTTCGAAGAGAAAAGGCTAACATCTTAAACGCAATTTTAAGTATTTTTATATCATTGAACTCAGAATTAAGTTTCCTATCCAATTATGCTTAGATGTATTTTTTTACGTTTCCGGTTCAAAAAATAATATTTTTGTCGCGAAAATGTTCGAAGGGAAAAGGCTAACATCTTAAATTTAATTTTAAAAATTTTTATATCATTGATCTCAGAATTAATTTTCCTATCTAAATATCCTTTGATGTAATTTTTAACGTTATCGGTTTAAAAAATAAATATTAAAAACATTTTTGTGGTAAAAACGTTCGAAGAGAAAAGGCTAACATCTCAAACGCAATTTAAGTATTTTTATATCATTGAACTCAGAATTAAATTTTCTATCCAATTATGCTTAGATGTATTTTTTTACGTTTCCGGTTCAAAAAATAATATTTTTGTCGCGAAAATGTTCGAAGGGAAAAGGCTAACATCTTAAATTTAATTTTAAAAATTTTTATATCATTGATCTCAGAATTAATTTTCCTATCTAAATATCCTTTGATGTAATTTTTAACGTTATCGGTTCAAAATATCAATATTAAAAACTTTTTTGTGGTAAAAACGTTCGAAGAGAAAAGGCTAACATCTTAAACGCAATTTTAAGTATTTTTATATCATTGAACTCAGAATTAAATTTCCTATCCAATTATGCTTAGATGTATTTTTTTACGTTTCCGGTTTAAAAAATAATATTTTTGTCGCGAAAATGTTCGAAGGGAAAAGGCTAACATCTTAAATTTAATTTTAAAAATTTTTATATCATTGATCTCAGAATTAAATTTCCTATCTAAATATGCTTTGATGTAATTTTTTACGTTATCGGTTTAAAAAATAAATATTAAAAACATTTTTGTATTAAAAACGTTCGAAGAGAAAAGGCTAACATCTCAAACGCAATTTTAAGTATTTTTATATCATTGAACTCAGAATTAAATTTCCTATCCAATTATGCTTAGATGTATTTTTTTACGTTTCCGGTTCAAAAAATAATATTTTTGTCGCGAAAATGTTCGAAGGGAAAATGCTAACATCTTAAATTTAATTTTAAGTATTTTTATATCATTGAACTCAGAATTAAATTTCCTATCCAATTATGCTTAGATGTTTTTTTTTACGTTTCCGGTTCAAAAAATAATATTTTTGTCGCGAAAATGTTCGAAGGGAAAAGGCTAACATCTTAAATTTAATTAAAAAAATTTTTATATCATTGAACTCAGAATTAAATTTCCTATCTAAATATGCTTTGATGTAATTTTTAACGTTATCGGTTTAAAAAATAAATATTAAAAACATTTTTGTTTAAAAACGTTCGAAGAGAAAAGGCTAACATCTCAAACGCAATTTAAGTATTTTTATATCATTGAACTCAGAATTAAGTTTCCTATCCAATTATGCTTAGATGTATTTTTTTACGTTTCCGGTTCAAAAAATAATATTTTTATCGCGAAAATGTTCGAAGGGAAAATGCTAACATCTTAAATTTAATTTTAAGTATTTTTATATCATTGAACTCAGAATTAAATTTCCTATCCAATTATGCTTAGATGTATTTTTTTACGTTTCCGGTTCAAAAAATAATATTTTTGTCGCGAAAATGTTCGGAGGGAAAAGGCTAACATCTTAAATTTAATTTTAAAAATTTTTATATCATTAAACTCAGAATTAAATTTCCTATCTAAATATGCTTTGATGTAATTTTTTACGTTATCGGTTCAAAAAATAAATTTAAAAAATTTTTTTGTGGTAAAAACGTTCGAAGGGAAAAGGCTAACATCTCAAACGCAATTTTAAGTATTTTTATATCATTGAACTCAGAATTAAGTTTCCTATCCAATTATGCTTAGATGTATTTTTTTACGTTTCCGGTTCAAAAAATAATATTTTTATCGCGAAAATGTTCAAAGGGAAAAGGCTAACATCTTAAGTATAATTTTAAAAATTTTTATATCATTGAACTCAGAATTAAATTTCCTATCTAAATATGCTTTGATGTAATTTTTTACGTTATCGGTTCAAAAAATCAATATTAAAAACTTTTTTGTGGTAAAAACGTTCGAAGAGAAAAGGCTAACATCTTAAATTTAATTTTAAAAATTTTTATATCATTGAACTCAGAATTAAATTTCCTATCCAATTATGCTTAGATGTATTTTTTTACGTTTCTGGTTCAAAAAATAATATTTTTGTCGCGAAAATGTTCGAAGGGAAAAGGCTAACATCTTAAATTTAATTTAAAAAATTTTTATATCATTGAACTCAGAATTAAATTTCCTATCTAAATATGCTTTGATGTAATTTTTAACGTTATCGGTTTAAAAAATAAATATTAAAAACATTTTTGTTTAAAAACGTTCGAAGAGAAAAGGCTAACATCTCAAACGCAATTTTAAGTATTTTTATATCAT
Source organism: Gordionus sp. m RMFG-2023 (assembly GCF_954871325.1). NCBI lineage: Eukaryota > Metazoa > Nematomorpha > Gordioida > Chordodea > Parachordodidae > Gordionus > Gordionus sp. m RMFG-2023. The sequence goes on along the minus strand of NC_088775.1, from coordinate 50,966,216 downwards.
TGAACTCAGAATTAAATTTCCTATCCAATTATGCTTAGATGTATTTTTTTACGTTTCCGGTTCAAAAAATAATATTTTTGTCGCGAAAATGTTCGAAGGGAAAAGGCTAACATCTTTAACGCAATTTTAAGTATTTTTATATCATTGAACTCAGAATTAAATTTCCTATCCAATTTTGCTTAGATGTATTTTTTTACGTTATCGGTTCAAAATATCAATATTAAAAACTTTTTTGTGGTAAAAACGTTCGAAGAGAAAAGGCTAACATCTTAAACGCAATTTTAAGTATTTTTATATCATTGAACTCAGAATTAAGTTTCCTATCCAATTATGCTTAGATGTATTTTTTTACGTTTCCGGTTCAAAAAATAATATTTTTGTCGCGAAAATGTTCGAAGGGAAAAGGCTAACATCTTAAATTTAATTTTAAAAATTTTTATATCATTGATCTCAGAATTAATTTTCCTATCTAAATATCCTTTGATGTAATTTTTAACGTTATCGGTTTAAAAAATAAATATTAAAAACATTTTTGTGGTAAAAACGTTCGAAGAGAAAAGGCTAACATCTCAAACGCAATTTAAGTATTTTTATATCATTGAACTCAGAATTAAATTTTCTATCCAATTATGCTTAGATGTATTTTTTTACGTTTCCGGTTCAAAAAATAATATTTTTGTCGCGAAAATGTTCGAAGGGAAAAGGCTAACATCTTAAATTTAATTTTAAAAATTTTTATATCATTGAACTCAGAATTAAATTTCCTATCTAAATATGCTTTGATGTAATTTTTTACGTTATCGGTTCAAAATATCAATATTAAAAACTTTTTTGTGGTAAAAACGTTCGAAGAGAAAAGGCTAACATCTTAAACGCAATTTTAAGTATTTTTATATCATTGAACTCAGAATTAAGTTTCCTATCCAATTATGCTTAGATGTATTTTTTTACGTTTCCGGTTCAAAAAATAATATTTTTGTCGCGAAAATGTTCGAAGGGAAAAGGCTAACATCTTAAATTTAATTTTAAAAATTTTTATATCATTGATCTCAGAATTAATTTTCCTATCTAAATATCCTTTGATGTAATTTTTAACGTTATCGGTTTAAAAAATAAATATTAAAAACATTTTTGTGGTAAAAACGTTCGAAGAGAAAAGGCTAACATCTTAAACGCAATTTTAAGTATTTTTATATCATTGAACTCAGAATTAAATTTTCTATCCAATTATGCTTAGATGTATTTTTTTACGTTTCCGGTTCAAAAAATAATATTTTTGTCGCGAAAATGTTCGAAGGGAAAAGGCTAACATCTTAAATTTAATTTTAAAAATTTTTATATCATTAAACTCAGAATTAAATTTCCTATCTAAATATGCTTTGATGTAATTTTTTACGTTATCGGTTCAAAAAATCAATATTAAAAACTTTTTTGTGGTAAAAACGTTCGAAGAGAAAAGGCTAACATCTCAAACGCAATTTAAGTATTTTTATATCATTGAACTCAGAATTAAATTTCCTATCCAATTATGCTTAGATGTATTTTTTTACGTTTCCGGCTCAAAAAATAATATTTTTGTCGCGAAAATGTTCGAAGGGAAAAGGCTAACATCTTAAATTTAATTTTAAAAATTTTTATATCATTGAACTCAGAATTAAATTTCCTATCTAAATATGCTTTGATGTAATTTTTTACGTTATCGGTTCAAAATATCAATATTAAAAACTTTTTTGTGGTAAAAACGTTCGAAGAGAAAAGGCTAACATCTTAAACGCAATTTTAAGTATTTTTATATCATTGAACTCAGAATTAAGTTTCCTATCCAATTATGCTTAGATGTATTTTTTTACGTTTCCGGTTCAAAAAATAATATTTTTGTCGCGAAAATGTTCGAAGGGAAAAGGCTAACATCTTAAATTTAATTTTAAAAATTTTTATATCATTGAACTCAGAATTAAATTTCCTATCTAAATATGCTTTGATGTAATTTTTTACGTTATCGGTTCAAAAAATAAATTAAAAAAATTTTTTTGTGGTAAAAACGTTCGAAGGGAAAAGGCTAACATCTTAAACGCAATTTTAAGTATTTTTATATCATTGAACTCAGAATTAAATTTCCTATCCAATTATGCTTAGATGTATTTTTTTACGTTTCCGGTTCAAAAAATAATATTTTTGTCGCGAAAATGTTCGGAGGGAAAAGGCTAACATCTTAAATTTAATTTTAAAAATTTTTATATCATAAAACTCAGAATTAAATTTCCTATCTAAATATGCTTTGATGTAATTTTTTACGTTATCGGTTCAAAAAATAAATTAAAAAAATTTTTTTGTAGTAAAAACGTTGGAAGGGAAAAGGCTAACATCTTAAACGCAATTTTAAGTATTTTTATATCATTGAACTCAGAATTAAATTTCCTATCCAATTATGCTTAGATGTATTTTTTTACGTTTCCGGTTCAAAAAATAATATTTTTGTCGCGAAAATGTTCGGAGGGAAAAGGCTAACATCTTAAATTTAATTTTAAAAATTTTTATATCATTAAACTCAGAATTAAATTTCCTATCTAAATATGCTTTGATGTAATTTTTTACGTTATCGGTTCAAAAAATAAATTAAAAAAATTTTTTTGTGGTAAAAACGTTCGAAGGGAAAAGGCTAACATCTCAAACGCAATTTTAAGTATTTTTATATCATTGAACTCAGAATTAAGTTTCCTATCCAATTATGCTTAGATGTATTTTTTTACGTTTCCGGTTCAAAAAATAATATTTTTATCGCGAAAATGTTCGAAGGGAAAAGGCTAACATCTTAAGTATAATTTTAAAAATTTTTATATCATTGAACTCAGAATTAAATTTCCTATCTAAATATGCTTTGATGTAATTTTTTACGTTATCGGTTCAAAAAATCAATATTAAAAACTTTTTTGTGGTAAAAACGTTCGAAGAGAAAAGGCTAACATCTTAAATTTAATTTTAAATTTTTATATCATTGAACTCAGAATTAAATTTCCTATCCAATTATGCTTAGATGGATTTTTTTACGTTTCCGGTTCAAAAAATAATATTTTTATCGCGAAAATGTTCGAAAGGAAAAGGCTAACATCTTAAATTTAATTTTAAAAATTTTTATATCATTGATATCAGAAATAAATTTCCTATCTAAATATGCTTTGATGTAATTTTTTACCTTATCGGTTCAAAAAATAAATTTAAAAAATTTTTTTGTGGTAAAAACGTTCGATGGGAAAATGCTAACATCTTAAAGCAATTTTAAGTATTTATATATCATTGAACTCAGAATTAAATTTCCTATCCAATTATGCTTTGATTTAATTTTTTACGTTATCGGTTCAAAAAATAAATTAAAAAAAATTTTTTGTGGTAAAAACGTTCGATGGGAAAATGCTAACATCTTAAAGCAATTTTAAGTATTTTAATATCATTGAACTCAGAATTAAATTTCCTATCCAATTATGCTTAGATGGATTTTTTTACGTTTCCGGTTCAAAAAATAATATTTTTAACGCGAAAATGTTCGAAAGGAAAAGGCTAACATCTTAAATTTAATTTTAAAAATTTTTATATCATTGATCTCAGAAATAAATTTCCTATCTAAATATGCTTTGATGTAATTTTTTACCTTATCGGTTCAAAAAATAAATTTAAAAAATTTTTTTGTGGTAAAAAATTTCGAAGGAAAGAGCAATTTTAAGTATTTTTATATCATTGAACTCAGAATTAAATTTCCTATCCAATTATGCTTAGATGTATTTTTTTACGTTTCCGGTTCAAAAAATAATATTTTTGTCGCGAAAATGTTCGAAGGGAAAAGGCTAACATCTTAAATTTAATTAAAAAAATTTTTATATCATTGAACTCAGAATTAAATTTCCTATCTAAATATGCTTTGATGTAATTTTTTACGTTATCGGTTCAAAAAATAAATTAAAAAAATTTTTTTGTGGTAAAAACGTTCGATGGGAAAATGCTAACATCTTAAACGCAATTTTAAGTATTTTTATATCATTGAACTCAGAATTAAATTTCCTATCCAATTATGCTTAGATGTATTTTTTTACGTTTCCGGTTCAAAAAATAATATTTTTGTCGCGAAAATGTTCGAAGGGAAAAGGCTAGCATCTTAAATTTAATTAAAAAAATTTTTATATCATTGAACTCAGAATTAAATTTCCTATCTAAATATGCTTTGATGTAATTTTTAACGTTATCGGTTTAAAAAATAAATATTAAAAACATTTTTGTATTAAAAACGTTCGAAGAGAAAAGGCTAACATCTCAAACGCAATTTTAAGTATTTTTATATCATTGAACTCAGAATTAAATTTCCTATCCAATTATGCTTAGATGTATTTTTTTACGTTTCCGGTTCAAAAAATAATATTTTTGTCGCGAAAATGTTCGAAGGGAAAGGCTAACATCTTAAATTTAATTAAAAAATTTTTTATATCATTGAACTCAGAATTAAATTTCCTATCTAAATATGCTTTGATGTAATTTTTAACGTTATCGGTTTAAAAAATAAATATTAAAAACATTTTTGTTTAAAAACGTTCGAAGAGAAAAGGCTAACATCTCAAACGCAATTTTAAGTATTTTTATATCATTGAACTCAGAATTAAATTTCCTATCCAATTATGCTTAGATGTATTTTTTTACGTTTCCTGTTCAAAAAATTATATTTTTGTCGCGAAAATGTTCGAAGGGAAAAGGGTAACATCTTAAATTTAATTTAAAAAATTTTTATATCATTGATCTCAGAATTAAATTTCCTATGTAAAAATGCTTTGATGTAATTTTTTACGTTATCGGTTCAAAAAATTAATTTAAAAAATTTTTATGGTAAAAACGTTCGAAGAGAAAAGGCTAACATCTTAAACGCAATTTTAAGTATTTTTATATCATTGAACTCAGAATTAAATTTCCTATCCAATTTTGCTTAGATGTATTTTTTTACGTTTCCGGTTCAAAAAATAATATTTTTGTCGCGAAAATGTTCGAAGGGAAAAGGCTAACATCTTAAATTTTATTTTAAAAATTTTTATATCATTGATCTCAGAATTAAATTTCCTATCTAAATATCCTTTGATGTAATTTTTTACGTTATCGGTTCAAAAAAAATATTAAAAAAATTTTTTTGTGGTAAAAACGTTCGAAGGGAAAAGGCTAACATCTTAAACGCAATTTTAGGTATTTTTATATCATTGAACTCAGAATTAAGTTTCCTATCCAATTATGCTTAGATGTATTTTTTTACGTTTCCGGTTCAAAAAATAATATTTTTATCGCGAAAATGTTCGAAGGGAAAAGGCTAACATCTTAAATTTAATTAAAAAAATTTTTATATCATTGAACTCAGAATTAAATTTCCTATCTAAATATGCTTTGATGTAATTTTTTACGTTATCGGTTCAAAAAATAAATTAAAAAAAATTTTTTGTGGTAAAAACGTTCGATGGGAAAATGCTAACATCTTAAAGCAATTTTAAGTATTTTAATATCATTGAACTCAGAATTAAATTTCCTATCCAATTATGCTTAGATGGATTTTTTTACGTTTCCGGTTCAAAAAATAATATTTTTATCGCGAAAATGTTCGAAAGGAAAAGGCTAACATCTTAAATTTAATTTTAAAAATTTTTATATCATTGATCTCAGAAATAAATTTCCTATCTAAATATGCTTTGATGTAATTTTTTACCTTATCGGTTCAAAAAATAAATTTAAAAAATTTTTTTGTGGTAAAAAAGTTCGAAGGAAAGAGCAATTTTAAGTATTTTTATATCATTGAACTCAGAATTAAATTTCCTATCCAATTATGCTTAGATATTTTTTTACGTTTCCGGTTCAAAAAATAATATTTTTGTCGCGAAAATGTTCGAAGGGAAAAGGCTAACATCTTAAATTTAATTAAAAAAATTTTTATATCATTGAACTCAGAATTAAATTTCCTATCTAAATATGCTTTGATGTAATTTTTTACGTTATCGGTTTAAAAAATAAATATTAAAAACATTTTTGTATTAAAAACGTTCGAAGAGAAAAGGCTAACATCTCAAACGCAATTTTAAGTATTTTTATATCATTGAACTCAGAATTAAGTTTCCTATCCAATTATGCTTAGATGTATTTTTTTACGTTTCCGGTTCAAAAAATAATATTTTTATCGCGAAAATGTTCGAAGGGAAAAGGCTAACATCTTAAATTTAATTAAAAAAATTTTTATATCATTGAACTCAGAATTAAATTTCCTATCTAAATATGCTTTGATGTAATTTTTTACGTTATCGGTTCAAAAAATAAATTAAAAAAATTTTTTTGTGGTAAAAACGTTCGATGGGAAAATGCTAACATCTTAAAGCAATTTTAAGTATTTTTATATCATTGAACTCAGAATTAAATTTCCTATCCAATTATGCTTTGATTTAATTTTTTACGTTATCGGTTCAAAAAATAAATTAAAAAAAATTTTTTGTGGTAAAAACGTTCGATGGGAAAATGCTAACATCTTAAAGCAATTTTAAGTATTTTAATATCTTTGAACTCAGAATTAAATTTCCTATCCAATTATGCTTAGATGGATTTTTTTACGTTTCCGGTTCAAAAAATAATATTTTTATCGCGAAAATGTTCGAAAGGAAAAGGCTAACATCTTAAATTTAATTTTAAAAATTTTTATATCATTGATCTCAGAAATAAATTTCCTATCTAAATATGCTTTGATGTAATTTTTTACCTTATCGGTTCAAAAAATAAATTTAAAAAATTTTTTTGTGGTAAAAAAGTTCGAAGGAAAGAGCAATTTTAAGTATTTTTATATCATTGAACTCAGAATTAAATTTCCTATCCAATTATGCTTAGATGTATTTTTTTACGTTTCCGGTTCAAAAAATAATATTTTTGTCGCGAAAATGTTCGAAGGGAAAAGGCTAACATCTTAAATTTAATTTAAAAAATTTTTATATCATTGAACTCAGAATTAAATTTCTTATCTAAATATGCTTTGATGTAATTTTTAACGTTATCGGTTTAAAAAATAAATATTAAAAACATTTTTGTATTAAAAACGTTCGAAGAGAAAAGGCTAACATCTCAAACGCAATTTTAAGTATTTTTATATCATTGAACTCAGAATTAAATTTCCTATCCAATTATGCTTAGATGTATTTTTTTACGTTTCCGGTTCAAAAAATAATATTTTTGTCGCGAAAATGTTCGAAGGGAAAAGGCTAACATCTTAAATTTAATTAAAAAAATTTTTATATCATTGAACTCAGAATTAAATTTCCTATCTAAATATGCTTTGATGTAATTTTTAACGTTATCGGTTTAAAAAATAAATATTAAAAACATTTTTGTTTAAAAACGTTCGAAGAGAAAAGGCTAACATCTCAAACGCAATTTAAGTATTTTTATATCATTGAACTCAGAATTAAGTTTCCTATCCAATTATGCTTAGATGTATTTTTTTACGTTTCCGGTTCAAAAAATAATATTTTTATCGCGAAAATGTTCGAAGGGAAAATGCTAACATCTTAAATTTAATTTTAAGTATTTTTATATCATTGAACTCAGAATTAAATTTCCTATCCAATTATGCTTAGATGTATTTTTTTACGTTTCCGGTTCAAAAAATAATATTTTTGTCGCGAAAATGTTCGGAGGGAAAAGGCTAACATCTTAAATTTAATTTTAAAAATTTTTATATCATTAAACTCAGAATTAAATTTCCTATCTAAATATGCTTTGATGTAATTTTTTACGTTATCGGTTCAAAAAATAAATTTAAAAAATTTTTTTGTGGTAAAAACGTTCGAAGGGAAAAGGCTAACATCTCAAACGCAATTTTAAGTATTTTTATATCATTGAACTCAGAATTAAGTTTCCTATCCAATTATGCTTAGATGTATTTTTTTACGTTTCCGGTTCAAAAAATAATATTTTTATCGCGAAAATGTTCAAAGGGAAAAGGCTAACATCTTAAGTATAATTTTAAAAATTTTTATATCATTGAACTCAGAATTAAATTTCCTATCTAAATATGCTTTGATGTAATTTTTTACGTTATCGGTTCAAAAAATCAATATTAAAAACTTTTTTGTGGTAAAAACGTTCGAAGAGAAAAGGCTAACATCTTAAATTTAATTTTAAAAATTTTTATATCATTGAACTCAGAATTAAATTTCCTATCCAATTATGCTTAGATGTATTTTTTTACGTTTCTGGTTCAAAAAATAATATTTTTGTCGCGAAAATGTTCGAAGGGAAAAGGCTAACATCTTAAATTTAATTTAAAAAATTTTTATATCATTGAACTCAGAATTAAATTTCCTATCTAAATATGCTTTGATGTAATTTTTAACGTTATCGGTTTAAAAAATAAATATTAAAAACATTTTTGTTTAAAAACGTTCGAAGAGAAAAGGCTAACATCTCAAACGCAATTTTAAGTATTTTTATATCATTGAACTCAGAATTAAATTTCCTATCCAATTATGCTTAGATGTATTTTTTTACGTTTCCGGTTCAAAAAATAATATTTTTGTCGCGAAAATGTTCGAAGGGAAAAGGCTAACATCTTTAACGCAATTTTAAGTATTTTTATATCATTGAACTCAGAATTAAATTTCCTATCCAATTTTGCTTAGATGTATTTTTTTACGTTTCCGGTTCAAAAAATAATATTTTTGTCGCGAAAATGTTCGAAGGGAAAAGGCTAACATCTTAAATTTAATTTAAAAATTTTTTATATCATTGATCTCAGAATTAAATTTCCTATGTAAAAATGCTTTGATGTAATTTTTTACGTTATCGGTTCAAAAAATTAATTAAAAAAATTTTTTTGTGGTAAAAACGTTTGAAGGGAAAGAACGCAATTTTAAGTATTTTTATATCATTGAACTCAGAATTAAATTTCCTATCCAATTATGCTTAGATGTATTTTTTTACGTTTCCGGTTCAAAAAATAATATTTTTGTCGCGAAAATGTTCGAAGGGAAAAGGCTAACATCTTAAATTTAATTTTAAAAATTTTTATATCATTGATCTCAGAATTAAATTTCCTATCTAAATATGCTTTGATGTAATTTTTTAAGTTATCGGTTCAAAAAATAAATTAAAAAATTTTTTTGTGGTAAAAACGTTCGAAGGGAAAAGGCTAACTTCTTAAACGCAATTTTAAGTATTTTCATATCATTGATCTCAGAATTAAATTTCCTATCTAAATATGCTTTGATGTAATTTTTTACGTTATCGGTTCAAAAAATAATATTAAAAAATTTTTTTGTGGTAAAAAAGTTCGAAGGAAAAGATAGCAATTTTAAGTATTTTTATATCATTGAACTCAGAATTAAATTTCCTATCCAATTATGCTTAGATGTATTTTTTACGTTTCCGGTTCAAAAAATAATATT